>NC_140580.1:500756390-501389446 GCF_964204655.1 Triturus cristatus
TATTTTGGCTATCTGGGTGCCTTTAGCACAACAACCAAGGGCCCAGGACTAGTGGGGCACTACTTAGGCATTCAGGACTTACTCAGGCTGAGTCCAGGTGCAGGTTCAAGTTGGTGGAAGCCTTTTATGTCTCTGTACCTCCGAACAGGATGTCAGCAAATTAGCCCTTGGAGTCACTCTGGTAGTCCTGGCTTCAGGTGAAGATGCAGGGCTGAAACAGCAGAGCTGGACTCTGAGGGTTCAAGATAGGCTCCAGGCAGCAAAGCAATCCTACCAGGTAAACATAAGAGTGCACAGTAGGTCAAAGCAGCAGGCAGTCCTCTAAGTGTCCTTCAGCAGGTCTAGGAAGTGATCTAAAGTGCGGGTCTGAGGTTCCTATTTTTATACCTATTGACTCATTTGAAGTTGGGAGAAGTTTCTCTTTGAAGTGCTTGAAATTTCATGACTCCCCTGCCCTGGCTCCAAGCATGCTGCAGTGACAATGTGGAGATTATAAGCCCTTTGTATGATGGCAGAGTCCAGCCTATTCAGTTGCAAGTGGGGCTGTGACTAGTTCTGCTCCCCTATCCTGCCAGCAAATGGCCCATTCAGGCAAACCTAATCCCTCTATTGTGTGACTGCCTGGGAGGAATTCACAAAATCTGCCAGTTACACTGATTCATGTAATCTAAGACACGTTACAGGCACTGAATGGCTAACGTCAAGAAAATAGCTATGTTCTAATAGTGGCATTTTCAAAATTGCAATTTAAAATTTGACTTTACCATTAAAAAGGCCATTTAATTCCAATGTCATAGATACAACCAATGGACTGCTTACCTGGTCCCAATCAAAAGTTATCACTTATTAAATGCAATAAGACAACCCAATAGAAGTAGGCCCCACAGTAGTGAAAAATGAATTTAGGAGTTTTTCAATATCAGGACATGTGAAACGTAAAACTACATGTCCAACTTTTTCATTACAATGCACCCTGCCCTATGGGCTACCGAGGGCTTAATGCAGGGATCACTTGCATGCAATAAAAGGGTAGTTTAAGGCTTGGCAAGGGGTTATATTGGCAAGTTGAATTGGCAGTTTGAAACTGCATTCAAGCTGGAATGGTAGGTCTGGCACATGTCTTATGGCACTACTTATGTGGGCGTCACAATAAGCGCTGCAGGCCCACTAGTAGCATTTGATTTATAGGCACTGAGTAAATGGTATACCGCACTACAAGGGACTTATAGTTAAATTAAATATGCCAAGCAAGTGTAGGCCCATTAATCCATGTTTAGTGGAGTGAGCACAAACACTTTAGCACTAGTTAGCAGTGGCAAAGTGTACAAAGTCATAGAGCCAACAGATACGAATTTCAGCAACGAAAATAGAGGTAAGCAGGCAAACTGTTTCCGGAAAAACCTTCCTAAGGCTGACAGGTCTAACATTCTCCTTTTTTTCCATTATGTGTTTTATACCATTACTCGATTTAAGATCTTACAAATCTCTGCTGATTGCACATATTTCTATTTGTCTTACTGAGCTGATATCCTGGATGTTCATGTCAGCCACCAATGCTTTTAAGTTCTTAGTATTCAGCTGCATACTCATGCTGTTTTAAAAAAAAGATTATTACCTTTTGAGCTATAGAAACCACTTTAACCAACATTGTGCAAACTTGTAAACAAACCTAAATGTTACCTAACATGAAAATCATGTCTTCATATGAAATCCTTTTGGTAAACGGCCAGTTTAGAGCAGGTTTGATATTCAAAACTAATTTCTATAAATTTGTCACTTTGTTTACTGGTTGCATGGAAATTTGAAATATATACAATAAATGAAATGATAGGAATTATAAAAGAATAAATGGGCACATTACAATGTTTAATCAGCCTCAAGCTCACATATTGTGTTTTTTCATCTTTACAAAGTTTGTAGCTTGAAAATGTTTGAGTTGCAAAAATGAGGCATAGCAACAAATACCATTTTGTCTAACCCGGTGTGACTATACAATGCCAGGCATCATACTACAAATTATATGTACCACCCAGTATGTGCATTAGACGCTAAGGATATGTTACTTATATAGATTCCAGTGATGTGCATAGAACAGCAATATCTATGTTTAATGTTGTGCATAGTCTGAAATGTGCAACTTTATGTTAATTGCAAATCAAAAGGTATGGTGTATAACCAAAGGCCTCATGTTCAACGCCATTTAGTGATCACAAAGCCTGTGATTCACAAAATCAAAAGCAAAATGCCTTTTTTTAATGTACTAAAGCTATTTTGCATTTGGTTGTAGGGTACTGTATAACAAAATAGGTTTAAATAGGCACAACAAATTACTTTGAGGAAGGGTGTGTTTAGGGTTTTCGATGGTGTATATGAAAGTTGTGCAACTGAAATCTGGTTGCAAAACACTGTAAAATGACTGACTCTTGAGTTGGGATGGTAACATATTCGCAAAAGAGAAGAAATATGCAGGGGAGCACTGCAAACTCCCAAACAAAAGTGAAGAAAATACACTTTACTTTTTGAATGAAGCACTTTAAGAGAAAAGAGGCTGCATATAAAAATAGTTTTTATTAAATGTGATCATAGTCATGGTGGTCTGCTGACCCCAGTAGAACACCATCCCAGAGATAGTATCCAATCATAGTGAGTCACATTTTCCGCCTTCCTCATGAATACAAGTAAGTCCGATTGCAAACCACTATGACTCGTAATTTTGTGAAACAACCTAGCAAGTAATACATAGGTCAGTTTGTAAAATTCTTTTCCATTTGCAAAAAGTCAGTGAGCAATTTGCAACCACTGTTAGCAAATGGACATTTCATAGATCAAACTCCATCACTTTCTATTGAGTTTCATACAAACTCTCGTCATAGGTTCCAAAACTGCAATAAAATTATTATTTAAGTTCTACGTGTGCATTGTGTCTTTTGAATTGCAAGTACAATGGTGGTTTGTGTGAAGTGTGGTCCCCAGCTTGTCTGGAATGTTAAGAATAGAAAAATTAAGAGATAATTGCAGTACTACTGATTCAACACATAGTTCAGCCCGACAATCTTTACTTTTTACATTAATGTTTCAACAAACACACATATGCACACACGAGCACACACATCTCAATTTCTACACATTAGGTATTCTCATGGATGCTTAGAATTATATTTTGGGAGAGAGGGCTCGATTTCCTCATCTCAGGTGCATGATTAAAATCAATTAAATCACTCTTACGATGTCAGCTGCAAGATTCTCCTGACAAATGAAATTATGCAGAAAAAGTGTTCTCTTCTCTCTTCAACCATTTCCCAGTGATGCTCACATCCTCAAATGAGATTAAAATTTTTAGCTCAGGGATTTCAAAGAGATATTTTCTGCAAGAATATGAAATATCGAAGAAACCTACACAGGTTAAGTCTTAAGTCCCTAGTGGTGAAATTCTGATGGTCTCTGTATGTTTGATAAATTAATTTTATAACTAACTGAAATGAAAAGTTAAGTAGTGAAATCTAACCATCTGTGGTCCATGGCACCCTTTTGTCTTTAAATTAAAATGTTAATTGAGAAATTATACACGAATCGTGGAATACGTGTTGTGACCTTTTTGTGTCCCAGTTTAAGCACCGGGACATCTCTTGCAGGGTTATTGAAAATACTTTGGTTTATGACTCTCTCTTCACTCTCTCTCTCACTCCTCTGCTATTTGCTGAAAAGAAGTCAGTCTAAAGTGACATGATTAGCATGTGTGGAGGTGGTAATAGGTTAAAGGCGTATTAGCATCCTTTGCTGTAAAAATGTTGATTGCCGAATCAATTCTCTACAGGACACAACAAGTGAGGCATGCCTATCTACCTTGGTAAGGATTTGTCATGTGGCTTAAAAATTTAAAAGGTAAATATTTCATGGTTAGGGTTAGTTAAATCCACACGAAATATCTGTGTTAAATGCATACACAGTTTGACTTGACTTTCCTTGGAAAATTAAGCACATTAATTTGGTTTACTTATTCTCTGTCACCTCAAGGTAGGTAAAGTGCTCTCAGATTTTGTGTATTGTAGGGAAGAGCAATTCAAATTGCTAAACAACAGAAGAAAAAGGCAGAGCAATAGTTCATGGGTCAAAAAAATATATACATTTACAATATGTGTAAATTAGATTTTCGAGCTCATCCTTGTCCTAGTTTTCAGATCTCTTCGAAGAGTTCTGTTTCTGATGTATGTGAATAGGTAAAAAGTTCAACCCTCAATGCTAACAGAAATTAACATTATTTTAACGGTGTGTCTGCTTCAAAGGTTCAACATAATCACCCATACACTGTCAACAGAAGCACCACATAAATAAATTGGCCTTGGAATTAGAAACAAAACACGTATTATTGCCACTCATTGGCATACCACTCAAAACTCGAAAATCTGGTAAACATCCAGAAATGGGACACTCAAGTGGTTCCTTAGCTCCTTTAAACACAGTCTCTTTCTTCAATGCTATAGGTTCTTTAAATCGTCGCCAAATGCGTTAAATTGAATGTCCAGGGAGCCAGGTATATAAAGATATCCCAATTAAAGGGGCCAAAAACACCTCACCAGGGGCACCAGGACACCTCCCATGTTCTTGTGGGCTCCTTCGGATTCTCCTCATGAAATCCTCTCTCTCAGACCTTCTATGCTACCAAATTTCTTGTAGTCTCCACACATACTCCAGGGATAGCTCTCAGAAACGCTGTCGACTCTGCTCCATTTAGCTATCTGCCTTCACCAGATGAGGCAGTGGGAGAAAGTCCACTCAAAGTCGCCAAATACTTCAAAGTTGCGACACCTTTACCTTCAAACGGTCCTCAGTTTCAGAAGCATCATCAACCTCTGCATCACCAAATCAGGGCAACTGCTCACCAGAAGTGTGGGTTTTCCTCAGCACACCCAAAAACGGCTCTCTGGCTGTGTCTTCCCTGTTGCTCAGCTAGTATGAGTGTAAGAATGCCTAATGACCTCATGGAATGTTTGAGTGCCTGGCTTGAGTGTAGAGTGTCAGTTGATGGCAGGCAGGCTGAGCGGCAGGGAGGCTGCTCCTGGTGGGGTTACTTTCCATCTACTTATCTTCTTCTACTGAAATTAACTTGTAAGTAAGCTTAAATATATCCAACCTATTTCATACACCTGGCTCCATGGACATTCAATTTACCACAATAGTGCTCTTCAGTTCTCTCCCTGTGCTGGTGTACTTGAGGCTGCCAAGCACCAATGAAGGCATCCTGCACCATTTTGCAAGGGAGCCTGCATTATGGGCAGGATTGTTTTTTGTGCATTAAGGGCTATCTTCCTGCATAAAAGCAATCATTAGGGGCATTTTCCTCTCTCTATGTGTCCTGCAGAATGCAGCATACATAGAAAGAGAAAGTTACAAGGAGAAATAAAGATATTTCTACTCGTTATGCCTCACTGGGGAAGGTGCAGTATGTTGATGCATTCCCAACTTTACTATCTTTAGTAAATATGGGAATGTGCTAACATCAATCGGCTTCCCAACGCAAGGCAACTAAAGCCAGTGATATGCGCTGCCTTGTATTTCTTTGCATTTACAAAAAGTAAGAAATTGGGTTACTGGTTGAAGGGGGGGTGCAACCCTACTCAAGCAGCAACCCCAATTCTTGTCAGGGTGAAACACAAGCAAACTCCAAATTAACCTATGCTCAACCCCCTAGTAGCTTGGCACAAAGCAGTCAGGCTTAACGTAAAGGCAATGTGTAAAGAATGTGTACAGCACTTGAAACAGCAATAAAGCGAAAACACAAAAGAAGAAAAATCCCACACCAATAAAAACATTTTAGTACAGTTTACTAAATTATTTGAGACCAAAACAACAAAAATCCAATGAGTATTACTGGAGGTGAGTAAAGTGCCTAAAAGTAAATAGTGCCTCTTGTAGTTATCTCATTGTGTGAGACCAGGTGAAATTCATAAGTTCAGACTGACCACAATGTAGCACAGGCCAGGTAGGTATGAGGTTAGTCAAGCTGAATGATTGAAATTTAAATGTCCAGTGCAAGGAGTTCTGTTCGCAGTGGAGAGGGCAGGGGGCAGAGGAGAGCAGGGGTAGATCATTGCGGACATCAGTTTTGTAGCGCGAAGAATACGATTCTGTCAGGTGTTACGGGCGGACATTGCAGAAGTTTAGCGTCACCATGGACTGTTGATGTTGTAGCAGGAAGTTCAAATCTTGCATTGCCGGCACTGGGAGTTACTGTGGTGTGAAGAGTCAGGTTTACTGGAGCTTCGCATTGGTGAGTGGAGCAGGTGGCAAGATCTTGCTGCAAAAGGCCAGTTCACAGTCGCAAAGATCCCAAAACTTCAGTATTTCTCCTTTTCTTGGAGCCGCAGCTCCACTGTACAACACCAAGAGTCAAGGACCTGAGAGGCACCTCTTGGAGATCAGGAACTCCCACAGCAGAGGTCAACAGGATTCAGCCAGTACCAATGGGAGGTCCAGGCAGCAGGTCCAGGAAGCAGCTCAGCTGGGCAGATGCAGGGGCGGGAGTCTCTGGAGCATGTTATGTCCCTTCAGCTCAGTACAGGAGATCAGTCAGCTGACCCATGGAGTCACTTGAGCCAAGGATGAAGGGTGCAGGTTGAGTCTTCCTTCTCAACAAGCAGGGCAGGAGGAAGCAAGGCAGCAGAGCAGCAGGGCAGAAGGGTAGCTGCCCTTCTGAAAGGAGAGTGGCACAGCAGTCCTTCTTCTGTAGTATGCACACGTCCAAAGGTGTACTGAAGTGTAGAGTCTGAGGGTCCAACACTTATACTTGGTGTCAGCTTTGAAGTAAGAGAAGGTTCTGGAGCTTTCCACCCCAGAGGTTTTCGGAATTTCCTGCCTTCCTGCCCTGGCTCCAGCTTGTCTGGGGGCACAAAAAACTACTGTCAAACCCTTTGTGAGTGCTCAAAGGGAAATAATTTGTGATATGCAAGTGTGGTAGGTGACAGCTCCTCCTGCTCATCAAGCCAGAAATGGCCCATTCTGCCAACACCTATTCCCCTTTGTCTCACTGTCTGGGAGAATACACAAAGACCAACTGCCAGCCACCTCTGGTTATGTGGCCCAGGATACCGGCTGCAGGCATCAAATGTGTGGGACAAGAAAATGCTAACTTTCTAAAAGTGGCATATGCAGAATTGTGACTTAAAATCTGACTTTACCATTAAAGATGGTTTTAAATTACAATTCTTAGGTACCAAACTTGACATTCCTCTTTGCTTCCACTTGAAAGTTATCTTTTATTGATTGTAATAAGGTAACTCAATGTTATCCAATGGGAGAGACAGGCCTTGCAATAGCAAAATACTAATTTAAGAGATTTTCACTACCAGGACATGTAAATGTTAAAAATACATGTCTCACTTTTTAAATACACTGCACCCTGCCCTATGGGCTGCTAGGGCTTACGCCAGGAGTGACTTATATGTATTATAAAGGAAGATTGAGGCCTGACAAAAGATTTATTTTGTCCAGTCGAAATTACAAACTGTACACACAAACTGCAATGGCAGGCCTGAGACATGTTTAAAATGACTACTTAAGTGGGTAGCAGGAGTGCTGCAGGCCCACTAGTAGCATTTAATTTACAGGCCCTGGGTACATGTAGTACCAATTTACAAGGAACTAACAAGTAAATTACATCTGCTAATTAGGTGTAAGCCAATGTTACCATTTAAAGGAGAGAACACAAACAATTTGGCACTGATTACCAGGGGTAAAGTGCGTAAAGTCTTAAGAGCCAAGATGAATGGGTTTAGAAAACAGGAGAGTGAAGACAAAAAGATTGGGGATGACCTTGCAGAAAGGGTCAAGTCTAACAATAAACCACACAAAGTGTGGTTTAGTAAATGCCAAAAAGGATTTTGTGTCAGAGCTGTGCCACAAAAGTGATCCAACCCCTATACAAAATCATAGTAAATCTGGCCTGATGTGTTCCTCAATAAGGCCCTTTAAGAGGTTAGTAATAATTGTTCATGCACTATCTGAATATTAGTGTGCAAGGTGCCTGTTGGTAGCATGAAAGGATGCAGACAGCTACTGTTAAACATATTTACTAAATTACAAGTAACTGTGGAATACAATTGCAAGGACTTAGAACACCACTAAAATATAGATGGTAATAGCTCAGTTGCAAGGCAGTATATCAATTCTAACTGAGCTCCTCATTCCAGGGAGATCAGGAAATTGGGTGCAGTAAATTTACATCTAAAATGAAAGATACTGCAGAGATGAGTAATTCTGAGATGTGAAATTACCACAGTATATGGTTAAGAATTTATCCTTGGAGTGAAGAAATTCGTTAGAAATTTGTACCAATTTCCATTTGTAATTCTCCTATTTCTGGCTTTTCTTTGGGGATATATTATCATCCCCCATGCTGAACTTGGAAAATATGTCTCTTCAAAATCCTGATATAATTATATGTGCGCTAATACCTCAGGTGAAACTTTTGTCACTTCCCACAAATTCCAAGTAACTCCAATTGAGTCCATAAATATAATTTCTAGAACTTCCATCAGACATAAAGATATGTCAGCAAGAAAGGTACACCCAAACAGAACATCAAACTAAAATACATAGGGGCATATTCTCAAGGACTTATCGCCGATTTATCAGCACTTTAGCGTCGCAAAAGTGGCGATAGATTTATCGCCCTATTCCCAAGCTGGTGCAAACTGCCGATATCGCCAGTTTTCCAGCGATAGCTGGCGTAAAAAACATTGCCACGGATGAGAGCGACAGCTAACGCTAATGATATGCAGAGTAGGCGTTCCTATGCAAAAACACGCGAAAACACAATTTCGCGGCATTCTCAACGACCAGCCATATCTGAGATCCAAAAACAGATGATAAGGCGCGATAGCAGCAGGGATTTAAACACCTGCCGTTTACTGGTGTTAACCAGGACGACAACCTGCAGTATGAAAGGGAGCCCAGCCTAGCCACATCTGAAGACCAACACATGTCATGGAGCCACTGATCATGCAGCTTGGAGACCCAAGAGGGCCACAATACCCACCGTCACCACCCCCAGGCCCCCCACCCGGAATCCCCCCACGACTACCAACGAGGCAGCGCAGAAAAAGACAGCTGACCTTCTGAAAACGGCATGGCCCCTCAGCCACACAATTGCAGAATGTGGGGAGAGGTGGGAACTAGGGGTGGGCGGAATTTGCGTAATCGCGTTACGCAAATCTCCGCGAAACGGCAAAAAATCTCCGCGAACACGCAGAAATTCCGCGAACACGCGGAATTGCTTGTTCGCGATACTTTTTTCCTGTTCGCGATCGCTGTTTGCGTGCTCGGGGTGAAATATCTCGCGAACACGCATATTGAGAACGCGAACAAGCAAAAAATTTCGCGAAGTCGCGGAACGCAGATTTTTGGGCAATTTCGCGTTCTCCGCGGAACGCGAAATTACCCAAATTCCGCAAATTCCGCGAACGGAACGGAATTTACCGCCCAGGCCTAGTGGGAACCAAGTATGTGTGAAGGAGGCAAGTCACCCATGAATAAGAAGTTACACAATGCCAAGTGTGGCGGTGATTTGCTGGACAGACTGCATTATGCAGAACACAGATATGTCCATAAGGACATATACTGCTGGTGTTTGTAGTGTTGTGGACAGTGGACGCAACCATGTTACCTCAGGCAGTGGGGAAGACCTCGGTCATGTAGCTTTGTCATCCCCCCCTGTATGCGTAAGCGGAGTGGGTTGGTCCGGCGTACACCAGTCCAGCGTAGGAGTGTGAATGAGAAGGCCGGGGCTCTGGGTGTGGTTCTATTTCGGGTTGGCCAACACATCTGCCAGGGTGGTGCCCCTCATCCTGCCATGTGTCTGCTGCTGTGACCACCAGCCTCCTCAGCCGATCGTTGGGGTCTGCGACACATGCCCCCAACGCACCCAGCGGCACAGCATCGCGGAGTTATGTGTGTGCTGACTACTGCCTTCTAACTACACTGCAGTCAGCAGGTCCCCCAATTCAAATTGATTCTTGATTTATTTATGGCGCAGTCCAGTAGGCAACAGACATTGCTACCAATGCGGCCCACCCGGACGATGCATCATCGCCAGCTGCGTACCCCGCTGAGCGCTTCAGGTGCCACTAATTCTGTGCAGCTCAAGTCAACGCCACATGGCTGTGGGCCATTGCTGACCACTGCTTCCGGCATACACTGCGGTCAGCAGGGCTCACACATATTAAATCCAATCCTGACCTGCAAGGACATGCCAGCATCGCTGGCTGCGCATACGCTGAGCTCATTAGGTGCCACTAACTCTGTGCAGCTGAAGTCAACGCCACGTGGCTGTGGGCCCTTGCTGACTGCTGCCTCCGGCCTACACTGCGGTCAGCAGGGCTCACACATATCAAATCCAAATTCTGACCTGCAAGGACACGCCCTCATCGCTGGCTGTGCACACGCTGAGCTCATCAGGTACCACTAACTCAGTGCACCACATCTCATGGACCCTTTATGTTTGAGTTTCATGCTGTGGAGGCAGGTGTACCACACTCCACTGCAGCTGCAGCAGGAATATCCCAAAGGGACACAATCATTAACAATTTCTTCACACGCGCACGCTCAGCTCTGGTGCCCCTACCTCAGTGCAACTCAAGTCATCGCCACATGGTGGTAGGCCCCTGGCAGCTGCAGTGCATCCGGTGCCCCTACCTCAGTGCACCACAGGTCATGGACCCTTTATGATTGAATCTTGTGTGTGTGATTTCAGATCTGGTGCCCCTACCTCAGTGCACCACAATTCATGGACCCTTTATGATTGAATCTGTATGTGTGATCCGATGACCACTGTTCTAGTTGTTGCCAGCACCAACCACTCCCTGAGGGTTGACTTACACTCACCCCACACCCATCCAGCACAGGCATCACTGGACATGTGACCCTGGTATAACAAGGGGTTGGGCACACGAGCCCGTAGCCGGTTCCACTATCTATCTAAGTGTGTCCGTGTGGTCATTATGTATGCATGATGGCCCCAGGCCCTACCACATTACATTGTGCTGTGGACAGCGGACACAACCATGTCACCTCGGGCAGTGGGTAACACCTTGGACATGTAGCCTTGTCATCCCCCCTGTAAGCGTTAGTGGAGTGGGCTGGGGCGGCGTACGCCAGTCTAGCGTAGGGGTGTGAAGAATTTGCCCGGGGCTTTGGGCGTGGTTCAGTTCTGGCCTGGACAAGGAAGTAACTAATGCGTCTGTCTCTGTTGTAGTGTCAGCGCCACCCGGCCCGCAATCGACAATGTTGCAATGTTGCAATGTACCATGCACCCGGAGGGTGGGCTCGCACGAACGGAGAAATGAAGGGGTCTTGGCTCATACATGCCAAGCGTTGTGTGGATCTGTATTGCCGCAGCATGAGCCAAATGACTAGCCCTAATCGCAGTGCGAGTTCAGCCAGGCATGAACTCTACATCTGTGTCCACCCTATCCATACCATAGGCCTACACTCATGTGGCCACCCACCTTCAATGGCTAACATCACAGTGTTGTTGTCAGGCTTGTGAACATGCGCAGACAGGCATGACAATGGTGTGCCGTAGGAGTGCAAAGGATGCAACCACGCAGCGCACACAAGTAAATAGGCTGGGGGGAGGGAGGAGCAGCTGTGAGGCTGCGTAACACACAGTGATGCTGCTCATGTGCCACATGCAAGACATGTCAAACATGAATCCCAAAGTCACACACATCCCACCCCACCCCCAACAAGCCACATCACATTTCCTCAATGCAAGCAGATGACAAACTAACATTAGGGATGAAAGCTCCTTTGTCTGAACCATCAGGCGGATAAACATCTGCACCTCCGACCTCGGAATTGCATGTGCCCAGCACCCCCTGACAGATACTATAGCAGCTGCTGAGGACTCCCACACAACGCACAGCCAAACGAAAGACCAATGTATACACACCCCACACACAGAAGTCCTTGCTCGAAGTTATCTTGCATGGAATGGCCTTCACGCTTAATCCCACACCATCCCCGGCGTACAACCGCTGCACACTTAAACAACTCATTGATCCGAGCTGTGGCATTTCATCCACAGAACTGGCGCAGGTCTGAACAGTGCCGCTTCAACCAGAGCCACTAACACAATGGCAGAACATCCTGGACACATGCACAACCCCTGTCACATGGAACTGTACCATGCACGTATGCTGCATTTACTGGGGGCACTGCTATTGGCAGTGCTGCGGATCAGTTACTGGCTAAGCTTCCGCCTTGCCAACGTCACCTGCATTCAGCCTGTGTTGCATTGTCGATCGTGCATATTCGTGTGGTACATGGATGTCTGCCTATCCAACAGGACGGTAGCTGAACTGGAGTTTGACATATGTGTGCACTCCCTGTTGGCCCACGATCAGGAGTGTCACCGTGATGCCCGTTTATGGGATGCCTTGATACTTGGCATACATGCTGGCAGCTGAACCTGGAAGACTGCACAACTCCTTGTGTGCAGTGACCACATTGAACTGCTCCCCTATTGGTCTGTAGTGCTAATTGGTGAAAGGGGGTGGACGCAGCACATCTGTCCGGACCTGCTAATGGATCGCCTCGCCGTCCTGTCTAATGAAGTCGACAACGACCCCATGTTGGAACTGGTAGCCTACGAAGCTGCAATCGCTTTCATGAACGAGTAACTACGTACCTGTAGCCACAACTGATTGGAACCCATTGCACATGTCCCAACACCTTGTTGCATCTTGGAGATCTGGTCACATATCCCACGACAACAGTGGACATGGCTGCATTCGCCTGGACGAATACATGAGCGGACAACAACGTGGGTTAACACACACCTGTGAAAGCGGAGGCACTCCCCTGGAGTGGACAGCGGCGCTTGGCAACGTTCCTCATTTTGACATACTGCTGCATTGGTCTGCATGTTGTGGCACTTATCTTGCCCGTACTGACACGCATATGCTAATAAAGTCTTCGCACCTTCACTTGTATTCAACTGTGATGTGTGTTGATTTGAATGACAATGTGTGTCTCACAGCCTATCTGGGTCACGGCCCTACATGTGCATTGATGGCATTACCCAGGGAGTACCTTTTTGTGGAATCACTGTCCCTACATTCACCCATACTTTCATACTTGATTGATCATAGCCATGACACATCTGTGTGAATTAGAAGGTTTTATTCACATTCAGTGGAGTGTTGAAGCTAGACCAGTACAGGCCCATGCAAACCTCACTTTACATTGTTGCCCCGTGGTGGGCCAGCCAGAGTCCTTTAGGGATTGACAAGTTCTTCGTAAGTGGAAGACTTCAGTCCACAGTGTGATTGCTGTGTCATTGGTAACCAAACAAAATATGGCAGTCCATGTCGAGGTCCAAGGTGAGTGTCGCTGAGTGTATCGGGGACAGTGGAAGGTGTTATTCCAGGGCATGATGCAGAGGGCAGAACCAAGCTGAAACCGGCCAGATGGCAGAGATGAATGCTACCACTTCATTCTTACCACAAAGCCAGATTCATCATCATCTTCGTCCTCTGATGTGTCAGGTGCCTCACATGTGGGTGGTGGTGTTTTGTCTGCATCACTGTGTGGCAGTGACACATCAGGGGCCGGAGGCGGAATGTCTGCCGCACTGTGTGGCACTGACACTTCAGGGGGCGGAGATGTGGATGGAGTAGTAGCAGCAGCATTCATCTGCACCAGGCCTTGTGGTGGCAATGCCATGACGAGGATCCGCAGGGCATGGAAGATCACAGCTACATCTCACTTGCGTGCAGCCGTGGCAAACATTCTTTCCGCCTACATTCGCTTCATGGTCTCCATCATTCTCCTTATGTGTCCCAACTCCCGGCTGACATCGCTGGAGCCACTCTGACTAGACAGTTGTTCTTGTCTCAGAGTCATGACTCCAGCGATGTCAGCCATAGATTGTTGGAGAGCATGGAGTGGACAGTGGGTGTCCTTTAGGGACTGTAAGTCATCCCTGATGGTACTTAGACACCCACGTATGGCATTTAGTTTGGCTGCCATGAGGTCGAACCCTACCCACACATGGCGTTAGAATGCCATGTGTTGGTTGTGGGGCACCTGGGAGACAGCCGTGGTGGTAGGTGCTTCCTACTGTGTGGTATGTGCAGGGGGTGGGGTCTCCTCGATGCAACTGGGCTGCCCTGCTCCTGGAGGTGGGGTGCTGGAGCTGTCCATGAGCTGTTGGAGGGTGTCGGTGTCAATGTTGGGGAGGTCCATTTCATTATCAGTGCTGAGTTGTTGGGTCTGCTTTGCAGGAGGTGTTGATTCTCTCTCTGCAATGTGAAGGGGAGATGCAGATTGACATGGTGTTCAAATGTATGTTCACGCATTGTGCAAGTTTACTGACAGACTGCATGACAATGTACATTGTGACTGTTTGTGAAGAGATGCCAATCTGATGCGGGACAGTTGACATCTCTACTAACCCTGGGCATAGTTCGCGAAGTAGCGCTACGCGTAGCTACGCAAAGTGCACTTCGCGAGCTACGCGTAGCACTTCGCGAACTGCATAGTACCCTGTTCGCACTAAGCAAGATGCCGTTTTCAATGATTGCACAGTGCGGACAAGCATCCGGCACTGTGAAAGCATTGAAAACGGCATCTTGCACAGTGCGAGCTGTAGTTTTCCGCCGCTCGAGTAGATTTTTACTCGAGCGGCAGCTTTCTCAACGCGGACTGGTAGTTTCTCATCGCGAGCAGTCGCGAGCATATGCGACCACTCGCAATGAGAAACCTGACCTCCCCGCATTGAGATTCTGCCGGGAGGTTTATTTTCCACGCTCGCGATCGGCAACTTGATGTTGCCGATCGCGAACGAGGCAAAAGTCTCGCCGGGATGTCATTCTGCTTGCTTTCGGGTTGGCTGCGAGTTTTAGCTTGGTTTTGTGCTTCACATCAGTCCAGAGCTTCTTGCAGTCGTCCACTTCCCTTCTCTTCACTCCGACTGTATTCACCTTGGCCAGGATGGACTGCCATATTGTATTTTTAGTTGCCAGTGACACAGTGGAGGTGATGAACAGTTGGTGCTGGTGTTCTATCACCTCCATAATGAGGATCTGGTTTTCCTGCGGACTGAAACGTGGGTTCCTCTTCTTCTTCTCCTTGCCCTTCCCTGACCCGAGGTCCCAAGCTGGACCTCCGTGGGGCTTGTGGGGTTCTGGTCGTCGTCTGTACTTGCTCCGGCTACCTCCATGGTGCTTCGCAGTAGTTTGTGTTTTGTTTGGGTTTTTTGTTGCCTGATTTGTGGGATTTGCAGGCCTGGGGCTGCTTATCGCTGAATTTTTTATCGTAGTTGGGCCCTTTGCAACTTTTTTCACGTTCGGGTTTAGATTTTTATCGCCGTCCCGGCAATTTTATTTCAGACATTTGACGCGTTATCAGGAAACTATTGCATATTACCGCTATGTTCTGAATATGACGTTAACACAAAGTTATTTTACCGCGATAGACGGCGATATGAAAAATTGTGTTGACCTATTTTGGTGATGATTATCGCGCGTTCTTGAGAATATCCCCCATAGTCAGACCAGTGTGGAAGCAGAATCCCTATAATCATCTAAATCCCAATATTTCGATATCCCAAAAGTTTACCTGAATAAATTGGCTACAGCATTTAAAATGATCTGGCAGTTAGAGACTACATTCCTCATCATAAAAAAAACAAATTAGCAAATTTAAACAGTAATAACAATTGGAATTGTAAAGAAATAAGTTCTAGGTGAAAAAAAAGCAAAAAGTGGATTTATAATACAGAAAAATTTAAATGTGGTACATAGAAAATGTGCATGAAATGCCATAAAAATACAGAATGATAATATAAATGTGAAATTATACAATGCCTAAATGACTAGTTAACAGAAATCAAGTGATTATTCTAGATGCCAGACTCATGAAGAGCATAGTCATATCCCATAGAGAGTAGAAGTCAAATTGGACCTAAGAAAATAAAGACTCCAGTAACAGCAATCCTAATGACAACTGTAAAATCCCACATAACTCAAGCCTGATCAATGGCTAAGTGCAGCCCGAACTAAACTCGAACTAAAATCCTCTGACTAAACTAAAACCCAACTAAACTTGAACAGCTAAATTCTAAGAACCTTTATACACAAATCACACTTTCTAAAGATAGATTCTGCAAATTCAGCATGATCGTGGTTAGGATTGCATTGCTAAATTAGGAATATTTACATAGTCAAAAAAAACATGAACACAAACCCATTTCTTAAGGTAGGATAAATCTTCCATCTTCTCTCTCAACAATCAAAGGTGACCATCACAAAATGAAACATCGCTCTAACAATGGCTTATAGATTCCACACTTCTACATCAACACTTCCAATTGAAGCCTTTGAAAATGAGACATTTGGGTACATGATAGAAACTTCATTCAAAATACAGTCTTTCTAACAATGTTGTACATCATCATTACATTTATGTTATGCACCTGGCATTCACTTGGTGTTCCCCTGAAAGAAGGGAAGAGATGACTTTGCAGCAGGACACTGACTGGCCAGGCAAGTGAGCAGGGGCAAGTTGAACAGAACTTCAGAAACGACATCCATATTAGGAATATTGGTGTTTCACACAAAAATGTGGCAGAACTTTTTGTCTCATTGTTAGAAATGTAGTTGTCCAAATAAGGACCCTTGCCTCTAGTCAGGGTAAGAGGGAGGCACACTTTAGATAACCCCTGCTCACCCCTTGGGTAGCTTGGCACGAGCAGACAGACTTATCCCAAAGGCAATTTGTAAAGTATTTGTACTCAAAACACACAGTGATATAGTGATAACACCAAAAATGGACACCACACCAATTTAGAAAAATAAAGTATCTTTATCTAAACAAAAATGACAAAAAAACAACATACATGTAACTTTTCAAAGGCTTCAAGTAACTGGGTCCATAGAAAACTATGAATGTGTAATTCTGCACAAGTACCTGTAGATGTGTCAAAATTCACAAGGCCAAACAGCCGCAGAGATGGGAAGTGTCTAGAAATGAAGAGATGCGTCAGTTCCTGAGACTTTTGGGAGGTGATGCAACAGTTCTGCTGCATGTAGGAGAAGTGATGTGTCGAATCAGGACTGTAGGTGAAGTGATGCGTCGACTCTAAGACAATTCTGGTCCACAGTGATGCGTTTGGAAAACTTGCTGCACAGGTGCAATGTGTAGAAATTGGAATGCGTCGGTGATCGATGCGACGGTGACAAGCGGCGATGCATCGGTTTCTTCACCAGTGATCCCACAATGCGTCAGTTCTTGCTGTTGCGACAGGCGATGCATCGTCTCGGCAGTGGTGCGGCGATGCATGGAGATTCTTCTCACACGGCCGTGCTGCATCAAGAAAAACAGCCACAAGAAGAGCGATGAATGGATTTATTAAGTTCTTCAGGTTTCTTTCAGCTCCCAACAGCAGAAACAACCTAAAGAGTCCCAAAACTGGAACAGGCACCCCCTAGCAGGTCAGAATCCTAAGCAGTAGAGTTCAGGGGTGCTGGGGGTGATGTCTTTGTGTCCCTGAGACTTCAGAACAGGAGGCCAGCACACACAGGCCCTTGGAGATTCTTCTTCAAGCAGGTTCACAGCAAAGTTCCAGTCTTTGTCCTTTCCTTGATAGACACAGCAACTGCAGGCCAACCCCACACAACACACAGAAAAGGAGCAGTACTCCTCCTCACAGCTCTTCAGCTATTCTCCTTGGCAAAGGTTCCCCTTGAATCCAAAAGTGATCTAAAGTTCTGGGGTGTAAGGTCTACTACTTTTACCCCATTTTGTCTATGTTCTCTTTGTGCAATAGTCTCTGAGCCCAGTCCAAACCAGTTCTGTCCTCACTACTGCAGTATGACCACAGGGAGTGGAGACAGTAGGTCAGCAAGAGGCTCACTCTCCTCTTCCATACCATTATCTGTTGCCCAGAGCAATGTTGCTTCAGACCACTCAAAGTAAGGTTAGAGGGGGTTCATGTACAGGACCCTCAAAGGGTTCCTCGGAGTCTGCAATTTACCCAGGTAGGTTACGTCACTCTTGCGCTCCACTTACCAAATGGACCAGCCCATTTTTCTTGGCTCGCACAAGGCTTCACTGGTGCCATCACCTACACTTGTTAGCCAGGCTGAAACTCAACCATAGTGGTATTCTGGTTGTACCAATGTTTCATATCCTCCTGGCTGGCTTCCAGGTTTGCCTGAGCAATTTTCCTGAAGCACAGAGTCTGGCTCCTGAAGGCCAGCATGTAGCTGACCACATCTTGCGGGCCTTACCAGGAGTTTTCTCCCAGCCCCCTTTACCAGACTCAGAGATCCTCTCACAGGGTGCTCAAACAGCAATTCAAAGGGACTGAACCCTAAGGATTTCTGCAGTACCTCCCTGTAGGCAAACAACAGGCATGCTAGGAAGACATCCCACTTACGTCTCATGGGTTCTGCAAGACCCTTTATCATTCATTTCAGGGTTCAGCTGAATCTCTCAACCAACCCATTTCCTTGGGGATGGTAAGGAGTGGTGAATTTGTACTTTACACCACAGTCGTCCCACATTGACTTCATATACCTAGATATTAAGTTTGTACCATGGTCTGAGACCACCTCTCTGGGGAACCCCACATGGGAAAAGATCCCCATCAATGCACAGCTCACCAAAGGGGCTGTGATTGTCCTAAGGGGGACATCTTCTGGGTACCGGGTGGCATGGTCTACCAAGACCAAGATAAACGTGTTGCCTAGGGCTGTTTGGGTTCCAGTGGCCCCACAATGTTGATGCCCATCTGCTCGAAAGGGGTGCTCCCCACAGGAAAGGTTTGGAGGGGAGCCTTACATTTCCCTCCACTAAGATCTACAATGGGTGCCAACGTGCCTCTGCATTTGGGGCCAGAAAAATGGGTGACAGGCTTGTGATAGGTCTTGTGACACCCCAAATGTCCTGCCAAAGGCTCTTCATGAGCTAGACCCAGGAGGTAGGTTCTGTAGCATGCGGGTACCATCAGCACACGGGCTGCCCCGGGCTCAGCAACCTGAGGCTTACTATAGAGGAGACCATTCTCCCAATAAATCAAATGTGATCCAGACGGACCACCTGCTGCTTGCTCTGCAACCTGCTGCCGCAAACTAACAAGAGTGGGCACTCCATCTGCGCGTTGCTGAACTGCCTTGAGGGACCTCTTTCCTGCTTCCAATGAGTCAGCACAGGAATGTCTCTCAGTTTGGCCACTTGTACCCCTGTAGGTTCCAAGACATCCCCCTAAGGTTCTGCCTCCTCCTGGACCGTGGGAACTTCTGGGGTGGGTTTCCCATGCTCCTGCCCCTTCTCATTCAGGCAAGGCAGCAGTGCCACTGTTTCAGGCTCCATGTCCTCTTGAGTACCCCTACTGGCTGCCGTTGACCGGGTGGTCACAAAGGCCCACTCAGGAAGCCCCAACATCTTTAAATGAGCCTGGTGCTCCACCTCCTTCCAATGGGATCTCTCCGGGTCATTGCCAAACATACAGTCAACAGGAATGGATGAACTTACAATGAATGCCAATGAACCTGAGCCCCCCGTACTCAACGGGAACCTGCACCACCTTACGCAGGCGCTCAGAGTTGTCTGCAGCAACTACAGGGTGAAGCACACTGTGGATGACATGCTCTTCAGACACCCATTGACAGATGTCACACTGGCTCCTGTGTCTCTCAGAGCCTCCACCTTCCTTCCATTGATGGTCACCCACTGCAGGTACTTTTTAGTGTTATCCGTCAGGCAGGATAAGGGTCATCACAGCTGGCTTCCCCTTTCACTAGGAACCAACTCCTCTCCCAGCACTACACTAATTAACCCCGATGACGGTACACCAGTGGGTGCTGGTGGTGCCTTTGGGCACTTGGGGTCATTCTGCATGTGACCCTCCTGACCACATGCATAACACTTGCTGGGACCTCAGTTTTCTGGCCTACCCTTCGGAGGCCATGGCTTCTTAGAACTGGGGGGATGGAAATCTTTACCCTGGGAACTATTTTGGGGCCCTTTAGAGAACATCTTTTGGTTACACTTGTCCCCCCTACTCTTCTCTGGGGGACCCTGCCCACCTTTTGCTGGGTTTCCCACATACCCATTGTGGACCCTGGAACTTGTCCAATGGTCTGCCTCCTGAGCAAGCTTCCTGGGGTCAGTCAGCCTACTATCCATCAGATGCTGGTGCAGCTCTGGAACACAAAGACTATTCACTTGCCCCCAACCAATCATAACATATGACCCCATGTAATCTGTTACCTTGCTGCCCTTTATCCAACCATCCAGTGCTCTGCAATAAAGATTAATACACTCGACCCACATATTGGATTCAAGCTTCTTCAAAGACCTAAACCTTTCCTGGTACTGTTCCGATGTTAGCCCATAACTGAGGCATAACGCCTCCTTCATATTTGGGTAGGTCAGAGCACACTCCTCCTCCACAGGCCCGCCCCCACATTCTTCTCAGGGATCTCATTCATACACAGTGCTGCCTCATAAGATGCAAACCAAGCATAAATAGCCTCCCCCTTCTGGAAATTCTGTACTTGGTCCTTGGGAATGTAAACCTTACCCCCTTGCTCTGGCTGTACGCTGCCACCATTTGTACTGGACTCCGCCTGTTTGGCCTTGTTGATGTCCAGCTCTCCCATGCTCAACTCATGTGCCAAGATCAATTTCTTTTCCTCCAAGGCACAAGAGTTCTTGCTCTCCTCTGCCTTGACCTGGAGCCTCAGGAGTTCCAACAACATGATCCCTGGCCCCTCGCCTTTCCTCCATTTCTTCTGGCACTCAATTCCTGGAAGTATGATTGTTGCCAGCCATAGAGGTTCCTCTCCCAACAGGCAAATCCTGGAATCTGAAACCGCCTTCTGGAACACCCCCATCCACATCTGCATCATCTTTCTCCACAGCTTCTCTGGCCTACCCCAGGCCCCTATGATATTCTGCATCTCCTCTTTCCTAGTGTTGCTCCTCATGGGACATCCAAAGCTCTAGCAGAACTGTTTGAATTGCTCTACTTTGTAACTACTTAACATTTCAATGCCAACCTCCAATTCTGCTGCCTCACTTGCTGGTTTACCATTCAGAGACATGGTGCATGGATACCTCAAGGGTCAGATAAAAAATAGAACCAAAAATAAAACAGTTTGTGGATGCGTAGTGGTCTGCACTAAATTAGAAATGTACACCAATCACTGTGGGTCAAGTACAAATACAAATTCAAATCCTCACCGTGTAGTGAGGAAATGGGGTTAACTGCAGACATTGCTAAGTTAGCATAAGTAGCGTATGCATGGCTGCCATTCTGCCGCTTTTGCACACAACACTACATGACTCTGTTCTCGTGAAATACTATGATGGCGCTGCTTCACATGAGAACTGTCTACCTTTCACATATCTAGCTGGGCACCGTGCTCTCTGTCTGCACAGCGTGTTCAAGGTTAAATAACAATGTATGCTGTTGATTCGCTTTGGTCAGTCCCACGCACATAGACATAAGATGAAGCACAGCAGCCCAACTGAAACTCGGGTGCTTTTTAATATGGCATTACATGCATGAGAAGGCACTTGGAGAAAAGCTTTCCAACATAGAAGAGCTGTGATGATCCTGGGATGTAATTCATTGCATCTGATCTCGTAGGTATGGGGTGTCGCTGACAAAGCCCTGAGGTCTTCTATAATTATTCAAAAACTATCTCATGAGCACGAGGAGGGTGGTAAAAGGCGCTATAGTCCTGTTTCTACTGTCATTATAATATGATTTCCTCTTTTGGGCTTTATGGAATTGTAACAATACCAATTATATTGTTCTTATGCATTATGCTGCTCGTATTGGCTAGACTACTGCACCTTAGAGCACATTTTAAACTATACAGTGTCTCTGATTACTCAAGTTGTGGACAGGTATGAGTGTGAACAAAAGAGTGTACTTGTTTTCCACTATTCCTGCGAGTTTACTAAGTCGCATGTTCTAGGTTGTCTAATCATTGGTAACTTTGCTGTAGTACGGAGAACAAATGAGACACTATTGCTAGTCTGATTGAAATTCTGGGCACTGAGGTGGCTTTGTTTGTACACAACAATACACCGAGGTTCTGGTTTCCTGCACATAGTTCTGTGCATGAGCAGAATCCCTGCAACATGGCGCCCCTAAGGTTTGGTCTGGTACTTATTTACGAGACACTTTAGTAGTGCTTCTACTTGTCCACAATACCCTCACTCCTGTTTTCCGATAAACAGTGGTGACGGCACAACCTACCTGTATTGTTACTATATAGATCTTTTCAAGCTTTATATTATAAAATGGTTTTCTCATTCATGTGAATTACAAACCTGTTGCGCTGCCACACTTTTAAGTTGTTTTCCTTTTCTCAGTCCTTATGGCTGAAGTCAATATTTGACAGCATATGGAGTGCCAGACACAGGCATTGCACTTATCTTTGTGATTGGAGCCAATCCGACTTTCCACTTTGAGGTATTTTATTTTTGGGTAACCTTTCCGGCGGTGAATGGAGATGATGGTTTGTTCCATGCATACACTCCCACTGTGATACCTGTTTTATATCGGCCATATACAACACTTGAAGTTCCGATTTCGGCATGGCAATATCGTGTTTGGTTTAATGGCACCCCTCCCCACACAGTGACTCTGGTCCGTTTAGGCCCTTTGTCGATTCCAGGGGCCATTTGGGCAGTTTTGGCTGGGTACATACCACATTATCTAGTAGCCACTATAGACGAATTGCGTGTTTTACACACCTCTTTAATTGAGGTGCATAGGGCTCTAGTATAATATGTTTCCCGCAATCTCCAGGTGGGAGCACCTGGGGTTGCGGTGCAACAAGCTGGACCGACCGGGATGTCTATTAGTCCCGTCATGGTTAATTCGGTTATGGGCAAGCGTCCACAGAATTAGGATTTACCTTACTGGCTTGCTGAGAAATTTTTACCAGCTGGAGGCAGTAGTTCCTAACACCACTCTTGTGGAAAAACACAGGATATTAACAGTAAGTTTGCAGAAAGACTTGATACCAGAGGTAACCGATTGTGAGAATTGGGGTAAAGTGTTCGTAGCAGTGTATGCAAAGTGTTTTGGCACACCATCTATGACTGTGCTGCCCTCCGTGATTAAGCCTGTTCAGGATGAGTACGGCCCGGAGGCAGCAGTTGACTTGGGAATGAGGCTTGTCAGAGTGTTTGACGTAGTTGCTGATCTCATACTTGCGAATGTCAAGGGAGATGCGGTTAACTTTCAGGTATCTAATGCTTTGCGTCTTGTCCCAGAGGAAGAGAAACCCCGAGAGTTACAGAAAAGTATTGCAGATGCTAAAAGACCATTGGACACAATAGTTTTGGTTTTAAGCCTTTTGCTAAAATACCGTCACAACAGCAAACTCAGACGGTGCAGTCTAATAAAGACGATTGTCCTATTTTTCTTAAAAAGAATTGGAAAAATAGAAAATAGGGGAAGCAACAACAGAAACAAAGGTCACGTGCAGCGTCACCGGTACCCGAGTCCTCTGAGCACACTTATGATTTGCGCGAACGCATGAGAATTGGGTCTCCTGACAGGTTTCAGGTCTCTGATCAGCGTTCTTCTCATTCTTCACAGGAAACATCAGGCTCACAAGCCGGTGGAGGTGATCGCGGCACAGGTCGAGGTGCCCCACAAGGACGCGAGCAACCTCATCAGTCTGACAGTAAAGGAAAACAGGACGAGTTTCCTCATCAGTTCCCTCCGTTTCAGAAAAAGAAAGTTACTGCTTTAACAGCGAGATATGCCAAGGACGGTGAGAACCCGCCTTCGGAATCTAACTTGGGCAGTAACGCTGCTAGACAGCGCAGCGGAGGTTACAATAGTGCGGCAAGCACTGCGTCCATTTCTGGAGGTGACAGCAACTGACACTTTCATCACAGTACAAACTGCTGACACCCGAGTGGCTCCCCCTGACAGATTATATGAAATTGTATTTCTAATTGAAGGTGATATACAACGTGTTGTTAAAGTGATTTTTGGGGAAAATCTGACTTCTTCGTATGACATCTTGTTAGCTGAGGCAGACTGGCCCCTGCCTTTTGTTTTAGCCGCTCCACGGCGGGAGGAGGTAATCCTCCCTAGTTTTTCACACAACGTAGCCAAGGAGCAAGCAATGGCTTTTGCGAAAGAGTGGGCTTTGGTGCTTGCACCATCTCTGTACCATACTCAGGTGGGCTGGGATAAAACCTCTCCGCCTCATGAGATACCATTGCGGTCTATGCCACAGCCACAACCCCAATATCCCCACCGGCAGGAAGCAAAAGCTGCAGTTTCTGACATTCTCGAACAATTAGAGTATCAAGGAGTGATTCAGACATATGTATCACCAATGAATAACCTTCTTTTTACAGTAACCAACCCAGATGGGTAATACCGCTTAGTTTTGTCGTAATTATGCAGTTCAGAATACCCATAGCTCCAATCTCGTAGACAGTCTTGTGCGTAAAAAATATAAAACTACACTTGACATTTCCAATGGCTTTTTTAGCCACAATCTGTCCTCTATAAGTAGTCAATGGACAGCATTCACTTTGGGCGGCAAACAAAAACAATTTACAAAATTGGCCATGGGCTATAAAAACAGCCTGGGAGTTTTTGCCGCACGTGTTGTCTCTCTGTTAGACGACATAGACCCTGATGCGTACTCATACGTTGATGATATTTATCTCACGGACGACGAATTATGGACGCATCTTTGTCACGTGGACTGCATCATAGTTTTGTTTGCGGACTACGGTTACAAGTTTAACTTTGCAAAATCACACATTGCAGAGTACACAGTGTTGTTCCTGGGCTATGAGCTCAATAATGAAGGTAGAGGCCTGGTTCCTCACTTCTTTGAGGAATGTGCACGTTTGCGCTCTCCTACAACCCTGAAAAAATTGCAATCTTTGCTGGGATTTTTAAACTTCGGACAAACTTACATTCCCGATTATGCCCAGCATATCAAGCCGCTGTATGCCTTGATAAAACCTACCTTTTCAAAAGCCTGCTGGCTTCCGGAACATTCAGCTATTCTGCAATCCTTGCAGGCTGATCTTCTTGAATCTAAATAAATATTAATGTGTGATAACCACACAAACCTGGTGATAAGAATTCTGTGCCAGGGGCAGTGGGTTTCACCTACTTGACATTTAATGAAGGTGACACAGTACGTATTGCTTACAAGTCACATTTGTACACTTGGCCTGAACTGCGTTTTTCAACTGTTGAAAAAGTATTGACCGCAGTCCAGATGGCGATCCTGAAGGAACGTAAAGTAGCACAAGGAAAACGCATGATGTTTGTAACACCAAATCCTGCTCTTGAAGCTGTGACAAAAGCCAGTGTACCAAACTCAAAAGCTTTACATCCACGTTGGATACTATGGGCTACTTCGTTGACATCATCTGATGTCACCTATATCTTTGACTCCTCATTGCAAACTCAGGAGTTCTTGCAGTATGAATTGGTTCATCCTACTCCTCTGTCAATGCGCCTGCTCGAGGACTACCATTGTATCATTTATACTGATGGTTCTGCGCAACCAGCGACCGGATCTAAACATTCTTACTCTGCAGCATGCGCTATAGTGGCAGGTACCATAGTGAACGGTGAGTTCTAGTCCAGTGTCATGCACACGCAGGCACTAGAGGACTGTACCGCCCAGTTAGCAGAGATGCGTGCTCTGGTGCTAGCACTGGAGTTTGCTGATCCTAATGGGACTACCTTGATAGTATGTGACACTTACTACTGTGTTCAATCTTTTAATGGAAACAAAGGCGAGGGGAAAGAAAAACAAGGGTTTTTGGTAACCAGGTCCAGCATACGTATCCAAAAGACTATATATACAAAGAGTATGCAGTTCCTAACAAGGTAAAGAGCAAAGACACATTCTAACTGTAAAACAACCACCAGTTAAAAGGCAGGAGAGTGAACTCCTTGTTGGAAAAAGGCCCTCACACACCTGACAAGAAGGTGTCTTGCTTCATCATCGGGCCTGCTCCTACTCGGGCCGGCGCTGCAATGCCCGATCAGGCGCCTGTGATGGGGCCTACTTAACGGAGATCTTTATTCCGTAGCCGTCAGGTGGAGTATGAGTGAGGGTCTTAGTGTAGGTGAATGTGAGAGTGTGTAGTGAAGTTAAAATAGGGAAAAATATTCCAATCAAAATAATTTTAATGAGTTTGGTTCTTCCCCTAATTAAAATGAAAAAGAATCGCGTATGGTCACCCTATGTTGTGATGTTATACGCTAAAATGTGGGGTCAACATGTTTCTTGCCCTATTCTCAATTTGATGGCAATTCCTCAGGACCTAATACAAAGACTACCTACACATTTTCTGGTGGTGGACACCCAACACATGTAGTGAAAAGTGACCACCCTTACAGCACCCTAAAAAATGTGGGGGTACCTCTGGTGTCAATAAAGTTAATCAAGTGTAACCTGTAAAAAGAAAAACAGTTACAACAGTCAAGGAATAACATTGTAATATCCCTACGAATAAATTCATCATACTGATTCAGTAAGTGATAGTGCATCACACGCATGCAAGAAGCCCATGGGCTGTGACATGCTTGATGCAACCAACTAATCATTATAAGATCGAAATATGTTCAGGTGATGATAAAATTGTCATGGTTATCACAACAGATAAGTACAAGGCAAGAGGAGAATAGTCTAAAACAAAGGCGCTAACAGACATCAGGACAGTCCTCACCCTTAATATTTTATGTTCCGGGCCATAACAGTACTGGTCGTCGTCGACACTGAATTCTAGTGTCCTGATATATGAAAAAAGGATGTTAATTCAACTCAAAGAACATGATGAAAAGTGCAAGAGTACGCGGGTATCGTAGTCATGTCTAGAAACAGGAAATAAGGTAAACCTGTATATCATCAATAATTTAGTAATAAGGTATAATACAGAGATGGATATACAAAACTTAATCCAGTTACGGTGAAACGTGGAGGGGTTAAAATATGGGGCAAACCAACTTTCTGATTATGCAAGCTACTATAAATAGGTACTGTAAATACCCAAGCCAAGCTCGAAGCATGGTAGCTGTGTAGCGCGGTAAAAACAATTGATATTGCACACTCATTACTGTCGAGTGAAAAGGAGAAAAAAATGCTTTCTCATTAAGATAATGCGCCCGTTCCAACATAGCGGTGAGCTTTGTGAAATACGGGAGGCAGGAGCGTAGACGCGTTAGAGAGAAACGCGGACTCATTACTCACGGTTCTGTTGTAGAGACAAAAAGTTGATCCTACCCCGGCGGCGCAACCGGTCCAAACGGTCTGGTACCAGGAATCGGGAGCCCGCCAAAGATAAAAGGTTAAAGGTCGGGGAGGGCGTGTCTCTCTAGCGCACTCAAAAGGTCAAGATGTGGATCACTGGAACGCACACAGGCCATCAGCGCCATCTTAGGGCTGAGATCATACGATGAACTGGCGGTCACGTGATCGCAAAATTGGCCAATCAGGGTTGTCCGATCTGCCGATAACGATCGTGAACAGGGAAGTCAACACAAACTGAGAGCGGGCTGCTACGATGTAACAAGGACACGTAAATGTAAGACCGAGGCCACAAATACGGCGTTCTTCAAAAAATATATTAATAAATTAAATAACACCTGTATGAGCAGTGGGGATGCAAGCATAATTAAGGTGGCACAATAAAGATTGTAAAAAGACACGGAAAATTCACAAATACAATTTCCACGAGTGAGATCCCATTCCTTGATCTTCTCATCAGGTTGGAAACAGGGACTATTTCCACCACGTTATATCGAAAACCTATTGACAGGAACAGCCTCCTGTTGTTCAGTAGTCATCACCCCAAAGCACTTAGACAAAATCTACCAGTTGGCCAGTTCCTCCGTATCAGGAGGAACTGTAGCACCCTAGGTGACTACAAAAAGGAGGCTAACATTTTGAAACAAGATCTGTTTCAGCGTGAATACCCCAAACAGGTGGTTGCTGATGCCTATAAAAGAGCAAGAAACAACAGACTTTTTGTCTTTACAACAGAACCGTGAGTAATGAGTCCGCGTTTCTCTCTAACGCGTCTACGCTCCTGCCTCCCGTATTTCACAAAGCTCACCGCTACGTTGGAACGGGCGCATTATCTTAATGAGAAAGCATTTTTTTCTCCTTTTCTCTCGAAAGTAATGAGTGTGCAATATCAATTGTTTTTACCGCGCTACACAGCTACCATGCTTCGAGCTTGGCTTGGGTATTTACAGTACCTATTTATAGTAGCTTGCATAATCAGAAAGTTGGTTTGCCCCATATTTTAACCCCTCCACGTTTCACGGTAACTGGATTAAGTTTTGTATATCCATCTCTGTATTATACCTTATTAATAAATTATTGATGATATACAGGTTTACCTTATTTCCTGTTTCTAGACATGACTAAGACACCCGCGTACTCTTGCACTTTTCATCATGTTCTTTGAGTTGAATTAACATCCTTTTTTCATATATCAGGACACTAGAATTCAGTGTCGACGGCGACCGGTACTGTTATGGCCCGGAACATAAAATATTAAGGGTGAGGACTGTCCTGATGTCTGTTAGCGCCTTTGTTTTAGACTATTCTCCTCTTGCCTTGTACTTATCTGTTGTGATAACCATGACAATTTTATCATCACCTGAACATATTTCGATCTTTTAATGATTAGTTGGTTGCATCAAGCATGTCACAGCCCATGGGCTTCTTGCATGCGTGTGACGCACTATCACTTACTGAATCAGTATGATGAATTTATTCGTAGGGATATTACAATGTTATTCCTTGACTGTTGTAACTGTTTTTCTTTTTACAGGTTACACTTGATTAACTTTATTGACACCAGAGGTACCCCCACATTTTTTAGGGTGCTGTAAGGGTGGTCACTTTTCACTACATGTGTTGGGTGTCCACCACCAGAAAATGTGTAGGTAGTCTTTGTGTTAGGTCCTGAGGAATTGCCATCAAATTGATAATAGGGCAAGAAACATGTAATTCAGTCTTTTAATGACAACATATTATTTTGGTCTCAAAATGACTATCGTGATTCTAAAGGCAGCGCAATTAAGCATAAAATGCTTTGGGTTCGAGTGGCAGAGCTTAAAGAACGTCTGCCTCTCACACAAGTAATTCATACTCTCAGCCACCAGTGCGTAGGAGTACACAAGGTCGGTAACAGTTTGGCTGATGAAGCAGCTAAAACAGCAGTAGCCACATATTCTGTTGCAGCAGTTACAAGATCCATGACTAAGATTGATGATGACATCTTGGCAGTGATAGCTGCTACAGAGAAGGGAAGTAAGTACCCACAGGGTTTCCCTTCAAAATACTCTTATCATTTAAGTCGCTATAAAGTTCCCTATGTGAGAATTAATGACATTGGTGACAGTTTGATTCCCAACGAGGACCCCCAGACTAGCATTGATAACAGCCGTGCACTAAGGCATGGCCTCGGCTCATGCCTGCGTTTCGGCAACTGTCTCTATCTTGCAGCAACATTACTGGTGGCATGGGTTAAATAAACAAACCTGTAATTATGTGCTTTCTTGTGACATTTGTCAGCAGATTAAACCTTCAACGGCAGCACGCCCGCCACAAACACAGCTGTACATTTCTAATAAACCATTCCGTTGTGTTTATTTAGATCACTGTGGTCCGTTTTCTTCAGATACTGCGTATAAGTTTATTTTTGCTGCAGTTGATTTGTGCACATGTTTTCTTTAAGTTTGGCCACAACGCAGTGCTGATGCACGAACTGTCATCAGGGATTTGCGTGTCTTTGTGTCAATTTTTCCATGTGGCACCTTTCATTCTGACCAGGGTCCCGCATTCGCCTCTAAGGCGGACAAGGATGCCATGAGGACTCCGGGGGTGCAAGTAACATTTTTGTCTCCATACAGGCCTGAGGGCAACTCAGTTGTGGAGCGAATTAACCGTGACTTAAAGCAATCCTTGACAGCTAGAGTTATAGGTACTGGCAAGAACTGGTTCGCCCATTTGTATAGCATACAACGTGCATTAAATAATCTCCCTAGAAGATCTCTGGGTGGGCGGACCCCATACAAAATGCTCTTTGGCATGAAAATATTTCTTCCAGACCTTGACGGTATAGACATGGTGGCAACAGCCGCATCCTTTGACGTAGATAATCATTCTGATGTGTTACAGAAACTACAAGAGGCTTGAGACAGTCTTGCAAAGGAACATTTACCCTCCGCCGCTGAAGCGGTGCTGCAGATTCTGGTAGTTGGATGACTGCCCAAGATCGGAGACCTGGTCCGTGAGAAGGTGGGGAACAAGAAAGAGTTTGGCCCCTCTTATCGTGCACCTGTCCCAGTGCTTGGTGTGAAGGGTACTCATATAGTCATTTTACCACCACTTCCTGGTCGTAAAGACAGCAGATACATCTCAGTGGACAATGTCAAACTACAATGCCTGGCTGATTCTACATAGTATGATACATGCTGCTTCCTATCCAGCAATATCCAGGAATACAGTTTTGGCCAATTCCAACAACATCAGGCCTGGCACTGCCATAGAGATGACCACTGTTACTGATCCTTTGCTAAACCCTCCGGCTTGAAATCTTCATGAAGAAACTGAATATGCATATCCCACTACAGATTCATTGCCTGGTTTACAAGACAACACCCTTAACCAGTCACGTTTTTCTTTTGACATTAACTCCACATCATCGCGTCACCGTCCAAATTTTCTATTTTTGTCACCTGGTTTAAAAGAAATTATTTGGTTCCTCCTTGGACATACTTTTCGTTGGTGCTCATCGCCATTGTTTTGTTCATGTCGATTGTATTTGTAAGGTTTTTCTTCCTTTTAGTAAATGGTCACTACCTCACTGAACGCTCTGCAGTAAAAGTAATTGATGGAACTTTGGCACCGTACTCCTCTTCTCACATCATGAAAAGGGACCAGACTTTTGTCAACATCTCTGCCTGGCCAGTTGCAGGCAGAATAGTGTGGGATGCAATAAACTTTCAAATTCATGGACCCACCGAGGTGGTTAATATTCCAAATGTACTTCGCGTTTCTATGGGAGGTGTAGTGAAACATAACATACGCTCTGATGATTGGGACGTACAAGCCGTTCAATCTTTATTTTCTGATTTAAAGTATTATGCTGCATTTGATGCTGAGGATTTGTATTTAAATACTGCAAATTATGCTGATTTATTTTGTTACCATCTTTATGGCCATCATTACCTGCATAAAGCTAATACATTTAGAAATGTTTTTAATTACACACAATGGAAACATTGCCAGACTATAGATTTGAAATATTAGCACTCCTTATTTTTGTATATTTTCTTCCAACAAATAAAGTTTTTTTGCATGCAGCTGTGGATATCGCGCTCTGTTCCTTGGGGCGTGGGAGAAAGATTAATGAACTTGCGCTCCCCTCCTTGGGGAACGTCCCCTTGGCACACTGCTGAAAAGATCCCTCGGGTTTGATAAATTAACCAATGAAATTTGAATGAGGTATTCTTCGTAAAAACCAAGATTTAGACTGCATATAGTCTTTGAAAACTTCACTGAGTTTTATTGTAATTTTACGTGTTGGTTTTGTGGAAACAATAGATGAATTATCCAACAATGAAATGCTGCCTCATGTGAACTATTACTTCATAACCCAATGCATTTCGGGCTGGTCTAGCCCTTCGTCAGGGGTATCAAATCTACAACAAAAAGAAACAAAAGTCGAAAAAGACAAGCATAGTCGGACGACTGTCAAAATTGGTATCATATTTATACTAAAGCAGTTAGCTAGTTCCTTATCAATAGAAGTTGTGAACATGCTGAAAAAATTTGAAGTAGATGCGCAGGTGTATTGGGTGCGTATGTTCTCCAAAGAGTGCACAATTGAAAATGTACAATACGCCGAGGACTAAAAAGAAATTAGAATGTTATACGACTCATATAATCAATCGTGATGGAAAGAAAAAACATTACGTGAATGGGCCCGTGACATTGTGTAGAAAGAGGAAAAGACGAGTTAGTGCAAAACATTGTGGACTTCTCCCCGCTTGTGAGGTGGTGTAATAGCAGGTAGTGTACGGCATAGCGTATTCTACAGTGAATTGAAAGTCCCGTGAAGACTTTGTGAAAAAAAGAGAGAAATTAAAGTTCTGTACCTCTCCAAGTCCGTGTGACAGCATTTGTACAGCGATTCAGGAATAAATCAAGAATGATTACCAGCGTGTTCAGTGATGTGTTTAAAGCCGATCGAATGGTGCATTAGTGAAAATAGAAAGTGGACTAACGTGAGTAAAGACGTATACAAAGCGTGGCCATCTTGGAATGGTGAAAAATGAATAAGTGAACATGATTTGACCTAGCTAATGAAAATTACATATAGAGATGACGAAGCAATTACAAAAAACAACTATATTCTAAACGGTTGTTAAGACCATTCGTTTGAAGAGAGTCCAGAACTTTTTCCAATACAGTTCTCTGCGTAGGAGTAGTTTGTTGATGTCATGTCCTTCTCTAGGGGTGATCATTTCTAGTACCAAAAATCGTAATTGACTAATGTTGTGGCAAAAGTCTTGGAAATGAGTAGCGACGCTAGATTTCAGATTGTGTGTACGTATATTGGACTTATGTTCATTTATGCGTATTTTCATCTTTCTTATAGTTTTCCCCACATAGACTAGTCCACAAGGACATTTCAGCATATAGATGACATTAGTAGAGTCACAAGTGGCTGTGGTGTAAAGTTTGATCTTGTATCCTTTTCTGGGATATGTCATGGTGTTTCCCGATATTATGTTGTTGCAATTATTGCAATTATGCCACGGAACTGTGCCCTTGTATTCTTGATGTTGTCTAATGGTGGTCAAACTAGATAACATTTCTCTGATGTTTTTACTCCTTTCATAGGCAAAAAGAGGACTTTGACTGAATATTCCATTAAAATCTGGTTCTGATGCTAACATTGGCCAATGTTTTAAAATCAATCTCTTGAAAGCTGGGCTTGAGGTCGAATATTTAGTAACCATTACCATTCTGTCTTTGGTGTTAACATTTCTTTTGGATTTTAGAAGATCCTCACGTGTTTTTAGTTTAACTCTATTCATGGCTTGTGTGAGTATTTCTTGAGGATATTTTCTGTCAGTAAATCGTTTTACCATGTTAGCTAAGTTGTTTTCCAGATCTTCTGGTTGTGACACAATTCTTTTGACGCGCAGAAGTTGCGAGTACGGCAAATGTCGTTTTAAGGATTGTTGATGGAAGCTTGTGAAGTAGAGAAGTTTGTTTCTATCAGAACTTTCTCTGTATATATTAGTGATGAGTCTGTTAAATTCATTGGAAATTTTTACATCCAAGAAATTGATGGACTCCTTGTTGAATTCATATGTAAATTGTATTTGTTGGTTCACTGAATTCAATAGATTTATCGCTTCTGTCAATTCTGTTTCCGGACTTTTCCATAAACGGAATATATCATCAATGTATCGAACGAAAAAAAGTAGATTCTTAAGCCTATGTCATTGGATAAAATGTGTTCTTTTTCAAATTGATGCATGAACAGATTGGTATAGCTGGGAGCTGCACAATTGCCCATAGATATACCAGTGAGCTGTAAAAAATATTGATCATCCCACGCAAAGTAACTGTGGTACAGTGTGAAGTGAGTTGATTCCATCAAAAATGTTTTCAAATCGTTACTCCAATCTGTACGGGAAATGAGGAATTCCAAGGCCTCTAAGCCCATGTTGTGTGGTATCGACGTATATAGTGCCTTGACATCTATGGTACAGAGGTGTATGTCATGTGTTGTTTCCAGTTGTATGGTATTCAATTTATTCAAAAAATCCGTAGTGTCTTTTATGTATGTTGTCATTTCTTGAACTATCGGTTGTAAATGTACATCAATATATTTGCCAATAGGTTCATGTAGTGAATCTCTAGTTGAAACTATAGGTCTAAAAGGTGTTTTTTCAGATCTTTATGTACTTTCGGGGTCATGTAAAACTTAGGTGATCTAGGGTGGCTCTGGAGTAAGTATTTTTTGTCTTTCTCTGTGATGGTTCCATTTAGTAGAGCTGCATCTAGGATCATCGTGAGTTCACAAACAAAGGCTTTGGTAGAATCCGAAGGAAGTTTCATGTAGGTATTAGGATCATTGATATGTGATTTGACATTATCCCGATAGTAATCAGAGTCCATGATGACTAATGCACCACCTTTATCTGCAACTGTACATTTAATATCCGGATTATTAGCCAATAAGATGTTCTTTTCTTTCAAAGTGATGTTCCTATGTTTGTCCTGCTTGATGACATGTGGAAGATGATGTTTCCAGAGTGTCTCGAAAGAGTCTAACATTTTGTGGCTCACGGGAGCCATGAATGTACTCTTTGGGCCCGATTCACAGAATTAACTTAAGACAAAATCCTAAATTTACTACTTTTGGTATTCACAGAATGCACTTACTACTTTTGGTATTCACAGAATGGATTTACGACTACTAACTTTACGTCCGCACTCGGGCCGGAAATTCCAGCCCGGAGGCGGAGCTTCCGGCCCGGAGGCAGGGCTTCCAGGCCGGAGGCAGAGCTTCCGGCCCGGAGGTGGGGATTCCGGCCAGTGGCAGAGATTTAGCCATGGCCAAAATCTCCACCTCTGGGCCGGAAGCTCCACCTCCTGCCCGGAAGCTCCGCCTCCGGGCCGGACTTTCCGGCCCGAGTGCGGACGTAAAGTTAGTAGTCGTAAATCCATTCCTTGAATACCAAAAGTAGTAAGTGCATTCTGTGAATACCAAAAGCAGTAAGTGCATTCTGTGAATACCAAAATGGTAGTAAGTTTAGGATTTTGTCTTAAGTTAGTTCTGTGAATCGGGCCCTTTGGTTTTAAATCTTTCAAGGTGCCTTCATCGGTGGTCGGTTGATTGGTGACGATGTTGTTGAAAAAAGTTCTTAAACGTAACACTCGCATGAATTTGAATAGGCTAATTTCTAATTCAAGAGGATTAGTTCGGTATGTAGGGACAAAGAAGTACCTTTGTTAAGTAAGTTTTTCTCCGCTTGTGACAGATGGTATGAAGAAATGTTGATTACCAAATCATCTTGGTTGTTGGAATTGTGTTCAAAGATAGTTATTTCTGACTTTGGGTTACTCTTTTGTCCGTAACTAGACTGTCTTTGGATGTTTGTACCACGCTTACCCCTCCTGATGTGTGTCGCTTTGTAGGAGGCCTTGTACTAAAAAAGGATCACTTGTAGTAGAAGTTGATGGAACTGGTGTAGTGGTTGGTATTGAAGATGGTGCTTTTCTCTGTCTTTCTGGTCTATCACTGCTTATATCTGTATCTGAAGATGAAGTATCAGTATTAGTTGTTCTGTAAGAAGATTTGTTTTGTCTTCTTTTGGCGTATTCTTTAGTCCATGTGTGGACCTCACCTAGTTTATAGTCAATTATGTCTCTTTTGTATTTTCTAAGTTTACGTGCATTGACTTCCTCTGTGTGTACCTACACTAGCTCATTATGAGAACTGGAATAATCATACTGATTTAGCCATTGATGATTTGCAATTATTGCTTACCAATAATACTTTTAATAACTCTAGCCTGGACCCCATGGGTTGGTTGGTTTGGCAAACAAGTTCAGATTCTTGCCAACACCGTTTTCTAGGCAAGGCCCCAGGATACACACAGGATAGACCTAATCCACGTTTTTCAGACTCCCATTCGGTTACTACCTATTCAGTAGGAAAATTATGTCAAAATTGGTTGCAACACTCGACCCTTATGTCAGTAAAACGCCATTTGTCATTGTTGTCCAGTGGCATTGACTTGGCAGATTTTATCAAAGGGCCTGCTGGTCCTAGATCAAAAAGATTTCTTCGTGCAACTTACAATGAAATCTGGAAGCTGTCCTAAATTGAAGCTGCTTCGCGTCTAAGGGAAATAACAAGCTAATTTAGAAAAAGTGCTTGCTGTTGTTGATAATAGTATTAACACTCTTTCTTCCCGTATTTACACATTAGACAATATTGTTTCATCTGTTGTGGATATTGTTCATGATGAAGTGTCATTTTGTATCATGGTCAAAATCAATTGTGTTCAATTATGCAGTTTGCATGGACTTTGCAAACTTTGAAGATGGGAAAAGTTCCATGGAATTAATGAACATGTCATCATTATTTTCACCATTTAACTTGACAGATAAACAACAGTTTATGTCCATGAAGGATTCCACTTACACTCTGTTACATATTGAAAAATTGGAACCTTTGCCATTTTCTGTTGCTGAAACTAATTCAGCAGTGTGGCTCATCCATGGGGTAATAATAAATTGTGCCAATGGCTGGGAGTCCTGGGACGGTCGATTGCCGTCTCGGTGGACCTCAATGTCTCTATGCTGCTAATATTACGCTTGTTTCACTTTTTATATTAATTAACAAGCCCCCTGTTTTGCCTGAATGTTCCGTTGTTTATGTTTTTATGTTTTTTTATGTTTCTTATGTTCTTATGTCACTATTCCTTCACAAACTGCCCCCAGCTTCATGTCTCTGGATACAGAATTGTATTCCACTGTATATTGTTGTTTCTTGATTTATGATATTTAAGACCATAGTGGATTAAATCCCACTATCCGGCTGGATTGCAATCATATAGAATCTGTTCTATATTTATTCTCTTTGTGTTTCATTGACCATTGACAAGGACCACTGTTCTCGCTTCAAACTGATACCCAAGGTCCTTGCCTACATAATTGGGTTCCCTTGTTTTTGTTAAAGCATGTAACATAACAGCACCTAATTTGGCGTGTGTTTTGAAGGGTCATCCAGTACCAGCTATCACACCTACGTTTACCCTGCTAGCAAACGGTAGCTATTTGCTTTTAAATAATGAAGATTGCTGTGGCTTGCTTGCTGGCATACCCTACATTTAACAGTCTCATAACGTGTGGTTTGCTGTAAAAGTGTGCTTTCCCCCCCCCCCACATGGGAGGCTCGATATCTCGATTTGGCCTTCCACTCTGACCTTGAAGGCAGAGTTCAATAAATTGAGCAGAATAAGAGCATTATTGTCCCAAAAAGAAGTTGCTCTTACATCTGCCCGTGAGACATTCGTCCTTCACGTGGCTAACACTCGCACATAGGTACAGTCGCTTCTTAATACTGACCTCCCACTACATTTCGGTGCTTTGATTCACACTATCTTCAATGTTTCTAACACTGCAGGCATTGCGCATTTTTTAAAGTTGTGGGCTCTGGCCTTGTGACCTCTTTTCAAACTATATTTGGTGTGATACCGGCATTTATCCATTCTATTTTTTCCTGCATCTTCGGCGGCTTGCCACTAATACTTGCATTAGCTGCTGGGGTTCTGCTGTTGATTTGCCTGCTCAAGAATGGCTGCTCCCTCTGTGGCCCCAAACAGCCGAGACCGGCTGCAGCTGCTTCGTAGTCGTATGCTTGAATGCTATGATACTTTGCCACTGCCCTCTCTGAGCGTGGCTTATGGATTGTCCTTTCGTTTTGGGTATTTCACATGCGTGCAACCGGTCTTCCACTGCCTGGAATGTGCGTTTGAATGGCATTGGATCTTTGCCTCTCCAATACGGTGTCTCCTGCCCCAGATTATGACCTGCTAATGAGTCCTCTAGTGGCGCATGAGCTGGGATTATGGCCTGCGCGGCTGCGCTTGGAGTTTTAGCGGAATGGAATGTCTGTGCAGCTGCATATGATTTTCTACAACAAAGTTTTCTTGAGGAACATGCAAGTTGTCCAATGATGGTGCTAGAAGCTCCATTGTTGATGAACATGTATGCACATTCTCTTTGCTGGAATGGATGGCTACTCTCTTTTCTGACGATATCAATGACTTCCTTTTGGAGGCTGTTGCAACTTACTGCTCATACACCTTAATGGATAAACCTGTATGACTTCCATCATCTGCCGGATATTTTTGTGTAATGATTTTTATTTTTTCTTTTTTTCTTTCTCAAATCGATTTTTTACACTCAAATCTGTGCACCATTTGACTCTTTGCCCAAATATGGCTGCTGCTCTTGATTCTTTTTTCTCACTCTGACTTGAACTCTGTGTTCTATTGAGTCCACTGTCCATTGGCCTGACCAAGGGGAGGGTGTAGTGAGGAAATGGGGTTAACTGCAGACTTTGTTAAGTTAGCATAAGTAGTATATGCTTGCTTGCCATTCTGCCGCTTTTGCACACAACACTACATGGCTCTGTTCTTGTGAAATACTTTGCTGGCGCTACTTCACATGAGATCTGTCTACCTTTCACATATCTAGCTGGGCACCGTGCTCTCTGTCTGCACAGTGTGTTCAAGGTCGAATAACAATGTATGCTGTTGATTCACTTTGGTCAGTCCCATGCACATAGACATAACATGAAGCACAGCGGCCCAACTGAAACTCGGGTGCTTTTTAATATGGCATTACATGCATGAGAAGGCACTTGGATTAAAGCTTTCCAACATAGAAGAGCTGTGCTGATCCTCGAATGTAATTTATTGCATCTGATCTCATAGGTATGGGGTCTCGCTGACAAAGCCCAGAGGTCTTCTATAATTATTCTAAAACTAGCTCATGAGCACGGGGAGGGTGGTAAAAGGCGCTATAGTCCTGTTTCCACTGTCATTATAATATGATTTCCTGTTTTGTGCTTTATGGAATTGTAACAATGCTGATTATATTGTTCTTATGCATTATCCTGATTACTCAAATTGTGGACAGGAGTGTGAATGAAAGAGTGTTCTTGTTTCCCACTATTCCTGAGAGTTTACTAAGTCGCATGTTCTAGGTTGTCTAATATTTGGTAGCTTCGCTGTAGTACGGAGAACGAATGAGACACTGTTGCTAGTCAGATTGGGGTTCTGGGCACTGAGGTGGCTTTTTTTTGTACACAACAAAACAATGAGGTCCTGGTTTCCTGCGCATAGTTCTGTGCATGAGCAGAGTCCCTGCAACAACCGCTGACCACCAATGTTAAAATGGAGGTCTCTAGTTGGCAGAGAATAGGCACCTTTATCCAAATAGTGACCCTTGCTTCTAGTCAGGATAAGGAAGATACACACTTTAGATAACCCCTGCTCACCCCCAGGGTAGCTTGGCACGAGCAGATAGAGTTATCCCAAAGGCAATGTTTAAAGTATTTGTATTCAAAACACACAGTAATACAGTGAAAACACCACAAATGGACAACACACCAGTCTAGAAAAATAAGGCGTCCTTATCTAAACTCAACAAGACCAAAACGAAAAAAATCCAACATACATTTAATACGAATATGACTTTTCAAAGGTTTCAAGTAACTGGGTCCATAGAAAAATTTGAATGCATGATTCTACACAAAGTACCTGTAGATGCGTCATAATTCACAAGTCCAAACAGCCGCAGAGATGGGAAGCATCGAGAAACAAAGAGATGCATCAGTTCCTGAGTCTTTGGGGAGGCGTTGCAACAGTTCTGCTGCAAGCAGGAGAAGTTATGCGTCAAATCAGGACTATAGGGGGAAGTGATGCCCTGACTCCAAGACAATTCTGGTCCATAGGTGATGTGTCAGGAAAACTTGCCATACAGGTGCAATGTGTGGGAATCCAGGATGCGTCTGCGATTGATGTGGTGGCTCCAAACGGCACCAAACTGTTTCTTCAGCTGCGATCCCATGATGTGTCAGTTCTTGCAGCTGTGACAGGCGCTGAGTTGTCTTGGCCACGGCGAAGCGACGCGAGGAAATTCTTCCCACATGGCGGTGCTGCATCAGGAAAAACAGCTGCAAAAGAGCGATGCATCGATTTCTTTGGTTCTTTAGGTTTCTTCCTGCTCCCAACAGCAGGGACAACGTCCAGAGCCCAAAAACTGGAATAGGCACCTCCTGATAGGTCAGAACTCTCAGCAGCAGAGTTCAGGTGAGCTGGGGGTGAAGTCTTTGTGTCCCTGAGACTACAGAACAGGAGGCCAGCACAAACAGGCCCTCGGAGATTCTTCTTTAAGCAGGTTCACTGCAAAATTCCAGTCTTTATTCTTTTCTTGGTAGAAATAGCAACCGCAGGACAACCCCCACACAGCACACAGCGAAGGGGGCAGTACTCCTCCTCATAGCTCTTCAGCTCCTCTCCTTGGAAAAGGTTCCTCTTGAGTCCATAAGGGATCTAAAGTTCTGGGGTGTAATATCTACTACTTATATCCCATTTTGTCTTTGTTCTCTTTATTCTAGCATCTCTATCTGTCCTCACTGGTCACGTATGACCACAGGGGGCGGAGGCAGCATTGTTCAAGGGATGGAGACATCATTGTTAAAGGGAGATAGTGAAAAAGGATTTTGGCAGTTCTTCACTATCAAGACATGTCACACATACCAGTACATGTCCCACCTTTCACATACGCTGCACCATGCCCATGGGGGTACCTTGAGCCTACTATGGTGGTGTCTTACATGTAAGAAAAGGGAAGGTTAGGGCCTGGCAAGTCAGTGCACTAGCCAGGTAGACATGGCAGTTTAAACCTGTACACAGACACTGCAGTAGTAGGTCTGAGAACATTTTCAGGGCTACTCATGTGGGTGGCATAATCAAATGTGCAGGCCCACTAGTAGCATTTATAGACCCTGGCACCATTGGTGCACTTTACTAGGGACTTCCTAGTAAATCAAATATTCCAATCAGGAAGAAGCAATTTTAATAACAATTTACACAGTGAGCACTTGCACAGCGTCAAAAATACAGGAGGTTGAGGCAAAAAGTCAGGGGAAACGACGCCAAAGATGCCAAGTCTAACGCTCATTAGCTACTCCTCCAAATGCATTAAGAAATTCATTTTAGCTACACCATTACCAGTTCATCAGTTATGACTATATGCATTATATTAAATACCAATTATGAAAAATAATTTTAACACAAATTTGCACATTTTTCATATTTTTGAAAACATTACCACAAATCCTCCCTCTGGTTATATTATAATAATCAATAACTTTTCGAAGTCTTCATCTTCTTGGCTAATCAAACATTCTCCTCCATCTGCTTTATTTGCTGTATATTTGATCTCGATATTCTCAAGCTCCGAATAATTCTCGGATCTCTTTCTTTTCCATGGTCTCAAATAAAATTGTTTCTCTCCTCTTTTATTACCATATCTGTTGATCATACACTGCATCAATGTGATTAGAAACAACAAACAAATTGCACAAATCAACATTATTATAACTGGTATTAGAATAGATTGCAGAGCTCCACCACCAATACCACTACCCACTCACCTGCTTTCTTAGAACCACTTCATATCCCCTTTTTCATGAATCCTGGAACCTTCCAGTCAACTGGCTCTTCTAAGGACTTAATCTCATATGTCAAATTAGTTATATGTTAGTAATGTTTGAATCAAGCACGCCACTAGAGTCAGGTACATAGGTACAACATTTCTTTCATCCAATTACCTTTCAGACGCTACCCTCTTTTGCCAAGATAATATCTAATGCAAGGCAATTTTGCATCACCATTGCTCTAATTGCTAACATTTGCCCAAAACCGAGTTTTACCATTTTCAGATAATGTTCCTCCTTCTGTTCTTCTACACGATAGATTCTATGATAGACTAAAGCTAAATAACATGAAGCCACCCAATTCATTGCAAGTTAAAATAAGTAGTCTTCCCACAAACATAATACATTCCTCTCATGATAGGTTCTCCCCTATCAGAAATTCTCTACTAACTTCATAAGCTTTATAACATATACTTTCCCCAAAAAAATCAGCCTTATACCCTTCTATATAATTTATGCTATATAAAGAAGCTTTACCATTCATATTTGACCTCTCCTCACTTTCTTCTTTCTCAATCTTGGATATAAGCCCAGCAGCCTAAATTCTCCCTCTACCTTACTCTCCTCTAAAGCAGTCTGTTGCTCTTCTAAAGTTCTTACAACTTTTATACTTTTCTTATTAAATTCTATAATCAAATCAAGCTCCCCCTTACTTAGCAAACATGAATAGGTAGCATTCGTATTAGTCTCAGCCTTGATTTGTACTATTTCTTTTAGGAATTTTCCATATTTTATTTCCTTATTATCTTCACTAGTGAAGAGGTTTGCTAATGTCACATTAAAGTCAGTTAGATCGGAAGAAAGAAATTCCTTTTAATTAAACATAGCTATAAACATATTGTAGGAGGAAACATAAGAAAGCACTAGATGTATGTAGGTTGCCCCACTCCAGAAGAGTTAGGAAGACAAGCGCAGTTGAAACATCTTTCAACTTTTTAACATCAATGTACTCCTTAATCATCATTGTATGAACATTATATCTAAAATCACTAACTAAATCCTTTTTATGTACTGGTATTTCATGACCTATATCGTTATGAATAATTCTATTGCCACGCATCACTAGATATATATTTTGAAACAATTCTCACAGGAGTCAATAAGCACGCCAATAGATCAACTAATACTGTTAATATTACATTTAATAATATCATCCCTACATTTTTACAGCAAATGCTGTATCCTTTTTTCATATTGGAAAGCAAAATAAAAATGTGGCAAAATTAATTTCTTCCTCAAGCTGTAACAAAATTATTATTCAGTTCTCAGCTCTCATGAAAATTAGGGAAAAATAATGTTTAAAAAATCTAAATCAGATTTTAAATTCAAGTTCATCAAAAGAAAAAAAAGAATCAGCAGCCTTTGTTTTTCTTCTTTTTTCAAAGTATCTCTATTATTTCTTTCTCAGTATTTGAACACATTTCTCACCAATATTGTGATCTTCATTTAATAACTCCATGTCTATTTTTACGCTCAAGTTGGTTCTTCTTCTGAGTCAACCTCTACATCTGATTTTGTCTCAAAATAGTCATCTTCATCAGTATCTTCTTCTTCTTCTGACACCGTGACCACCCACTCTGGTGAAGCATACTTTTGATTAGGAACTCTACTTCTGACTGATCACTTTTCAACCAATGTTTCATTCTCATTAGTTCTCCAGACTAGCTGTTCACTTGTCTCTGACTCTGGTTCACAGTGCCTTTTCTTGCAAGTTCTTTTGCTGTTAACTTATTTAGGCCCCACCTATTCAGTGTCAGTTTTCTGACAATGTTTCTTTTTTCACGCCTTTGTCTTGTTCTCCGTTCAAATCTTCTCTTGTCTGTTCTTGCACAGCAAATGTTCTTCTTTCAGATGGAGTATTTTCAATTCTGATTTTCAATTGCAACTCATCAAGCTTTTGTTTTGATCAGAGTCTTAATCTGAACCGTCACTCACTTGAAACTGTATTTTTTTATTTCTTCTTGAATTTTCAGCCTGATTTTCAGTATAATTATTTTCAACTTGATCTTCACCAGTTGCAAAACGTTCTTCCCCTTCTGGATACAAGCTCCTAATTGTGTTTGGATTGTCACTCAAACTGTCCCTATATTTATAAGTTTGTGCCACTTGATCATTAGCATCTACCCCTTCTACTGCTTCAACTACTCTAACTCTTTTTTTATGAGCAGTGTGGATCCAATGAGGTACTCCCACAACTTGAGTGCACTATTGGTAGCTAAGATGACTTGTGAGGGTCACTCCATCTTTCATCCCTGCAGTTTTTGCTGAGAAGATTCTGAATAACACAAAAATCACCTAGCTTCAGATTATGCCATGGCATGTCTTATCTTCTGTATCTGCATCCTCCTGGAAAAAGAACATTTTTACCACATGAGTCAGACCCTTGCAATAGTATAGCATGATGTAATTGGTTATTGAAACTAATGCAGCTGAAGGTACATGTACAAGCTTCATTGCCCTTCCCATAATATTTTCATAGGGAGACAATCCTGTTTTCTTGTTTAGTGTTGTTGGAACTGTCAGCCTTAGGGGGGACTCTCTCAAACATTTTTTGTCTTCCTCCCTTTGTTTGTGCTGATCTCGGTTGTGCTGGATCCAGGACTCAGTGTCCTTTATCACTGCTAACCAGTGATAACCAGTGCTAACGTACTTATGCTCACTCCTTAAAACATGGAACAATGGCTTATTCCCAAATTACATATTTAATTTGATTGTAAGCCTCTAGTAAAGAGGTACAATATGTACCCAGGGCCTGTAAATAGAATGCTACTTGTGGACCTGCAGCACTGGTTGTGCCATCTGCTTAAGTAGCCCTTTAAACATCTCAGGTCTGCCATTGCTGCCTGTGTATGAGGTTTTACACTACTATGCTGACCTGGCAAAATAAACCTAGTGCCAGGCCCAATCCTTCTTTTTTAATACTTATAAGTCACGCCTAGGGTAGGCCTGAGTCAGCCCACATGGCAGGGTGCAGTGTATTTAAAAAGTTGGACATGAACTTTTAAGTTTGACATGCACTGGTAGTGAAAAACTCTTAAATTTGTTTTTCACTATTGCACGGGCTGCCTCTCTCATAGGATAACATTGGAATTATCATATTACATTTAGTAGACTGTAACTTCCAAATGGGAACAGGTAACTAGTTCAAGTTGTATGTCTGTGGCACTGTAATGAGAAATCCTTTCTTATGGTGAAGTCAGATTTTAAATTACAATTTTGAAAATTCTACTTTTTTGAAAGTTGGCATTTTCCTGTCTTAGCCATTTAGTGTATGCAGCCTGTCTCTGGGTACCCTGATTGGGTGTAGCTGACAGTTGGGCTTTGTGTATTCCTCCTCGACAGTCCCACACAATAGAGAGCTTTGCTGGGCCTGGATGGACCATTACTGGCAGGATGCCCTACTTACACTTGAATAGACTGTGCACCTTCCTCTAAACAAAGGGCTGCATACCCCCTGTAGTTAGTCTGAAGCCAAAACAATCAATCAATAAATCTGGGAATTGTGAAGCGTGCTACTCACCTGTGAGGGTCTCAAAGTGCTGGGGGGGGGGGTGCAGCTCAGAGTCAGCTGAAAAGCTAGGGCCTGAGGCTCTTCCTGAAGATGTGCAGAGTAGGGCAGCGTCTGATGTTGTTGACCAGGAGCTCATTCCAGGCCTTAGCCATGACATAGGAGAAGGCTCTTCTACCCGCTCTGGTTCTGCAGATGTGTAGGGTTTCTTCTAGGGCAAGGCCAGAGGAGCGGAGGATTCTTTTGGGTATGTGGAAGGAGCCTTTTTTGTTGAGGTATTTGAGTCAAGTGTTGTGATTTGAGAGATTTGTAGGCATGGGTGAGTAGCTTGAAGGTTACTCTCTTCTCGATGGGGAGCCAGTGGAGGTCATGCAGGTGTTGGGTGATGTGCTCATGCCATGGGATGCCGAGGACGAGTCTGACCGCCATGTTCTAGATGGTCTGGAGTTTGCATAGCAGGGATTTGTTGATTCCAGCATAGAGGGCGTTTCTGTAGACCATTCTGCTTATTACGAGTGTGTGGGTGACGGTCTTTCTGGCTCCTGGGGGATCCACTTGAAGGTCTTGCGAAGGATGCTGAGGGTGTTCAAGCAGGTGGAGGTGACGGTTTTGATCCGGCGAGTCACGGTGAGGGAGGAGTTGAGTATGATGCTGAGGTTCCGGGCATGATCCGTGGAGGTGGAAGGGTTGCCGAGGGCAGTGGGCCACCAGGTGTTGTCCCAAGCTGAGGGGGTGGGTCCAAGGACGAGGACTTCTGTCTTCTCCAAGTTGCGCTTCAGACAGCTGTTGCTCATCCAATCTGCAACCTCTTTCATTCCTTTCTGAAAGCGAAGTCTGGTGGCTTCAGGGTCCTTCCTGAGGGTGAGGAGGATGAGCTGGGTGTCGTCAGAGTAGGATAGTATGCTGAGTCCATGCTGTCTCACGGTGGCGGCGAAGGGGGCCATGTAGATGTTGAAGAGCATGGGACTGAGCGACAGTCCTTGGGGTATTCCGCAGTTGATCTCTCTGGGCTCAGAGAGGAAAGGCAGGAGTCTGATCCTTTAGGTTCTGCCGGTGAGGAAGGAGCAGAGTCAGTCGAAGGCAGTTTCCTGTATGTCAGCGTCGTGGAGTCTATCTGCGAGAGTGCGGTGGGAGACGGTGGGAGACGGTTGCGGAGAGGTCGAGTAGGATGTGGGCCGCGGTGTGGCCTTGGTCGAGGAGCATGTGGATGTCATCTGTGGAGGCGAGGAGGGCAGTCTCAGTGCTGTGGTTACTGCAGAATCTGGATTGGGAAGAGTCGAGGATGGTGTTGTCTTCGATGAAGTTTGTCAGCTGGGCGTTGACGATCTTCTCAGTGACTTTGGCTTCAAAGGGAAGGAGAGAGATGGGCTGGTAGTTTTTCAGGTCCATTGGGTCTGCAGATGGTTTCTTGAAGAGGGAAGGAATAAAGCCTGTGCACTTCAAAAATATTTTTAAGAAGTTTCTCCCCTCTTCCAGAGGAAGGGCACCAGGTATGAATATTGGACCTCAGGCACAACCTCTTCAGAACACTTCTGGACTGGGGATACTCTGCCTGGAAGTAGGACTGCTGTGCTCCTGAAAGGACTGCAGCCCTTCTCTGAAGGAAATGCTACTCTGTTGTGCAGACCTGCTGCCCACTGCCTTCTGATGTGGGTGAGAAGAACTGGACCAGGATCTGTTGAACCCAGGAACCCAAAATGACTCCAAAGGCTAGTTGACTGGCTTCCTGACTAGAGCCTCAGAGGCAGAAGGCTCCTACAACCTTTAACCCAGCACCTGGACTCTGCCATCTGTGAGTCCTATGCTGCCATGTGGTGCCTCCCCTGTCCTGGGCCCTTAGAAGTGGGCCTGGAGGTGGTCTGCACTCCCATCTGTGGACCCAGTAGAAACAACACCTCCTCTGCTGTGCGGTACATTTCGAAGCAGAATCAATACATTGCATCTGCTGCAAGGGTTGACCTGCCACAAATGACTCCACATCGAGATACCAGCTGGCATTGGAACCACCAATGCAATAAGCTTCACTGACGCAGCCTTGCGTAGGAAATCTCCTACTGAAAGTAGCCTTGATGGTAATGCATGTTCTCACATCGCAGCTAGGCCTGTGCGTGAAATTCTGCTCTGCTAGCAGAGTATGCAGAGTTTTTTCTAAGCATAGTGGAGCAGTTTTTTCCATGCCCGGAAACGTTAATTTGGATAGTGCGAGCGAGGAAAATCTCACTTCAGACCACCTCCCAGAGAGATTTCACAACACGGGCAGTTGCATACGGCACTACTGCTTGCATTGAGAAACCTTCCATTCATGTTGAGGAAGCTGCAGCTTGAGTAGAACATCTACTCGAGCAGCAGAAAGAAGCAGCGTCCTCTTGCGCTAAACCTGGTGCCATTCATGCAGATTTTCCAGCGCAGGACACCCAGCTCTAAAAATCAGCGTGAACAGTGTGACATAAAGCATTCCACCGCTTGCGTAACTCTGCGTAGCGTGTGGAGTTTTTTGGTTACTTTGTGGAGTTCCACATAGCAGAATTCTTCAAACTCTGCCCAGGCCTAATCCCAGCCTCACAGCTCTTCAGAACCAACCCATTGCCTCTACTGTGCAACGCATCCTTGACACCAGACTCCAAATCGAATGTATGATGTTTTAACGCATACTTTTACAATGCATGCCTTTACAGCACAGTTTTTACATCGCAGCATCCTTTACAATGCATTCTTTTACATCACATGCCATTACATCGCATTTTCAGAAACTACCTTTACAACGCATTCCATTACATCGCATTATACCTTTACAACGCACACCATTACATCGTATTTAAGGTAAGTGTCGGATAGTATAGAGGTAATAATTATTATTCTAACTCCAGTGAGTGCAACAGTAGGGGTACGTGTTGGAGAGTGTATGGGTAAATATTACTATTCTAACTCCAGTGAGTGCAACAGTAGGGTAAATGTTGGATAGTGTAAGGGTACTATGCGTTGTAATGGTATGCATTGTAATGCCTTGCGATGTAATGCCTGCGTTGTAGTGACATACGTTGTAATGACATGACTTGTAGTGACATGCGATGTAATGGCTGCATTGTAATGACATACGATATAAATGATGTTGCAATGTAATGACTGCTATGTAAAGGTAGTGCGATGTAATGACTCCATTGTAAAGGTTGTTTCCCCTCCAAATCATAAGGCCTCAGGTATGCGATCCTTCATGACAATGCAGGAGTTTGCATTGTAGGTCTGCAGCTCCTTAAAACCAATGCATCACCTCGTCTTGGTGTCGCATCCTCAGTGCAGGACCGAGCAATGCTCCGCAACCAGGACTTAAGGTACTTTCGTTCATTAGACCTAACTGGGTCACTATAGCTGGCCCGCACTCCATTGTAGTCGGCCTGAACTTGTGACTTTCTCCCGGTCCAGTGTGATTAAATATCCACAGTTTGCACTTTGCGCTTTTTGCCACTATTTTCACTGAAATCTTTAAACCTGCATATCTCTTGTTCTACTGATTGGATTTCTGTTGTATTGATCTTGTTTTATTTATTTAAAATACTCTATTTGTCTAAAATGGTGTGGGGTTTTTTTGTGGTCTGTTTTCACTGTTTTACTATTTGAAGTTTTGCTCAAATACTTTAAAGATTGCCTCTAAGTTAAGCCTGACTACTCTGTGCCAAACATCCAGGGGGTTGAGCCCAGGTTAATTTAGAATCTGCTTGTGGCTTCACACTGACAAGGATTGTGGTTTCTGCTTGAGTAGGGTTTCACTCTCCTCAACCAGTAAACCAATTTCTTACAGATGTACTTCTCATATTCATCAACGCAAGAGGAAGTGAATCCGGCCACTTTAGACCTGTTGAGGTACAGACTTTTACCAGTTTTTTTTTTTTAGAGTTCCATTCATCATTTCCATCACACCAGAAGAATGCAGTTTTTAGCTACAGTGGAAATTGTGCTTGATATCAAAACTGTACAAATAATCTTGAGTACCTCATTCTTAAAATTACTGTCAAGATATGTTTCAATAGAAGTCAAGAGATGAAAATGTGGAATTAACTCCCTCAACAACAGTTTGGCTACTGTAAGGATATCTGCTCTTCATGTGGGAAATGCTTTCTCTCAGTTAGATGACAAACAGACTATTGCCAAGATGTATTTTAATCCATTGCATAGTGGCATCTCAATATAATTTGATTGCAATCTTGTAAATGGACCCTTTTATTTGACAATGCGATTCATTACTGTGATAGTTCTCTTCCCTTGATTGTGAGACAAATTAAGAAAAGTTCACATACATCCTCAAATGCATGCAGATTCCTAAATTGTCCCAATAATTTTAAACACGCTGACTAGAGTATCTCTCCCTGCATGTGTCAGATTATGCAGACAATTTCACATGGGTTGCAACATGGTATCAGGAATATCTTATTTCTATTTACATTCAAATCCTGATAATTCATTTTATAGCCCAATTTTATCCATTTAAATGTTCTTTTCTCTGGAGCATCTTATTTCAGTTGTCTTAACTCATTTAGGGAGGTTTGCAATGAGTCAATAAAAAACTGTCCTTATTGCCTGAATACTGTGCAACCAAATCATTTACAGAATTCTCACTTTCATTTTCTTGAATCACTGTCTCTTCCGGCAAGGTACAATAGCTCGCCATTTGGTCTGTACATTTGTTTTCTAATGTGACCAAATCTTTGAGAGCTGTATGAGCTTCACAGTTTACATCTTCCACTTATTTTCGTTTGCCTTTAACAAATCCAATATGTACGTATCATTTTTATAGGCGCACCTGAATAGGTCATGAACCCTTGCTGCAACCATAGCTGGCCATGGTCATGCACAAAACCAAATCCATACAGACTATTTGTATTAATAGTCATATTCAAATTCTCCAACAAGCAGCAGGCTCTTGTTAAAGGAATTGATTCTGCTACTTGTGCTGAAGTCACATTTAAAAAAGAAGATGCTTCTACTCTCTCTGAAACAGAGCATAGTGCATATGCAGCTCTCAATCCACCATATGGCTCCCTCAGGCAAGAACTATCAACAAGCAATATCAAACCTGAGCCTTCAAGTGTGACCTTTTATTATCTGGTCTTGGCTTGTGTATAACTCAGTCACTTTGATGCAATCGTGCTCCAACTCGTCATCAACAATATTTTCCCTGTCTTCACATTTGCCTGAAATCGAAAGCAGAGTCACTGGGTTCGGAATATTACACCTTTGAATGTAGGTATTCTTTGCACCAAGTATGACTTGTTCATGGTGTGCTAGCCTGCTGTTTCTAATGTGCTATGTTTTTGTTCTTATTAGAAAAATTTCGAAAGGGCGTGGAAAATAGACCATCAATGTATGACCACTGACAATTCTTACCCTTTGTTCTATTGCTAGACAAACTGCTGCAACTCAATTTTAGACATGATGGTAGACTTACAACAACTGTATCCAACACCCCTGAGAGATAAGAAATTGAATGCATGGGTTCTCCATGTTTCTGTGCAGGCATAGAAAGTGCACAACTATCTTTTTGTGATAAAATAGGAAAAACAAAATATTGTAATCAGGCATTCCGAGAATGAGTTCATGATATACATTCCCTTTTAGTTTCTTAAATAATTTAAGTCACTTGTCATCAAATGAAACTGGATCTTGAATATTCATTACATTTTAGCCTTACTAAAGACTTTGCAATCTGGGGCAAATTGGAAATCCACTGATGACAGTAGTCAACACTTCCCAAAAACGTTTGAACCGCTCTCTGAGTGGTCTGGGACCTCATATTCAGAATTACAGAAATGTGTTCTTTGGACAGCCTTTTTAATATGGTGTCCAGGACAGATAACGTCCGTCTCACAACACTGCACTTTTCTTGGGGAGACTTTATGTCCCCATTTTGTGCCAATTCACTCAGCAGAACAATAGTATCATGTTTACATTCTTCTTTAGTTTTACATGACAAAAAGAGACTGTCTATGTCTTGGACTAGAATTGATTCGTAAGGCAATTTTAAACATTCTAAATCCTTATTAAGGATCTTGGAGAAAATTGAAGGAATCTGCATATGCATATGCGATCCTACACCAAATTAATACTTTATACAAAAATCAAATGCGAAGAGGAACTGTGAGCCCCTGTGCAATGGAACTGAAAAAGAACGCTTTGCACAAGTCAGTCACTGTGTACCATTCTGCCTCTACCAGACTTTGAAACAGTTTTATTTCTGGATTCAGAACCACTGGAAAGCAAGAAACCACTATATTATTAATCTTTCAGTGGTCTAGCACAATTCTACATTCTCCATTTGGTTTCTTAGGGCCAGAGGTACGACGCTTGCTTTTTGCGAGTCATAAATTGCGTCAATTTGTGACTCACAATTTGTGACTCGCAAAATGCAATGTACAACAGTGTATCAGACACTGTTTGCAATTCCCAATGGGGTCGCAAATTGCATGCCTCATCAATATTCATGAGGCAAGTGCAATTTGGGACCCCATTAGGAATGGCTAGCACTCACAGGGATGGTGGCCTGCTGGGGTCAGTATACCACCATGTCTCTGAAGACTACCATGTCTGTGACTGCTTTTTCAATAAAGCAATTTAAAAATTAAAATGCAGCCTGTTTTCCTTAAAGGAGAACAGGATGCATTTGAAAATGAAAAATTAAACTTTTCGGTTTCATTTCTTAAGGGCAGGCAGTGGTCCCTGGGACCACGGCCTGCTCTTAAAAAATATTTCCGCACCTGTTCACAAAGGGGAAGGGGGGAAGTGAAAGTGTTTTGCAACCGCAAATGCGGTCACAAAACAATGATAAGTCGGAAATGCTATTTTGCGAGTCTGTAACTGCAAACATACCTCCACCATTTTTTGCGGTTGCAAAAGGGTTGAATACCCTTTTGCGACCGCAAAAAACGGTTGTACATCTGGCCCATAATTCCCCTTATCGGAGAATTGCATGGACTGCCAAGAACCTCTTGAAGGACTGCTATATCATTTTCTCAAACACTGGTTTCATTCAGTCTCTCCAGTTAGTTTGTATTGTCTAGTTCTTGGGTATGTTGCATTTGCTTTCATATTTATATTCCTTTGTTCTGCTGATTTGATCAATCCAGTTTCCTTTTCTGAGAAATCTCACACCTCCTCTCTGACTGTAAATCTCCTTTTGTCAGCACTGGATACATCTCCACTCTGGAATTTTCTGCACTTATTTTGAAAAGTAAATCTTTATCCTGTGTTTCTCTTGCAACACCATCTGGTGTGCAATACATACCACATTCATCTTGCAAACAAGGTTCACAGGATTTTAGTGCTTAATTTGAGCCTAATGGTTTCCTGTTCTCGGCACCAGCACTACACTGTAAACATCAGCACTTATGACAATCTGCCAAAGGGTGGCACTGTCAGTTGAATTTAGAGATAAACACAAAAAGTGTATTAATTCAGTACACAATACAAAATTACTAATACCTACCACCCAGGCCGTTTTCATAGCCTTGGGGTCCTGAAATTATCACGCTTTTAAGAGTGTGATGATTAGTAGTGTATAGGTGCTGTCACTGGCAGCTCTAGCAGGAGCAATGGGTGGTGCAAGCTGCAGTGGCCTCCAGACAAGACCCTGGCACTTTTTGTTTTACAAATGAAGATCTGCAGGATTTGAATCACATGGAATGAACTGAAGTTTATTTTGCATTTCTCCTATTGTGACTGGTAAATCGGCTGAAACTTGATCATCAATTTGTTTATTACTTATCTCTGCAACTTGAAATTCTCTTCTCTAGAGGAATAGGTTTGGTACTTCCACAGATTTTTTTTTAGTATGAGTAACCCCTGTATCAATCAGAAATGAAACAGGATGACCGTTGACTTCTGTGTCAATATATGGGGCACTTTGGTGTACCTCTAGAACTGCACCAAGTAATCAGCCCTCCTCCCCTCTCACGCACCGTCATTATGAACTGATGTCCACCATCTGATCCATGATGATCGTGGCATTCTGTTGATAACCTGCCCTATATGGCATGTTATTTCTCATATTTTGTTGTATTGCTTTAGCTGGGGGTACTGACGTTAAAAATGTCTTCTTGTACTGTATGTTTGACATATTTGACATTACATTGTTTCTCTATACCTGCTGGTTTTGCTATAGATTTTCTTGAATTCTCTCAGGATTCTGTCTACATTGCCTTTTCCAATCCCCAATCGGCATGCATAAATTACAAGCTGCAGTCTTTTTAAACTTTTCAACATTTCCAACTATTCCATTCTCGCAATCTCCTTGACCCACCCGGTTTATTCGATTCAATATATTTCTCACAAAATTCATATTTGAACCCATCTGTCCCCTTTCAAATGTCTGTGTTTGAGTAATCATTAGCTTCTCTTTGAGCTTTTTCAGCTTCTTCTCAAGATAATCACTATTGGTTGGCAAAATATTCTGTGATGTTAGCGGATTTGGCAGAATTTAGTCCACTCTGTATTACTATTTAACTCAGAGTTCTGGCCAATTTCTACCACGTGCCACTTGGTGGAATTTTTCTCCCTTGAGGCACCAGAATATGTGAGTGAGGTTTGGAGTCCCCTATAGTGATTTTCTAAAAAGGCCGATCACCGGCGTTCATGAGCAGCCGGGGTCAACGATTTGCTGTTCAGGTAGATTTGCTACCAATAGAGTAGATTTTCTACTTGAGCGGCAGAAAAATCAACTCGAACAGCTGGGTGCTCCTGCGAAATGCATGGTGTCATTCACGCTGGATTTCAGTGCTGCTCATGCTACTGGGGCTAAATGGCAGCGCAAGCTGAATACTTTCTGCCAGTTGGTGTAATTCTGCAGAATCTAGCAGTGTTTTTCTGTATCCCCGCGGAATTCCATGGAGTGGAACTCTGCGTGTTCCGTCCACCTCTAACAATCACTACTATTTTTGGGCTATTTCAAAATCTCATCAGTACCTTTTGTCAATCAACACAATTTACTTTGCTGAATATGATTACTAATCTCTGATTTTATTCTGTTCACCAAAGCAGAAACAAAAGAATCTTCAACTGCATGTTTCTCTGGGTTTTTCTTACTCTTTTTATTATAAATATCTGCACAAACCTGTCATATTAAAAGTGCACTGATACTTTCGGTTCCTGCATTTTCCCACGTAATATCCTTTTCTGGAACTTATTTTTTCAAATGCTTGATAACTGCTGTTAGACCTGGCACCTTGGCGTGGGTCTCCCTTCCATTTTTTGCTGTTGCCTCATGTGTTTTTGCTGGTGTTAGATGCTCAGGGCACTGTGCCACTGCTGTCCAGTGCCACAGTGCAAGTGCTCCCTGTTGTAAATTGATGTATGAATGATTGGTTGGTTTGGTTTACCTGTCAGACCCTAGTACAGTGCACCAGGAGTGCCCAGGGCTTGTAAATCCAAATGCTGCTTGTGGGCTTGCAGCACTGGTTGCGCCACCCACAGAAGCAGCCTCTAAAAGTGTGTCTAAGGTCTGCCATTGCAGAGCCTGCGTGCAGTCTGGTACTGTCATGCTGACTGGGCAGGTGCACCCACTTGCCAGTCCCTAAACCTTGCCGTTTCTTCATATCAGACACCACTATGGTAGGCCCAAGGGTAGGGTGCATTGTAAGTATAAGGTAGGATACGCCCTGGTGTGTGTGGCATGTTCTAATAGTGAATTACAGCCATTTTCATTTTTCACTTTTGCGAGGCTACCTGTTCTCCATAGGCCAGAATGGGCAGTTTGATTATTATATCTTATAATCCTAACTGACTCAGGGAACATAGTAGAAATTCGAATTTAGTATGCCTGAACTCAGAATGATAAAATACACCTTTTAGTGAAGTTGGTTTTAACATTCTGTGTTTGAAAATACCACTTTTAGAAAGTAGTTATTTTCTTGTCTAACCATTCAAACCTGCCTCTGCTAGGCTGTGTATTCCTTGTCTGGAGTTTGAGTAACAGGGCTGGGGAATTCCAGGAGACAGGGGGAGGTAGCCCAGTGGTGAATAGAGAGATCTGCATCTAGATGGGAGGAAGGAGTTGCACCTGGGACCTGAATAGGGCTGTGCCTTCCATCCACAATGCTGGCTCCACCTCCTGTGGTGCGTCTGATGTCTCTGCCCTGCACTCTGAAAGGAAAGAAGGTGTCAGGTAAACAAAGTGCTCCAGGACTGACCAGAACTGGTTTGAACAAGGCAAAGGCCCCTCTGCCCTCAGAGGACAAAGGATTTAGGGGTATAAGTATTGGGACCCTGATCCCAAGAATTTAGATCTCTTTGGGAAACAAGAAGAAACCTTTGCTGAGGAGAGGAACCAAGAAGAAACTGAGGAGAGACTATCCCTGAAACTGGGGAATTGGCCTGCAGTGGTTGCCTACTGCCAAAGAGAGGAGAAAGGAACTTTGTATGTACTTTTGCTCAACTTGGAAAAGAGCTTGCCTCCTGCTGAAGTCTCAGGGACAACAGACTTCAACCACCAGCTCCCCAGAGTTCTTTGGAAGTGCCTACTGCTGTTTTGGGCCTTCTGAGGGACTGCGTGTCGCAAGGGGCTGGAAGCGCGACTCACAGAGAAGAAGCGTGTCGCCGTCGCAGCCGCTGCCATCGCATCACTGAACAAGGGTGTCACCGCTGTAGCTGTCACATTGCACCGCATCACGAGAAGCGCCCACAACACCAAAGAAGCGTGTCGCTGTCGCAGCCATCGTAGCTGACGCATTGCACTGCATCAAGAGAAGAGTCTCGCATCGAGAAAGAAGTGTGTCGCCGTCGCAGCCGCTGCCGTCGCATCTTGGATGACGCCGCTGTAGCTGTCGCATTGCACCGCATCGAGAAAAGCGCCTCACATCCACGGAGAAGCGTGCCGCTGTCGGAGCTGCTGCCGTTGCATCACTGAACAAGGGTGTTGGCGCTGTAACTGCCGCATCGAGTGGAAGCGTCTCGCATCGCTGGAGAAGAGTGTCGCCGCCAAAGCCGCTGTCGTCGCTTCACTGCACCAGGGTGTCGCCGCTGCAGCTGACGCATCAAGCCGAGATCTCTCGCAACATCGGAGAAGCGAGCCACATCAGGAAGATCTTTATGTCTTTATTTCTTTGCACCAAACTTTCATCGCATCAACATCGTTGCAACACTTTCGTTGCCCTGCATGTTGCATCTAAAGGTACATTGACTTAAAGTGTCGCATTTAAGAACTAAAGAGAACTAAGCTAAATTCTACCATCTTAAAGTAACAGTATTGTGGATTTTTGTCGTTTATGGTCTTGTGGTAAATCTATAGAAAGAATACTTTTTTAAAATATAAAACCTGTGTGGTGTCCATCTGTAGTGTTGTTACTTGATTACTGTATGTGTTCACAAATGCTTTACACACTGCCTCTGAGATAAGCCTGTCTGCTCGTGCCAAGCTACCAAGGGGGTGAGCAGGGGTTATTTTAGGAGTGTACCCCCTTACCCTGACTAGAGGCGAGGGTCCCTTTTTGTCATAAGTGCATACCTGTGCCAACTAGAGACCCCCAAGTCTAACAACTGCCTTATATTCTTCAGCTGCATCTGGTGATCATGTATTATTAGTGATCTGTCTAGGTGGTTTCTGTGTTTGTCAACCTGTTACCACCTTGCATTCCAACCATAAATCTCCCGGGACAACAACTTCTAACAATGAATTGAAATCTGCCCACAGCATGTGTGAAATGTGTGTCAACTTATGAATTTTATCATATCATTTTGCTTGGTCTACTCTCAACTTTGGAAAATGATGTTTAAAAGCAAACATAACATAACATGACATGTTTATTTGTAAATCATATGTTCACCTAGAATGGTATCTTGGCACTGAATGACAGATGTTTATTTTTACCCAACTCAATGGTACTCATTTTATCAAGCTCAGAATGATGAAAGTCTGAGTGGACCTGCAGGGATTTTAAGCTGTGACCATGAGGACAAACACAGGCTCCCTACAGCAGACACATTAGTCCACTAAGCCACCAGACCTAGGAAACAAATCTGCCCTTGTCCATGAACATGTACAGAATTCCCTCCTTGAAATTCTTTCAAAGGGAACACTGTCACTGTGCTTGTCCCCCCTCCGAATCGCTTACTACACTTTTTCCCAACTTTGCTTCACTTCTTCATCGTTTTCTTGTTTACTGTTTCCTTTTTCCATTTTTTCTTGACCGAGTCCTGTGTTTTCTCATTCACATCTTTAATGTGGGGTATCAATGTAACAAGACCGATTTCCTTAATTTCATGATGTGTGAAATCCATTTTATAATTTTGTTTTACATTGTTCATTTGATTTATTTCAATATATCATTCAGCAGCCAATGTTTCTAATTTATCTTGTGATTGATTAGCACATCTGGCTGATTCTTTGATCTCTAATCTCATCAGCATTATAGGCCAGTAATCTGTTTAAATTTACATTATCCTAAAGCCTTTTTAAAATTTTATTTTAAGAATTCCAATACAAATTTCTTTGGGAGGTGGCTCTATCACCACTGTAGAAATAACTTGCTCTATCCCACTTGTTCTAGGCATTCCCATGGTAGCTGGGACTTCTGACAGTGTATTTGGGGCACTTAGTACAACTCCAGTAGAAGGTTGTACTGCCACTGCACCTCCCCCTCCATCAACTCCAGTAGCGATTTGAGTCAGTTCTGCTGTTCTGTTTGCAAACGAAGGAGGCCTTGTTCAATAGTTCACTAAAGAAATTATCATCATGTCCATCCCTTTTTTCTCTTTTGTCTTATATGGTTAGTTTTGGCTGCTCTGTCTCTGTTAGTATAGCAGGAAATGTTTTAACACTTTCTATTTTACCTATTTTCCAAGCCTTCTCCTCTCCATCTATTTTAACTTCTAACCAGTCCTTGAAGGACTTCTTAATTGATCTATGCTTCTTTTCTCTTTCTTTCTCTATTGCCACTGGATCCCATTTATTGCGAGCATCAAGCTATGTATTTCTAGGCATCAGTTTCATATTGCATATGGTCTGTCCAAGAAATGTAATTTGTACAAATTAAAGGAAGTTTAATTTCTCATTGTGCACTTATTCCGTTCAGGCATCCAAACGCACCTGTAATATCCAATCTCTTCAACCATCTCAAATGCTGGTGTGCCTTCTTCCTGCATTTTCTGACCATCCTTAGCCTTATCCTCTTTCTTAGGTTTAAGTTTTCTCACTACTACTCCCCTGTGTGGGCTTTCTTACACTTAGAACAACTCAAAAATCAAAACAATGCTGAAAACAAACTTAGCTAACCAATACCAATAACAGTGCAACTCTGTCAATGGTCTCCTTATCCCAGCACAGCTCTACTGGCAACCAGGCAATCAGGACACTGCTAGTTATGTAATTGCACCAATCCCAGCATAGCTCCCCTAGCTGATTAGCCAATCCTAACGTGGTTTCTTGTGCCAACTTCAGAAACACTATAAAGCTTTAAAATAAATAAACCTCTTGTTTGTTTACCCTAGAAAGGAAAATGAAGACAGATTTCATAAATGAAATACACTCTCAACAGAAAAACTAATTTCTGAAACAAATCAAAGAAACACAGAATCAGAAAACGAGATTTATAACTCCACACAACCTTCAAACTTTTCACTAGTCAAATCGCTCTCTAGGCTAATGTACTATCCCCGTGCATTCAGAATAGGCATGGTTACACAAGTTAATGCCCCAAAACTTAGGAAATTGTATATTAATTAATACCAACCCTACTGATGTGTATGTGAAGCCTCACTCTGCACACCATAATACAAACAATATAATGATGATGTCTGGAGATCTTGAATTTACACCAAAATACGAAAACCAACTAAATTTTGTTTCTATAAACAAGAAGCCTTTAAATGGGTTAACAAATCTGAATAATCCAACATCATAATGGTAATCAACCCACCAATGTAAGCCACAATCATCATCACATAACCAAACAACTCACCACTAAAACAAAAGTCTTTCATTACACACACTCATACCTAATCATACTTATACTTCAGTTCATTTACCTAATCATACTTACACATTACTACATTTAGGTCCGGACAGTAGTAAAGCTTGTAACCCTCCAAGGAAGATCCAGCACCCAAATAATTGGCAAGACTCCAAAACTCATTTTTCCTTCTTTTTAGTGCCAAAGTCAAAAAGTTCTCTAAAACTCTTTTGGGGAACCCCTTATAGAGGAAGTGCTCCAACACTAACCATGCTCTGCTGCCAAAACTATGTGAGCTGAGCTGCAATAATCATCCCAACCCCAACATTCAGATACCTCAAAATTGTACCTAAATAAATTGGCTCCAACGTCTTCAGTTGATATTGTGGTTATAGACTACACTCCTCATCAGAATCCCCCCCCCCACAATTTAGCAGAGTTAAACAGAAATAGATATTGGAAGCATAAAAAACTCAGTTGTAGGCCAATAATAAAGCAAACAGTGGATTTCTAAAACAGAAAACATTAAATGCAGTACAGATAAAATATGCATGTAATACCATAAATTACAGAATTGCTACATAAATGTGAAATCATAGATGATTCCATAGGTAACTGAAATCAAGTAATTATTCTAAGTCTCATACTCATAAATAATATAGGGGCACATGCATCAAGCTAAGGAATTGTGATTCCTTAATAGCGATTTTTAAGGAATCGCTATTAAGGAATCGGAATTCCTTATGCATGTAGGTTTTGCTAAAATATTAGTGATTCCTACACATTCCCTAATAGCGAATAACAAATTGTTATTCGCTATTAGGGAGTCTTTCCCATTCATTCCTATGGGCCTAGAGGCACATAGGAATGAATGGGAAAGCATTCGCAATTTGCGATTACCAAATATGTAATCGCAAAATGCAAATGCAATTTCAAGGGTGCTAGGGGGCCATAAAGCTCCCCTGATGCACCCCCCAAAATGGTATGTGTGCACATGTGGCGCACACACATGCCCCAAGGGCATGTGTATGCGCCACATGGCACTTGGAAAAAATGCAATTTTGTGCATTTTTTTAAGGAATTGCATATTCCGATCAACTTGAAGTTGATGGTAATTTGCGAACCCTTCATGCAAAGTCGGATTGTGAAAATGCTTCTTGCATTGTATTTAGGGAATAGCAAATTGCGATTCCCTAACTGCATTAGCAAAATAGGTCATCGCAAAAATTGTGATTACCTATTTTGTGAATGCATATGGGGTTGATGCATCCCAAAAGGCTTTTTATCAGTTGAAAAACATGGCGGATTCTGTGAATCGGCTCGTTTGCGACCGGTGATTAGCTTTATGCATGTGCCCCGTAGACACATTCCATAGAGAGTATAAGTCAAAATGGACATATGAAAATAAAGTTTCCTGTAACAAAAATCCTAATGAGAGTTGAAAAATCCCACATAACCCAGCCCAGACTAAACTAAACTCAAACTAACTAAAAACCTCCTACTAAACTAAAACCCAACTAAGCTTGAACAGTTAAAGTCCAAAAACTTTTATACACAATTCACACTTTCTAAAAAACAGATTCTACAAATTCAACATGACATGATCATGTTTAGGGTCACATTGGTAATTCAGGAACATTTACGTAGGAAAATAGACATAAAAACGAACCCATTTCTTAAGGAAAGAGAAATCTTCTATCTTCCTCCTCAGCAGCTACCCTCTGGAGACGATACACACAAAATGAAACATCCCTCTAACAATGACACATAGATTCTACACATCTATGCCAACATATCCAGCAGAAGTCCTTGAAAAGTATGCTTTGGGCTAAATAGTGGAAGCTTCATTCACAATATTGTCTTTCTAACAATATTGTACCTTATTATTATCACATTTACATCATTTACTTGGCATTCACTTGGTGTTCCACGGAGGCAGGGGGAGAGATCATTTTGCAGCGGGACACTGGTTGAGAGGGGAAATAAGTAGAAAGAAGTTGAACAGAACATCAGAAACTACATCCATATTAGAAATAATGGTGCTTTACACAAAAATGTAGCATAAGTATTTGCCTCATTATCTACTCTTCTTTATGACTAAGGAAATTCATTCTAGTTACATCATTAGGTCATCAGATACAGCTCAATGCATTAAAAACACAAATTATAAAAAATAGTTTTGATACGAATTTGCAAATTTTTCGACAATGCTAGTAGACCACTAATTGCACACTGGTTACATATGAAGTATGAACACTATCCGCTACTTAACCATCAAGTGAATAGTGATACCACCTGCAAAAGGCACCCTTGCCTACATGACAGCTGCTTCCCGCAGTAAGAATTATCCTGATGGTGGAACTGCATTAACATGCAAGGACTATCACAAGACAGCTGAATACTCTCCAATTTCGATCTCCTTCCCCCAAAATAAATAAAACCAGCATCCATTGAAAGGGAACTAGGACCATTGTACCCATAATTTTGGCTCATGACTGAAATGTCCAATTACACAGCAGTCATGTCAAGATATGCTGCCGTTTACACACTGGATGAACACAAGGATTTACCCTTTCTTCAAGGGAACACTTGTCCAACCAAGCCCAAACAGCAACAACTAATCACCATCATTCACAAAGTGTCATGCAAATACACCAATTCGACCATATACACATCCTAACAGACAGTACACGCTCAAAGCTCACAACTCATAACCAAAGCAACTACTGGCAGAAAATTGTCTGTAGACAGTTGCACAGTGGTACAGAAATCTCTACCACACAACTGGTGTGACTGCTAGATACAACAATTAACACACCACTGTGAAAGCAAGCCATCAGAAGTTGTGTTTGGCAACACTAAACAGTCACCCTAAAAACATGCAAACTACCCTTTTGACTAGCAGCCACTTGCAAACTGTATTTGACTGTGGTGAACTAGTGATGCAACTAATTATGCATGGTGCTACCACTCAGTATTTGGGGCAGAGTCTGTCTATTTGTACTAATACTGTTTCAGATCCCAATTGTGCAACAATATGATCACTGTGGAACAGGTCTAGACAGTGGCATAAGTGTCTTCCACCTTGAACTGGAATTGCGGAGCTGTTAGACAGGTTGTCCTTAGGGTAGTCTTCCACTAAACCTTTTGCATGCTTACCTCCTCTTTTTGCTGCTTTGTTTTGTTGTCCTTAGGACTCTGAGCACTTTACCTCTGCTGACCGGTACTAACGTGAATGTGCTGCTCCCCTAAACACTGTAATATTGGTGTATACACAATTGTCATATTTAGTTTACTTTTAAATCTCATGTAAAGTGATATACCATATACCCAGAGCCTGGAACCTAAATGCTACTAATGGGCCTGCAGCGCTGATTGTGCCACCCTCACAAGTAACCTTTCAAACCTGTCTCAGGTCGGTCTGCCTTCGCAAAGTCAGTATGTGCAGTTTACTGCCACTTAGACTTGGCATTTAAAACTACTTGTCAAGCCTTAAACTCCCCTTTTGTTACACATTGGTCACCCCTAAGGTAGGCACTTGGTCACCCTAAGGTCAGGGTTCAGTGTAAGTAAACGGTAGGACATGTACTATTAGGTTTAACATGTCCTGATAGTGACACACAGCTACATTTGTTTTTCACTATTGTTAGGCCTACTCCTCTCATATGCAAGCACTGGGAATTCCTTAACACGATGTTAAGCACTAGAAACAGAAAGGGTGCATGTAAGATACTAAAATGTGCAAGGAGATGTTAATATAGACTTACAAATGAGGCCAGAAGGAAAAAACAGACCAAGCATGCACATGATAATGAGAGGTGACTATAGCTATCCACACAACTAAAATGGAGGTACTAGATCTAGAAGACCTGCATAAGTGGAGGAATGGATCAATCGCAGCTTGCACGAGGAAGGCAATTTAAAAGTAATCAGGACAAAATGGAATAGACTGTCCCTGAATGCATGTTGTGATGTGAGGGGAAACGCTCCAACCTACCCACATAACATTACAATCTGAATTGGCGTAGGGGGATAATTTGGCGCTTGCATGAAAAAACTGTCCCTGCATGCATGCGGTGATGGTAGGTGAAAACTCCAACCTACCCACATAACCTTTAAACCTGCATTAGTGCAAGTGGGGACCAATTGGCGCTTGCACCGTGGGAAGAAAAGAGAAGCAGCTCTGGTTAGACCACCGGGCAGAGGCTCCTGTAATGACCAGGAGAGGCCGTGCGGAAGCATGAAGGGGGCAGGGAAGCAATACACCAGAAGGTAGGTGCCCCATAGCAAAGGTGATGCCTACGTAGTCAAGAGACTTACTGGGGGGAGGATTTGTAGAGGAAGCCTCTCAGGAGAAAAGAGTGCTTCCAGGCAGGGCGATCCTCTACCGAAGTGGTGTGACGCACACTCACAGGTATGGGGCCTCTCGGGAAACAAGTAACTGATGTGACAATCGCAACACTAGACAGCGTGTCACGTAGGGGTAGAGGAGAGGCCAGGTTGAAGGAAATGGTAGTAGGAAGAAGGAGGGAAGACAGGAGGAAGAACTTGGAATCAGTTCTTGCAATTGTAAGCTGATGAACAAGAGCTTGATGAGGCTGGATATGAATTACTCCAGTTGAGACAACCTCATATGAGTAAAGTAAAAATATTATGATACAGGCTGATAAATGAAAGCTCAATTAATCCGGGTATAAATCACAGATGGTATGGAATCACACAAGGTAACAATAAAACTAAGCAGGGCATCATATTGCAGGTGCAAAGAGGAATCCAACAGTCATACACTGGTATAAGAGAGAAAGTCATCATTCATATTAATCTACACATGTACATATTGGCAGTGTCAAAACTTTATTGCCCAAGTAAAGATAATTAAGACTAAAGATAATTAAGACTGCTGAGCAAATTTGCTGCTTATAATTTATATAAATAATCAACATATGCACATGAAGCAAACGGTATACAGTCATAATATCGAAAACAAAATATCGACTGGACAGAATATCGAGTTATTAATATAGAATGGACAGAATATCGAATTGCCAAAATATAGTGGTGAAGAATATCGAAAATCAGGTAAGAAATATCGATTTACATAATATACAAGTAAGTAATATCGACAGTCATAATATAGTTGTTAAAAATATCGAATTTTTTTATAGTGTTTTAAGTGTTAGTATATGTGTTAAAAATATGTATTAATTTTGGAATGTATGTTTGAATATTTTTAAAGTAATGAATTTTATGTTATTTAATTTTTGTGTAATTTAATTCGGTAGCGGGTTGTGGGTTTATAGGGGATTAGGGTGGGAAGTAATTTAATTATAGTACATTAAATAATAGTTTTTTGGAATTATTAATTATTTTTAATTTAATTTTGTGTTTTACTTCTGTAGCGGGTTGTGGGTTTATAGGGGAACAGGGTGGGAAGTCATTTAATTGTTATTAAGTCATTATTAATTGGTATTGAAAATTAATTGGTTGTTGATTAATTATTAATTGATAAATAATATGTATTAATTGGTAATTAGTTTGTATTCATTGTTTAATTGATAATTATGTTAATTGTATTAATTTATTATTTGTAGCGGGTTGTGGGTTTATAGGGGAATATGGTGGGAAGTAATTTAATTGTAAATAATTCATTATTGAAATAATTTCTGTATATTGATAATTAATTTATTAGTAATTAATTATTAAATTGTATTATTTGTATTTATTAATTTTTGGTATTGAAAATTAATTGGTTGTTAATTAATTATTAATAGGTAATTAATTAAAAAAATAAAAGTTATTGGTATTTATAATTAATTAATTATTAAATATTGTGTGATTGGTAATTAATTTAATACTTTTTTTGGGGTATTATTAATTTATTTAATTTTAATAAAATATTACATTATTATTTTCCCTACTATTGCACTCACTGGAGTGGGAATAGTAATTTTTACCCCTACGCTATCCAACGCTTTCCCTACTATTGCACTCCCTGGAGTGGGAATAATAATTTTTACCCCTACGCTATCCAACACTTTCCCTACTGTTGCACTCTTTGGAGTGGGAATAGTAATTTTTATCCCTATGCTATCCAACGCTTTCCCTACTGTTGCACTCACTGGAGTGGGAATAGTAAATTTTACCCTCCCGCTATCCAACGCTTTCCCTACTGTTGCACTCTCTGGAGTGGGAATAGTAATTTTTACCCCTACGCCATCTGACGTTTTCCCTACTGTTGGACTCACTAGAGTGGGAATAGTAAATTTTGCCCTCCCGCTATCCAACGCTTTCCCTACTGTTGCACTCTCTGGAGTGGGAATAGTAATTTTTACCCCTACGCTATCCAACGCTTTCCCTACTGTTGCACTCTCTGGAGTGGGAATAGTAATTTTTACCCCTACGCTATCCAACGCTTTCCCTACTGTTGCACTCTCTGGAGTGGGAATAGTAATTTTTACCCCTACTCTATCCAATTCTTTCCCTACTGTTGCACTCTTTGGAGTGGGAATAGTAATTTTTACCCCTACGCTATCCAATGCTTTCCCTACTGTTGCACTCACTGGAGTGGGAATAGTAAATTTTACCCTCCCGCTATCCAACGCTTTCCCTACTGTTGCACTCTCTGAAGTGGGAATAGTAATTTTTACCCCTACGCTATCCAATGCTTTCCCTATTATTGTACTCTCTGGAGTAGGAATAGAAATTTTTACCCTCCCGCTATCCAACGCTTTCCCTACTGTTTCACTCTCTGGAGTGGGAATAGTCATTTTTACCCTCCCGCTATCCAACGCTTTCCCTACTATTGCACTTGCTGGAGTGGTAATAGTAAATTTTACCCGCCCACTATGCTACGCAAAAAATATTTAATATTTTTAAATAATATTACGTTAATATATATGTAGTAATTATTTTTTTTTACTTACATTAATTATTTATTAATTTTAAAGTTATTTAAGTATTTTAAAGTATGTTTTAGTTAATTATATGTATTATTTCATTAATTTTACATTACTTTTAAGACATTTAAAAAATTCGATATTTTGACCAACTATATTTTTTACAACTATATTTTGGATTCTATATTTTTGTACTTACCTGTTTCTAGATAGGGATTCGATATTTTGCCATTCTATATTTTTTCCTCGATATTTTGGCAGGTCGATATTCTCCTTCTCAATATTTTGTCAGTGATCCGAACCAAACAGTTGGACACAGAAGAGGCTGAACCGCCACAATAGTGGTAAAAAACAATGTTAGTATAGTTTCAGTACAAAGGTTTGGTTGCCCACTTTAAAGTCTTTTGTATTGAATGTTAGTGGACAAACTACACAGTATTGGCATTTGTTATGTCCAATGACTGGTGGAAGACCTAAGACAGTCGCAGTAGATTGTGTTTTGTTGCTATTCATCTCCCAGGAGATAGTATGGACCAGATAGACTGCTAGATTGCTGCCTGTTTTATAAGAAAAGATGGGTGGTTCTCTGAAAGGTGTTTGTGCACATAGTATGTCCCAGTTCCTTTTAATGATTTTATTGACCCTGTTGCTAGAAGGGCTAAACATTGGCACAAAAGATATGCATGTATTAGGGCGCTTCGGCTTAGGAATGAGAAGAGTATCTCTGGGACATTACGATGCTTGTTTGAGTGCATGCAAAACTAGACATCAAGGGTAGCCCTGGCTGGTGAATTTTATTGCCATGACAACTGCTTCATGGAAGTAGTCTTTTCTCCACTTATAATATCTTCAAATCCGGGGAAATTGTCCAAAGGGAAAGCCATCGCATAAGCTGCACAGAAGATAGCTTGAATATAGAAGAAGGGTATTACTTTCCATTGAGGGAAGTACTAATCTTTCCTTCTTCCGTGTGGAGGGTGAAATCAAAGAAGGGAAATTTATCAGTTCTAGTGCCGGGCGTGAACTTCAGATGTGTTTGGAAGCTATTGAACCAGCCAGTTAATGGCAGTAGGGAATCATCACTGCTGTGCCAAAGGAGAAGGATTTTGTCAATGTACCTTTTCCAAAACCCTATTTGATTTTAGAAAGGGTTAGTTAGTGTCAGAATCTTATTTTCCCATGGTCGGACCTATAGAATAGCAAAATTGGGGGCCCCTATAGAAATTCCCTCTTTTTGTAGGTAAAACGTGTCCATGTATAGGAAATAGTTGAAACCTGATTGAGAGGGGTGCAATAGGTCATTCATATTGATGAGGTCTATCAGTTGTTTATTGGTTATTTTCTCAGCAATCTTGGCTACAAATGGTAATAGTGAGATCGGGCGTAGATTTTCTAACACTGTGTTCTCGATTGATGGTTTCTTTTTCAGTGGCCTAACAATAGCCTGTTTCCATTTAGTGGGGACCACACCATTCTGAAAGGAGCAAGAAATAAGATCCGAGATATATGGCATAGTCGAGTCCACTCCCTCCATTACTGTCTCTGGTCGTACTGGGTCTAAAGGAGAGCTAGATTTTATTCCTTTTGCTGTGGCTTTGAGTTCTTCTAATTCTTGGATCTTGAATTCATCCAGAGTCACCCCTGCAAAATTTGTCTGGCTTACACAAGTTAGGCTAGTCCCCTGTCTCGCTTCTACCGGAAAGGTGTCATAGATTTTTTCCATAGATTTTATCCACTTTCTCAGCGAAAAATTCTGCCACTTTAGTACAACTACAGAGGCAGTTGTGTCATTACTATTGTCGTGTATTTTAGGAGATTTTAGTATGGCAAAAATTTCCTTGGGGGAGTTACTGGCTCTTTCAATTCTTTCCGTATAGAATATACATCTGGATTTCTTAATTAGTGAATTATATTGTTTTAGTTCCTTTTTGTAATTTTCTTTGGTCCTACTACAATATTCCTTCCTCCATATTTGCTAAAGCTTTTTACACTTTTTTTTGGCCTTCATCGGTTCATTATTAAACCATGGCGCTGTGGCACTCTGTCTCTTAGGAGTCCTAGTGCTCCATGGTGCTATGTCATCTAGTGCCTCTGTAATCCATGTTAATAGTTGGTTATTAGCTAGGTTTATATCTTTGTCTAGTGTGAGATTTTTCTCCGTCAGTGCCTGTGTAAAAGAAGTGGAATTGAAATTATTCCACTTCCTTGTTGTAATTTTCTTCATTGGTTGTTGTGACTTCTTTCTGTGACAAGGCACTGTAAAAGGTGATAATGATCTGACCAGGGAATTGGCCATGGTTCTCCCACTGCTGTTTCTATGAAATTTGAGAAATTTGGATCTATTTGGTGCGTTTGTGTCTCTACTTTTTGTACCAGATTTAGTGTCAGTAAGTCCTTGCATATTGTGCGAACTTCATGGTTATGCTTGTTATCAAAGTGTATATTCATGTCACTTAGCACCTGAATTTTTTATATCGGAGAGCTGGGTGCACTACTTTCTCCTCCAGACTCGCCATAAATTGCGTTACTGGGCCTGGTGGTCGGTAGATTAAAAAAACAGCTATGGTGTTATCTTCTGCCGCTGATAGGGTGAATAAGAATGCCTCACACTTTTCTAGGTCGGCTTGTTTAATCTCACACTTTATTGTGGATTTATAAATTATAGCGATTCCGCCGCCTATTTGGCCTTCCCGATCCTGCCTTGCTAACATATACTCGCTCGGGATCGCATCCAAGAAGTCTGACGTGGAACTCTCGTTAAGCCAGTTCTCGGTCAGGAATAGTGCATCCAGTGATCTTTCCCTCAGTAAGTCATGGACCTCATATTTGTGTCCGGCCAATGACCTGCAGTTTAGTAGTGCTAGGTGCAAATTGCCCTCATTGATATTTTGGGTTTTAAACATTAAGGTCATGTTACAGTGCCCGCATATTAGTGCTTTACTGTCTACATTTATCTTATGTTTGCATGATTTGTCCGTAGACTTTGACAGTCTAAGGAACTCTTCTGCTGAGTACTTGATCCTCTCATGTGATCCCAAAGGACCAGGGGTCCTGGCCCCTGGGCCCGGTCGGGCGCGGACGGGCCGCAAACACATCGGTGTCTTATAGGGGAGCAGGCGGGAAGTTACTCCCCCGCCTCCCAAACCGGAAGTGTTGCGCTAATGCCCCGCAACCAGCTCAGCCACGCCCTCCACACAACGGCACTCAGCCGGGATGGACCGGGGCGGGCGCAGTTTACAATGTACAATTTGTGCAAACTAGCAGTATACAGTACAAGTACAGTATTATTTAAAAAGCGTTTGTTAAACACTACGTTAAAAATTTCAATGCGCACACCCAGCTATCTCACCAGAGTGTCTCCACTGTCCACTTTCTTACAGCTACACTTTGTGCATTCCCTTTAGATAGCCACAAACACTAGAAGGGTGGGTATGATGGAGAACTCATCTGCATTCCTCTGTATTCTGAAAGCATTTCCTGGAGCGGAAGAGAGGGGGGAGCTGATACTCACACCTGAATAGGCAGTGTTGTGTTTCCCACACAAAGGGTTCATTACCCCTTACTTATAGTCTGGAACCAGGGCTGGGAAGATAGGGGGATGTGTGCACTTTAAGAACCTGCTTTGAAGTCACCCCCACTTCAAAGGCACAACTAGATATAAGTACTGGGCCTAAAACCATACCAAGACAGTACACAACTGGACGTGCAAAGAACTCTGTCAGGAGTAAAGACTGATGTGCTCCAAGGATTGCCACTCTGCTTGACTGCTGCTCTGAAAGAACTGCTTTTCTGTTTTTCTGCTTTGCTGCGCCACTGCCTGCTGATCTCTGCACTGCTGAGGACAAGGACTGGACCCATCTCATTTGAACCCAGAGTGACTCCAAGGGCCTGCTGTTTTGTTCCCTGTTCTATAGTCTAAGGGCCATCAAAGATTTCCTTCAACCCTGCAACAACACCTGGATTCTGCCATCTTCAGTCCTTCCCTTCAAAATGGTGCCAATCCAGCTCTGGGCCCTTGAAAGGTGACTTCTGCTGTCCAGAACCATCAAAATTGGCATAATGATGACTTTGCACCGATTGGAATCAAGGCATTGCCCTTCGACCTCATAGGAGCCAATCAACAATCTCACTTCGATGGACTGCTGGCTCAACAATGACAGACAGTGTGCTTGACGATGACGCAGTGCCTGCATTGTAAAGGGGTTCGTTGATGATGCCTTCATCACCTGCGCGGATCTCAACCAAAGCATCGAGTCTTCGATGTCAACGCTTGCTCCATCCAAGGTATTTTTTGCAGCTGGACCTGTGTGAGTCCTGTAGCTGGCCTGCCCTCCATCGCTGTCAGCCTTAACTTTGGGTTTACCCTAGTCCAGAGCAACCTCAAGTAACACCTAAGCGCTTTTGGCCCTAAGCACTATATTTTGATTTAATCTTTAAAAATTCATAAGCCCAGTTCTTCTTATTGGATTTTTGTTGTTTTGATCTTGCTTTACTCATGAAAATATAAACAATTTTTCAACCCCGTGTGGAGACTTTTTGTGGTAATTTCATTGTGTTACTCCATGTGTGTGTGTGTGTTTTACAAATACTTTACACATTGCTGCTTTAGATTTGCCTGACTGCTCTGTGCCAAGCTACAAAAGGGTGGGCACAGTTTATCTTTTAATGTGTATCTATCTTACCCTGACTAGTGTGGTGGTTCCTGCTTGCACAGGGTGCATACTCTGACAACCAGAAAACCCATTAGTAACATGAGCCTTTTCCAATTATATAAAGAAGGTACTGCTGGGATTTGGTAGCCTGCTGTGGTCACACCAAGCAGAGGAGAGATTGGACTTGCCTTTATCTGGCATTTTAGGAGCACAAACATCTTTCATTAACAGCCAGGGATGGATGCACTCGATGAAGCCCAGATCTGGTGATAATTTAGCTCAACTTCAGCTAGGATGCAGTAGTACTGTGTGGTGTTGGTCATGGGGCTGATGATGGTTTTCAAAAACTGTGAGGAATTCCAGCATTCCAGTATGTCTGCTAAGTAAGTTAATTTGCAGAACCTAATGGCTAACTGCACCAATTGTGCCCACATTTTATTTTGTAGTGTAAAATGATGTGTGTGATGGCAACACATCCAAGCATGCATTAACACATTGTGATATCTATATGTGCATGAATATTTGTGTTATTCACACGGTTCACATATATTGTACAAAGTTTTGTGAACAGTGATATGGAGTCAGAAAATAGAAATAGGAGAACATAATAAAATTAGTTTATCTATTTAATACCACAGTTGTGGCATTTCAAGCTCTGCAAATACTGTCATCACTATTTAAATTAATCATACATAATTTATCAACTTCAGAAATGTGAAACGCTGACTTGACCCTTTCACAATTAGTGCTCCTCAAGTACACTGTAAGCATATCACTTTTGGTTTTTTTCATATTGCATTGGGATACAGGCTCCAAGTACCATCCTTTGCAAGGAGAGAGTCTCTGTGTGTAGAATAAGTGAATCAGGAGATACTACTCATAAGCTTTCCCAAGAGGAAGATGAATGGCCTTGTATAGTTATACTTGTTACAGCTGAGCTTGCAGAGAAGGCCATGTGAGTGTCAGTTTGCTGAGATAGTCCATGAGGACATCTTGCTAAAGTGCAACAATAGTGTATGGATCATATGGGGTACCACCCTAAATGCAACCTAATTAGCACATACATATTCAAATCCTTCCCAACAAGAGTAAGTATTATTTTAACAAACTCACAATTTAGTGAATTTTAGAAAATGTCTTTGATTGATATGAACATTGGCATTTTTTTTAATGGTTTGAAAACTAAAATATTTGTTAACCCTACTAACAAAAAGAAAGTGTGTTTGAGGTACCTGGAAGTAAGTTTTATGGATGGTCCAGAATGATTTATAAACAATTGTGCTGAGGTACTTATATTGTGATGGGTAGCCCACACATAGTCACATTAAGCTGTATTAATTTGCTTAGGCAATTGTCTAATAGAAATAAACTCCACTCCATGTCTCCACCAGCACTATGAGCCATGCAGTTTGGGTTTACGACTTAGAAGGGGCATGTTTGGGGCAATTCGCGATGGGATGATTTATTCTTTTGTGACCAAAATCCAGGCGCAAAATATTGATATTTTACTAACTATAGAAAGGTAGGGATAGCCCATTAGCAAACAAGGAGGGGTACCCAAGGGACCCCTTCCCCTTCATGAAAGTTAACAAAAACTACCATCTCTGTGATGAGAGTGAAATATATTGGATGGCACTTTGCATCCAACCTCATTAATATTCAGGTGGTAAGTCGAATTGAATCTACTACGATTCAGAATTTTGTGAACAGACCAATGTATATTTTTGAAGTGGTCACCAAAATTATGGTTGCAGACCATGATCAGTATTTTGCAACCAGTGTTTAGTACATCTGGCCTTGCCAAACCATTTCTGAATGGCTAAATCAGTTTAGTGCATTTGAAAAATGGTTTTAGTGTTTGGAAAACCAGCTGATTAACAGATTTTGATGGTTTGGGAACATTAAAACACTTTGCACATGAGGCTTTTATTCTGTACTGTGCAGTATATGAGTCTCAGTCAAGTTAAATTCTCTGCCATAAGAATGTATCTATCACTTGATTTTTTCATTGGGTACTTCTTCAAGGCACAGACTACATTACAGCCTCGGAAAAGTTAAAACAGAAAAGCCTACTTATGTCTTGGAATTTAAGGGAAAAAAACTCTTTGCTCGGTTGTTCAGCACTGTTAATTTTTTTATGAAATGGCATTGAGGAAATGCAGTGAAATTTGTGTTTCCTCCAATTGACACACCACTATTGCATCTCCCCGGAGAGACTACAGAGAGTCTAGCAGAGGGAGCTTAAAGTCTTGAAGGCTTTGCCTCCCTTTTGTGAAGGGAATCAATTCCCCGAAGTGCCTTTTGGTTTTCCTTTTGTTTATTCCACTTGTAAATATTTTATTACTTAAAAAAGGAAGCAGTGCCTGCTCCTAATTGTTTTTGATTAAATATGCTAATTACATTTTCGAATATTAATGGCCACATACGGCACCAAATGTTTTAATAATGCAGTGAAATCAGCTTGCAAATATAACAACAAATTAACCTGAAACTGCTACATAGAGTTTATAATTGTATATGTAGTAATACGAAACAACAAAGTAGAAATCAAAGCCATGCTCGTTTTATTAGTTGGGCACCAAAAGTTCAAGTGAAAAAGCAGTCCAAAAATATTTTCTTAAAGTGTTGCTTTCTATGAAGATCAACTTTTTTACCATACTATATTTGTTTATTTTATTTCAGCTATCCTCTTGCTAGCTTAATAATCCCAACCCTAAGGGATCTTGACGGAACGGTTACTCCTTATTCTATATGAAAGTAGCAATGCTGTGTGCAGTTATGTGGATGCATTGTGGAGCATTCACGTTAAAATGGAGTGCTCACGCTGGTATTTCGGCCTAGTAGTTCATGTCATTCAGTATGTATGGCAGATTAGTCTGTGCACTTAGCATGGTTTTCTGTTACTTAAATGTCCTTATTTCAACTTACTCCTAGGTCAGTATATCACTGCGCATTAGTGATGATGGTGAAGACTGTGCCTCCTAATAATGTATGGTGTTTCCAGAAAGTGTACTTAGAAAAATTAAAACCACCCTGTAAAGAACTCTATTATATGGTAATCATGCACAAGGAGATCTTTGTGTTTTTATTTATGTTTATTATTTATGGATCTCCATATGTTTAGTACAACGCCTGCCTCTAGTAGCAGCAATTTAACACAGAGCCACTTTGTAATAAAATGAAATGAACAATACATGTCACAATGAAAGCACAATTATAATCAGAATCAAACTTGGACTGGCCAATCTGGCAGCAGTGCAATGCCTAAATGACTGTCCTACAAGGCCATTGTGGGTGTTCACTGTGCCAACAGGAATTAGTGATGGCACTCTGATAGCTAGTGCATTAGCACAAGACCACATTAAGCAAAACGTCTATGGCTCCAAGGCTAGGCAAGCCCGCATATATATGTATAGTCAATCATAATGAAGGAAATGGCACTCTCTCTCTCTCTCTCACACACTCACACACACCCCCACCCACACACACACACAGAAACACACATACACACCAAACAAACTCAAACCCACATACTCTCTCTCTTTCTCACCCCCACTCCCACCCACACACACACACATTGGAATTACCGAGGGTATTGGTGTGCCTCAAAATGCACAATTTACCTCAACATTCCATTAGTAAATAATCCGGATACGCCTCAACACCTAATTCAGTTTTGAAGAATGACAGTGATCCAGTGTGCTGTAAAATAACCACGTACCACAGATTTCTCCGAATGTGCAGCACCCTGTTACTACCTAAAGAGTGTGTCACGAAATGTGTCTTATGTCAATATGGGACACTTGCTTTTCTCGGAGCCAGGCGTAGTTTTTTTGTTGCAGACCAACTCTATTCACAGTAGAAAAGCACGTAAAGCACTTTACACCTCCACTGTAATGATGTGTCCATCTGTTTAGGTAAGGTTTTTTAGGCAGTCCAATTACCCTCAGATGACACATTGAGTGCTGTGCACTGCAACAGAGAGACTGAAAACACAGGAACGAAAGACGGACACATTGACCAGATAATCAATTTCTTTTTCATGGTGATATGAGAGGGCAAGAGAGGGATGCTGGCAGACTGAGGTTAGGTTTTGTGCAAAGTCAAATTTCCATCTGAAAATTTAAAAGAAATTTGCTGTATTTGCCATGATTGACCACTTTGTCTCTCAATAAAATGTCTTGTGAAAAGGATTGTTTAAAACGTTTCCAGCCTTATACTTTGGGCCAGACAATTGTCCCACCAAAAATAAGTAGGATGCCCTCCACAAAAAAAAAAACTCCTTTTCATCATCGCTCATACATTTTTTTTCTTATAATTTTCACCAACTTCATTAAGTTCTCAAACCTGCCAAAGATTTAGACTCCAAGTTCTCAAACTTTGTAAATCCCTCAATCGGACTCAGGCATTTTTGTTAGCATAGTCTTAGAAATAATTCTCTGAACTGAAAGATCTCGACACCTTCCTGCATTACAGAAAGGAAGAGGTCCATCTTAAAGACAGTGCTAGTTCATTTCAAAGTCTTTAGTGCAAGAAAAATCTTGGTTAGAAAACACTATTGTATTGTTTTAAACCATTATTGTGGCCTGCGTCAAGTTAGACCCGTAGTGGAAACCTTACAATTGCGCTTTTCCTCCAACCGCCAGTTGCAAATACAATGTCCAAGGTCTCCTTTGCGCATAAAAAATGGAATGTGTGGTGCTGCCAGTTTTTGTTTTTAGAAAAGATAAGAAAATATGCCAAACGACGGAGCAATAATGACTTTAAAAACAAAACAAAAGGCTCCAGGCTTTAAAGTTCTTGGACATGCTTCAGTTGATATATATAACTGTTTTTATTGCATTGGGTTTTCCCCAGCCATGGGGCAGCACATGCAACAAAACATTCCGACTACATAGTTCATCCCTTGCTGTGAGATGAAAAACTGAAATGAGTGAGGCCAGTTAACATGCGAGCTCCAGGATGGTAAATGGAGAATGAAGCCCTGTCTCTCATCAGGTAAAAAGTGGGGTAGCCCTTGCACCATCTTGAAGGGGTGAGAAGCTTTCCACGAATAGAGTTGTTTCCATTGTTTTGATGTTGGGAGGCTAGATTGGCTTCTCAGGTCAAGGCTTGGTGACTTCAAAGCTGTGGGCACAGGACTGACCATTCTGCCTCCTTGACTTTTCTGCCTTGATCCGGATTGTGCAATCAAGTTTTCTCTGCTTGTGCATTAATTTCAATTGTGGTATTTTTGTATGTTGTATGTTGTTCAGGATGGTGCCATTGCTCATTTTAGATGATGTGGAAAGGAGTTAGAATTGGCCCATTGAAGCTATTAGTAGTAAGTGAAATCCTTTGAAAGGTGATGAGATGTTTGACGATTTCTTTAGATTCAACTATATCTCGCTGCTTTATTCTGCAATGTTTGAACACTCTTAGAACTCTCTTTTGGAACTCCTCATAGAGAATTTATTGTGGAGAATATATTGCAGTGATTATGCCTTGAACAATATGAGAGGTAGGAACTTTCTTAGCATCATGTATTCTGTGTATATAGAGACCACCGCATGCTACTACAAGAAAACCATAATAGCCTGGGAATAAAATGAAATACATAGCTCCAAAGGATTGGCTTCGTGAAGGGAACATTACCCGTAGCTTAGAGCACAGTACAGCAAATATGTAATAGTGGACCTGAAATGTTATACTGCAAAAACTGTCTGTGTTTCAAGGGCCACAAAATGTCACTGTTTATGTTTGGGGAAAATCGCACTAATCCAAGTATCTCAAACTCTGCAACCTTGATACACAGGTGAATGCCACAAAAGTTAAGACTACACAGGTCTTGCATGGGGGAATGGGAATAAGGTTGAGGGACACACACCTGCTAATTATGCCATCTAAAGGATGGACAGCTGCAAAAGTGATGGGTGGAGACGCTTTAATTAATCTGAACGACTGATAGTTAATCTGGGTGACATTAATGACTTCTATTTTTAATGTGCCTTGGCAATTACAGACAGGGACACACCACATACCCATCAGCATGTGCCAATTGGAACAGTCCACCTTAAGCTGCTCAGCCATATCCCTTCTGAACAGGAACCCAATCATTCAGCAGAAAGAGCACTGAGAGCATATGAACCATTGACTGGAATGTGGGGCACAGTATGTCCAGTGGCTGAGGTTAATGCAGGCTTTCCTTCCATCAACTTTGTGCCTTAGTCAGTGAGCAATACGGGACTATACAGAGTGCTGTGCAACGCCAATGGTGCATAAGGTGCAAGACACAGAAAGTGCTAACTATATTTTCAGAAAATAAAATGTTTTTCTTTGGACAAATATTTGCATATTTCTTAAAAATTGGGCCAGTTATTATTTGATAGTAAAATTAGAGATGTGTTTGAAAATGAAAAAATGATATTGGGTGGAAAATATGTATATTTGCCTTAATTGAAAAGCTATCTTTGGAGACAAAAACTGTGTATTCGAAAAAACTCGAAACTTTTGATTCTAAGATTCTGCCATGAAAGAAATGTTTCTATGTAGATCTGCCCTATCCTTGAGTTTTTAAGACGGTGATGGTGGTGGTATGAATTAGTAGTCAATAATGATAGCTTTTTTGCCTGCGTGAGTGGGACAAATCTCACGCTTTGTGATTAACTAACTATATTAAGGAGAGATCCGATTAAGTCAGGGTTAAATTGTCTATATTGCAGCTGGGAACTGCTCAAGGGGGTTTAGCATTACCAAATATTCGTTCTTATTATGTGGCAGTGATTATGGATCTTGCAGCACATTTACTGGATCCGAATGGGCTGCTTGATACGTTTTTTATCACAGAATGATACAAGAGGCAGGCTCGCAAGTTCCGATTTTTTTTAAAACAGTTATATTACCCAAAAAGACCAGATACAAGACCATCCGGGAATTCTCTGATAGACTACAGTCTTGCTTTAAACAGGTAGGGTTTGGTGGTTTTTATTACCTAAAATTAGAGGAGTGTAAGATCTTTGGTCTTCAAATCCATTCTAGCAAGCTCAAAAAATGGAGAGATTCTGGTTTTGGTGATTTGGGCTCTTTTTTTTATGTCGGAAACTTATCACCTGTCAAGAGGTCCTGTTTAGATCTAGCAATCAATTAAAAACGGGGTTTCTGGAATATTTACAGATTATAAACCAAATAAATAAATATAGTCTTTCGGCATGTGGGACACCATCACCTTTGGCTAATGCCCTTTATAAAGCGAAATTAAAAGGAGTGGGAAATTGGTACACCTTACTGAGTAAGGGTGAAGAGTCTCTTTTGGTTAAAGGTATTCTGGCCAAAATAACTTACAAAACTAACTGCTCCTTCTCGAGGCAGGAATGGGAGCAGATCGCCCAGTTAGGAGGCAAGGCCCTTAGAGTTGCCAATTTTAAAAGGATGTAGTTTTTATCCAGTTGGCTGGCCTACTTTACTCCAAAAGCCTTAAATAAACGCTTCTTGGGAGTAGAAAATAAATGCTTCCGATGCCAGCTTTGAGAGGGGGGCGACTGGCTTCACATTTTTTTTACATGTCCAAAACTTGAAATGTTTTGGCGTAAGATTTTCTCATCAATCAGTCAAGCCATTGATAAGACGTTTGATCCAAAAGCCGAGGTTGCTTTATTTGGTATTTCAATAAAAAGATCTGACTTGTCTATAGCCGAAGAGACCTATACTGCGATCTGCTCTTTAGTAGCCCACTCCTTAATCCTGCAAAATTGGAGATCAGAGGAGATTCCGTCTTATTTAAAATGGGTGAATAAAATGAAAAGGACCAAAAAGTTTGAAGAGGCCTACGCCAAAAGAGTTGGGGCAATGAAAAAGTTTATCGGAAACTGGAAATTTTTTGATAGTGATTAATCAATGGCTGTCATCTAGCACTTTAGCACCGGACACTTTATCTATATAAGAAGTGCAGGATTAGCAAATATGTACATCTGATTTGGGTGGGCAAAGGGATATGATAACAATTACAATGTAGGGTTGTCTATATATGCCATATTTAAGTATTTTGCACTATTTGTACTTTACTGCAACTCTGATTGTAGAAACAATTGTATGATGCACTTTTTGTTGGTATCCTGCTCTGCATCAATTATAATTGCTAAACGTTAGTAATTTAGGATTTTACTAGATCCCGCTTGATATTTTTATAATTTTTCCTATCCTTGATCACTGACTATTGTGTAATGTTTATTTGCCCATTTGTTCTGCTCAATAAAACATTTTTTTTTTTAAAAAGAGATCCGATTAAGTGTTAAGGATACATATTAGAGAAAATGTTCATTGTAACTGTAGATAATGTAAGGGTTTTATTTAGAGGTTTGGAGAGTAGATAAACCATATAAATTCCCATTTGACACACACCGCCAAACTCACGGTCCCCTCATCTCATTTAGGAGAGGGGAAACCACTGGATTTCCACCACTACAGACTCAGCCTGGATGTGTCCGTGGAAGCACTTCACCTGGCAAGATCACTCATCTCCATTTATGACAGATTAACAATCACTAGATTTTCCTGCCATGGACTGGTATGGAAGGTATGGCAGTCCTGGGCTTGGAAATTAAACAACTACTACAATGAACAGGGAGAACATTTCATGTCAGTCCAGAGTCATAGCGGTAAAACATATTGTATTTAAAGAGAAAAATCTGACTTTGGGAGTTTCTTTTTGAAAAACTAAAAATGTTGCAGAGCTTGCAAAACAACATGGTACCTGCTTAGCAAATTCTACTGCCTTTGAAGTAAAAGGTTGGAAAAATTCACTACAATCATTGTAAGCTTAAAATATGTCTACTTTTTAACCTAATTAGAAGATGCATTTGTCAGATCCACCTTTCTCACGAAACCCCAGTTTTACTAGTTGTGTTATTAACCCTTTTGGTGTGGCCTTAGCCAATGGCCAATAGCCGCACTCCATCCCCAGTGTGGGTGTCGGCCCCATTTGCATTGTTGGTTTTGGCTAAGAATACTCTTGTATGTGTAGGTGTGGCCACCTTCTCCATACAATGCAAGTATGTACTTTTCCTGAAATATATGTACAACAACATAGAATAAGACACTAAACAAATCTCAAGGTTGCATAGGATTTTATATCAAACAAACATAGGTGGAGATACTGTCCGTTCATATCGCGTATCTACTGGTGAATCATAACAAGTTTTCAATGCAACTTAGTGAGGGAATGTCAACATTTCGACCTGTAGTTAGTCTTTGGGTCTCATCAGAACAAAGGTTGTCTGACCAAAGTTCCCTAGAAACCATGAAATCTTGGGGCCTTCAATAAGGTATCCTGTAAGCAGTACGTGCAAGGATAATTCAAGGCAGACTCTACTATGTATACAGGGATGCTCACTTAGTTGGACAGTTCCAGTGTGGTAAACAAATTAATTTGTTCACTGTTTGAGCACTGCATCATCTGCACTAATTTGGATACATAACAAAATGTACATTGTCCTTATACTAAAAATGTGACAATCATCATATACAAGATATTATGTTCTGCGCCCTTTTTCAATAACAGTGTTTATGGTACAAATTACTAAATGAGCTTTCACACTTCCAAAGCAAAAGTAGAAGTGGCGGTGAAAGAATCCCACAGAACATTTGTTTGGCTTAATACTTTAATACTGGCCGCGTGCTGGACTTTCTTCCTTAAAGTTCTTTTTCAATTATTGCATGACCGTTGGAGTGTTGTACGGTCATGGTGTGAGGAGGCTGCAGCAAATAAACATGTTCAGCACCTACCTCATTACTTGACATCTTTGTAATAGAAACTTATGCCTTTTCCCCAGCATGTTTGTCATAGTTTCAAAGGTAGATCTGCTCACTCAGGTTGAAGAAAGTAGGCCTCAGTGGCATTCTTGGACACCCCAAACTCACATACACAAACCAGAAATAGTTGGATTTAGCACAGTGAGTGCACTGAAGAGACATGAAAGACATTTCTTGAGCTTCAAGTAGCCATTGATTTGCTGATTTTATCCTGTGAAAAAGCCTTTTGATAGGATTTCAAAAAATCATGCTTAAGAGAAATCATTTTTCTCATAAATTTCTATAGAAGTTATAGAAGGTGTTCCAGAAGCTAAAATAAAAGCATATTTTCTGTAAACTCAAATTATGTTTCTCAGTCATATGAGAATGAAGTCTCACATTCTCAGTAAAATAGGGACGTGCAACAGGAGCAGCCTGTCATTTGATTCCCTTACTGCAACATCCCCATGTGTTCTGAAGAACAACTAGAGTTCTAACAGTCTTCCTTGTGACAAAAGTGTGGCACACCTTAATCCATCTTCATTGAATCAAACTGGCAAAACTTAAACCATTTAATTTAGAAAGGAACAAAATGAGGGGTTTCATTTTGTCATAGAAATTAGAGCTACTGCTGTAGAAAGAACAAGTAGGACATGTATTAAGTGAGTTCTCAATGATATTCCTCTTATAATTAATTGAGACATTCTGGCATGTAGACTGAAACAAGCACTTTCAACACCAGCAGCAGTCTGCCAGTTAACTCCTTGGTGATCAGAAGTTTACTAAAGTGTTCTGACGAGCAACTAGAGTGCTAACATTCTGAATTTATGCCAAAAGTGTGACACATCTGACCACCATCTTGATGGAATCGAAGTGGTAAACTGATAGCATTTTCTATTGAGGATACTGCAATAAATGAGGAGATTAGGGAGTTTCATAAAAACAGAAGTCTCCCAAGATGGCCACCATAGAGAAAAGAGCCCAAATGTGGTCCAAGTATAGCCCAATGACAAAAGTGTGCAAAAAACATAATTGTATTTTTTTTCAGTTTTATATAGCGCACACTTGACCCGACGGCATTGGAGTGTTTGGCATGAGCATCAGTTACATTACATAAGGACACATTCATTTTTGGTTTTAGGCATGGGCTAATTAAGTGATTTGCCCAGAATCACAGAATGTCGAGCTGACACTGAAACTCGAACCTGATTCCCCAGTTGCAAAGTCTGCTGCTCTGGCCATGACACCTCATTCTCTCCCCTAAGTACAACATATAATCAAGTGATCAACTGGATAAAAAACAAATCAATATGGTAGATAATTTTAAAGTGCTTTGTCACTACATGAGTAATCAGAAAAGATGTCCTACTTTTAGTTTTTTTGAACACTGACCATATATTCTAAGGGAATAAGATCCTCTAATTTCTAAAATTACTAAAGGAAATGCTTTGGGAAGTACAGTTTTGATCGCATCAAGATGACATCAGTCGTGCCACACTTTTGAAGAAGTACAAAATTTTAGCAGTTCATCAGAATACTGTGGGGAGGCAAATCTGAGGGTCACGGACTCGGACAATCAAGGGCTGGGCTACTTAATGGATGGCACAATGAGTTCTAAATGCCCACTAGGTAGCATTCATTTATAGGCCCTAGGCACATGTAGTGCACTTTAATAGGGACCTACAAGCAACTTAAATATGCCAACTGGTGATGAGCCAATATTGCCATGCTTAGGGAGAGAGCACAAGCACTTTAGCACTGGTTAGCATTGGTAAAGTGCACAGATTCCTAATACCAGCAATAATTTGTTCAGAAAAGTGGAAGAGGAAGGCAAAACGTTGGGAGGAAGACCCAAGGCTACTAGGTTTAACAGTGCACATTGTGCATTTCCATACATTGTGAACTGTTATTTCTTTGGTTCGCATGCCCTGTTGGAAAAGGTAACCCAGTGTGGACATGTTTCCTTGTACCAGTACTTTTCCATATTCCATAAAGCATCCATCACCAAACTTCAGAGATCACTCTCACCTACCTTTAAATCTAGTAAGGTGGGGATCAAAAAAAGGCTCTCTCTGAAACACAAATTTATTCTCCCACTGCCATCCTCAGAGAAGGGGTTGCCCTTTCGAACCACGTTTTACTATGATGAGATTCTCTTCCATTAATTCCACGTCTCCTACTATTCTGCTCAAGTGTCCATTGCTCACCATGTGATTCCATTGTGTTTAATCCATACAGACTTTAGACTCCTCCAATCCTGCCCCTGATGATTCTCCTCCACACATCTGTCTCAACAGACATCACAAAAAGCACAACACTGAGGAGGGGACTGTAGATAGAGACTGACATTTTTGTAGCTCGACTTTTGTCTTACCTGACTTGGCCTACTATATATAACACAGTTGAATCAATGAAGCCCACCCCATTCTTAAAATGTAAGGAGGTAATAGTCAAATTTGCAAGTGGGTGTCACATTGCGAGAGTGCAAGTTGTGAAAGAGTACTCCAATAAAAGTGCACATCATCACTGGAATGTGAAGACGTGAGTAAGCGACCCAATCCCAATACCTTAGACTTTAAAACGTCACTTGATTAAGATTAAGAAAACAGTGGGGCAAAATACCACCACTGCATACTGTATCATATATAGAAAACGCCAATCAGTACTATTTATGCAACCTCGATTTGCAATCAGACTACCATATCCAAAACAATCACAGAAAAGAGGTCGTCCAAACAAATACAGTATCTTGTAGGTAAAGAAATATATATTTTCATAGGCAGAGCTATGTACATGGAGTGGGCATGTTATTCTGTTTCAGAGATTCACATTGGTAACATAATTCTTTAATTAAAAAGCTGTAATCATATTTTAAATTCAATATTTCAAATTGAAATCTGTATGCATGTGCTTTTATTCTTATTCTTTTGAGCGCCAAAACAATCCCAGTCTGAACTACTTTCTATCATTTGGTTTTCATTTCCCAATATTCTCTGACAATGAAAAAGAGTCAGTGTTTTGTTTCTCACATTGTTGCCGTTGAAGTTTTTCCAGAAATGTTTTGCATCTGATGATTTATGTACTTGCCTCAACTGTTGCCAGATGTGTTTTCATTATTTCTACATCAGTGCCACGTTTTTTCATGCTAACTATACTTTAACCATTTTTGCTGTGGGAATCTAATTTACAGACATTAACATTTGTCCTACAAACGAAAGAGCGTAACACTGCCAACTAGTGCATACAGTCACACCCATGCGTTTTTCTTAAGTTAAGGGTCAGTCAAATGCAACATTACTTATATATCATTTGCATTCTCTGTAGCAATGGTCCTGAATCTCATTATGAAATAATTGATATGGACATTTTCCCTATATCAATTAGACAGCAATATGTAAGAGTATGTAAATAATGGAAGCATCCAGATTTGACATTTTTTTGCATATTTACTTAGATTTATATCTGTAAACTGATCGGCAAACTACATTTCAGCGTTCATAAAGTAAATTAGGTACTTGTTCTTGAGAGCTATGCTTCACATGCAAGGCGCTTAAATAAATTACATCAGGGGAGACTCGGGCTTTCATTCTTCCAAAGCTAACATAAAGCATTCATTACAGACGTACATGCAGTGATCTTGGAGACCAGGGTTAAGTTAAGGTTGTGCTGGAAGCAGTCAAATGACAATTTCAGTCAAAGGAGTAAGCGAGGCAGAGTTTCTATTACCAAAACCTCAGACAAGCTTGCAACGTCCCAGCTGTAAAATCTAAACCCTCACCACACTCTGCAATTTTTTTAACTGAGTTTTATATAGCGCAAACTTGACCCGAAGGTATCGGGTATCAGAGCGCTTTACATAGCACCAGTTGCATTACATGAGGACACATTCATTTTTGTTAGGCACGGGGAGATTAAGTGATTTGCCCAGAATCACTTGATGTTCAGCGTCATTGCCGAGACTTGAACCCAGTTCCCTAGATTCTAGGTCGACCCCCCAAGCCGTTAGACCAACTCCTCTCCCTTTGCTCATGAACTCAGACATGACATCACAGATGACACATTCTGCTACATCACTGATGACAACACAAATAATATCGTTCACAAGCTATGCAAATATATTGGCTAATATATCGCTTTTTATCTCAGCTAAGGAGAGCAAAATGTAAATAGCCCATGGAAATGTATTAGCTCTCGTATACATTGTACTTAGTGAAGGTTGCAATGTGTTTTTTAACTTTATAAATCTTCCCATGTGTAGAAATTGTCATGAAAATGTTTTTGGTGAAAGAATGTATCCACTAAAAGTGAGTTTTTTTTGCTGAGATTGTGCTACTCAAAAAATGTTTTCCTCACATATGGAACTTTGCAACTTTTGCCTAGGTCACCGTGCTCCTGAGGTTTTGAAGAAAATGTCATGAGGTTTGCAGATGAAAAACTTTACAACTATGTGAAACCAAACATATGTTGCAGCGGAAGCATCGTTTTCTGGGTTTTATCTTACTGGGCTCATACGGGTAGGATTTTTGCTCAGATTATATACTTCCCCTCCGATCCGATGGTCCTCCGATAGATCTTTCTCTGTCATAGTGAGGGGTGAGAAATCAGGATGTCCTACTGTCAGCCACCCAATGACGACTGAATCGGTAGCCAAATCAAAAATTGGTGATCATGTTCAAACGTATTACACTTAGAACCATACTGTAAAAATAGAGTATTGTAATTGGGAGACCCAACCTCCTGAAGAAGTTCAGTCTGACAAGAATCATGCAAATCAAGAGCTCTGCTGCGGCTACACAGAATAAGAGCAAAAGAACCTGGTGTTCTGAAAATAATCTATGACCTTCTTTATTATGCACTTGAAAACCAGATAAGTGTAGTCACAAATTCTGTGGAAAGAACATTAAGACACAATAAAAGACTGGGGCAAATTTAGATGATTTGGTTATTGTATAGAAAATTTAAAATCAATGCATATAACTAACATTTATGAAGCTCAGTCATGAGTCTTACAGCATAAAATATAAAATCACACATCTAGCCAAAGTAAATCTAATGCTAAATACAGACATCCATAGGAGGATGGTCCCAATCATTAGAGATTCCTACCACCTACAAAGTCAGAGGGATGGTTCACAACGGCTCTCTTAGCATGAGCAAGGGATCAAGTTAAAGCCTACTAGGAAAAAAAACATGGGCTAGGGCAAGGGGAATGGAGCATAAATCAGGAAAGTTCAAGTTGGTATCTCAACAAACTGCTCCAAATCATCCAACAGACAAGTTCCTCAGTTAGGGCAAAAAGGCAAGAGGCATGATAGACAAAGTTTGGCAGGCAGGCTGGAGGCAAGGAAAATTCAGGTACATCTTTACAAATGCAAGATGCTCAGCTGGTCAAGAGAGGAAAGTGGGCATGAAGGAGCAAGCCTTCTGGCAGGCAGGCTGGAGGCAAGGCCTTGGAAATGAAGAAGCCTCCCTGATCCTAGAAAAGCCACCTTTTATAATCCAAATTTTTTCATCGTGACATCATTAGTCACCCTACAATGGACTGTTTGCTTTGTGACCATTCTTCCATTCTCCATGTACAAATTGATACTCCAACATACTTTCCCATCATGAGAAACATCTGTCCATTCCATCCTCATAGGTCAGTTGACAAAGAGCTTATTTACTTTGTTGCTTTCAATGGATATAGTCCAAAAGTCAGGTTCCCACAATTTGTACACAAAGATATGCTGTAAGAGCTTGTTGCCTAAAGAATGTCACATGAGCAAGAACAAATAAAACAACATTTGAAGAAATGTATCAAAGGTATATTAGCAGGGTGCCCGCAATCATGTGGCAGCAGGGTGCCCGCAATCATGTTTGCGGACGACACCCTGCTGCTATCTAAAACCCCCATGGGGATACAGAGGATCCTTGATTCATTTGTAGCCTTCTGTACGGACAGAGGGCTAGAAATCAATGCGGCCAAAACTAAATTCATGGTTTTAAATCCGAGCCAAAAATTGCGGCCGAATCCGCAATTGGGAGTAGCACGGCTCGAGAGGGTTGTCACCTTTGAATATCTAGGTGTGACTCTCAATGAAACCATGACTTGGGGATCCCACCAGATTAGGGCGAACCTCAAACTTACACAAATTACTGGGGGTATCGCCCGGATGATGACCGGCTCCTCATACCGTCCGCTGGGGGCCCTAATTCAGATATACAAGGCCCAGGCCAGGGGAGCGATCATGTATGGGGCTGAACTGTGGGGACACACACCATGCCATAGCCTGTCATTAATAGAAAACAAGTTTATAAGACCGATAACCGCGCTTCCCCCCAGTACCCCGCTCCTCCCCTTGAGGCTTGACCTCGGTCTACGACCATTATCTGATGAAATAAGCCTGAGACCAATAGCCTTCTGGCGTAGGTTGTGGAGCAGTAATGATCTTGCAGCATACAGGGCGGAACTGGCAGAATTATTGAACCACCCAAAAGCGCTCCGTATCCCTTGAAAAAACATCCAATCCACCTGTATGGAACTAGGGCTTCCCGACTTATGGACTGACCCTGCGAATGCCGCACTGAATATCTCTAAAAGGTCCCTGACTAACGTATACCACGAACGCAAATTAGCTAGGGCCCGAGTTACCCAGGCAGAAGGGTCTCTATCCTCTGTGTTTTTGCAAAGCAAGGACCTTTATAGGTTTGAGAGGGTATTGGATCCTATCTTTCCGGTACTTGCTAGGAAGCTGTTTCTCCAATGGAGATACGGCTCATTGCCCTTTCGGTCCTTTACAAGTACTTGGTCATCGCCCCCCACTACGACGCAGTGCCCGGCTTGTGATGCCTTGGAGGAAACCGATTTACACGTGGCCTTCTTCTGCCCAGCCTACAGGGCAGCGCGGAAATACTGGCTTCTGCCCTTGATTAGGAATATGGGCGGCAGGGAATATGCTCCAATGTATGGGATTTTAAAATCTGATCTCTCTGGTCCAACTGTCCTCGCATTATCTAAATTTCTTACTAATGTTTGGCATATGCGCAACCGCATTTTAAAGGTGTTGGGTCCCCCTTAAAATTTTAGATGCACAGTTTTTATTGTATTTTTAACATATGTACTTCCAATGTTTTAATGTTTGGATTTATTGTGATTGTATATGTGTATTGTTTTTCTTTTATGGCCAAATGGCCGAAATAAAGATTGGAAAGTATATTACAGCAGGTTATGACATAATGCAGCCAAAGGGAAAAATCTATTCAAATGCACTTTAAAGTTAGCATTTCTTATTTAGAGAAATGCACTCCTAATTAGGTTCAAGCATTAAGAAATGAGTCAAACATATCATATGTAAGCATTTTGTATGGTTTTCAGTGATTGTTACACAGAAATGTTCAGCTCTCATTGTGGCTTACTACTAACATTTCAAATAGTAGCTGCATGTAAACTATTTCTAAAAATATTTAAAATCAAATGTTTCCATGATTAAAAGATCTTTATAATGTTAGGCACTTATACTGAAAGTTTCACTCATATAGCATTTTGCTTGCATGAAGTGTACCCTTGTCAAGTTTGCTGTGGCGCTCTACAATGAAGTCAATATAAATGCTAAATTTCATCATTAATTTTCATGACATTGTTAAGAATATAAGATAATCATTTACTAAACATTTCAAATTCACTACTTGATTAATCCAACTATTTCTACCTAGTCAAGCACATTTTTGCGTTGCTGGTACAACAACATTTTCTCAGTTTCAGTGTCATTTTTCTAGACATGTGCAAAGCGCACATTAGTGTTTTCATTGTCAAGATTGGTTTATGTGTCGTGCAAAGCATGATCAGCTTTTATGCTGAATCACATATTACACTTTACAACCTTTTTTTTATCACTGGTATGCAGTAAATTAAAGCACAGGAACTTAAAAGACAGCTTTGATATGTTAACAACAAGGTCATTACACCAGAGGTCTTCGGCAAAGGTGATATTATGCTACATAATGAATATGTAGTTGATTTAATTATTCAGAAAATGGTCAGGGGAGTGGGCTGTTGAGTGCATGACTAAGTGAATAAGTGTCTGTAAAATGTGTAATTTTGTGTCTGAAATTCACATCGCCATGACCTTGTAAAAAGATGCTGAGTTTACAAGGTCCAGGGGTCCCAGTTCCAGCTAGAATTGCCCAATGTCTGTATACATTATTTTTAGAGGATATTGGCTCGAGGCACTGGACCTCTATGGCCTCAAGGGAAAATTCATGTGTAGGGTTATGAGCCAATGCTCCTCCTCAGTTTGTTTGATGTAAGAATAGTCAGAGAGACCATTAGGTCTGGTTGATAGAAAAAGCTTGTTTTATTTGTTATAGAATAGAGGGTTTTTTTTCCAAAAAATCCAACATAAGAGTTATATCCTTAATTCTATTTGCTGTTTTTTTGTCTTTATTTTTTCACACTGAAACAGAGCTAACAGCCGACACGTGTGTCGCCTGGTGGCTAGAATTAGGCCAGGGCTTTTTCAAGGCTTATATTTCGAGGTAGTAGCACGTCATATTTACATTGAGGATTTACATTCAGTAGTTCTTCACATTTAAGGCAGAACAGTTTTTTAATCTGTATCAAACGATCGTAGTCCGGGGGTAATCCCAACGCGGTGTTTCCCACTGGCCTAATGGTCTCTCTGACTATTCTTACATCAAACGAACTGAGGAGGAGCATTGACTCATATGTGTCGTGCAAAGCATGATCAGCTTTTATGCTGAATCACATCTTACACTTTACAACCTTTTGTTTATCACTGGTATGCAGTAAATTAAAGCACAGGAACTTAAAAGACAGCTTTGATATGTTAACAACAAGGTCATTACACCGGAGGTCTTCGGCAAAGGTGATATTGTGCTACATAATGAGTATGTAGTTGATTTAAATAGTCAGAAAATGGTCAGGGGAGTGGGCTGTTGAGTGCATGACTAAGTGAATAAGTGTCTGTAAAATGTGTAATTTTGTGTCTGAAATTCACATCGCCATGACCTTGTAAAAAGCCTCATGTACTTTGTGCATCACTTAGTGGTGGGTGTGAAGCTGTATGCGTGTCACTCGGATACTGGGAAAAAATGAATGAATATATGAATAATAGAGTGAGTGAGTGTTTTACCGAGAATGAAAGGATGGCTGAATAACTGATTAAGAAAGCAAATGAGCAAGTGAGACATTGTCAAACTGGTTTCATGAGATACTGAAGAATAACAGAACGGGCAAGCCACAAAAATCTCCATTGGGTGACTAAACGTATACTCACATTCCAAACATTTGCCATTAAATACTGTTCCATGAGTGGTATATGACTAAAAAGGTGTTATTGAATGTCCTCAAAGTGGGCATCCCCCCTCCAATTAAAGCCTCCTTTACCTTAAACGATCCTTTCGAAAAATGCTACTGTCCACTTGTTCTTCAACATTGCCTGAGCATTGGTGATATCTGCTATTATGTACAGATTAAATTACAGCATTTCAGCAAAATTATTGTTCACAAGCTTTTATTTTATATATAATCGACATTACAATGCACCATTTGTGATATTATAAGGATGAAAATTGGTGAAAACTGATTTACTGCCTTCTTTACCGATTTTGTGATAGTATACTTTGACAATTTTGAGAGCCAAGCAGGGAGCAGCTCCTCCTAACTTGCTGCCCAAGTCTATATCCATTCGATAGAGTTAGGGCAGATAAAGCCCCGCCCAGCAGCCTAATCATCCACCTTTAGGTAGCAACGTTCCCAACAGTTTCCTTTCACTTACCTCCATTTCTTCTTGGTGGAGGGCTCCTTTGGAATGGACAGCTTAGCTTCTTTACTGGAAAACATCATAGCTAAGATCACATTCAATATTGCTTTTATGCTTCCCTTCTTACTGTTTATCTCCGTTGTAGCTAAGTTTTCATCGTCTGTCCAACTGCTACATATATCCATCTTGGAGACAGTTATTCCTTTTGTTTGCGCCTGGAATGTGGTGGTCTTGTCGCTTCTTTCCTGGAATTGTGTCTTCTTTTATTCAGAAGAGACTCCTAAAGCTCTACCTTGACTATAGTATGTGGATGTTGAGTTGAGAATGGTAAATCCATACTTACCAATTTACCATTACTTTCACAATATTTTATTTTTTGGTCACAATAGATTTGCATTTGGATATATTTGTACTTATTATTCTGACATACAAGCAATGAAGAACACCAAAAGACCCTCTAAGTCATCAGGCAGGATGCATGTGGCTCCAGATACAATATATCGACATTTATAGATCCTACTTGGCATTTCAGAGCAAGCCATGGATGTTGCTTCTGGCATTTCATCTCTTCCAACAGCAAATTAAAGGCTGTGCAATTATTTGGAGGCTTAAGCAAAGTCTCCAGGCATTGGGCAAGAGTGTCCTCATTTCACTCAAGGCTAACTCTGAAATTTAGAGTTGTAAAAAAAACACGCTGGTTAACTATTTGCTCAAGCTACTTAGATGGAAAGCAGAGAGCTACAGGGAAGGAAAGATCCAGTTAGTAGAAAGGATGCTCTAATGGTGATAGAAGAGAAAGATGCAGGTAAATTAGTTTGGTCAGTTTATAGCATGCACTGTTGAAGAGCCGATTATATCCCTGCCAGTTAGTCAAAACAAATGACGGACCGATCTGACATTGGCACTCTAGGAACTCAATCAGTACACAGCCATCTGGTCAAACCCCGCCCCCCTTGATCTCATGCAAAAAAGGGAAAGCCATGGCAACATTCAATGGGCTTCAGCCTTAATTAGAATGTCTTAGAGGGAAGCCAGTGGGACAAAAAAACCACCCCATAAAAGTATGTGAATATATTCATCATGAAATTATTGGCATCAGCCATATACATTAGACATATGCATGATGATACTGCTCTAGGTTGGCAAAGTAGAGCTATGACATTAGAACATAACAATATGAAACTGTATGATCCACAAGACAGACATGTTTGCATTTTTACCAGATGCTGTCTAAGCATAGGGGTGCATTAGATCCAGCTATTCAATATTTAACATCCATTGCTTGGACTTCTCTGTAAGAAATTGATCACCCAATGTGAACAATATTATGAGCAGTTGTGGAATGAAAGCAGAGCGCAATGGGCCATGGAATACGCTTAGTCCAAGTCCAGAAAAAAATATATATATATTTCAGAAATGGCCTACAAACTGAAGTATTACCGCTTGCTTACAAAAGATATTGCAACATTTCCTGACAGTGACTTTAAGAATAACCGACTGTGGGCTTCCTTCACCCGTTCCCCACCTATGCTTTGTAAGTAATTTGGGAACATCGTTCTGAAATGCATGAAAGGAGCCAGACACCAAACTCTCCTGATATTTTCAATAAATAAACATTTCTCCTATACAGATTTATCAGAAAACCTGTGTCACCCGACATATGTGCCCAGTTTCGACTCTTTTGTTTATATTATATTTGGGTCACTTGCGGTGAAATTAGAAGCATAGTAATGTCTAAAAATAAGTTTATGTGATCATAGTGTGTTACTATTAAGCATAGAATCAGAATATCTCAATAATAAAAGAGTTAGATAGGGAATTTTCTAAATTGTCAAGTTAGAAGGTGGAAACGTTCAGAACAGTTACACCGAAAATATTAGTGATATAGCTACAAGGGTATATTGTGTGTTTAGGAGAACAGAGTTGGTGGGTTCATATTTCATTTGAATGTAAGAATTTACTAAAAGTATGTTTTTTTCTTCAAAATGATGAGTCAGAGCACTAAGATTTGCAGAGGATAGCATTATATTAATAAACTGGATAAACACAGTAAAATAGTTTTTCTGGCAAATTAGATTTTTTAGTTTATCTCGAAACCACGTTATTTGTCAACGAGATGTATCAAACCTTGATTTGCATTACAACATTTTTCATATTTCACAGAAATAGATTCAGATAGCTGCCACTATCTGAAATACTGGGGAATCTAGACGATCCGGACTTTTTATTTTTACGCCCCCACATTAATATTTTCACAACTTTAATTAGCATTCTAGTAGCGTGCAGACTAAGAGAGAAAAGAACTTAAAAAGCTGATTTCAGTTTACGCTGTTATTTTGATAAGTCTTTGTGAATTGCAAAGCATTTGTTTCGGTTCATGTCTTGGTTGGAGGCCAAATACTGTCAGAATGTGCTGGTCACTCAGAAACAAATCCAACTTGGCAACAATAGTTGGAATCTCAATGCCAGGGTACCGCATCCTTGGGACAGTATGTGATTTCGCAACTCTGGCTCACCACAAGAAACTATGGGGCTCATTTATGAGCCCCTGCGTCACTTTTGCGCCACCGGTGCGTCACTTTTTGTGACGCACCAGTGGCGTAAAACATGCGCCATGATGCGCCATATTTACAAAGTGACGCATCTACCTAGATGCGTCACTTTGTAAACCCCTGCGCTACATTATACCTGCGTCAGGTATAATGTATGCAGGGTGGGCGTTCCCACGTAAGTAAGCATCGTAGAAGTGACGCAGTGAAATCTACGAGATTTCACTGTGCCACTTCTAGGGTGCAAATGCGTCAATATCTTGCGCCTGCCTCACAGCAGGCGTAAGACTGACACAGGCCCTTTCACATGGGGCTTGCCCCATGTGAAAGGACACATTGCTGGAGTTGCGTCACTTTTGTGACACACTCCAGCAATGCGTCACTTTTGCGCCTACAGATACGTCAGAAATACTGACGTATCTGTGACTCCTTGCGACATGATGCGTCATACTGTAAATATGATGCATCATTGGAGTCGCAGGGAGGGCGCAGTGAAAAGTGACGCATCACTGTTTTCACGCAGTGATGCGTCACTTTTCATAAATGAGGCCCTATGTCACTATGTCACAGTCTGGGGTGAAGGTTTTAGCATGCATTTATTGTAACAGAAGCTCTATTTATGATATAAAGTCTATTGAATAACATGAGGAATAGAGGAAAATATATAACAATGAAACAACTCATTCACACAACCTATTGGAATTAAATGGCATTAATTTGTGTGAGGGCAAAGAGACTTATATCGTAAATAGTCCAAGACTTGGCTTAAATTCTCGAATAGTAATAGAAAAGAAACTCAGGAGAAAATCTTTTAATCTCATTATCCTATTTTTTGCCTAATTTTGATAGGGTACATATTCCCTTTCAGGTAACTACCTAGAATATATTCTGTGAACATTTTCCTCTTAAAGCCCTCAAAATCAAATTTCCAACAACGCTTCAAGAGCAGCATCTTATATGTGCCTTGAACCAACCCCATATCGAGAACTTTGTCCAGGTCTTTTTTTAGCTCCAACTCTTTAAAAGATGATTTTAGATAAGCAGACCATGGATTGATTTAATCTTCAGTTTTTATTCCTGAGCCATTCCAATAATAGCTTTGCTGGTCCCTGCTGAAGCCATACACAAAACAGTACAAACTGAGCAATGATGGGGAAGGTGTGTTTAATAAATCTAAAATAAAAGTTATTTGTAGTCACAAATGCTCTGATATAGTCAGGGCCTTTACAACTGCTAAATAGCTCTTGGTTATATACAAAACTGAAATTGTGATTCCTTAACGCATTACCGAATCACAAAATAGGTTTCTGAGTGCATTCTGAATAGTAAACTGGTGTGGTTAGCATCTCTTCCTATTTGTGATTGTGTAAGATATGTATTAACGGTTTGCAACCACAATTGCAAACCATTGATGGGTAACTTAACACATCAAAGGAGGTGGCAACCTATTCACAAACATGAAAAGGTCCCCAAGAATTCCCACTTAAGAATGATAGCAAACAACTTTTTTAGGAGTAGACAGTGATCCTGTGTTCCATTGCCCAGTCTTCAAAAAAGATTGGTTCATTGATAAAATAATAATCACCCTTTGACCAACAGCAAATAATGACTTATCACTTTCTTTTGGAATCAGCTCGTACTGCTTACCGCACTTTGTTGTTGTTATACAGTTTCATCTGTATTAATTATTTTCTATGTCCAAATAAATCTTATTGGAAATTAGAAGGTTTTCTAAATTATCTGATTCACCTGTGTTAATATTCCCTTCTGGCTGAGGTAAACAACACTAAAATGCAGATAGCCATATCATTGGGGAACCTCTTGACAACATTCAAGAGATTCCAATGCAGTAGTTTAACTATCTGCCCCCAATACTTGTTATTAGAGCCCTGACATCACCTACTGAGCAGATTATAAAATAATGCAACCTCTACCCCACCTGTTTCTCATGTATTCAGTTTTATCTGTGTCTGACCTCCTCATCCCATTTTGACATGACGATCAATGCTCGGAGGCAGTGTGAAGCTCTGGTCACACTATCCCAATAATCATGGTTTTCAGGCACTAATCCTAATTACTCCTCATCGGCTTTGCTGATCCATCAGCCCACACCAAAAAATATCCTATATTTTGAGCCGGGATATGTGGAACTGAGGCTGCAGATTCATGAGTGGGTAGAGCTGGCCCATCCCCTCCATGGAGGCCCCATGGTGATGGGGGCCACGGATGAATTTGAGGAATGGGCTATCAAGCCCTGCTGGGCCCTCTACAGCCCAACAACATCATGGGTATAGTGGAATCCACCAATATGGGGTTCCCAGACAAATTTGTAGAATGTTTGCTTGTGGAATTGTTCAAACACCAAAGCATTTTTGTGGTGGAATGGGCTTATAAATCACTGGGGCCCAGGTCCCCACCCGGAGTTTCTCCTCAACCAATAATTGCACACTTACTGAACTTCAGAGACAGGGACGTGGCTCTCCAGCTGGCATGCAAGTGCAGCCCAGTGCAATATCAAGGATCTACCATCTCGTTATACCCTGACTTCACATTGATGGTTCAAAAAGGCACGTCCTAAATTTCACGATGTCAAACCTCTTCTCCGCAAAAAGGATCTTAGATATGGAATGCTGTACCCTGCCAAGTTTTGAATAGATGTAAACATAAAGGCTTGGTTCTTTGACTCCCCGGCTGAAGAGCTATACTTCTGTAAGACACTCAATCTCAGTGGGGCTTCAGCACCATGGTCGACCCCGTACCATACACTGGGCGATCTGCAGGCCTCACAAATCAAGGACCTCTTTCCTCCTGGCTGAGATGCTGCCCCGAGTTCTCCATATTGCTCTCCTTTGATGGACATTCCCGGGTGGCCTCTTGAACTCACTTTGGTCATTATGTTCTTGATAGGATTCTCCCTTATTTGCCTGTAACCAACTTCTATTATGCATCATGCGTTTCCTTCATCTGGGCTCCATTGACCGTAGCGTTGCCCACCCTCGTGGTGTATACCATATCATGATTTTGGGGATTTATGTTTGTTTGTTGATTTTTATAGGATTCACTGAGCAGTTGAATGCTACATGTGGATGGTGGTGGTGGGCGCTTCTTTACTTGGGGATAGTATTTCTTTAATTTCTCACTTAACCACTGCCTGGAGGGGTTTACATAAACTGCAATACTTACCATGCAGACTACGCACTTTCCATCATGACTGAGACTTTGGCAATGGAGGCCGCACTGGCTGAGATGACGTATTTATCCTGGAGCGCTCAGAGATTAAACAACCCTTGTAAGTGAAAACAAGTGTTAGCCTGCGTCAATAGGCATGGGGCAAAGATTGCTTTCCTACAGGAAACGCATCTCCCACCACAAGACTGCCCCACCTTTGCAAAACCTTAGGGATCACATTGTTACTTACTTGCAGTGAGTATTCACACTCATCTACAAGAGCATCCCCTTCAGCTTTACCACCAGTTTCCTGGATAAGGAGGGTCGCCATGTGGTACTTGCTGCTCATCTGGCTGACCACTGCATACTACTTGTGAATGTTTATGCCCCTAATGTTAATGACCCGACTTTTTGCGCTAACTCTCTTCCATCATTGGCCGGTTTGACACAACTCCTATTTTTTGGGGGGGACCTCAAAATGGTGGAGAATCTGCTGCTTGACTCCAAAGAAACCCATACTATTAGCAAACCGCTGACCATCTGGATTTTTCAGGACATCAGGGACACCTATTCCCTGAATTACACATGGCATCACATACATTCCACTATACCCACATATACATTTTATTCCACACCACATGCTGCATGGACGCACATTGATTGGCTTTTGTCTGCTGATGCTCTCCCCTGGCTAGGGGAAGTAAGGCACCTACCTCATACACTACCAGAACTCTCCCCTGTGCAGATGACTCTCACTATTACTTTTGGTGGGGGGGTTGAGAGAAGATGGTGCTTTCCCAGCACCGCTCTCATGCATGCAGTGTTCCGTGCAGTGCTCCTGGAATACTTTCGCTTAAACACTGGCTCTGTAACCTGCCAGGCCACCTTGTGGGATGCCTTCAAACATTCACCTAGTGTATATGTATCTCGAAACACGCCAGTGTCCTCCAAGGAATACATCCTAGTATCAATGAGTAGAGGAGGAACTGAAAGACATTGATAGGTCCTACACACAGCAGCCTGGATGCGCCCAATGGCATTGTCGCTCAACACTGATGGACTGGGGTGGTGAAGTGAGCTAAAGAATGATGATGAATTCAACCCAGATCCAGGGGCGACTCTTCCACTAGGGCAGAGTATATATATTTTTTAATTGAAAATAATACCCCCCTTGTGACCCCTCCTCCCCGCGCGAACCGCCACCCCACCCCCCTAACGGTGAGTCATACCGGCAGTGACTGCCCAGATCTGTGACTGAAAAGTTTCAGTGCTCCGTCCATCATCTCATTGTGTTTGCTTTTTTCACCCTGAGTTGGCAGGGTATGCCCAGATGTTGGTCTCCTGCTCACTTTGCCACTGGATCCAAGCTAGCCTGGCTGATGAGTGGTGTTACCCCAAAACCGGTCCCAGAATGCTTTTTTCCAGTCAAGGGAAGACCTGGCGTGGCAGTTTCAGTGCTCCGTCCATCATCTCCTTGTGTTTGCCGAATTCCGCTCCCTGGCAGAGAGAGAGAGATAGCTTATTTGGGAAAATATGCCTGGGCCCCTCGATATGGGGTGGGTGAGCATCCAGGGTGCATATTGGCATGCCTCCTTTATCTGAGCTTTTGCCCTGACTACATATCTGAACTCCTACTTTGCAACGGCAATTGGGCTACTCACAATGCTGATATAACTAATTCCCTGTTCCATTATCATGAGCCACTATACTCCACCAAACTTGCGGGGGACAACGACACCAAAACGGCTTACCTTGAGTAGGTTGCAAAGGTATGGATCACAGATGTGCAGCGTCACTTTTTGAGTGAGCATATCTCTGTGGAGGAAATAGGGAAGGCCACTGATGCCCTGGTTGGCACTAATGCCCCTAGCCTGTTTGGTCTGATGAGTATTTTTTTACAAAACAGATAAATCTATCCTTCTTCCCCACCTTCTGGATATGTATGCTGAAGCATTTTGTTGTCCTCTTTCTGCGGGAAACAGCAATCACGCTTTTGCTAAAACCTGGCAAATACGTTCTCCTTTGCACCTCATACCAGCCCCTCTCCTTATAAACTTTTGATAATAAAATGTTGGCCAAAGTAATATCCACCAGGTTGGCATTGTTGTTTGATCAGATCATCTCAGCAGTCCAGTCAGGATAAGTTCACCACAGGTCCACATCCTTTAATCTCCGTACGGTATTTGCGATCTTAATACGGTCCAACCTGAGTTTCCTGCGACCAATGGTCTGATTAATGTGGAAAAGGCCTTTAACTCTTTGAAGTGGCCTTCCCTTCAGGTGACGCTGCAGAAGCTTGGGCTCCCTAAATGTGTAATTGCACTGATTATGCTCCTCCACTCCCAACCAATGGCATGGCTTCAATTCAACAAATCACTCACTAGCCAGTTCAGGATTACCAGGGGTAGGTGATATGGGTGCCCCCTGTCACCGTTAATTTTTATTATCATCATGGATCTACTGGTACGACAACTGCAGAAACATCACATGCACCGTGGTCTCCATTTTTGGCTAGGCCCTCTTCTCATTTCCATGCATGCAGATGATATTTTATTGTTCCTCTGTCAGCCTGCTCAAAACCTTGCTCCTGATATTCGGGAAATGATCTGGTCTGGCAGATTTTCAGAACTCCATATCAACATATTGTCCATTCTACACTCGACACCCCTGCCACAGTAAATGTTAATTTTTCAAAATGTTCTATGTGTAACATAGTGTATGTCATGTCTTTCTTAGCCATAATGGTCTGTTCTTTAGTTATATTGTATGGAAAAAACAAGCTACTGGCGTTTAGCGACCAGTCCATAGTGTCTGTAGACTCCAATTTAGTAGGATAGTAGCCCTAAGCTGTGATTGCCCATGTTGCAAAGGGGACATGTCACTCTGTATGATGTCTATGGCAGATGACACAATGTTGCCCAGAGAATATATCCTCGTCAATAAGGTGGTCATACCAGTGTCTACCACTGCTAAAGCTCATTCCAAATTTGCTCTGTCAATCTCACATAATATCTCAACAGCTTAATGCTGTGAAACATTCCACTCTTCATTGTATATTGCATAGAGAAAACACTTTTGATGCAGCTTTTCTGTGAAATACGGGTTTCTTTACCATAACAGCCTACAAACCACTCTGTATTGTTTCTATATGATTCGCATATCCATACCACATAATTTGGTCCTCCATGGCTCCTTATCCTAGTAGCCCAGAAAATGGTAAAGCTCTGCAGTGTCATGTAGGGGATATCATTATGGGGATTACATATTTATGAAATATTCTCCATATTTCATGGCTTCTTGTTAGTTATTGCTTTTTATACCACAGACATTTATATGCTATTTATTTTTATTAGTCAGTGTGTAACAATACCAAAATGCATGTGAGATGAAGCCATGAGAGAGTTATGATATTTCTATCCTCAACCAACAATTGTAATAGTATATTGCACTCTGTGCATTTGCATATGCGTGTTTGCATGACATCTTTTCATGCGCATTTGTCATATGCGTTGTAGGATGCATTCTCTTAAGCAGTAAATAGTGTTTTTCTCATGTCAGTTTTGCTGTCCTGTAGTAATAATTTAGAATTTGATCTTTGCACTGTAGTAATAAATGTCTAAATGTGCATTTATTAGTAGAGTTGCTCTATTGTTATTGAGCCACATTTAGTTTTACTCCTCTGCCTAGCAGAGTGTCTGCCACAGTCTAAATGACTCTGTAGGTCTCCATGCTCATGTAATTGTTAAAATACATTCATAGCTTTTTTAACTAGTATGGTGGTTTGTTAGTAGTGAAACTCAATAAACAAATGTGAAGTAGCAATATAAGTAAAATCACCCTTGTTGCAATATTAGTAAATGTTAAAACATTAGTCTTTGTTGCATAATACAAAATTAGCATGGGTAACTTATCTAATTTTATGTCTCGGCCCTTAGATTCTTTATTTAATTTTCTATTTCCTGATGGTGAATATATTAATAGTGATGGAGCTATCCTAATCAATCAACAAATGAAAACTCCATAAGGAGCGGTGCAGAACTTTATTCAGTCCCTTGTGTACCATGCAAATATTCTCAACCCACAGGCTCCAACATGAACAATCATCATGAACAATAGGCTGTGAAATGCCGTGCTAAACATTTGCCAATCAAGAAACCGCACTAATTTCTGTTTGACTTCATCAAGATGAAAGAGCCTTCATCACTGCATCGCACAGCTGAGTTTCTTTGAATTATTCAAAGAGAACACCCACTCCCTTTTCCCTAAACCCTCAGGCCAAACTCGACAAGTTCAACTGGTAAGTGCTAAAGAGGAATTTTTGCAAACTGCTAACAATTATCCTGAGCATTTTTACACTTTATTACTAGAAATCCACTGGGCGCAAATATTTTGACAAGGGAAGTGTTTACTTCTACCGACTTGAGGAGAAGAAATTAATGAGATTGAAATGAGCGAGGAAATACTTTGCTTCCTTTCTCCTGTTGGTGCCGTTTTCTCTGTATGACTTTATTTGCCAATTGCACTTATGTTTTATAAGAATAATAACCACCAATGGCACGTTTCCAAAAGCTACCAGCCTGTTAAAAAAAGATGGATGCAATTTAACTTTATAAACAATACATTGGAAACACATTCCCAGATCAAATGCCAACTGATGTTACAGTAGGAAATGGTTCGGACATGCTACTTTTTAATACATATATCTATGCTTTCACTTTAAAAGTTTCGTTTAGCGTTTACTCACATAAAATTCATATTTCGAAAGATACACAAATACTACCTTTGGGCCCAGGTTATAATCAAACCTGGTAAATATAGCGGAAATATGTGACCTGACAATGCCATTACGTCTGAATTTTCAATCTGTTTATTGATTTATTTTTCCAGCTATAACAAATATAGCTCACATCATCAACTACACTGTTTAAAGTTACAGTAAAAAAAGACATTTCCATAGTATGTTAGATGAATTTGTCACCAAACCAAACTATAAAACTTCAATATGATTGCATCCGCTGAGAGACATTATTATTTCAGCATGAACTAACTCACTACAGTATAAGATGCATTGTAGGGCAAAAAAGGTGATGCACACTAATGATAAGAGTATTTACATATATAAAGGTAATAGGAAAACCTCGCCTTCCTTCCATGCATGATGTCCACCATGTTGGATACAGCACTGCAGGTAAAATTTGACATGTGCACAGTATGTAAACAATCATACTAAAATCGCTTCAGCCTAAATAGCCTTCATATGCAGGTGTATGCTCTGTGCTCTCATTTAAGAGAAGGTCGATTATTATTTTTCTTTCTACAGAAGTCGCTCATGTTTACGTTACTTTACCGTCTCAATGGTAGAGCATGTAAAGCTGGGCCCTCAACCTTTTTCCAAAGCTCAAATGTATTTTTGGATATTTTTACGGGGGCATCAGGGGTTCGACATTGCTGTGCATCTCTTAGCCAGCAATAATTCTACATCAGCAAATTCGGCCCAATAAACAATTATTGGGTTTCAAACGAGGCCAACAGGACCAGGAGTAATGAAGATTACCGGTACGTAATAGGGCATTACCCCCAGGTCGCCCCTGTCCTCGTCCCATTCATCAACAAGTGAGAATACCCAAGCAACAAACTGGCATTCTTCAACAACAAACTACCAGGACACATGGCAGACGGCAACACCCACTGATTTATTGGTACAGAAAAGCAAAAAGACAGGACCACACAGCCTGCAGCCCCCCAACCCCAAATTAGCATAATCCCCAGCAAAATCTGGATACCATAATACCGCACAAAAGTATTAGAGGACTCCCATGTAGCAGCCCTACATATTTCAGCCCAGGAGGCTGCCATTCCATGAGTAGAATGCCCTACACACCCGCCGGAGGAGGGGAGCCAAAAAGGGAGTAGGCCAACACAATGACCTGTTTCAGCCAATGACCAATGGAATACGAAGAGGCCTTCCCCCACGAGAGGAAACCCCAAAAGACACAAACAGAGAGTCAGACTTCCGAAAAGGATGAGTCCGATCCAGATAGATACGCAAAGCCCAGAAAAAAACCATCAACAACCAAAGAAGATCTTCGCCAGATACTGGATCCATTCACATAGCAGGCAACACCAAGTCCTGGGAACAATGGAACTGTAAAGGCACCTTCGGGACAGAAGAGGAATCCAGCGGAGGACCACCCCACCCTCAGAAAAAGATAGAAAGGGCTTCCAAGCCATCAGAGCCCTCAACTCCCCAAGGTGCCTGGCCGAAGTAATAGCCACCCAAAAAACACCTTCAATATCACAAACTTGATGTCCACCTTAGCCAAAGTCTCAAAGAGAGATGCCACTAGAGCACACAACACCAGGGGAAGGTCCCAAAAAGGAAAAAATGGCCGCACCACAGAAGGGCCTAAGAAAAATTCCTCAGCAACTGTGAGACCAGGTCATCCCTATCTGACGAATTCCTTCAAGGGGACCAAAAATGCCTCAATTGTGGCCCACTAAGCCAGCAAAGTGGAAACAGAAAAATTCTTCTCAAACCTCTCCTAGACAAACTGCAGTACCCCCTGCAGGGAACAATCCAGGGGGGACAACTCCAGTGGATATTCCCCCAATGTCGCCCTTAGGATTTGAGGGTCAAAGGCTTCCAAGACTGCTGGAGAGCCAATGCTAAATACTCGAGGAAACATCGACGCCGCCACCACTGCTTCTCAACTTCCACACCAACAGCAGTAGTCACAGGAGAGGCAACATCGAAGAGGACTGCTGGAGACACGGAAAGCAGGAGATCAGCCACAGACGCTAAAGCTCCAACAGCCGCAGTGGGGAATCAAGACTGATGAGACCAAAAGGGCACCACCACCTCCCGAGACTCCTACAACAGGCGAGCCAGAAACCAGAGGATCAACGCAAGGGGCGGGAAGGCATACAACAGGAGTGATGGCCAAAGGAGGTTAGAGCATCCACCCCCACGCCACCTCCTGACGGACATGGGACCAAAACTGAGGCAGCAGAGCATTGTGCCGGGAAGTAAATAGGTTGAGAAAGGGAAGACCAAACCTACTGCACACAAGCCAAAAGACCTCCGGAGTCAGAGACAACTCCTGGGAGGTGGGGAAATAATGACTGAAAACATCTGCTACCCCATTATCCACCCCACAGATGTGAACAGCCACCAGAGACAATAGGTTCCCCTCTGTCAAATAAAACAAGGAAACCAGCACTGCATTCAGAGACTTGCACCTGATCTCCTGGATGCTTCAGGTAGGACACTGTCACCATGTTGTCAGAATGCACCACCACATTGCGCCCCAACAGCCTACTGCGGAACCCCATGACAGCCATGGAGACAGCTGTCAACTCCCGCCAATTGAAGGAGTGCCTCCCCTCCAGAAAAGAGACCAACAACCCTGAAGCTAGCAGGACACCAACGTCACCCCAACTGAAAGCACTAGCATCCATTGTGAGGACTGCTGGAGGAGAGGGCTGCAACGGCAGACCCCTCGAAAGATTGGCTGACACTGTCCACCAGCATAGGGCAGGGAGGATGGAAGGAAACACAGAAGGGACAGATTCTATGACAAAGGATTCCAACAGGCCACCAGATGCACCAACAGAGGCCTGAGATGAATCCATTTACAAGGCAGCAGAAACACTGCTGATGCCATGAGACCCAGAAGCTGCAACCGGAGATGGACCGGGAAGGAGACCCCCTCCTCAAGAACTGCAGAGCAAGGTAATTCAAGGTCACCGACTGGGAGACAGATAGGAACACCCTGTTCCTATTGGTGCAGAAGCGAGCACGTTAAAAGAAAAGTCCTGAGAGGGCTCCAGTTGACACTTGGCAAGGTTCAGCAGAAACCCATGAGCCGGCAACGCAGAACACACCAACTCACAATCTATCAACAACTGAGCTCGGGATGGATCATGGATCAGTCAATTGTTGAGGTATGGGTAGATGAGGCCACTAGCTTTACTACCATCTTGTTGAACGCCCTCGGGGTGGACCGCAGGCCAAAGGATAGGACTTGAAACTGAAAATGACGGCCTGAAGGCTAAACCTTGGAAACTGCGAGAACTGTGGTGAACCAGGACATGAGAGTAAGTGTCCTGCAGATATAGGGGGCACAAGAAATGGCCATGGAGAAACAAAGGAATCACCCTTTGAAGAGTCTCCATCTTGAAGGGCAGATGAACCACAAACTTGTTCAGTGCTTTCAAGTCCAGCACCAGATGGAACCCCCCCTGTCACCCAGGGTACAAGAAATATCAGAGAATAAAACCCCCTACCCATCTCCAGAGGATTTAACTCCTGAATTGCCCCCTTTGCCAAGAGGGATATGCTTTTCAAGGACAACTCAGCCCTCTTGTTTCATCAGGAAAGCAAAGGAGCCAGAGGAACCCTCAAATCTGGAGTAGTCTCTGAGAACTCGATGGGGTACCCCAGGCGCACAATGTTCAGCACACACACATCTGAACCTGACTGCAACCAGGCAGGAAGAAAACCTCCCATGAACTCTAGAAAGCTGTTTCAGAGAGGGCTGATAAAAGGGGATTTAGATTTAGAAGAACCAGCAGCAGTTGAGGACTGCTTAAAAGAAGAAGAGTGCTTTTCCTCCTTAAAAAGCTTGTGCAACCTGCCCTCCAACACCTCCCCAAACATCATAGTCCCCTGTAAAGGCCTGCGCCGGGCATAACCCTTCTGAGCAGAATCAGCCTTCAAATCCTTTAAATCCAGATTGCGGAGAGCCGCCACACCAGCCTCCCCAGAAAGAGCTGAGGCCCATTCAACACCAAGGAACACATCTGAAAGCAACTACACTTGCCGCTAGATATGTTCCAAAAGCCGAGAGCAGTCAGATGTATCATTCAGAGACTGATATAGAGCTTTGATATCATAAATAAGGGATTGCGCAATTTAAGGACCATCAATCCCAGCTCGCAGAGTCAAATGGGAACCTGAGTAAATCTTCCTAACAGAAACAACCAATTTCTTATCCAGTGGATTTATTTTATTTTTATACAGAGTTTTATATAGTGCAAACTTGACCAAAATCGGGTATGAGAGCACTTTACATAGCACCAGTTGCGTAACATGAAAACACATTCATCTTTTTTTTCTTTTTTTTGTTTTTTTTAGGCACGGGGAGATTAAGTGATTTGCCCAGAATCACAGGATGTTCAGCGTCATTGCCGAGACTCAAACCCGGTTCCCTAGCTTCAAGGTCGCCCGCCCTAGCCGTTAGGCCAAATCCTCTCCCCAATATCCCTAATACCTGCATTCTCAGCCAACGAAGTCTGACCCATCAGACTAGCAACAAATGTATCAATTGGGATGGAATCTGGCAAGTCCTTACACATGTCTGAAGAGGAAACCGCTAGGCCATGAAATGTGGAAGCACAAACTATCAGGGTCCTTCCTCTCCCGCTTCAACACCTCATGTATGTAGGGAGGGACAAGCACATCCACTGCTGCTGTACTCTGAATTTGACGCAGCCACGAACCAGCCAACGTCACCAGGAAAACCCATGTTAGACTTGACATTTTTGAGGAAATCCGGTAAGATGTCATTATCAATGTCATTCCCCTTGTGCTCCTCTCCCCCATCCAGTCCTCCTCAGAACCAGAACAATGAGAGGGTTGAACAAGGTAAGAGCTCTTGGGTCACTCCTCATCTCCTGCAAGGTCTCTTTAATCAGCTTTTTAAACCTAGCATCATCCACCTTCCTGCGACGCTTAGATCGAAGAAGAAGACATAGAGGAGGAGCGCTCCACATGCTTGCACTTCCTGGAGTGTTCGCCCATCTCTGCAAACACCAATATCCAACAGAATCACAGTCGAGGAAAAAGGAACAAGAATCATGGGCAGACCAAGAACCAAGCCAATGTCCCACAGAAACACAGATGCCCTGGATATCAAGGCCTCTAAAAACCGCTATGCTGTACTCACCCCATTTGGCTGCAGATAAAGGACCACCAAAGCTCCTTGTGCAGCCAACTGGCACCATAACGCCTGACTTCCTGGACTGCCAAGAAGCCAGAAGTCAGGCAACTGCACTCCAGTGCCCTGCACTCCAGGTCTACACCAACCTATTCAAGAAACACTGCCCCTCCCAATGTGCCCAGCAACCCAGGAGGCGGAGCCCGGAAAAAGGAATCCTCCATCAGTGAACCACTGACTGAAGAGGAGCTGCGCATTTCTACCTCCAAGCCCAGCAGGGAGGGAGACACGGCCACCAGTAGTGCTCCCACCGCCCAGCAGCGGAGATATGAATCCTGCAGAAGCCCATCAGCTTTATTTATTTTCTGCTCATACACTTCAAACCTTAGGTTACATCACTGAATAATAATGTTTTAATTTTCGATACATGACATTCATTGAATCCAACACGCATTGATATCTGACAATTTTCCTCTCACTTGTAGGTTACTTAGGTATTCTAAGTGACAGTACTTAATATAGACTATTTGGAACTGGTGTAAAGAACAAATATAGGTCGGATAATCATTTTGCATCTTTGTGTGCAGTGTCTTCTAGTGTTTAATGTGAATGTCATCATGGAAGAGCCTGTATGCTTAGTGTAGTAATGTATTCAGGTTAATGGGATTTGCTTGTTCTCTCATTCTTGGTGTGGTCTTCCCCAAAATGTTTTGCCTTCACTCCTCCTATTTACAGATTTTTGTTTTTTGTTGCCATTAGGACTTTCTAGGACTAACCAGTGCTAATGTGCTTGCACTCCATCCCTAAAACATGGTAAATTTGGCCTACAACTGATTGGCACAGTTAGGTTACTTTTAAGTCCCAAGTATCTAGTACTTAGTACTACATAGAATCCAAGGCCTGTAAATTAAATGCTACTACTGGCCCTGCAGCACTCATTCAGCCACCCACTCAAGTATCACTTTATAACATGTTTCAGGTCTCTCATTACAACCTGTGGTGCAGTTTTAAAACTGACAATTTGATTTGTCAAAATAAACTTTTTGTCAGTCCTAAACCTTGCTTTTTAAATCATATGTTACCCAAAAGTATAATAGTTGGGCACTGTCCCTGATGACAGTTAAGACATCATCAGATTTAGGAAAGCTGAATGTCTAAGCCCACACAAGTCTCTTTTGATGTGGCTCTGCACTAAGACAGTCCCAGAAGCACAATGGCTCATGATGGAAAGGGATTGACCCTTGACAACATAAACGTGGTCTGGGGAGCATCACCATTTTATCAAGAGCCACTCGTCCTGTAAATTCAATGGTAAGGTTTTCCACAATGCTATTGCGAACCTTAATGCATTCACTCCCTCAATCAATTTTGATATGCTCTAATGTATTCTATTTGGTGTGGTAAATCCTAACCTCTAAGCAACAAAAGGTAGTCCATTTCCATTTACTCTCTTTTCCTTGGTTATCGCTGTGCTCAGGCGTTTGAGGGTTTATAGGGAACAAGTTAATAGTCAGTTGGCTCTCCCAGATATTTCTCTGAACTCTGCCATGGCCTATATAATCAATGTTATGTCATTATTGATGTCTTTGGTAAATAGTAGCAAGTCACCACATACAATGATACAGTGTGCATCCCAGCTGGTAATGAAATGTCACATTACTGCTCTCCCCAAGCACAGCTGACCACTATTGGCTCTATGGCAAGTACAAATGAAGGGGACAGATGCCACCCCTGTCAAGTCTCCCTGCGCACATTGTATAATGCAGACATTTCCTTTCCTACTTTTTAACTCTGGTCAATTACTTGGTATATAATAGGCTTTATTCAGCCTATCATTTGTTTGTCAGTGCTTATTCGGTCATGGACCTTGAGCATATTTTGCCAATTGAGGGTCTTGGAACCTTTTTTATGGTCTAACATTAGACAAGCCAAGTGGGGCAAGTGATGGGAGGCAGCTTCCATTACAAAATATAAGCACCTTTCAAGGAGGTATTCATACCAGGGATACACCATGGCAATACAATTACCAACTTTTTAAAAAAAAAAAATTGCCATGGTACGTTCTGTGGGCCCTATTTGAAAAAACATTATGAAGTAGATTAAGTAGTGCTGCTTTGTGTACTCTACAATGCAATCCACAAGTATCTGGCCTTTTCCATATTTTCAGTATGGAGATCTGTGCTGTAGGTGCAGAGATCTCCACATGGAGTTATACTGTTTAGTAGCAAATATAGGAGGGGAAAGGAAGAGAGACGGAAAAATAAGCAAAAGTTTCTAATTCATCAGTGGGGTTTAGGAAAATTAAAGGGGGGATTTAGGTCGAAACAAAAACAGACCTACATATCAGTAAGTCCACTCCATCCATGCTTTGGAATAATTCAAGCACCACACATGGCCAATAAACTGTACTACAAAACCCTCCCATGGAAACAAAGGGAGGCAGGTAATAACAGTCACAACACAAAGGAACAAATATAAAATAAATTGAAATAAAATAAGTAAAATTTAATTTTAAATTATATTTATTGTTACTTCAAAAATTAGATTATTTTTAAACAGCAAGTTTATTCAAATTTACAATATTTGATGTTAGGCATTACATTATATTTTAATGTAATATAATCGAAATGACAACTTAAATTAACATTTCTCAAAGAAACCATAAAACAGAACTTGAAACCAAGCTTACAATGCCATCAATACCTCTGATACAGGGGTGGGGGGGGGCGGGGAGAGGTAACACTGTATTTAAGATAAATTAATTAAAAAAAATATATATAAAACATTAGTTTTTTTATACGATTAAATTGGATGTACGTTTAACTTTTTTGGGCTGTTATGTTATGTCTTGTTAGGATGGTATTCCTAGGTGGGGGGTCTTTTTGTAATTTATTAAAATTAATGACATTTGTTTTATTTCTCCAATGTAAACCTACCTTTGTGAGTTGGTCTATATTCTGACCTTTCGAATTGTGAACATGCAATATATATTTATTGCAGATGGTAGCCTAACTTTATTTGAAGGTTAATGTTTTGCTGATTCCCTACAGGGACTGTCCAGTTCAGGGTGTTTATGGGGCATTAGTGCATGACTTTTCAGGTAAGTGGCAGCAGACCTAATGCAAGGTTTCCTGGCTTTATTTATAGCCTTACATAAAGAAGAGTGGGTTTCATTAATCTATCGAGGGCAAATTAAGAACTTCAGCTTTTTTGCCTCTATGATAAGGGTGAATTGTCCAGCAGAGGTTGTTCTCTGAATGTCCTTTGTTTGTAATGATGGCAATGATTGACCAATGCAGCCATTACGTCTTTGCATCTAAATGCAATTTATGTGGTAATACTCCCTTTCTCATTTCTTTGCTACTTTTACCTTCATAAGCCACATCACAGGGAAATAATATAGACTCTATTAGTTATTTTATTACAGCTGGTGCTCTTGCTCTGTGATGTAGTGATGGCTTGGTATGTGAAAACCTCACAAGCAATAGTTTGTGTGCAAATTCTCCAGTCAACTCATCTATGATCTCACTTGAAGGCAGGTTTACCTAAACTGTTTGAATTTTGTTCATCTGTGATGGTTCCTTAGACTTGGATTTGACCAGATCAGCCTTTCTAGCAGGATTTATAGTTCTCCAGGATATGCCAGTTCTTGAGCACATGGGAGTAGCCAGAAAAATGAAACACCCCCTCTTTGAATGACACCCAAACTAGTTCAGAGCGAGGGACTGATCCCTGCACTCATTCAGGGGTGGGAGGAATAAGGGGTGTTCTTTCTTTTACATCCTTCAATCAATTGTTTTTTCTTCCTGTCTTTTTATCATCGTTCAATCTATCCTTCCTTCGAATTATCTTTCCTTGTATTTTTCCATCCATGCATCCACCCATCCTTTTCACGCCCATCTTCTTTCTATCTTTGCCCTCCTTACTTCTTTCCTGCCATCCATTCACCCATCAGCCAACCTTTATTTATTCTTTCCATCCATCTATCTCCCAGCACTTCCTTCCCTCCATCGATCCAACCTACTCCCCATCTATTTCCATAATAGTCTTTGTCTTTATCTTCCATTCCCAATCCTCTCAATCATTTTCTACATTTATCTCTGTGTTTGTTCTTCTCTCCTTCCAACCAGCCATCATTCTCCCCATCCATCAACTCATGTCAGCGTGCATCTACCATCAATACAAAATTTTGCATCCATCACTCCCTTCTATATAATATCTATCCATTCCCCAAACCACTCCACCCAGCCTTCTCTCCATCGAACCACATCTTTCATCATTCTTTCCACCCATCCTTTCCTTCATTCTTTGTTCTATCCGTCCTTCTCACCATCCATCCCTGCATCCCACTCTCCCTGACCCCCTTCCTTTTGTGCTCTCTTGTCTGATTTGCCCCCATCTCGACCCCATTCCATAAGTCCATCAAACTAGTTTCTTACAGAGGCATTTATGAGATGAGCTTCTGCTTGGAGACCTGCATCTCCAATTAAAGTCAAAGAAATTATAAATATAAATTTAAATGCTTTGTGTTACACAGAACTGTGGCACCTACCTCTGCTCAAGCTGCTAAATTGGGAAGTTCATGATGTCCCAGGCTGCTGCAACATCTTTTTAACCACATTTGTCCAATTGGAAAAAGTGGTGACTAATACCAATGGTATCTGGTCATCTTCTCCTTTGTTTTAATAAGATTCTCTCATGGGTAAATGTGAAGTTCATGTCAGTGCCGGATTTGGAACAGCAACCAGCCCTGGCAGATTGCTGCTCGACAGGCCCTGGGAGTGGGTGCAAGTAAATGGCACTGCTCCCATTTTTGTTACAGGGGGCCAACATTGCAGCACTGCTGCAAAAACGGCCCCCAACGACAAAACTGGTCCCCACGGCCATGAAACCGGCCCCACCCCTCCAGCCCACAGGGAAAATGCCCTTGCCCGCTACGGCGAGTACGACCCTGGTTCATGTCAAAGATGATGAAGCTTCCAAAAGTTTCATAAGTTTATTTCTTCACAAGAAGTCCCGCACCACGCTGCAGTCTCAGCTCAGTCTGCCTTACACCTGTCACTCCTAGAACCCTACAGGCCACACATTCTTTATTCCAGACCACTATGACATTCCAATCACATGCAAAGACATACTGGCAGAATGTAGCAACAATGCAGTGAAGCAAAGGCCGAGCACATAATAATAGTACAATCATCAAGTCATAAGTATTATAACGTAACTTTGTTTTAATGAACACTTAAGTAGTAGTTATTACAACTTTGTTATAATCTCCCCCACTTGGTTCATTCTTCTCTTCCCCTCCACCTTCCTCTCCTTTGGTTCTATCTTAGAACCCTCAGGTGGAGGCTGTTTAGAATGTTGGTGTCCCCTCAGTTGTGGCTTGAGAGGACAGGCATCTGAAAGTGATTGTACTTTACTGGATATTAAAGAAGATGTAATCTACTCACTGCGTCCTTCTTTACTTCATTTTGGCGACAAGTTGAGGGATGCTGTGACAGGGGCAGCACTTCACCTTCACCCTGTTTACTTCTACATTGTCGGTCACTCTGGTGCCGGTTCCAGCCTGTGTTCTGCCTTGGCTCACCGCTGACGGGTGAGGTGCTTATCCTTCTTCCATTTTGTGTGCTTTGCGTGGATTGAAGACCCTCCGGTGTGCTGAACGCTGTTTAAGGATTTGACAGAGGACGTCAAACGATTGTTCAACTGCATCTTCCAGCCGCGGTATCCATGGTCTTTGCCTGCCCATCTTCTTGTGTTCTGTCATCGGACTCGGGTGGGAGTAATTTGAGAGAGTGACCTGGTGTTTCTGTGAGGAAAGTTGATGGCTGCGTTGTCAACGGACTTGCATTCACGTATTGTGTGTCCTTTGTCTACCAAGGTGGCAATGTCCCAGGAGGCGATTTCGGTGTCAGGATCACTCTGGAGTCCCATTTATCCTGTGGTCCTATTGGATTTCCTCATGGCTTGTTTGGTTCCTGAGCTGCTGTTTCCACTTTCATGAGGTGCTTCTCATTTGGGGACATGTTACTTCTGTCAGCTGTAGCGGCATGTGGGCGGCAGTTATGCCTTTTACTCACTTGGAGTGTGTCGTTCTCATGCCGTGTCTGTTAATCAGGTGTTCCCTGCACAGCGTTCTCCACAGTTTCAGTTGGGTGTTGCTTCATCGCCTAAATCTCCTCAGTGTGAGGGAAATCGCATCAGCGTTTCACTAGAGGATTTCCTGGCGTTTCTTCTCCCTCCATCACATGACTGCCTTCCAGCTCTTAAACACAAGCATAAAAACAGGACTTTTCCAATTGAAGTACATTTTATCTATTTCTGAAGCTGTATCTATCAGGCTACGTATTTTAAAGTTTATTGCTGTTTGGGTTGTAATTTTCTTAAATATAAATATAAAGGAAGGAACTTCTTATTTTTAGGGCTTTGTAATAATTGTATGTTTTGCTTCACAGGGAAAATTGTTTTAACTGAATTTGCTTTCACAGGTCGCTATTGTTGTAATCCCTTCTACACCTCCTAAATACCTTCAGTAGTTGTGCATACTATTATTACCAGTTAGGCACGAGGTCTCACAGTTCTCATACTAATCTTTGTGTATTCTGCTATTCCAGTTGTTATTTCCTCTCATTATGGTGGCTGCGAGCATGAGTCAACCTCCGCCCTTTCTAAATGAAATAGGTGAACCAGAGATACCTTGGGGAAGGTGGAAGGTGGGTTGCCATATTAAATTCTTATCTCATAGCTATAGGTGGGGGTAATTTCTCTAATTTAAGAAACAGCATATCCTTCTACACAATTTGGGCATTCAAGGAAGGAAAGTATATGAGGATATTACCGGTGGACAGGCTGATGAGGAAGTTGAGGAGGAAGTAGCAGGTGTTGATGTTTATGAGATCACATTAAAAAGTTAGAGTCCCATTTCCGTGAAAAGATCAATGTGGTATTAGAGAGGAACACATTTTTCAAAAGAGTTCAGAAAAAAGAAGAGAAGGTTTCCACATATATTGCAGCTTTACAAGATTTGTCAGCTACTTGTGAATTTGGGGCTCTTACTAATTCATTAATTAGGGACCAGTTGGTTAGGTGCACGAATGACCAAAAGGTGCAAGAAGAGCTTCTTACCAGAAACCCAGACCTTCTAGAAGCCATTAACATTGCCAAGGGAATAGAGCATACTGCATTGTGTGTTAGAGAGATAAAAATACTGCTGAGTTTAACAAAGAGAGAGGAGAGTCAAAGAATTCAGTCAGTGAAGAGACGGTGTGTAAGGTTAGTGAGAAAAGTAAAGAGAGTTCCTGAAATAGGACAGAGAATTTTCACTGTTTTAGATGTGGAAGTTGTGGTAAATAATTTAATTACCGGGACTTAATTTGATACAGAAACATAATAAAAATAGCTCAATAAATAAGAGGCAGAATCCGTGGTATTAGAGGTTCGGAATGGGCTTTATTCCAATGGACGATTCGAATCGGTGACTCCAAGTTCCATCACCACGGAGGTTCAGGAAGTGAAGTACATACATTATTGATAATTAATCACTTTTATACAATAGGCATTACAGTGAAGCAAATGCAGGAGGCGTAACAATTGATAGTGTAGATAAAACATACATACGTAGCAAAAGTAGGTGTAACTGGGTGTAACTAAAGAACGTCATTAAGTGTGATGTCATAATAGGGTGGTTCCATGAAAGAATTTCGCAATGTCAGCAGAAATACTTAGCAGAAATGCGCGCGCAGCAGCATGACGTGTGATTGACGTGCAACTAGGGGGTGAAGGGGACTTGACATTTAGCTCTACATGTGGCGACAGAAGTCTGGAGGGTCAAGTCAACCTAATCCCAAATCATATCTAACATCCTATGTTTAAAGAACTATGTTATCCAAAAGAGAAGTCTCTTAGAGTAGAATCTTATTCTATACTGCCTATACTGACTGTTAGTGCGTGTACAAGCGTCTAAGTGTCTACACTAGATGCGAGGGCAGAAGTCTTCCATAATAATAAGGCTATGAATTACTTGCATAAAGACAGAGAAGCCGGGCCTTTGCTCGGTAGCTGGAAGAATGTTTACTTAAACTACTAGACAGGAATGCATTGGGCAGGGAGCGGAGCAGATAATTTCGAAGGTGAAATACAGTTTCTTGGCAGGCAACAGGCTGATGTCAGGCATCGTGAGCCGCGCAGGGAATGAGACAAAGTTCATGGTCACAGATGCAGGCTCAGACTGGAGCTTCAGAGGCAGAAAGCAAGAAAAGCTTGATGACAGAATCAGGGCCTACTTGCCTGGACTGTAAAATGGCATAAGTGAACCATATAAAGCCGGTGGCCTTTCATACTTAGGAATGGAATATCCAGCCTATTCATGGCGGATCTGAAAGAGGACATGTTGACGGTGGACGCACATGAGTTTGCGTCTTCATAACTGGAACTGGAGGGAACATACATGTACTTGTGATTCATACATGAAACCGTTGGGGTCCAAGATAGGGGACATAACTGATCAGAAAAATCCATATTTCCACATTCCCTCCTTGTCCCCTACTTGCCCGTCAAGAGATATCAATCTTCATCAATCCATTGATCTGTTCATATAGCATCATTTGTTCTTCTTTTTTCTTCTGGGACGAATGAAATCTTGGTGATGGAATACACGATGTGGCACACAGACCACAAATCGCTGGTCCACATTGTAGGCATAGACAGCAACTGAATAGTATGAGAAAGCCAATACCTAGGAAGGATAGGACCTTCCATCCAAAGGTAGATAATACACTCCAAAACCAACCGGACCAAGTCCAGGTGCCTGGATTCTGGTGTATCTGGCTTACAATCTTATGAAGGCGAGTTATGGCTTTATATACAGATGGCGAATTTTCTGGTATGAAAATGCAACAACTTGATCCGATGACCCTACAAGCTCCGCCCCTATCGGCCAGGATGACGTCAAGGACAAGACGATTTTGAAGCACAACAATCCGCATAGCAGACTGTTCTTCTGTTAAATTGCCTAAGGCGGAAATAGTTTCGTTCACTACTGCTTCAAGGGTTCTAGTTAATCTACGTATCAACTTACTATTAGTAACGGTACCTATATAGGGAAAGAGACCTTTATTGAAATCTGTGTATTTTTCCCATGCTGTTTCAGTGTAATCGACTATTGGGAGATCTCTCCTTTCTCTATTGTGTACTAAATAAGTATTTCTGTGATAATCGGGAGGAGCTAGGAAAACAGGTGGCAAAAGGAATCCAATGTAGCAGGTACCATCCCAATCTAGAGGCAAACGTACATATGCCGTCTGACCACATATAAAATAGGAATGGCGGGAAGCTCTAAATGTCGACTTGCCTTGATCACTGAATTCTATTACAGTGGTGCATCTACTATGGCCCATATGTATGGAACCATTCTTTCTTACACATAATTCACCTTTTACTGGAAATACTGACATGGCGGGCAAAATTGGAGTAGCTTCGGATTCGATATTTAGGATCATAAGATTAGGCGTAAAATTACCTAATCCATAAACTTCATTTTCTAGATCAGTTCCTGTTCTCTTGGGAAGTCCCTCCTTGTTAGGGTAGCAGACTTTAAGTAAAACTAAGTTTAAATTTCCCCATACCCAGTTGTCTTGATAAACTGCAGAATTTGAATCTAGGGAATTAATTAAACTAAACCATGCTCCACAGGAGCCGTTGTGTGTGAATGGGTATGGAAAAAGAGGTAGAATTCCTTTATAATTCTGATAGGGAGGGAGTCGGCCACATATCCAACAATTTGTAGCATTGCTAACCTGATGAGAATGATGTAACATACTAATAAACGTATTATTGCGCAGCGCAAATCTATAAGACAACTCATGCGGAGGTAATTCACTAAAAGAATGTTCAGCAGTAACATTATAAACATGTCTAGAAATAGGATAATATATGTGCAACAATATACTTGCAGTAATTATTAAAAGACTTAAGAAAAACAAAATTAATAACGTCACTGTGCAATGACTACGCAGTGATTTACAGTATGCATGTCGTTTCAACATTTTTCGGGTTTTTTCTCTATTCAGGTCTAAGGGATACATGTCAGAGACAAATTCAACCGCTTCACCTTGGAGAGGACTTAAACAATCAAATTGCCTGACTGGTTAGACCTGAGTTTTAGTTTATATTGTTCGTGATTACTCATTTCAACCAAAGGAAGTTTTGAGTCAATGGGTGAAGACACACGAGGTGTGGTATTTACATCCGATGGTAGTCCATGAAATTTCTTGATATGACTTGAATGCACCCAGCCTTTCCTGCCTTCGATCTTCACGGCTGTCCTTGTGGTGAGCAAGACCAGTTGCGGCGACCTCCACCTAGGATCCAGCTGAGTCTTTCGATCAAAGTTCCTCACCAAGACCAGGTCCCCCGGAACTACGTCATGGGGTTTCACCTCAGTGTTGTCAGGAAAAGCTGCAGCTACCTGTGAACGACAAGATTGTAGTGCAGACATCAAGGAAGCCAAGTAATCTGTCAGCATATTACAGTCAATATCAGTTATTTTACGTGGTATAGGCGTCCCCCACATATTTGGTGGTCTACCGAAGATCACCTCATAAGGGGATAGCCCTGTTCGAGAGTGTGCTACCATTCTCATGTAAAAGAGTGCAACTGGTAATGCTACTACCCAGTCGACACCTTTCTCTCTGCATATTTTGGACAATCTAATTTTCAGGATCTGATTATGTCTTTCTACGAGACCTGCTGCCTCGGGGTGTCGGACACAGTGAAACTTCCACTGATAACCTAACAAAAGTGAAACGTGTTTCATTAATTCGGATGAGAACGGCTGGCCGTTATCTGAGTAGACAACACGTGGTAAACCGTATCGTGGGAAGAATTCTCGAACTAACTGTTTGGCAGTAGTCGGGGCAGTGTAATCTGAAACCGGGTATGCCTCTGTCCAACGGGAAAGAGCACAGACAACTACGAGAACATATTTGAATCCTCGACATCGTTCCATCTGGATATAATCCATCTGGAGGATTTCAAAAGGGTGATCAGGAGGCTGAAATCCACCCTGTTCTACGGGAATGCTTTTTCCTGGGTTAAACTGACAACAGATCATACAGGTACGGACTTTTTGTTTAGCTGCTGCTCGTAAATGCTTGTTGAACCAAATGTGTTGAATGCTGTCTAGCATAGCTTTTTCTCCTAGATGTGCTGGACTATGTACAGTGTTAATAACGACTTGGACCATTGAATCAGGGAGGAACCACACAGATTTTTCCTTTGTCATCCATCCTTGATCCGTTTGGATCCCTCCTAATTCAGTCCATTTCTTTATTTCGTCTGGAGTAGCATGTGTCTGTATGTCAATTACGTCAAGAGTGGGATCCTTAATCGTCATACAATGTGTTGGCGTCGGGACTATTGTCTTTGTCATGTCGGATGTTTGAGTTTGAGCAGTCTGTTTAGCTGTTCTGTCAGCTAGATCATTGCCTTGAGAAATGATATCAGTAACTTTCGTATGAGCTTTACATTTCATAATTGATATTGCAGTGGGTAGATGTATTGCATCTAATAAGGCATGAATGAGGGGTCCGTGCTGAATGTGGGCACCGTGAGAAGTTAAATAACCTCTCTCTCGCCACAGCACGCCGAAGTCATGTACAACTCCGAATGCATAACGTGAATCAGTGTATATGTTGACTTTTTTATTTGTGGCTTGAATACAGGCTTGTGTCAGAGCGATGAGCTCTGCTGCTTGAGCGGACAAGGTATTTATACAATTTGTTTCAATGATTTCAGCGTCTGTTGTGACTGCATAAGCGGCCACTAACTCTCCTGTACTTGTTCTCATACATGAACCATCTACATACAACGTTAGGTCTGGGTCTGACAATGGGACATCTGTCAAGTCTTGTCTGGGTTTCGTCGTGATTGTAATAACATCAATACAATCATGAGCTAGTTGGTCTGTTCCGATTACAGGTAAAAGTGTGGCAGGATTCAATGTGTTACAACGTCTGATTTCTATATGTGGCTGGAACAATGTTAATTCATACCCTGTAAGTCGCGCTATAGTCAAATGTTGTGTTTGCGTTCGATTCACAAGAACCTCTACTGCATGTGGTACTTGAACTGTCAATGGATGTCCTAACACTATGGCATCGCTTTGTCTGATTGCTAAAGCTGTTGCTGCCACTGATTTCAGGCATGCAGGCAAAGCCTGAGCTACGGGATCTAATGTACTAGAAAAATAAGCACATGGTTTGTGGGATCCTGCCTGTTCCTGTGTGAGTACTGACAAGGCAGTACCTTCGCGTTCTGTAACAAAGAGTGTAAACTGTTTATTGTAACATGGTGTTGCTAAAACCGGTGCTTGGCATAAGGCTTTCTTTAGGCTTTAAAAAGCTTGTGCATGTTCCTGAGTCCAAGGGAGAACAGTCGATGTGGCTGCCTCCTGTGTTGTCAATTGAATGAGTGGTTTTGCTAGAAATGCATACTGAGGGATCCACTGCCTACAATATGAAGTGAGACCTATAAAAGCCCGCACCTCCTTTTGTGTCTTGGGTATTGGCATGTTAGCTATTAACTGAATGCGGTCGGGTGTAAGCTGCCTTCCCTCCTTGGACAGCGAGTGTCCAAGATAAACAACTCGCTGGACACAGAATTGCAGCTTAGAAGGGGACACCTTGTGCCCTTTTTCGGCTAGAAATTGTAAAACTGTCAGTGATGCTTTCTCACATTCAGGTTCGCTTCTAGCGGTGATCAGCAGATCATCGACATATTGAAGCAGGGCAATGTTTACTGGCATGTGGATACTGTCGAGTTCTCGTTTCAGTGCTTGGCTATAGATGCTGGGGCTTTCTGTAAATCCTTGAGGTGCGCGTGTGAATTTAAAGCTACGTCCATTTAAACTAAATCCGAACAAGTATTGGCTTTCCGGATCTATAGGGACGCTGAAAAAGGCATTCTTGAGATCAATTACAGTAAAGAATGTTGCTTCAGAATCAATAGCTGTCAGTAATGACGAGATATCTGGGACCACAGGGAATTGTGGCACAATGCATTTGTTCAATTCGCGCAGATCAATAACCAATCGATATACAGGCGGGGCCTTTGGATCAGTTCGTTTAAGAATCGGAATTATCGGGGAATTACATACATTGGAGTCTGTTTCCACAACCACTCCTTGGGCAATGAGCTCGTCAATGATTTGTAGTAAAGCCACTACAGCATCTGGTGGTAACTTGTATTGTCGCATTCGTGGTAATACCACTCCTGCCCTTAGTGTAACTCGATATGGTGTAATATTCATGCAACCAACATCAGTAGGGCCTTGTGCCCATAAATGTGTAGGTAAAGTCTGCAGTCGGGGATCCATGTCTCGAGACACATAGTGACCTTTGAAATCACGTAAAAACAATCTTACTCCTTCCGGAGAACAACATATTATAGCTCCTAGAGCTTTCAGTGTTTTTATACCTAACAAGTTTTCTGGACATGATTTAGTAAGCAATAAATCTGTAGTTCTGGTCAAGGGTCCTATCGTAAGTGGAAGAGGCTGTGATACTTCATTAACAATAGGTTTTCCTGAAAAACCAAGGGAAATATTCTGTGAGCCTGAGAGGGGTGCCCCTGGAACTTCACTGTGTTTTATTGTTGTTTGACTTGCCCCTGTATCAAGTAAAAATTTTCTATCTTGCCCTAATAATTCACTATGTACATAAGGTCCTTCTTGGTCTACAGGGACCTCGATAAGGGGTAAGTCAACTTTCCTCTCTAGGCTGGTTCATGCATATCGTTGATAATCAGGATAGTCATACTGTGCGGTCTGGTACAGCTGTCGTGTCGTGGTTTGTGTGGCAGCAACCGGCAGCGCTGGTGCAGCTGGCACAAACTGTATAGACTGTTGCGGAGCTGGCATGGACTGTGCATGCTGCGGGGCTCCTTGTTCATTCTGATCCTGTCTAGGTGGCCGTGGTCTTTCCTGTGTTTTACCTGTGGCGATATTACGCTTCAGGACTGGGCAATCGTGTATGTAATGTCCTGGCTGTTTACAATAGTTGCATGTCCCTTTTACAGGTCCTGCTGACTCACCGGAATGTGTCGTACCCTTTTTATGTCCTTCAGCTGGAACTGTCTGAGAGACTAGCATTTTCATTTTCGTGTCTTTCATGCGTCTTTGTTCATGTTCTTGTTCCTCTCTAATTCTATTGTAATGGTACTGTAACATTTGTAACATTTGTGATGGGGTATTACCTTGCCAGGTACTCTCGAATTTTAATACTCTATTCTTCACTTGGGGCAAGGAATTTTCAACTAATTTTGTCACAAACAGATGTGGGTATGACTCGCTACTTGCTTTTATACCACTATTTATACCAAAACATTTTTCGAATCGGGCATAGAAATCACTAGTGTCTTCATCTTGCTTTTGTTTACAGGCTGAGATTGCACCCCAGTCTTCCTTTTTCGTAGTTAAAAACGCGGCAGTACCTGTACTAGTAAACCTGGTAGTGCTTTAGTTTTGTCCCCAAGCCCCGAACCTGGACCTCGGGCCTTTTCTTCATTTTCTAATGCTGTCCAATCTATCTTTTGGTCTCCCACCTCCCACTCTTTTTCCTTGAGTTTTTCATAAATGCCAGCAGGCATTAATACCTTTAATATTGTCATATGTCGGGATAGGTATACTCTCCCATGAGTAACATGTCTTTAATTTCTCGGTGGAAACCCGCTGGGTCTTTGTCATGACTGGGTACCACTTTCTTCATTTCTAACAATTCTATTTTCGATATGGGCGTATATACAAATACACGTTTAAACTGATTGTCCTCGCCCTTTATTGGGTGTACTTCTCGTAAGGGATTCTGTCTGTCCATGTAATACATCGGTCTTTCCTTGATGGGCAGTGAGACATGTTCTGGACATACAAAAAGAATGTACTGCTTTCTTGATTCTAGTATTTCTTTAATTAGCTTAGTACCTGAACCTCTCCATCTATTCGTGAGTAATTCAGTCAATATATCAGGTAAGGGACCAGGATCTGAATGTTGGCTTTTATATAGTATAAGAAGTTGTTGAATCATATAAATCCCAGCTAAACGCTGTTCATCTGGGGTGAGGTTCAAAAATGTGTGTGCTACTGTATCATCACCATATTTTCCGGGACTGTCAACCCAATGAACGGCTGACCTGGCTAATTCTTGTTCATCCATAGAATCGAGTAAATGATAACCCCTTCGTTCTCGCAGTAATTTGTCAGCGGCTTGGAACGAATGCTCGGGGGACCTTATATTTATTATAGGTGTTTGGAAATTCCTATTATTATCTGGACATATCGGACGTATCGGGTCAGTAAAACATCTAGTACTATTACAAGATCTTCCTCTACCTACATAGGCTATGGTTTCTGACTGTCCTGTGGGCAGTCCTGATCCTTCCTCCTCCTCGTTTTGTTCAAACTGGTCTACCGCTAATCTCTCTTCATGTAGGCGTTCTATTTCTTTACGGATCTTTCTGCACATGGCTATTATACATTTTTGCCTATCATGTCTCCCTTCTGATATATTCTGGCTCCATCTGGTAAGAGTTTCCATTGTTTCCGGGTCTACCCCCGGTCGGTCTTGATTTCTGATCACACAATTTATGAGGAAACGTAACAGTTCCCCCTGTATTTCCACTTTCTGGTATTCCATAGCTCTGTTAATACATTCAGAATCTCGCCCTGTTTGGACAAAATGGTATATATTATCTAGATGCACAGTCATTCCTGGTAACTTCCCTAAATACACCGCGGCTCGTCTGATACGTAATGATGCCATGATCATTTCGTCCTCTTTGCCGGGCACAGGGTCATATCTACAATCTATAAGAATTTCCTTAAGCGTGCGGGAATTTATGAGTTTGGGGGTACGTGGATGTGCTGACTCTTGAAAGGTAAGTTTATTTACTCTGGGTGGCGTAGAAAAAATGTTGGTAGCACCTCCGGTTGCCCCGTTTGGGGTATCGGGCGTGAAAGGATTCGTAGAACGCGATACAGCAACTATAGGTGTGGACACAGCTATAGAAGTAGCTGTAGGAACAGATGTGGAAACAGATGTGCTTGCCGGAACTTGTGTCAGGATTTGTTGTTGTAGAGATACAGATACAGGGTCTTGGCGTTGAACCTCCCCGGCCGACGGTCTATGTGGGGCGGGGTTAGCATACTCGGGAGCTGCGTCATCTAAATATGAGGAAAGAAAAACATCTTCTGCGGTTCTAGGATGCCCCTTAGGATGTACTTTTATTGGAAATAATGGGGGTGGCAAGTCTTTTGGTATCCCCGGAGTAGCCTTAGGTAATCCCTCGGCCAGAAGGGGATACATACCCTTCATAAGGGCATTTCTTTGTCTGTCTACTTGTTCTGATTTCACTCGTGTACCTTCTTCAATTAATAGATTTTCTCGGACTTTATTTGAATTCTCTTTATTTTTCTCTTTCTGTCGGAGTGCTTTTTCTGTACGTCTATGAGATTCTTTGCGCCATAACTCAACAGCGTCTTTCTGTGACTGTCTGGCTTTCCTTTTCCATAACTCTTCCTCTACTTTCATGATGCACTCTGCATCCCAGGTCCCAGCTGCGGGCCACCTCTGACTTTCTGGTAATTCCTTGGTGTAGTCTACCCACAAATCAAGAAATAATATAGCGTCTAAGCCGTGTTTGTGATACATGAAGTACCCTGGAGTGTCCCTAGGAGGAATAGGAACAGCTTCTTCGAGTACCCCTTTTCTAGTTGTGAACTGTCTTAATTTCGAAAAGAGCGGCATATTGAGACTTGATCTTGAACAAACTTAATACAATAAACCACGATAATGAACAGTCATTCATACCACAATATGCAGGACGTATTAACACATTTAACATTTGACATTTAAATGAGCAACAATGATGATGACGATTCTAAGGAAACTTAATCACTAAACATAATACTCGGCATTAACTGAATTATTCTGAATTTATATACTTGATATACTAGATATACTGCTAAACAGTACAGATACACTGCTAAAACAGTGCAGACCGGATTTGTGTACCCAAACCCGTCTTGACCGGCACAACCTATGTGCACGTCAGAACGCCTCCCCAGTAATGGTACTCACCGGGTAGCTCGGAACGGAAGGCCTCGGAACGGAACTGAACTGAACTGGACCGGACTGGACTCGACTCGAAAACTTCGGACACTTCGGGACATCGGAAACTTGGTGGGCCTCTGTATACCTCGGATCTTGCTCTCTCAGCTAGGCTCTGGTTGGGATACTTCGCACTTGTCACCGCCTCGTCTGGGTGTTGATCGCAGCCTCAGTCGCCCCCGCTTGACCGGAGGGAGATACAGGAAATCCTGCTGGTACGCGTTGTTGTCCGTCCAGCTGTGGCAGGAGACCGGGCCTGCAACGCACCGCCGGCGCGTGAGATGAGAAAGTGTCCCTGTTCGGGCGCCATTCATGTGGTAAATAATTTAAATACCGGGACTTAATTTGATACAGAAACATAATAAAAATAGCTCAATAAATAAGAGGCAGAATCCGTGGTATTAGAGGTTCAGAATGGGCTTTATTCCAATGGACGATTCGAATCGGTGACTCCAAGTTCCATCACCACGGAGGTTCAGGAAGTGAAGTACATACATTATTGATAATTAATCACTTTTATACAATAGGCATTACAGTGAAGCAAATGCAGGAGGCGTAACAATTGATAGTGTAGATAAAACATACATACGTAGCAAAAGTAGGTGTAACTGGGTGTAACTAAAGAACGTCATTAAGTGTGATGTCATAATAGGGTGGTTCCATGAAAGAATTTCGCAATGTCAGCAGAAATACTTAGCAGAAATGCGCGCGCAGCAGCATGACGTGTGATTGACGTGCAACTAGGGGGTGAAGGGGACTTGACATTTAGCTCTACATGTGGCGACAGAAGTCTGGAGGGTCAAGTCAACCTAATCCCAAATCATATCTAACATCCTATGTTTAAAGAACTATGTTATCCAAAAGAGAAGTCTCTTAGAGAAGAATCTTATTCTATACTGCCTATACTGACTGTTAGTGCGTGTACAAGCGTCTAAGTGTCTACACTAGATGCGAGGGCAGAAGTCTTCCATAATAATAGGGCTATGAATTACTTGCATAAAGACAGAGAAGCCGGGCCTTTGCTCGGTAGCTGGAAGAATGTTTACTTAAACTACTAGACAGGAATGCATTGGGCAGGGAGCGGAGCAGATAATTTCGAAGGTGAAATACAGTTTCTTGGCAGGCAACAGGCTGATGTCAGGCATCGTGAGCCGCGCAGGGAATGAGACAAAGTTCATGGTCACAGATGCAGGCTCAGACTGGAGCTTCAGAGGCAGAAAGCAAGAAAAGCTTGATGACAGAATCAGGGCCTACTTGCCTGGACTGTAAAATGGCATAAGTGAACCATATAAAGCCGGTGGCCTTTCATACTTAGGAATGGAATATCCAGCCTATTCATGGCGGATCTGAAAGAGGACATGTTGACGGTGGACGCACATGAGTTTGCGTCTTCATAACTGGAACTGGAGGGAACATACATGTACTTGTGATTCATACATGAAACCGTTGGGGTCCAAGATAGGGGACATAACTGATCAGAAAAATCCATATTTCCACAAAGTCCTAACCATCTAGCCAATAATTGGAAATGCCCGGCAAATGCTGTTTGCAGAAAATGTTATAAGAAAGGACATTTCTTGAAAATGTGCAAAGCATCAAGTGTTTAGGTTGATATGGTCAAAGGGTTAGAAGTTGAGGAGCATGAGAATAAAGGTTTTGTTTTTCAAATAGACGATGAGCAAGAAGAGGAAAAAATACACTATCCTACCTGCACCATAAGTCTAGATGGAGAAAGTGTGCAGTTTCATGCAGATTTGTGTTCTCCGTATCCACTGATTGTAAAGGAGCTTTTTGATGAAAAGTTTGCTAAACATAATATTGTCATGGAATCTGCAGACATATGTCCAGGTGGATACAACAAGGAACACATTTCTTTGGAAGGGATGGTGAGAATGAGAATCTCATTTAAGAATAGGCACACTGTGGGAAAGGTTTATGTCTCCAAGAGGGGATCAAGCTTATTGGGGTGGAAACACCAGAAGGAATTGGGTATCACTCTCGATCCAAACTATGTGGAACAGGTGTTATTAGTGGAACCTCCAGTGGTGGGTGCCAACATTACCAAAGGTTTCCCTGAAGTTTTCACTGAGAAACTAGGAAAGTTAAAACATTACATGCATAAGATTGTACTTAAAGATGGAGCATTCCCTGTTGCACATAAGACTCACTTGGTGCCATTACTTATGAGAGAACCATTAAAGTTAGAACTTGAGAAACTTGTCAACCAAGGGGTAATACAAAAAATTGATAGTTCTGAATGGTTGGCGCCCATTGTTCTTACGACCAAAGACAATGGTAAGAACATTCATTCATGGGTGGACCTGAGGGATCTCAACGCAGGCATCATGGTTGAGAGACATCCCTTACCAAGGATACATGAGATGCTTAGTACCATTCAAGAGGCAAAGTATTTTAGCGTGCTGGATTTATCTTCGGCTTACCATCAGGTCGATCTTCTTCCGGATTCCCAGTTGTTAACGGCATTTACAACACCCTTTGGAAATGTAAAGTTTTTAAGAATGCCTTTTGGGCTGGCCTTAACTACCTCTGCCTTTCAAAGAATAATGCAGCACATACTAAGGGATTGTGTCAAGACATTGTGATTTCAGGAAGACATTATAATTTATGGTTCCAGTGAAAGTAATCACAATGACAATGTCAAACTGAGAGATGCAGGATTTACTACAAAGGAATGTAAATGTAAATTGGGGGTAACATCTGTAGACTATCTTGGTCACACAATTTCAGAGGAAGGCATCAAGCCCAAAATTGATTTGGTTGAAGCAGGAAGGAAGGCTCCCATCCCCACAAGTAAATTGGAAAATATGTCATTTTTGGGTTTGGCCGAGTATATGGCCAAATACATTAAGAATTTCTCTATGTTGACCCAACCATTACGAATCTTGCTAAAAAAAATGCTACTTTTGAGTGGGATGGGGATCACGAGAGGGCATTTGAAGAAATGAAAAAAGCCATTATCACAGCTCCCAACATTGGAAATTTCAGTGTAGAAAGAGACACAATAATGTACACAGATGCTAGCAGTAAAGGGATTGGCGAAACACTTTCGCAGAGAGTTAACAACAAAGAGAAAGTTGTTGTGTTTGCTTCCAGAGCATTAAAATGGCCAGCTTTAGCTGTTTATTGAGCGATTAAACATTTTAAGTTCTATGTGTGGGGCTTGCCTTTTGAACTGTGTACGTTACGCTGGTATGTGGAGAGGGATTACGATCCCGTTTCAGTGGATGTAGTCATAATAGTCAAATATTTGGCTACCTTGTTTGCTTCAGGATTAGCTTATAGAACTATCAATTTACATAGATCAGCCACTGCCGCTGGTCATGAACTGATTAATGGAGTTTCTGTGGGACAGAGTGTTTTGGTGAAAAGATTGATGAGAAGCATGAGAGTTTCAAAGCCACCTGTGGAAAGATATTCCTCTGTTTGAGATGTATCAAAAGTATTATTGTATTTAGAGAACTTAGGAATCAATAGTGGACTAGACTTGAGATTTTTGAGTGGAAAACGGACTATGTTATTATGTTTGTTATCATTTAGAAGAGTTTCAGATGTGAAGGCCTTGGATGTTGGTGCTAGGATTTTCAATCATGAGGGAGTTTGTTTTTATCTTTGCAGAAGAACGAAAACAACTTCAGAAAGCATATTCTATTCTTATTTTGACGAACATGAATGTCTATGTTTTGTGCATTGTTTAAAGGAATTTGAGACGAGAACTTCTGGTATTCATTCTCCAAATGAAAAACAGCTTTTAATATCCTATAGGAAACTGCACAGAGCTGTGTCTAGTCCGACTCTGGCAAGATGGGTGAAAGAAGTGATGAAGAATGCTGGTGTAGATGTGAGTAGGTTTGGTGCACATTCAGTGAGGGGTGCTTCAGCTTCAAAAGCCGTTATGCTGGGAGGTGCTTTGCATGATATTTTGAGATCTGCTGGTTGGTCTAATGATTCTGTTTTTAGAAATTTTTATGTTATACCTATGATTAATGCAGCTTTTTGTTTGTTAGAGAAGCTTTGAACTTGCATAATCTTAGCCTCCGATCTTGCTATAAAATGTAGATTTTCATCAGCTTTGATGGACAGAAAATCTGGATTTTATTAAAGACACAGAGGCTAATATTATCCCACCTCTCTCCCTTCTCTTGTTTACTAATTGTTCTTGTTCTTTTACAGCTCGTGGTCAACAATGAGACAGGAATATGGATTCATGCTAAATGTGGATAATATTTTCATCTGGATTATCAAGTTGTTGTTTCTTAAGACTTATGTTTGCGTTTTGTTGCAGTGCTCAAAAAAAGAAGGAAGATATTTGCAGGTTCCGGCTCATTGTTAGATTTCTTAGAACTTTGGTTGTGTTCTATACTCTTTAAAGGTGCTGCTGTGGGTGGCGCAATAAAGGAAGATTGTCTAATAATTTTTCATCAAGTTCTCTGTCCTGTTACTGTTATCCTTTTTTTGATAACATTATAGCATATAGATTATTGCCTATGCTTAAAAATGGGCCATAAGACAAAAAACTGTTATGATTCCTTGAATGAAAACTAGTACAGTGCAATTGTGTAATCTTATTTTTGACATTTATTTCTAGTTGTGTACAGATAAGGTCATCGTCACATCCACATGTTTAATTAATAAATCTAAGCAGTTGTTATTTCTGTCAGTCTGGTGCCCACTGGATAGCTCTGTTTTAGGAAATTGTCAAACATAAACAGCAGTACATTAAGATATTTAAGAAGATTATAGACAAAAGCTAGAAAAGAGAAGATATTGTGTCATAGGTGCTAAGAGAGTTAAAGACAGCGCAAGATCAAATTCATTTCGAGACTGTCTTTTTTTCATATTATTTCACTCCCATTCAATCTCCTAACGCATCCAAAATTCTGTTGAGATTGCACAAGCATTGGTTGTTTTGAATAATTGAAATTTCCATGCCACAAAGTAATGCGTATTCCCACCACCAAGCCTTGCGGCCTGGAGGTTCCTGCTGTAAACAAGCAAGTGCTAAATCCAATCTTGTTAGAGAAATAACAAAAAAAGAACATTGCCTTATGGGAGGGTACCCTTGCTGAGTGGCCTTCTAAAAATCATTTAAGGTTCTCAACAACGTCTTCATTAAATGAAAAGTTGGAGAAACACCTAGGTCTTCCTCTATGAGCTAGCAATGAACGCAATTGGACGTTTCTCTGAGGTTTCATATGTGCAATCTGTTGGTGTATAATATTAATCATATAATATTTTGAAACGGTGAACTTTGAGATGAGAAATGTTAAGAATGCATTGTCTCAGCCGATTGCTCTGAATAATATCACCAACTGAGATATCAGCACCGATATTCCTCATCTGTTTGCTTGGGAATGATCAAAATTGTGTGTTTTCTAAAGGGTCTCTAAAAATATGTATAAAAGTCTGGGCTTCTTAATGAAGAATTCAAAAAATTCAGTATGTTCTAGATGAACCTCATTTGTTGGAAAATGTTTTTTAAAAATCCCTCAGCTGCAGATATCTATAAAACACTTGCTTGGGCATTGCATATGTTTTGTAGCTCTTCAAACAGGAGTATTTCCCAATCCTTAGCTAACTGACACAATGTCTTAAAGTGCAGTTCTCGCCAACATCTTACGTAGATAGCATGTACAAATGGCGGTATATTGGTATTATAACCAAGTGAAGTCTTTTGATTAAACCTAGAAATTGGCACACTGTCCTAATAGTCTGACATATTTTATGATGGACTAAAACTGTTTTGAATCTAGTATGTTTGAATTAGGCTGTGCCCACCAGCTCTTTCAAGGGCACTATGGCATGGTCACAACCTTGATAGGCAGGAAAAAAGGCCTATGAGCTGATTCCTGGTAAACCCAGGAATCAGCTCCTAGGCAATATGCATAATACAAGGGGCTGGGCACAATCCCTCTCATTTGCTGTTCTCCCCTGGCTCCACTTTCTCTCTCCTCCTTACTTCTCTAAGCATACAATTGTTAATTGTGGGTTGACTAGGTTTTTGTCATAGCTCGAGGAGACTGCTGGCTTGAGTACTCCCTACATCACGCATCCACCCAGCTGCATGAGACTGAATGCCACATGGCCATTCTCTGGTTGCAGGGTCATACTTCATGATTTGCAACTGAGAATCTTGTATATGCCTATGTAACCCAACCCTCATTGAACTGCAAATGAAAATGTACCTGATGTATGTGTGTTCTCAAAAAACCGTATTAAAAAAATGTCTTGGGCCATAACATGTCATCCCTTTATATTAAGCCTAACTATTTCCAAAATGAGGCTTGCCATTTTATGAAGGATCGCCTGCATTTTATGATGTAAGGTCTTTGAGACTAAAGGGTCTTTCGTATATATTTCTTCACAGTACAGTTTGAATACGTTATAAATAGAGGATAAGGAAAGAACATCGACCGTTCCACCAGCTGCTGTATCCTGACTCAGGTTGCTCAGATTTTGTGCTGAGATTGAGGACTACCAGATGCAAAAAACACTTTAGAATTTAGATTGACATGTGGAAACAACCTCTTCAAGAGAGAGTGCTCTACTAGGAGTCAGTTTGGCCCCAACTGAATCGCAGAGTAATTCAGAATCCTCATCCTTAGATCCCCTGAATGCAGAGTCATCAACTGAGTGTGGTTAAACAGACGCCACTTCCAAAGGGCATTTGTATAGTGCTCTATTACTCCAAGGAGTGTCCTGGTGTTCTGCACCTCAAGTGCTGACTGGGTAAGAGACCAAACCATTAATGCTAATTAAAAAGCCAAGTTTTCAGTTTCTTCCAAAACTGGGAGGTGGCTGAAATGACCCACATCCAGGGGGAGTTTTTTCCATGGTCAAGGTCCTAACAATGAGGGGGACCTACCACCAGTTTTGGAACGCCGGATCTTTAGGATTTTAGCCCCAAAAAAGTTAGCGAAGTTAACGAAAGTTCCCAGATAGGCATAAAAAACGATCCTTGCTTTGAGGTACCCAGCGCCAGTCTGATGGAGGGCCCTATGTACCAGTAACAGTGTTTTAAAAAGGATCCTGTTCTCAATAGGTAGTCAGTGCAGCACCCTTAGATGTGGGGGCTCATGTAATCTCAGTGGCAGGCTGATTAAAGTACGGGCTGCAGCATTTTGGACCACGTGCAATTTATTGCTTAAATAGTCCGGGAGGACCAAATACAGTGCATTACCATAGTCAAGCCTTTCTTAGCACACGTAACAGGCAAAAATATGTCCCCACCACTGCATTAACCTGGGGAAGAAAAGAGAGACAGCCATCAAATGTACTGCCTAGATTCTTAACAGAACTAGCCTGGTGTAATGGAGGAGCAGCACAAACCTGCCAAAAGGTTTTCAAGGCTCATGTGCCTTCATACCAAATAACAGTAGCTCCATTTTTTCCAAAGATTCCTCCAAGCTTTTAGGGTGCTTGGCCTTGCTCCTGGATTGTTAAGTTTGGGGCCAGACAGCATGCTGGATCGCTCTTTTACAGATGATGACTCTATTTCAGACTCTGAGCCGAAGGTAGAGGTTAGAGTAACCTCTTCAGACAGGTCTGATAGTGAGCATAAGGCCTGCAATGTTTATTGTGTTTCAGGAACACTATTGTGCCGATTACGAGTCTGGCGGGCAACAGACTTCCAGGCTTGAGGGGGTGCGGCAGTGACAGTCTCCCGACCACCTGATTATGAGCTGAGTGGTGGGACCGTCACAGCCCATGGCCAGCCTCCAGGGAACCACCATTTCCTGGCGGTGTTGCGATGGTCAGGAGACCGCCATGGACCCAACAAGCATTTTCTAAGTTTCCTCTCAGCCGGCGGTGTCATTGAGGTTCCTCCTCCATAAACACTGTGGCGGAAAGGAAACAAAGGGCACCCTGCAGGGCCCCCTGTGCCTCCACCGCATGGGGATGCACCTAGTGTGCATGCGCCCCAGTTCCTGCACAGAACTGTTTTTGGTGTTCCAATTAGGGTGCCCATTTTTAGAGGCACCACTGTGGGAACATCAAAAACCAGCCCGCCAGACAGGAGGAAACTTGTAATCTGGCAGTCTGTCTGACCACAGCTTTGGTGGTGCTGACTCGGCGCTACACTGCCAAAGTCATAATCAGGTCCTATATGAAAACACCACATGGCCGTAAGAATCAAGATGCTACCAGGGCACAGCAGACAGCCAAGGACATCAGGTTGCTGCGTGAATCTCAAACAGACTAAAATTTATAATAATAGACAGCAATAAATAAAAATGTTGTTGCTGCAAAGCTGCTATGTTAAGGTCAGTTTCTTTCTTTTGCAAATATTATGCAGCTGGCCTGACACCAGCAAACCTCAGTGTTTTCACTGGCAGTCAGCCAAGTGCCACTATCTTGCCACAAACAGCTGGATATCTTTTCTACGGATGTTTAGCCATTCATGAAATGGGAGTAGATGACATAAATATAACTTGCAACACCATAGATTTCAGATGTCATCAGTGATGTAATATGTGAGATCATAAGCAGAGCATCACAGCAGTGCAAGTTATACTTAAGTCAGTTATGTATATCTGGGGAATCTTCCAGTTTTTTCTGTTTTTAATTAGGAGTGCATCTTAAGTGAATTTCAAGGTTTTTTTATCGTAAGTTTACCAACTTCCACCAGTAAAATTTGACTGTAACCATTTTCTTATGGTGAATTTTTGATGGTTTTTCAAAATAAAGTAACATTTTATTTCAATACATTTGCAGCCACTCCTCTCACCGCAGGCGGCCTTCAGCCATCTGGCTACAGACCCCCACCCCACCCGTTGGAGTCCAATGGAGGTGGCCAAGCTGATTTAGGACACAAAAGATTATTTTTTACTTTTGTCACCAGAAACTACCTTTGATACTCGCCCTTAGGGGCCAGAGGCTTAGGGTACAACTGCCCAGCCTCCTACTACCTTTTTTGGGGGTATTTTCAGGAAACGGGAACCACGTCTACATGTCCTTTAATGGAGACCACAACATTTCCTTCACTTTGCAGCCAGTCAATCATATCACTCACTCTGGGGGTACTGTGAATCCTGTAGGAGCAGTAAAAAATACTTGTGACCAGTCAGATTGTTTCAATTTTTAAACTTCTGAAAGAGTTTCAAGAGATCATCTGTCAATAAATCTATACACATTTTTAAAACTACTTAACAGATTTAGACTAAATCACAAAAAACATGCTTTCTGGGAAAAGATCAAGCTTTCTGACAAATTTGGTGAAATTCTGCCATTTTCTCTATATAATTGAAAATTCATGTAGAAAAAGGTGTCCCAAAACATTGAGCCTCACTTGACGGATCACCCAGGAAGGATCGAAGGTGTTCAACCTTTTTTTGGAAAGTTTTGTGAAGATTCATAAAAATATATATGGAGAGGTTTCCTTATGATCAGATTATCAGTTGAGTCTGGTCAGGTTTAATAATGAAATTATGTTGCTGCTCAATTGTAGTACCTTGTTACAGTTGAGTTGTGATGTTATAATGAGTGCTGGCCGAGCCAGCAGTCAAGGTGTAAGAGAAATCACAGAACAGCTCCATTACAGCTAGATCACAGCTTCATTTTAACCAATATAAAATGGGAACTTTCTTTTTGTTCTTCGTGCAGAGAATTTTGACCCTGTTTGAGATGATCTACAGATGAGTCCTTCTCGTACCACATACCCACTGCCAGGGCTGCCCACATATGGGGCGGACTCCGGCAATGGGCACATGGTATTTTTTATATGATCACAAGGGAACTCTACAGTGTCTGGAGAAGGAAACAAGAGGCGTGGGGTTCTAGGAGCTAGCAGCCTCCACTACTAAATGTTTACCACAAAGAGCTACTCCTAGTGTGATGACCTAAATACAGTTACAAAAACATTGTGAGTGCAGGCATCTCACAAAAAGTGACGGACTGGTCTCACACACCACCTGGTGTCATGCTTCATCATCGGCCCGTCCTCGCCCTCTAAAACTTTCGTTTGATAGAGGGCGGGCATACACCTGACGACAGGGATGCACTTCTAAATTACTAAGTGGGGGCCCGTGATAACGTGAGTGAGGTTACACATTGTCGTGTACCTATTAACATGTCCCTGCGACCTTAACTATGTTGGCATGACAACAAGAAAAATCAGAATCCGCATTAGTGAACACCGCAGCACCATCAGGTGTAAAAAAACAAACACTAAATTGACACGTCATTTTGCTGAAAGAAACCATAATGACATGGACCTAAGATGGACCATTCTTGAGGTCATGAATAAAAGCAAATTTGACCTCACTAAAGCCCTACATGTGAGGGAACAACGGTGGGTCTATCGCCTACCGTCCCACGAAAAGGGCCTTAATGATGACATCCCGTGGGTACAGCTGGGACGGTGACATCAGTCTAGTATCCCTCCCTGCCTAGTTATTTTTCATAAATATAGAGCAGTTACGGCATGACCTAGACACCAACCAGACTCTCTCCTTTACACCTTACTCCACAACGAGGCCATACCTTGGACGTCAATCCGATGAACCAGGGGCTCATATCTCTTTCACGCCCCCGTGTCACGTAATTCCATTTCGGACTAAAATCTCACCGTCCAACAACACTCGTGACATGCATGTTTTAGTAAGACCCACTGTGTTCACATTCTCGGTAATTTGCCATTAAAAATTCCACGCTCGTTGCTCAATCTTATCAATCTTATCATTTTGCGATCATGCCTTTTGCGCATTCACAGCGCACAATCAGTCACTAACACCAACTACGCACTCCCTCGGACACCCTTGCGTCATCCAGGCATCCCCACTTAAGGCTACACATCATTTGTGTTCGCATCACACTACCACAATGTAGCAATACCAATCTCTTTGCGAATGTACACCCAACATTAATATGGGTACGTGACTTTCTCTTTTAGTTTGTAGATAGTGTGCCGCATCTTGGCCAACTTGAACCGCGCTTCCCGCTCATTTCCAAGTGGCCAACTTTGGACATTTCATTTTTCCCGATGCTACTGCATCGCCATGGCAACCACACATGCCTTGACGCGTCACGTCTGGATGCGCAACCACGCTCCAATTCCATCAGTAGACATGGGATACGTCTTCTGACACACGCACTCCCCCAGCCAATAACGCTCCCCCTCTCCCCTCCTCAGCCTTGTTCCGCCCCTAGCAACTCCTAGTTTGGGCATGACCGGCCATTCACATGACACCATTGGATGCGCGCCGCCACCATCTTGAGACCAGGCATTCACCTGGTTCAACTACCCCTTTGACCGCTCAGGACACCGGAAGGCAAACACCGGGAGACACCCTCTCTGCTAATTTCACGCCGTCACTGCCAATTAACGATACGGCTGCACTATAAAAGTGTCGGCATCACCCCCTCACTCCAACATTCGGGAGGACCGAGAGCAGCCACCTAGGACGCAAGAGGGAAACTTTCCTGAGACAGTAAGAGTGTGATTGGGCTGAGTGATACACTAGGATCCATTGATCCATTCTTGTGCGAGTGTGGGCATGTTGCACTGATGTTTGGAGGTTTCCCTCCAATACATTCATTCATGCATCTTGTGGTTTTCATATTTTTCCTTTACAAAGTGGATAACAGGAGTTTCCCCTTCCCCCTCCCCCCATGGGGCAAGTAGTTCTCGCAATTAGGGTAAGATCAGTGTGAGCCCTTTGCTCTTACAATTTTTCTGCTTATGTGTACACACATAGAGTGTCACAAAGTCACGTGAATAATCACTCACTTATAGGAACCAATGCATGCGTTGTTTTCTTGATGCAGTTTCTCATGCTCTCTTGACCCGTGCCTATTGTCACAAAAATGTTTGATTTCTATCACACTCTTTTTAGGCTTGACCATTGGAAGCCATTTAGGAAGTGGAGAGTGGCCTTTGCCATACCCGCGCAGTGGTAGCTTCTTGCCACCAGTTGGTAAGAACGGAGCCCCCCGCTTAACACTTAGGTCCTGATGAATGCCTTGGACCCACCTGGGCCGATACGGCAGAAACATGTTGACCACTCTAGGGGACAATAAATACCCCATCCACTGTCCAATGTTTTTAGCATCATATAGATATTAGTCACATTAAAATAGTTTTCCTGAAAACTATAATGATTTTTAATCTCACTCACATTATCACGGGCCCCCACTTAGTAATTTAGAAGTGCATCCCTGTCATCAGGTGTATGCCCGCCCTCTATCAAAAGAAGGTTTTAGAGGGCGAGGACTGGCCGATGATGAAGCATGACACCAGGTGGTGTGTGAGACCAGTCCGTCACATTTTGTGAGATGCCTGCACTCACAATGTTTTTGAAACTGTTTGGGTCATCACACTAGGAGTAGCTCTTTGTGGTAAACACATGGTATTTTTCACATGTATCAAGCATATGTGTGCATCCAACATATATGGAAAAAGTACTCACCACCGCCGCAAAATCTCTACATCCACACCGCTGGCACTGTGATCAACTCATAATACAGCAGTCTAAAGACCACCAGCGCTGGGGGCTACTAACTGGCACAAACGTGTTTCTTGGGTGGTCAGACCATCAAACTTGTATCAGGCCATATATTTTTTCAGCATTTTCCCCACCGTTGTATAGATTAGAGTGCGAATAGTAAATCTAACACTACTGAGGTCAACACTTTCCCTACTGTTTCTTAGACTGGGAATATTAAATATAACCCCTCAGGAGTTCAACACTTTCTCTACTATTTCTTAGACTCGAGTGAAATTTGTAAATCTAATCCCTTTGGAGCCCCACAATCCCCCTACTGTTGCTGAGACTGGAGTGGGACTAGTTATTGTAACCCTCCAGAGTCCAACATTTTTCCTACTGTTGCTTAGAATAGATTGGGGACTGTCAATCTAACCCCCACCGAATCCAGTACTTTCATTACTATTCCTTAGAATGGACTGGGAATAGTAAATCTACTTCCTTCCAAGCCCAACACATTCCCAACTGTTGTTTGGACTGGAGTGGGAATAGTAAATCTGACCCCTCCGGAGTCCAACACTCTCCCTACTGTTGTGTAGACTAGAATGAAAATAATGTATCCAAACCTCCCGGAGCCCGACACTTTCCCTACTTTTTTACATGATGGAGTGGGTATATTAAATTGAGATAGTTGAAGGTACACACTTTGAGTACTGTTTGCAAATTAATACTTATATTAATTTATTGCACTGATATCATTTTATATCCTATGTTGTAGTTTCTAAAAAAAAGTTTTACATGTTTTGCTATTAGTAATTTTGAGAGATTTGTTTTTCTTTCAAATTTCCTTTATTGATACTTATTACATTTGTTTAATTATTTAATATATTTTATATATTTCTTACATTGTGTTTGTGGTTGATAATAATTTAATGTTTTTATTAACATGTAAATCTTTTGATATTATATATATATATATTACCTACTGGCGGTCGCCAGTAGGTAGTTATAGTTAGGACTGGGGGGCATATGTATCAAGCCCTTTTCCCGTTCGCAAACGGGCCGATTCTCAGAATCGGCCCGTTTGCGAACAGGAAAAGGCTTTTTGGGATGTATCATCCCAAAAGGGCATCGCAAATTAGAGCATCGCAAATTTGCGATTCTCTATTTTGCGATTGCATTTAAGGAATTGCAAATTGCGATTCCTTAAATGCAATGTAACAAGCACCCAAGTTGTGCGATTTCTCCTTAAGAAATCGCAAATTACCATAGACTTCAAGTTGGTGGTAATTTGCGATTTCTTTGAAAGAAGCATTTTTTGCTATCTTTCAAAGTGCCATGTGGCGCACATACATGCCCTTAAGGCATGTATGTGCGCCACATGCGCACACATGCTCATTTCAGGGGTGCATCAGGGTGTCCTTATGACACCCTTGCACCCTTGAAATTATTCTCAATTTGCGATTCTCTAATTGCGAATCTCTAATTGAGAATGTCTTCCCATTCATTCCTATGGGCCTCCTGGCCCATAGGAATGAATGGGAAAGTATTCCTTAATTGCGATTAGCAATTTGCTAATCGCAATTAAGGAATGCTAAGAAATCGCAAAACATTTGCGAATTTTTTATTACATCCCGTTTTGCAATTCTCAAATAGCGATTCCCTAAAAATCGCTATTTGAGAATTGCAAAAACGGAACTTGATACATATGCCCCCTAGTTACTATAGGAAAATGGCAACATTCTATTCGCAATAACTTTGGCGCCGATTGATGAATCTTTGTAAAATTTTCAAAACTAATTCTTTGTTGAGATCAGCTCCTATGTTGAAAGTTTGGGGGTGATTCGTCAAGGGGGGGCCGAGAAAAAGGGGGGTCCCAAAACGTGTTTTTTCAATGTTAATTTCCATAGGAAACTTTAGACAAGGCTACAGGTCGAACGGGTGAATGGAATTACCCCAAATTTGGCAGGGAGAAGGGTCGTGGTCTGGAAAGCATTCATTTGTTTATTTGGTATAAATCCGTCCAGTAGTTTTTGAGAAATATTGAAATTTACAGATATCGATATTTGGGGATTCTGCCATCTGATTGGCTGAGGCGTTATGAGCACGAGCTTGCTGCTGATTGGCTGCGAGCGCTGCGAGCACTTGCAACTAGGAAGTGTTGGCCGCCATTTTGTGATTCTGTTGAAGTGAGTAAGAGGGAAAAAGGGTGAAAAATGTGGGAAAGAGGAGGGTAGGAGCACTGTAACCTTTGTGTGGTGTTTAGGGTGTGCTATAGAGGGGGTGCGAAGTGAACTAATCATACCTACCGGTGTGAAAGTTCTAGGCTACAAAAATTAAGTGAGGTATTGGCTAGTGTGTGATGTTTCTAAGGTGAGCTTGTGCACGACTCGAGCATTAATGCGTGAGCCCACACTGTGTGTCTTATGCTGTGAAGTCATGTGCCCTGGCCGCTGCAGTACAGATGTGGAAGTAGTGTCAGCATGTGTTTATACCTACTAGGATGAACTACTGACCCGTAGTGGTGTGAAAGTCCTGGGGTACGGAAAATATGTGAGGTATTGTCTAGAGTCTCATGGAAGGAGGAAGTGTTGGCCGCCATTTTGTTATTCTGTTGAAGCGAGTAAGGGGAAAAAAGGGCAAACAAAGTGGGAAATAGGAGGGTAGGAGCACTGTAACCTCTGTGGGGTGTTTAGGGTGTGCTATAGAGGGGGTGCGAAGTGAACTTATCATACCGAACGGTGTGAAAGTGCTAGGCTACAAAAATTAGGTGAGGTATTGCCTAGAGTGTGATGCTGCTAAGGTGAGGTGGTGCGGGACTCAGGGATTAGAACGTGAGTCTAAATTGTGTGTCTTATGCTGTGAAGTCATGAGCCGTGGCCGCTGCAGTACAGCTGTGAAATTAGTGTCAGCATGTGTTTATACATACTAGGACGAACTACTGACCCGTACAGGTCTGAAAGTTCTGGGGTACGGAAAATATGTGAGGTAGTGTGTAGAGTCTCATGCTGCTAAGCTGAGCTGCTGCCGGACTCGGGGATGAAAGCATGAGCCCAAACTGTGTGTCATATGCTGTAAAGTTATGTGCTCTGGCCACTGTGCCACATCTGTGCAAGTAGTGTCAGCATGTAGTTGTAGCTACTTGGAGGAACTTTTGTTTCGAACATTGTAACTTGTGTATGGTGCTTAGGGGGTGTTATATAGGGAGTGCGAAGGTAAATTCGTGTGTATGAAATTAATTTGGTATTTGGAAAGTGGAAAGCACTGACTCCTATGGGTCTGATGGCGCTGGGGCATAAGGTGAGGTGCTGCTGGATTTGGGAATAAAGCTGATGAACTACTGACCCCTATTGTGAACTTTTAACATGCACGTGCCGTTAAATGTTTGATAAAATGTTGCAAAAGTATATCGTTAGGTTAAAAAGAAATTATGAACTTTTACCCTGCAGGTGCCGTAGAAGGTCCCAGAAAGTGTGGTGATAAAATAGGTTGAACTTGTGACCTGTATGTGGTGCAGAATAATAAGTAGCTTTTCGGAAGGAAAATCCTAAATTAACCAATGGAGGTACGTTTTGGAATGTCGTTGAAGGAATGAAGTATTCTGATTTGTTCTTTACATGTATTTATGTGTGGAGCGACAGAGAAATTGTGCCATTCCTGGTTTCATTCTTGATGAAGTCGGAGCTTTACATGTACTATGTGAGAAAAGAGAGAATTGTATGCGTGTGTCATTTGAAATCTGGGTAACAACTACAAAGGTGAGTTAGAAAGGAACAAGGTGTGTTATGTGTTTTATAGTATTGATTAAGTATTTGAGGTGATGTTTTTAATTTTGAAAGTATTTTTTATTTCTAAGTAATATAGTGTTAGTAAAGTGTGGTGTTTGATATTGGTTATGAAATATGCATAAAATTTGAGCTGTTGCTATATAAGTATTTCATATATGTTTAGGAATTTTTCACAGAGAAGAAGTGTAGTTTGTCATCTTTAGAGGACTGTATTGTTTTGAAAATGAGGTACAGCGTTGATCAGAGTTTGTAATGTATTTGGGGAGATAAAGAAAATGTTGCACGTTTGCAACTGATACCTTTTCTGGAAATAGTGGGGTGGGGTGGTGGTGGTAGGAGACATATGTGTTATTAAGTTGAAAGCGATAAAATGGAATGCAGAAATGTTATGTGGGCAGGTTGTGGTCCTATTTTTGACACTGAGAGGTAGGTTTGAATGTAAGTCAGGGTAGGTTGTTGTACAGTGGGGCCGTGTACAGTGTTTGGAGATTACATGGAGAGGAGATGGAGATAGGAAAAGTGATACGTTCCTTTTATATGTAGGCATAGTTTGAATCATGTGATCCTAAGTTGAGATAAATATGACTATGGTTTCTGGTTTGCATTTGGGTATAGTGAATAGTTTTTGTAATTTCTGACTAGTGAATAATAAAAAGGTAGATATATTAAAATATATGGTAGTAAACGTATTAATTATTGTCTGTTCTTATGGAATAGAAGTAGTTGGGGAGTGCTTCTTTAGAAGAGATGTTTTATAATTGTGTGAGAGATAATAAAAAGTCAATGTGCGGTACATTTTCTGTATGAGTTTGTTGACAATAGAGAACTACATGTGATTATAAGTGATACTATTTTTCAGGCTGTGTCGCTGTGGCGGATATATGTAGTTGTTGAAGTGGTTCGTGTTTTACTGATGGTGAGCTTCACTAGCCGCTTTGAGACACTCGTCAATTTATTTATTCCATTTAATATCTTTAATAAAGATACAGTAAAGGGACTATATATCAAACGTTTGAGAATTAGAACTTTGTTTACTCTCCCCATGCCCTGCTATACACTCTACAGAGTTTTTAAACGACTTTCGTAACATATAGATGTCTAGCTAGTAAAGGTGGTGTAGTTCGACTTGGCCCATTTATAAACCGTGCTATGGGATGGTTTATGTTTTACCCGCCAATTTGCATGTTTAAATACTTTTTGCTGATAAGTGCTCCGGCAGACACCTGTTAAAATTAACATCGTATATGGGTATATTGGCGCTACTGGGAATGGTGGGGGTTTCTGTTAGATTTCGTACGGTTAAGCAAGGGTGGGGTGGGGGTGGGGGAGGTGGTTATGTTGCTGATTGAAACACAGAATATAGTAACGTGCAGATGTCGAGCTACTAAAGGTTATCTAGTACTACTGGGAGCACTTATAAAGCGCCCTATGGCATGGGATATGTTTTAGTTGCAAATTTGCATGTTTTAATACGTTTCGCTGATGAGCGTTTCAGGAGACATCTGTTGAAATTAAGCCTCTGTTTCGCTATAGTGGCGCTTCTACGTTTGCTGGGGCTCTTTCTTTTATTGCGTAAAGTTAAGCAAGGGCGGGTGTTGAGGTGGTGTAGTGGTACTGTGACTATTTATAATCCGTCTTATGGTATGGTGTACGTTTGAGTTGCAAAATTGCAGGTTTTAATAGGTTTTGCTGATGAGCGTTCCAGCAGACACCTGTTGACATTAAGTCTATGTATGGCTATAGTGGCGGTAACGGGAGTGCTGCGGCTCGTTGTTTGATTTCGTAAGGTTAAGCAAGGGATGGGTGGGGGTGGGGGAGGTGCGTATGTTGCTGATTATAAGACGGATATTTGTACCGTGGGCATGTGTAGTTACTAAAGGTAATGTAGTTTCACTGGGCCCATTTATAAACAGTGCTATGGGATGGTTTATGTTTTACCCACCAATTTGCATGTTTGAATAGTTTTTGCTGATAAGTGTTCCGGTAGACATATGTTAAAATTAAGCCTGTGTATGGGTATAGTGGCGCTACTAGGAATGAGGGGTTTCTGTTGGATTTTGTACTGTTAACCAAGGGTGGGGGTGGGTGTGGGGGAGGTAGTTATATTGCTGTTTGAAATACAGAATATAGTAACGTGGAGATGTGGAGCTACTAAAGGTGATGTAGTACCACTGGGAGCACTTATAATGTGCCCTAAAGCATGGTATATGTTTTACCCGCACATTTGCATGTTTTAATACGGTTTTCTGATGAGCTTTTCAGGAGACATCTGTTGAAGTTAAGGTTGTGTATGGCTATAGTGGCACTTCTACGTTTGCTTTGGCTCTTTCTTTTATTGCGTAAAGTTAAGCAAGGGCGGGTGTTGATGTGGTGTAGTGGTACTGTGACTATTTATAAACCGTCTTAGGGTATGGTGTATGTTTAAGTTGCAAAATTGTAAGTTTTAATAGCTTTTGCTGATGAGCGTTCCGGCAGACACCTGTTGACAATAAGTCTATCTATGGTTATAATGGCGGTAACGGGAGTGCAGGGACTCGTTGTTTGATTTTGTAAGGTTAAGCATGGGTATGGTTGGGGCGGGGGATGTGTGTATGTTGCTGATTATAAGACGGACATTTGTAACGTGGGCATGTGTAGTTAGTAAAGGTAAGGTAGTTTGAGTGGGCCTATTTATTAACCTTGTAATGGTATTGTTTATGTTTTTCCCGCAAATTTGCATGTTTGAATACTTTTTGTTGATAAGTTTTCTGGCACACACCTGTTAAAATTAAGCCTGTGTATGGGTATAGTGGCGCTACTAGGAATGGTGGGGGTTTCTGTTTGATTTTGTATGGTTAAGGGAGGGCAGGGTGGGTGTGAGGGAGGTGGGTATGTTTCTGATTAAAACACAGAATTTAGTAACGTGCAGATGTCGAGCTACTGAAGGTGATGTAGTACCACTGGGAGCACTTATAAAGTGCCCTATGGCATGGTATATGTTTTACCTGCAAATTTGCTCATGAGCATTCCGGTAGACGGTTGTTGAAATTAAGTTCTTGTATTGTTATAGTGTGTTTACTAGGTTTGGTGTGGCTCTTTCTCTAATCTTGTGAAGTTAAGGAGTTAAGGAAGGATGGGGAAGAGGGTGGTGCAGTGGCAGTGTACCCATTTATGAACCGTTTTATAGTATGGTATATGTTTTTCTGGCAAATTCCCATGTTTTAATACGTTTCAGTGATGAGTTTTCCAGCAGACAGGTACCGAAATTACATAACATTTCTGTGGATAAGACCTCTTCGTGCTGATAGACACTCTTGTACTGTGGGAGAAGGCTGATAGCGTTGATTGCAAATTATGAAACTTGGTGCCATTGTAGATTTTAATGGAAGGTTACACTGTTTATTTGTTACTATGGTGTAGTTAGGGTTCTAAGTGGGAGAAAAAAAAGTGGGGGTGCTCTAAAAGGGGGGAGGGCAAAGCTCTTCAAGGGGTGTGGGCTATGAAAGTTGGGGCATGGTCTACATCAAGATAAGTATCATTGTGTGCTTTAGACAATCCTATCCAATTATCGTAGGTTTGGAAAAAAACATTGTTTAAAGGATTTCCCCTTCTTCCACAACGTGGGTAACCTAGCGTGATGTCTCCAGTTCTCCGTAGTGAGCAAAATAAGCAAAATAAGCATGCGTATATCGATGTGCATGCTGTCACTGCAGTGTAATAAAAAATAAAAAAATTGACTATCTTTGAGAGGCCCGAAAATAGAGCCTGGTAGAAAGTCGTTTGGAGGCTGCCTGAAAATAAGTGCCGGTCCCCAGACCCGGGCCAATTAAAGCGCAGTATCCATGCATCCTAAGCACTGCAGCATTCAACCATCTTTTAATTGATGCATATATTCCTACTTATATATATATACATAAATCTGTTCGTCCGCTTATCTTAAGCATCTATGAGCGCACTCGCCTATAGTAAGCACTGTGCCATTCATGCAGCGATACACCTATATATGCATAGATATATCTGTCCCAGAATCAATCTTAAGCATTTATCAGCCCTCCCGTCTATCGTAAGTACTGGTCTTTGCATTCATTCATCCTTCCATCCATCCATACATTGATCTATGTATCTATCCATTGATGCATCTGGCCATGCATCCACTCGCCCTTTATTCAACTATACTTTCTTATTTACGTGCATCGTCCGCCCCCGATCTTAAATACGATGTATTATACTCATCCAGCTACCCTCTTAAGGCATAGAAAAGGCTTGCGAAAAGCATTGACAGGCAGATTTTTTAATAAAGTATAACAAAGCTTTGAGTTACTCTTTGTGCAGCATACTTCAACATCCTTCTCTGGTGGTGTTTTAAACAAAGGTACATCTAGCGAAAGAAATGTAAAGGAGCTTTTAAGTGTAATACGTTAATTTAGAAACATACCGTTTTGTCGAGTTGTTTATAGGTACACTGTTTTAAAGTGGCCGTGACTGACAGATACTGAATACCTGTACTTCTTATATTTGAGAAAGTATACCAGAGAGCTAATTTGGGGTGGTGAGAAGTACAGTGTAGGAATATAAAAATAATTGTAAAGATGTTATGTTCATATTAAAGAGGGGGTGTGAGAACTTAGTGAGGCAGGCAAAGTGTGTGTTTTCGTAGCACTAAAACAAGACCGTGTGTAAGGTGAGAGCAGGTTCTTTGTGGAGTTGCCTTGTTGTGGTCGTTTGCAGAGGCGCAACCAGAGGGACATTTTCGGGGGAGCCTAATTCTTTCAGCAATAGGCAGAGTGTGCATGTAGGGGTTGTAATAAGGGGCGAAAAAGAACAGAGTCTCCCTTACAAAAAATTGATGTTTTGAAGACCGGTGAAGTACTCTGGTGTGGCTCTGTGTCAGAGAGTTTGGGGCAATGGGCGTTGCGCGCCTGGTGGTCTGTCTGCTAATCACCTCACGATGATGTTGCTGGTGCGTTGCATAGAAAGAAGGGAAATACTGAGAGAAAATGGCTCTCTTTAAAGGATTTCCATACTCCTATAATGCGAGTCACTTGGTATGATGTCTGCACTTCTAAGTAGTGAGCAATGTGCATGCTCTCAAAGTGTCACTGCAGTGCAATAAAGAAAAAAAAACGGATTACGTTTGTGAGGTTGAAAAATAGAGCCCTATTAAGACCCGTTTAGAGGCTCCCAAAAATAAAGTGCTGGTGGTCACATCCCCACAGACACCCCCTCCAGTTAAAGCCCTGGGTGCAGTGTTATGTTTGCAAAGTTGTTGATAAAATTGTTAGGTAATAATTGAAATTTTTATGTGTGCTGTTTGGTTGATAATATCATTCTAAGTACATAGATTAACATTTTTAAAAATACTATTAATAAAGTTGTGTGCGGTGGGTTGCAGAGAAAGTGGTGTTGGGTGGTGGGGTATGGCAGAGAGTTGAAAAGTATGAGGTAGTGCAGTTATATAGAAATTGTAAAGGAGTATGTAAATAATTAAATAAATACTTGCTGTATGTTCTATAGCACTACTTGTCATCCTAGTGCTCATCTGTCGTGCTCCATCATGTTGTGTTGCAGCACTGGGTCTGGAAGTTGGTAGTGGAAGTTTTGCAATTGTATGTTATTATTTTAACATAGTGAAGAAATGTGAAAATAATTGAATCTATTTTTTGTTTTTCAGAAAATTATTTCGTTTGGATTGAAATTTGGAAATGCCTAGAAGAAGTGAATAAAAAGAAAAGAGAAGAAAAATATTTATTTGACGAAAAAGAAAGATCTTGAAGTAGAAAAAAATGCGACTAGTAGAGAAACTGTTTGAGTAAAAGCAAATGACAATTAAAAAAAAAAAATATTACGAACATTTAATGAGATAATCATCACACAAAGCAAAAAGAAGAATTTTTCAAGTAAGGTGAAGCAGAATTCAATTTCAAATACGAGGAAAAGGAAAGATGATAAAGAAATAGTATCTGGTACTTGGAGACAAAAACAATTTTAAGAAATTCGTCAGAGACTTTTTCGATCTAGAGTGATTCAGAATTTATTGAAAACATGCCTCAAATATAAAAGAAGAATGTTCCAATTCAAAGAGAAGCAGGGTATTGAAAGTATCGTGGATACTGCTTTTAATTTGAAACAGAAGTTGTTCATTTTGATTTTAAAGAGAATGAAAGTATTTGATAAAATAGTCAAAGTATTGAAAGACAAAAGTAGAAAAAAAGACTTGTGAACAGAACCAACTTTTGTAAAATCTTTAGTGGATATTGGAGACATACTTCTAGTACTGAGCCTTTTTTAATGAGGAAAGTTACTTCCAGGAAAATAGTTTATCATTTGCAGTTGATACTGGAGGTCGTTGCTACGAAGTTCAGGATGGTGTTCCTCTTCCAAAGGAGGAAATGGTTGATAAAAGTGCAGAAGAGTTAATAGCTGAAGAAGTGCAAAGGAAACGTCCACGAGCTCCTGTGTATAAGTGGAGTTGTAGTAGCAATTGTAGTATTCAACAGGAATCCATTGATATAATGCGAAATTTGCTACGAGAATATACTCAGAAAAGTATAAAACAGAAGATTAAGTTGTTACAAGGACTAGATCCATGTAATGTAAGAAAATATACTGAGACGTATGGGTATTCTCTGGCTTGTCTTTCAAGAAAAGTTTGTAAAAGAGTTTTTCATCATTTGAGGATGTTAGCAGTACACCATTCAGAAATGCGGAACTTTGTAAAGAAACTGTACTATGTAAAAAGTCCTGTATTAAGATTAAGTGAACTAAATGGAATTCTTTTATTTGGTTCTTTATCAGATGTTCAAAAAAAGTGTGATGATATTGAAATGCGATATTTTGGTTCAGAAGAGCAGTTCATAGAAAGTGAAAGTTTGACAATTGCAGATGTTGGAGGAGATGAGAAAGTGATTAGCACTGATCAGTTTGAACAAGAAATTGGAAAGTTTAATGTAGTATGCTCTGAAATACGAAACTATGTTTGTGTTTGTTGTCGACATACTCATTATGAAAGTCAAAGTAGGAATGTTAATTTGTATTTGAAAAGTGAAAAGGAGAACAGTGGTAAGTGGGAAGAATTTGCAACGTACTTGTTTGTTGAAGGTCGATTTGAGTTAGGTAGTGATCAACGTATATGTAAATATTGTTACAACAAATTAGAAGAGAACAAAATGCTTGCTAGAGCAGTGCATAATAAGTTGGAGTTGGCAGCTATTCCGCAGGAGCTGGCCAAATTGAATACATATGAGTCGGTTCTAATTCAATCTGTTCATCCTTTTCAAACTATAATTCAGATGGAGCCTAAAATAGGTAAACTGCCACCAACAGACTTGCAAAGAGGGCTGAAAGGAAGAGTGGTGTACTTACCTTTGGATTTTAAGAAAAACATTGAAACTATTGCTGGAGAGAAAGAGGAAGATGAGGCAGTAGTTATTTTAGTAAATGGTGTACCCACAAAGAGTCGGAAAATATGGCAAGAATTAGTGGATGTTAATAAAGTTGAAAAGGCTACCTTATATCTTATAGAGAACAATATTTATTACAAAAATATAAATGTGGATGAACAGGTAATACGTTTAGATGATTTTGAAATTTCAAGTGGTCAAATAGAGAAAGTGGACAAGTCAAAGACTGAAGAGATTTATGAACATTATACAATATGTCCTTTACATTCAAAAGAAGTGATAGGAAGTAGCATTGGGTTATTTCAAATGAAAAAAGCACAGGGAACTCCAATGAGTGGATGGGAGAAAAGCTTGGAAGCTCGTTGTTTTCCACAGTTGTTTCCTACTGGAGAAGGTGGACGATATGATGACCAACCTGTACGGATTCCAGCTTCAGAATATCGGTCAACAAGATTCTATTCTGAAGATCCTAGATTTTGACAGTGCATTCCATACATATTTCACCTTTTGTTTGAAAGTGATCTGTCTTCTCTCTCGTATGCAGTGAATCATATACTTAAAACTGGAGTTCATGAATCACTTCTTTCTGTGAAAGAATTTGTTGAGAATGTTCAAGAAACAGATGAAAATTTAGAAGCACAGTTAATCAATTTGATGGCATGTCAACGTGGAACAAATGAGTATTGGTATCGTCGTCATGGAGAACTCAAGTGTATGTTACGGAACTTAGGTACACCAACATGGTTTGTCACACTTAGCTGTGCAGAGTATGCATGGGAAGATTTGCTTGAGTTTTTAAGAGAAGCAAATTCTAATATAAAAAATGTTGAAATAAAGACTGGCGAACTGTGTTCATTGGATCCTGTAAATGTGTGCAGATATTTTAATCATAAGTTTCAAGGTATGATGTCTTTTATCAGTAATAAAAAGAATCCACCTCTTGGAGAAGTTACCGATATCTTTTGGAGAAAGGAGTATCAAGCAAGAGGTGCACCTCATATACATATGCTAGTATTAATCAAGGATGCACCTAAATTTGGAAATGATTCTGAAACAATATTGTCTTTCATCGAAAAGTATGTGACGTGTGAGATTCCAAGAGAAGAAGGAGATAGAAGCTTGAGACAGCAAGTTTTATGTTTCCAAAGTCACCGTTGTCAAAAGTATTGCAGAAGAAAATACAAGTCTAAAGGAACATTTTACACCAAATGTCGGTTTGGTTTTCCCCGTCCAGTCATTTGTAAAGGAAGAGTAAATTCTTTTTTTTCTTCTGTGAGGCACACAATAACTCAGAAATCTCCAAAGAATACCTACAACTTAAAAAGAACAGAAGTTCAAAGTATTTCAATGACTATAATCCAGTCATTTTAAAAATGTGGAATGCGAACATGGACATCCAGTATGTTGCAGATAACTCAATTGCTGTTGCACGTCATGTTACATTGTACATAACAAAATCTGAAAAAACAGAGATGAAACAAATGTGGGAAGGAATTGCACAAGAGAATAGTCTTAGCAAAATATTTTACAGCTTTAGTTTTAGTTTAGCACTTAGTTTAGTATTAGCTTTAGTTTGTACAGCTTTGCCACCGAGAAATTGGATCGTATGAATGTTCAGACCGCGTGTGTTCTTCAAGTTTATATTCAAAATCACGAGAATCATTTGGGTAAGTTTAGGTCTTGCCTGCAAATGAAATAGAGCGTTGAAATCATTGGAAGAAATTGAACAATTAGCAGCAAATGAGCCAGATAGTACAGACATTCTTAAAACTAATATGTTGGACACATAGTATCCGAAAAGGAGCCAACATCTGGAACAGCTATGTCTCTATGAAGTACTTCAACATTACAGCTTCAAAAGAAATGTTAAAGAGAATTTAAAAGAAGGAAAGTTTTCAGTCATTGGATGTCATGGTTGTTTAGTAAAACATGCAAAGGGTAATCTTATAAACCAAAAGAAACTTAGGGGCCTATTCCGATGGCCGGTCGGACAGCTGTCCGTAGCCTTACCGTGCCACCGACACGTACCCGGAGCCGGTCCGTCCTGGAAGTACGAAGCGCATAACTACCAAAAACACGACCGACACCTAGGCTGTGAATCAAGCCCCATTCTCCGTCCGAGCCGTAACTCCTAAAGATGAACCGAGACGCCCAGAAACAGTATCCATAGCAGTTTCAGGCATGACAAGTACGATGCGTACTTCCTATGCTCCGGACGGGTCGTCACGCACGGGACGTCACAGCATCCGGAAAACAAGCAAATCAGCTACGATTCGCGCCACAAATCAATACACGGCTACGAGACGGACCAGCTTGCAGCGGGTACGAGACAGAGCAACAAGCAGCGTGTACGACACGAACATATCATGAATCCCATTGCGCAGGTCATACCAGTACTCTACATCTATGATCGGATCAGGGACCGACGCCGACGGCGCAGGCAGTAAGTCAGACACCTACAACACAAACAAATGACACGTACCCGCAAAATGGCACACACACACAGGAGATCCACATCCTGGCCACTAATAACAGCCCACCATAGGGGTTGCATGGCCAGCACCATAAACACCCCCACCCATAGTGGATCTGTTGCCCATCACCCCTGCCACCCCCACTCACAGGGCTTATGTTGCCCATTACCCCTGCCTCCCCCACCCATAGGGGACCTGTTGCCCATCAACTCTGCCACCCCCACCCATAGGGGACCTGTTGCCCATCACCCCTGCCACCCCCACTCACAGGGCTTATGTTGCCCATCACCCCTGCCACCCCCACCCATAGTGCTTATGTTGCCCATCACTACTGCCACCCCCACCCATAGGGGACCTGTTGCCCATCACCCCTGCCACCCCCACTCACAGGGCTTATGTTGCCCATCACCCCTGCCACCCCCACTCACAGGGGACCTGTTGCTCATCACCCCTGCCACCCCCAGCCATAGGATGGGTGATGCGCAACACATCCAGCATATGCAAACATCAGGTATGTCCGCAAAATACATCCCCCATAACATCATGACAACATTGTGTAGTCTGTGACAAATGCCCACAACAGTGATTATGGCTACGAGCATACAATGTAAGTAACAGCACATGTGTGACAAACACATGAGTGTGACATCCACAATGCAAGCCTCACCATAGCACTGTGGCAATGTAAAAAGAACACCCCCTCACTGTGTAGAACAGAAGTTAAGTGGGGGCTCACAAAATGCAGCAGATGTGGAGCATTGTGGTGATGGGGACCAAACCCCCCTCATCATAGTGACCAAAAGGTAAGTGTCATCATGGTCAAAGCTGTAAATAACAAACAGCATGTATGATCCCTGCTCCCAAAACATCAAACACTTCTGGGGCAAACTAGTGGTTGTGTCCCATACACACAGAGATGTGGTGAGGCTAACAGTGCTGTGAAAACATAACACTCTCGGCCATATGCAGACAAGCACCACACATGGGGGCTGACAATGCATACAGCGTACAATGACACAACAGCAGAAGTGACCATCACCAAGCATGCACACATCTCGAAAATAGACACACCAATCACAACAACATGGGTAGACTGTAGGTGTCAGCTCACAAACTCACATTCCATGCCAGCAATGGCACCCAACAACCAGGATGAATGTGCACAATGATGTGAAATGACTCACAGGGATTGCATGCAAAATCACAGAAACAGCATCCAGACAAAGGCCCACAACAGCAGTAACAATGTACTGGTGCAGATGCACAAACACAAACCGGCAAACTCACACTGCACATCTGATACAACATGTGTGTGTGTGTCACAGTATCCCCAGGCAACTACACAACACATGAGGGGGGGGCTGAACCACAGTGACACAGATGTGGACACAGTGCCATACAAAAGTAAAACGTCACTGGGACACCCTCAGTGGGCAATCAGGCATTAGGAGATGAGAGGGAGCACAGCAGACACATGTGACACAAGCTGGAATTAACACCAACTAACACAGCAAGTGACTGACACACAACACCACTACCCCCAGGGACCCCCAGAGACCAGACAGTGGGGTGACACAAGCATGCATGACACCTCCACTGTGATGACAAAGGCAGATGTCGTACAAACTGGGAAACCCAGACATGTGTCCTGTGCCACAAACATACACCACACATACACAAACAGAAATCATTCAGCATGGTTCCTCATCCATGGACAAATGGGAGCTAGGGGACCATCCATGCAAACATTCACATCAGTCCACCCTCAGTACCACACACCCTGAACTGCAACAATGTGTATCTGTGAAGCCCACATGGACAGGTGACATTGCACATGCACCCATGACAAACACAGGAATGTTGGGAGGAACTAAGGTGCACGGACACATCACACAAGGACAGTTTGCAACCCTGGGGAATGACAGACATACTGCACAGTATGCGGTACATGGCGATAACCTCAAAGCTCATGTAACCTCCAGAATCCCTGCCACAGTCCCAGGACAATGCAGAAGCCAAGGAGAACCACAAGGCATACATGCTGACACCTGCCAGAATCGCTGCCGTGAACCCGAAAAGTGGGATCAGTCACACACACATACAAATGTCTCAATCACTGAAAACTACCACCTAGGGACAACTACATGATATTGCAAACAAACAAGTGCCTTGAAGAACCCTGACTGTGTCCCATCTGTGTATGACAACATCATCACCACTCAGAACTGACAAATCACAATGATGATACACCAATTAACAGAAGTGTATCATGCACCCACACATCTGGTAGCCCATTGGACAAGTAGTGGGATGAACCCAGTACCACTCAGCAAGCATCAACAACAGGAACATTTCAAGGGAACCCTGTCTGTGTATGAACAGGGATGTGGACACACACACATGCTCATACAACACACACCATGCGCCCAGGTCATGTCACTGGACAACACACTAACTTGAGGGGACACAACTCCTGTGGGAGACCAGCTGTGCCAAACATATTCACCGCAAGTCCCACTCATGTCTGCAGAACACTTGGTCAGTCAGCCATCAGTTACCACACAATGAAGGCTCTGGTCACAACAGCCTGGGTACGTGAGTCTTCCCTAAGTCATCTGCACATACCGAAAACATATGTCTAGCAAGTTGCACAGAGGCCCCAGTTGCTCCTATACCAATGATGCCCACACCTGTAGGTCCAGTCTGGATGATCACAAAGTATGTGGAAGTGACAAATTGGACACTGGGAAGCTCATCATATGTGCAGGGGTGCAAGCCACAGATGTGACCATGCCAATGAAATGCTCACAGAGAGATTTACACAAATAGTTGATCCTGACACACCCAGGTAGCTGCAAAGGATGACAAGGATACCCACCAGAATAGGATGCATATCTCATGGACCACATGGAGTACCTCACATCAACACATCAGTATGCAACATTGTAAACCAAGCATTACAGGTGCAAGGGCATGTAAAACAACATCAACATGATGTACAGCTAAATCAAGTTCACAGGGACAAAAAAAAGCTTTATTCAGCATATTAAAAGTTAAACGTCTGTACTAACAAAAGGCCAATGGCCAGTCCATGTCCAAATGCCAAGGAGTGAACTAGAGTGACAAATTCAGCATATGGAAATCTAAACGTCTGTGCAAACAAAAGGCCAATGGCCAGTCCATGTCCAAATGCCAAGGAGTGAGCTTGCTTGCCTGCACTGCTAAGGCCTGGGGTCATTCCCTTGGAGGGGCATACATGGGGGCAGGCCAGGCACCGCAGGGACAGGATCAGGGTGCAGCCGAAGGAGGCAGTGAAGAGGTGGGGGATGCAGGCGAGACACTTGCAACTGCAGTGGAGCTGACTGAAGTGGTGGGTGCTGTCACAACTGTGGGGCACAAGTCAGATGGGGTGGGTGCCAGCACAACTCCAGTGGGCAGGTCAGATGGAGTGTATTGGCTCACCACTGCAGTGCCCAAGTCAGACGCGGTGGTCGTGGACTCCAAAGCAGTGCCTACATCCATGGGAGCGGAATGGGAGACAGGTGAGGTCGGCAGGGCGGGGGGGGGAAACGGTCCCCACAGCAGTGGCACCAACTGTCTGACCAGGTGTGGAGGAGCAAGTGCTGGGGGGGATGGCATTAGCATTTTGGGGATGGTGTATCTGTGTGTGGGGGAACACGGGGCAGGGAGTGGCGGGGGTTCCTCTGGAGTGGTGGCCTGGGGGAAGGAGGACGGAGACTTTGCATTGGAGCTGCGTGGTGGCGGGGGTCTTGCTCTTCTTGCGCCGGGGGGACTTGCGGGTGGGCGTCTCGGTCTGACTGCGCCTGGGGGAGGGTGTCCGGGTGTGAGGGGCACTCCCTTCCGTGTGTGTGGACTTCCTCTTCCCCTTGTAATCAGGATCTGCAGGGTCGGTGGGGAAGAGGCCAAGGTCACAGAGGAAGAGCTCTGGGGGATGGGGTTGAGGGTGAGGCAAGGGAAGGGGGCTGAAAGGGAGAGGTCTCGGAGGACTGTGGAGTGGTTGTGGATGACTGTGTGTGTGTGTCAGCAAACCAGCCCCTGTGAGTGTGGAATCAGTCCCCGCGCTTGCTTGTGTGCACGTCTAGCCCTTGGTTTGGGGGTTTCTGTGCTTGGGACAGGTAGGGTGCTAGGAATCGTGGGTGGTGCAGGGGTAGGAGGGGTGCGGGACTGTTGGAGGAGGGACACTGCTGCCATGAGGGAGGAGGCCACGGACTGACTGGTCCTCCATGCCCTCCATGAATGACACCAGTTGTGTCAACAGACCTGTGTGTGTATGGAGGACCTTCACCATCGACGTCTGCCCTACATGGATCTGTCGAAGTAAGTCCACAGACTCCTCACTCAGGGCAGCAGGGGACACAGGGGCAGGGGGTGCGGTGCCTGGAACAAAGGAGACATGTTCACGAACACGGGAGCCCACAGGGACCTCTGGGATGGGAGCCGATGGGAGGGGGGTGGTGGATGTGGTGGTGCCAGTGGCGGGGGCGGAGACAGCCTCTCTAGCTGGGGTTTGGTGGCTGCTGACACCTGCCTCCACAAGGGAGTCATCCTCAGAGTTGCTGTGGCCTTCAGCTGGGGGGGATGGTGCTGACGACTCCTCTGTGTGGCTCAACTCGCCCTCCGTGCCACTGGGTCCACCCGACTCCTCTCCTTCTGTCCCTGTAAGGCTCTGTGGCTCCTCCTGGTCCATGGAGCTGTCCCCTCCTGTGGCCGTGGATATATCTGGATAGGAATAGGACGTAACAGAACTACATCAGTCACCTGCACCAACTGCACACAACACAGTGAGTACATCACATCACAGGACAAGCCCTGGCATCATCAGCTGAACACAGCTCAAAGTGCCAACACTGTTAAGGATAAGACAATAATCATTCTCAACATCAACCATGGCACACATATCCCTCCTTGACTTTCACACATATGTCCGTTGCATGTTGGATGCTAACACACCAATGTGCCAACATGCAGCACCCACACATTAGTTGTACATTCAAGTGAACATGTAGGAGTATGTCACTATACACACAGGACATCTCTTGCTACTGATGAAGGGATGGGCAGAGACTCATTTCACATGCTTGGGATGCATGCCAGCAACACACACTATGATGTACTCATGTCCTGATGGGCAAGGCCACAATGGGGTGCATGGTGCACACTTGAACACAATGCATGCTCACTCATAGCAAGTTAAATGCCATGGCATGGGATGCCCTGAAAGTCAGTCAACACTGTCTCCTGTCACAGGGGCAGGGCATCCAGACAACAACAATATGCACTCACAATCCTAGCTCAGGGGTAAAGCTAACTCTGCAGATGACCGGCGCACTTGCCCATCCCATGCAAACAACAAATCCAGGACCCAGAAGACCCCACATCATGCAAACCATTCATATGAGTCTCAGAAAACACAAATCCCTGTACATTAACACATCACAGTCTGCCATGCATATAACCCAGATGCATGAAGGACACAGTTGCCTACACCATTGTGCGCTGTCAGATGATCACACACCTATATGTCACACAGGTTTTGTCTCTCACAGCCACATCGCAGATGTCATGCTGACCCTCTGAATCATGGACACCCCAGTTGTACGTAGCAACAAGCCACACCCTAATGACACAGAGGCAGACACCTGAGGGCACATGTCACTAAGCACAACCTGCAATTTCATACACAGGAGTGGGATTACAGAGTGTTTCTGAATGCCCTTGAGGGGGCATGACTGGCCAGGACTAAGTGAAACAGTGTTTTGCCCCGGACAGTAGTCAGGTGGCTAAGCAATTGTGACATACTTGATATACATACTCCTGATGCCACAAAAATTTGAGTCCCCTGCTGCTGTGTTTGTTTGGAATACCCTTGCCACATGATGCGAGTCAGACTAGCAATTAGTACACATCTCAAGGCACACACAGATCACATGGCACATCTCAGGCATTGTGTAAACAATTGACCCACCCATGAAACACACAACAGATTCACGGGAACTGTTGCTGACCGGTCCCTGAAGCATAGCTGACTGCAGGGACACAGTGCCCTAGTGACACAAGCAACAGACTGGCGGGGCCACACCTGTGGAACAGATGAGGAGGGTGCATCACACAAATGAGGGACCTGAGTTTGGGACTACAAGACCTACGTAATGTGGAAGTGTGACCAGGACAGAAGACTGCTATTTGCATGTCAGACATAGTACACAGATCAGACATGGACTCACCCCCTTCCTCCTGCTGTCTGGCCTTCAGCTGCCTATCCAGGTCAGGGAAGACCACCGCCAGGATCCAGAGCATGTGGGGGGTCCGGTGTCCACCCCTCCTGCGCGGAGGTGACAGCTTCAGCTGGAGTCTAGCTATCCTCCGGGTTTAGCCCCGAAGGTCCTGCCACCTCTTCTGGCAGTTGCGGATCCGGCACTTGTAGACCCCCACAGAATGAACAGCCCGGGTGATGGTCAGCCAGATCTCCTGCTTCTGGTGGGCATCCACCTGTGAGGAGGACAAAGTGAAAAGTACAGTAACACACATTCCCCAGATTTGTGCAGCACACATTTGGATATACATGTCATCATCAAAAAGGGAAATAAGTTACACAGGTAGTGCAACCATGGGGAATGAAAACTCACATGCATGTCTGACATGTTAACAATGCCTGGATAGTTTAAGCTTGCAATAATACACTTTAGCAGCAGGAAAACTATTCATTACATGTACCTACAAACTTTGGGGGATGAAAGTAGCCAGTGAGAATGCTTGCCACTGGTGTACACACTGCTAGTACTGCTAGTCAGACAACATGCATAATTAGGAAGGCAGTGGACAGCACACTCACCTGCTCCCCTGGTGTCCCATAGAGCTTTCTGTACTCTGGTAGGAGCCCATCCAGCAGGGTCTGGTTCTCCTCCTCAGTGAAGGCTGGGGCCCTCTCCAGAGTGCGTGCCATAGCAGGAGCCAGAGGATGCAGAGAAAGCAGCAGTGGTAGCAGGGATGTGGTCCAGTAGCATGTAGTGCAGGCAAGTGAGCTCCCTGGGGGCCAGCCAGCCTTATACCTGTGCTGCAGAGGCAGACTCTGTGCCATGTGTCCCAAGTGATAGGTCCAACAAGGTTGCATTCTATGAATCTGGCCAATCCATTCAAAAGTATGACTCGTACATGCCTTCCGCATCGTTCAAATCTTCACCTTCATGGAACACTTGAAATTGCAACATTGTTGTAGGCATCCAACTGAATTTCCAGTGCACAACTCGTTCAAGTTTTGAATCTGCATCCGTCTCCATGACAGTCCTGAGCCAATGGGTGCGCCCGGGTCGTTCAACTGACTGTACAACGTGTATTTTGAATATACACATGCACCCGTCTCCATTCGATTCAATGGCCAAGGTGTAAGCCTGTCTCAGACCATGCCTGTCTGACGCGTATGCGGACCCCATTGGATTCAATGACAAAGCGTACGCATGCCTCGGTCATCAACCGTGCAATGCGTACACATTGACACCCGCGTCGGACCTCATTGGATTCAATGACAAAGCGTACACACGGCTCGGTCATGAACCGTGCAATGCCTATGCATTGTCACCCGTGTCGGACCTCATTAGTATGACTATTATACGGATGCAACACACATGTACTGGCCATGGACACCTGCGCACAACTGCCACACTATAGCATTGGCCACACAGTGTCCCATGGCATGTAAGGCTTCATTCCCTGGGTGGTGGGGGGCCACAGCAGTTTTTTTGGCTGGCACTTTGTGCAGCCACTCGCAGGCTGTTATTGTGTACATGGGGGCAGAATCCTTTGTGTGTTGTGCACATTACCACTGTGATGTGCAATTGGACAGTAATGGGCATGAGTCAAGGCCACAGTGTCAGGTTGGATATGTTTAAGACATGTCACATACACCCTGAGTCCTGGGGGTGATGGCATATACGTCACAGTGAGACCAGTAGCCCCAATATTGATGTGCACCCACAGTCTGTGTGCATGTTGTGTCTCAGATGTGTCTGATCACATATTACCAATGGGTGACAGTCTCCACATCCATGTGGTATATGCATCAACCTTGATGAGGTGTATGTCTAAGAGACGTACATGTAGGGCCGGCAGGAACAACAGTGGCCACTAACTGTGGGACTTACTCTTGCCTTGTGGTGTGTACGTGCTACGCCATGTCCATTGCTGTGTTGATGTGGCAATACAGGGAGCCTGGGTTTCTGCATGGCAAAGATCTGTGATGCCTGGGAGACATGAGGCCTCAATTGTCACTGGGGTGTGTTTTTTGAACGTTGCAGCAGCACATAGGTTGGGTGACACAGCCAGATGATTGGCGCATTGCACTACATGGCACTCATGTGGACATGTGGAATTGAGATGTGAGGTGGTGGTCTTGTAGGTGACATATGTGTCCATGACCAACAGCACACACCTCAGTACATTGTGTAATGACATGAACTAGCATGTGATAGTGATCGTGGTCATGGCCACATGGGTGGATGTACTAACAATCTTCCTTTGTGCATCTCTGTACTGCAGGGCACCAGCTGTCCATCGTCCGTTCCCAGACCTTGCAACCATGCAGGAACGCGACTGCATCAGACGGTACCGCTTCACCAGGCCACTGATTGAGAAGTTGGCGAAGCAATTGGCGCCACATCTGTTACCTGGCCGGACATACCCTACAGCACTGACCCCAGAGGTGAAGGTGATGGCAGCCCTGCACTTCTTTGCTACCGGTACCTTCCAGTACACTGTGGCTACTGCTGGTGGTATGTCGCAAACAATCTTTAGTCGGGTGCTACGCGATGTCTTGGAGGGGGTGTTGCAATTCCTCAACCTGTATATCAAGTTCCCGAGCCCAGATAAACTCCCTGAAATTAAGGATGCCTTTTATACACTGGGGAGGATGCCGAACGTCATTGGATCTATTGATGGGACACATGTTGCCCTGATACCACCACAGGCACATGAGCAGGCATACCGGAACAGGAAGCACTACCATTCGATCAATGCTCTGGTGGTCTGTCTTGCTGACATGTTGATCACACATGTGTGTGTACAGTTCCCTGGTTCGGCGCACGATGCCTACATTATGAGTAGTAGTAGCATTGCAACGCTGATGTCACAGATGCCAGATCAGCGTGCCTGGCTTGTCGGTGTGTACTGACTGTTTCTCATTGTGTGTGTTTGTCAGTGTTGTATTCCGCACTCCTACAAATCTCAGCTACTTGTTCATTTTTGTGTGTGTAGGTGACTCTGTATACCCCAAACTTCCGTGGTTGCTGACACCCCTCAGGAACCCTGTGACACCAGCCGAGCTGCGCTACAATGAGGCGCATGGTCGGAGCAGGAGGGTTATTGAGCGGACATTCGGCCTCCTGAAAAGCCGCTTTCGCTGCCTGGACAAGACCGGAGGGGCCCTCCCATATGAGCCTGCAAAGGTGTGCAAAACAATACTGGTCTGCTGCATGCTACACAACATGGCGGTGCGGAAGGAGGTGCCTCTCATCTAGGATGACGATGACGACGACCAACATCCGGCACCTGTGGAGGATTCCGGCCTGGGCCAAGATGCCAGTGATGATGAAGATGATGGTGACGTCCGCTCCCAGCTCATCAACAACTTCTTCACCTGAATGTGAGTTTCCAGGGTTGTTATGTGAATGTATGGAGGTAGCCTGGAATGTGTTGAGCCAGCTCTGTTGCTGTCTGAGTGTGTCTGTGTGCTACTTGACTGGATGCGTGCTGTGATGTGTCCATTCAGCTGATGTGTACGCCACAACAGGGTAGTACTGCTACTGTGTAGGTGTTTTGCAACATGTTTTGTGCATGTGTATTGCATTTCTCTCCTGTTCTGTGCTTTTGACTGTATCTTGTCTGTCCTTCCCAGCGTACTTTGCCTGTTGTGTGGTCAACACTGACCCCCAACACCCAGAAGCCAACACCAGTGTGGAAATTGACAATTCCCATCAACTGATGTACCACACATCCCTGGACTTCCATTCTCCAACACATTGTGAACGTGTGTCCACTGTTACGTAGAATTACCTTGCAACTAGTGTGGAATAAACGTGTTGTTGATGTGTAATGAACCTGTGCTACGCTTTGTTATGTGCGTTGTCTGTCTTCCCACATCTGAGTGACAGCTACTTACCTCACCTGTGGACTTGTTACCACTGACTGTGCTTGGTGTTGTGTCTGTGCATGCCAATGTGTTTCAGGTCAACATCATTGTGTGTGATGAGTAACATGTCCATTGATGAGTATGTTTTGTGTTGCCATAGTGGTGTGTGTCCCTCACATGTGTCACATCCCCATGACTTACCTTACGTTGGTCACATTGTTGCAGTATTTGGCATGCACTGTGTTGTGTAGCAGATCGACATCTCTCTGAACATGGCAAGTTGGAATCACAACAGAGGCAAGTATGGTGTGCTGGTGAGTTTATTTACAAACATGTGTGAGGGAAGTGCACAGGATGGTGGGTGCTGTACAGTGGTTTGGGAATCCAAAGTTCACATTGGAGTTGGAAGTGCTGGTAGATGAAATGTCCAGAGTAAAGTCCACAGTCATCTGATACATTGGCCCAACATGAACCCTCCATGTCATGTGGGCGAGTTGTGTGTGAATGGACAAGGTGAACGGGTTGCGCACAAAGAACATTGTCCAGAACAGGTTTGAAGGCCCTGGGGGATGTGCTGGGACATCTGCCTCTCACATGTCCTTCTTCGGACGACCCCTCTTCTTCCGGGGGGGGGGGATCCTCATGTGCAGGCCTCTGCGGTGCAGGGGACTCTCCGCCAGAGTCCTCCTCCCTCCCTGTGGCGCTGGCAGATGGTGTTGCGACAGATGTTGTGGGCTCACAGGGGGGTGTGGACAGGTTGGTGTTGATCTGGCGGATGCATTGTAGTATGCTCCGATGCACCGCAGTGATGTCATCCCACTTGGCCTCTATGCGGGCATGGTGGGCGACCTGCTCATGTTGCATGTCCTTTAGGGTCCCCACTACCTGGCCAAATCCTCCGGTGCTATCCGGGTACGCATCTAAGATGCGTGCCAGTTGGGGGTCATCATGCAGTCCAGACCCCTCTGCAAGGCGTGCCCTGTGCCTCCCACCCCTCCCAGCACCCCTCTCCACACAGGCAGGACCAGCAGCGGTACGCACAGGTGACACTGAGACCCCTTGGGTGGTGTTGCTGGTGGTGTTAGCTATAGCTTCTGGGGGGTCCTGTGTCCCTGTGCTGTGGGTGTTTATTGTCCTTGGTCTGTCCATGTTGGCGGCTGTGCCCTGTCGGTGTCCAGATGCTGGAGGCATGGGTACAGGGGGGGGCAGATGTTGCTGCTGTTGGTGCTGCATGATGGCTCACACCGGAGGGGCCAGGTTGGTCGTCGTCATCCGAAGAGGACAGTGAGAGAGTCAGACCAGAGAGCTCAGTGTCCACTAGAGTCTGGGACCGGGTATCCTCATCATTTGGTGCTGGGTGCCCAGCACCACCTGTGTTTGGAAGAGACACACAATGTGATTTATGTTTCTACATGCATCGTTGGTTCACAAACATTTTCTTCTTTTCAAACAGATGCCTGCCTGTACACTGCTTTTTCCCAGCTTGTCACAGACAGAGTTTGCTATTGTTGTTGCCCATTTCTCAGCATGGTCTTGTGCTCCCCACAACAGAGCCCAGTGTCAGACATCTTGTCAGTCCCTTCCCACTCCCTGTGAGGCGAGTATGTTTCAGTTTGATCTTGCTGGGCCATGTGGGTGGGTGTAGGTTGTCTGTGACTGTGAGTCCCATCATACTCTTGGCTACACCCCCCTTCCCAGCATGCCCATGCTTCCTCCCTCTTGACTCTGCTTCCCTGTAAGGGGGTGTGACAGCAATAGCAAGATGGCTGACTGTGTAGTCCTGATGTATGATGTTGGCCATTTCCCAGCATGGCCTTGTGCTCCCCACAACAGAGCCCAGTGTCAGACATCTTGTCAGTCCCTTCCCACTTCCTGTGAGGCGAGTATGTTTCAGTTTGATCTTGCTGGGCCATGTGGGTGGGTGTAGGTTGTCTGTGACTGTGAGTCCCATCCTTCTCTTGGCTACACCCCCCTTCCCAGCATGCCCATGCTTCCTCCCCCTTGACTCTGCTTCCCTGTGTGGGGGTGTGACAGCAATGGCAAGATGGCTGACTGTGTAGTACTGATGTATGATGTTGGCCATTTCCCAGCATGGCCTTGTGCTCCCCACAACAGAGCCCAGTGTCAGACATCTTGTCAGTCCCTTCCCACTCTCTGTGAGGCGAGTATGTTTCAGTTTGATCTTGCTGGGCCATGTGGGTGGGTGTAGGTTGTCTGTGACTGCGAGTCCCATCATACTCTTGGCTACACTCCCCTTCCCAGCATGCCCATGCTTCCTCCCTCTTGACTCTGCTTCCCTGTGAGGGGGTGTGACAGCAATGGCAAGATGGCTGACTGTGTAGTCCTGATGTATGATGTTGGCCATTTCCCATCATGGCCTTGTGCTCCCCACAACAGAGCCCACTGTCAGACATCTTGTCAGTCCCATACCACTCCCTGTGAGGCGAGTATGTTTCAGTTTGATCTTGCAGGGCCATGTGGGTGGGTGTAGGTTGTCTGTGACTGCAAGTCCCATCATACTCTTGGCTACACCCCCCTTCCCAGCATGCCCATGCTTCCTCCCTCTTGACTCTGCTTCCCTGTGAGGGGGTGTGACAGCAATGGCAAGATGGCTGACTGTGTAGTCCTGATGTATGATTTTGTACATTTTGCGGCCGAAATCGGAATTGGCCCCTTAGTTGTGAAACTCCAGTTAAGCGAGAATTTTACTATTTAGCACTTCTGCAGCTGTTTAAACCATGGCATAGATAAAGTGAATTACTTGGAGAGTTTGACTGCTTTTTTTAAAAATCTTTTTATTGAAATCAGGACAAGAGGTCAGATCAACAAAACATTGAGAGTTACAAGAAAAATAATATATTAATATATCAAATAGATCGGGCAGAGCTAGAGTATATAAATCAGAATTAGAAATCTAAAATATATTACTTGTTCAAAAGCAGGTATAAATTGCAAATAAAAAAAAAAATTAAACATTAATCAAAATAAGGAGTGAGGAAATTCATTCCTTCCCTCCTCTCCCTCCTCTCCTGCCTCTCCCCGCAGACGTTACTTCCTCATTCTTTCCCCCCTGCCCATCTTTGACTCCTTCATATAAATGAAGACCCCCAGATTCTATCTATCTTCTGTAGAGATTTGACACCTCTGATCTTAGCGAGAGAGGATTCCATAATGTAGATTTCTTTGACAAGAAACCACCACTCCATCACATGTGGTGGATTTCTTGAAATCCATGTCCGTGCAATAGTCAATCTAGCACACCCAATCAAAATGTTAATAAGATCGGCTTGTGGAGCTGCTAATGAATTATTTAAGATCGGGATTCCAAGCAGTACGTTGGTTACACTAAGTGTTATTGGTTGTAAGAGAATTAGGGGTGGGCGGAATTTGCGTAATCGCGTTACGCAAATATCCGCGAAACGGTAAAAAATCTCTGCGAACACGCAGAAATTCCGCGAACACGCGGAATTGCTTGTTCGCGATGCTTTTTTCCTGTTCACAATCGCTGTTTGCGTGCTCGGGGAGAAATATCTCGCGAACACGCATTTTGAGAACGCGAACAAGCAAAAAATTTCGCGAAGTCGCGGAAAGCAGAATTTTGGGCAATTTCGCGTTCTCCGCGGAACGCAAAATTACCCAAATTCCGCAAATTCCGCGCGCGGAACGGAATTTGCCGCCCAGGCCTAAAGAGAATCTGAGCCATCCCCTGCCTTATTTTAAGCCAAAATTCCATAAGTCCAGGGCACGTGAACAATATGTGCTCTAAACTTGCAGCTAGAAGATCACATTTAGGACAACTTGTCCGCTCGTTATTGAAACTATTGCTGGACCATTTTGAAATTCTTTCTGGAGTGTAATATAGCTGGCAGATAGTTTTATATTGTTGTAATCTCAAACTAGAAGAATGAACAGAACGGTTTATACTACAGAGAGAAGAAGAGATCTGATTAGCAGTAATATTTAAGCCCAATCGAGAACTCTATTTCTCCGCAATTTTCCCACAATCGTCTAGTTTGAAAGAGATTAAAACCCTATATCCAAGACTAATAAGTGATCTGACCTTGCTGGAGTAGAAACATTTCCAAATATCGGAATCTGAAATATTTGACAGCTTCATTTTACGTATTAAGTAGTCATAAATTTGAATGTATTTGAAACACGAAGTTTCAGGCAGTTAATAAAGTGTTCTTAATGTCTCAAAAGGCAAAAAGCCGTCATTGCCGTATTAATCACCGAGTGTTTCTATTCCAGCAGCTTTCCACATTGTAAATATCCCATCATGGAATATTCCTGGAAGACCAGGATTAGCCCATAAAGATAGTTGTGGATGAAAAAAAGTCGTGTTGCACTTAGTCAGAATAAGTTGCCATATTTTAACACTGTCTCTGATGGTTTTAAATTTTACACGCTTGAAGTAGATTGGGTCATTCGCTTTTGCTGAGAACATGTTAGAATCCTCTCCCAACGAAAATTGGTAGCAGTAATATAATTGCTTGTTCCGAATAAACAGACTACGAACACGGCTGAGGAAAGCTGAAAAAAAGTATAGTCTGAAATCAGGGAAGTTGAGGCCACCTTGGTTAAGAGGTAGTTTAAGCAGAGTAATTGACCTACGAGCCTTCTTGTAGCCCCATATATAGCTACTAAAAATCCCATCTAATCGTTTAAAGTACGCTTTGTTAACGAAGAGTGGTATGGACCTAAATAGATATAGAAATTTAGGTAATATACTCATTTTAAATAAATTGATCCTACCAATAATACTAAGGGGGACCTTATGCCACTTTTTTAAAGTTGTGGCTGTTTCTTTAGTAAGAGCCTCATAATTAACTTTGATAATTTCATTAATATCAGAAGAGATTTTAATGCCAAGATAACTGGCTGTTCTACAAGTACCTGTGACTGGAACCGGCGACTTATGATTCGTAATAACTTGTGTTTTATGTGAATTGAGTTTATAGCCGGAAACGGACCCAAATTTATCAGCCGCCTCGGTGATACCCAATATAGCTTCCGATATGTTAGTTGAATAAACCGCTATATCGTCTGCATAGGCCGTGATTTTTAACGAGTTCTGGCCATGTTCGAAAGGAGTGATATTGGGATGAGCTTGTAGAGCAGCAAGAAAAGGTTCCAGCGACAACGCAAATAGCAAGGGTGATAATGGACACCCTTGCCGTGTACCTCGGTAGATTGGAAAGCTGGTCGAGGTTAGCCCGGCATAGCTAAGCTTAGCCGTTGGGTGATCATACAAAGGCTGTAGACATTTAAGATATTGACCATGAAAACCCATAGTGGTCAGTGTTGACCAGAGATAGACCCACCCCACTCGATCAAACGCCTTTTCGGCATCCAAGAGTATCATACCGAGTGGGGTGGGACCAATCCTGGCCACATCAAATGCAGTAATGGCCATATTGATATGGGCGGTAGTATCTCTCCCCATGACAAAGCCATGTTCCTGAGGGGTCACCAAATAAGGTATAAGTGGAGCTAATCGAATAGCCAATACCTTGGCAAAAATGTTAGCATCTACATTGATAAGCGAAATGGGTCTATATGACCCACATTGATCTCCTGGTTTATCTTTTTTTAAGAAAAACACAATCTTGGTTGTATTCCAAGATTCGGGTGTCTTCCCGGTAGTTCCGATATTGCTTATCACCTTAAATAATAACGGCAGCAGTTCCTCCGAACATAGTTTATAAATATCTAATGGGATAGTGTCCTCCCCAGCAGCTTTACCTAAGGGGAGCATAGCGACAGCCATGCTGATCTCTAATTCAGTGATGTTTTCAGAAAGCAGCTCAATTCCTTCAGTCTGCTTTCCCTTAGTTAAGTTAGTTTCCAGATATTCTTGAATCTTATTCATGGCTGGTTGTTCATCTGGAGTGTATAATGCCCTATAAAATGCCACAAATTGCTCTAGAATCTGCTCTGGTTGAGTATATACCGTGTTATTTTGAGCCTTAATTTCTTTTATAGATGTTCTAGACTTATCATCAGCGACCTTGTATGCGAGGATTTTGCCTATCTTGTCTCCGCTCTCATATTGAGAGAGATGATATTTATGTAGACTATTCATATTTTTCTCCATAAGCCTAGTTTTAATATTAAGCTGAGAGCTAGCTAATTTTTGGCATATATCCGCTACATTTGATATACCCTGGATCAATGCCTGTGATAATTGTTTTTCTAATATACTTACAGCAGTGGCATCGCCTCCCAGCCACGTTTGTATAATAGATTTTGATTTAAAACAAACTGTTGTGTGAACCCCCGTATGCTCACTTTAACCATATCCCAGACTATACTAGGTGAAGCTGAATTTATATTTATTGTTATAAATTCCACTAAATGTGCTTTTAGTTCTAAGATATAGTCCTTATTAGATAATAGATGTCGGGGAAATGTAAATGGCCTTGGTTTCTGGCAGGTCTGTGGCATAGTGAATGATAGTATAATTGGATTATGATCCGAGGACACCCTCGGACATAACTCCATAGAGCTATTCGTCAAAATATTGTCAGATACCCAGGCCATATCAATTGTTGAGCATAGTTGATGAGGTGCAGAGTAATATGTGAAGCCGGGAATTAAAGGATATCATATTCTCCAAGCATCTTTTAAATTATGGATGCGTCCAAGTTAGAGGATGGCAGCTCGGGATCGGCGCATCCTCTGAAATGCTCGGTGTCTGGTAGTGTCAATATCATAATCCATAATAAGGTTAAAATCCCCCATTATAATAAGCTCTCCGCTACTATTGAGTAATTCTATATTTAGCCCATCAATGATAGAAGGGTCATCAGTATTTGAACCATAAAATACGCAGAAAGTATAAGTATTGCCATGCCATAGAGATTGAGCAATGGCCCATCGGCCAGCTTTATCCACCTTAGTTTTAGTTATTGCTATATTTAACCTTTTCTGTCTTAAAATAACAACACCTCTAGTTGGCGTACCACATTCTGAGCGAACCATCACATCATATCCTAATTGCCCAAGAAGCTTACAGTCCTTGTAGGTGATATGCGTCTCAGAAAGTAGAGCTAACTGAGGCTTGTACATATTTAACTCTTCAGTAACAAGTCGTCTTTTGTTCCTGCTATTTAGACCTGCAACATTCCATGCCATACATCTAATTCTATGCATCATTTAAGCATATTTCGCCCCTCTGCCCATTTTTTTGAATTTCCATGAAACGTTTCAAAGAAATAATAATAACCAGATATCTTCCCTCTCACCCTGATCATTTTAACATTTTTACTCCCCCCCAACCTACCCCTATAGACTCTCCCAAGGGGGTTCAGGCCGAGCTCCCTCCCCCAATCCCTAAGAGGAGGAAAACCTCTTATACCCTGCCGCCGCTGACTGGGCAGCTCTGAAGAGTAGCAGCAAAGGAGATCAGCCTGCTAAGCTAAGTATATTTATTTATTCATTTATGTAAATTAAAGATTCAATGGAGTCCAAATAATATAATGCTCCGATCCCTTTTTTTTCCCCTCCCTTTTTTTTGAAATTTTTTTTTTTACCCCCTGCACCCCTGCAGCCCTTTCTTCCCCATTCTTCCCCGGCCAATTAAACTAAACATTAGCCTTAATATTCGGCTTAGACTACCCCTGCCCTCATTTTCCCCCTCCGCCGCCCCCCAAAAGTTAACCCTATTGTGTACTAGATGTGTACTAAGTGTGTAAGCAGAACAATAACATAACATCAGGATAAGCATCAATAATCATTAGCACTCAGAGCTTTCCCATTTTCCTATTGCTTTATTTTTTTTTTTAGCTCCAACCTTTGCTAAGATGTTAGTTTAGAGAGCACCTGCTCTGCCTCCTTCTCATCTGTAAATATATATGTGCGCCCCCCATTAATCACCTTTAAGCGGGCTGGTTCCTGCAAAAAAGCCTGACCTCCCAGAGCCTTAAATGGATCAATAAGCTTACGCAGCCTCCAACGTCTATCCATAGTGCTCTTACTAAGGTCAGATCGTACGAAAAAAGATATGGAGTCAATCACAACCGGGGAGTTCGGCCTAGCTTTAAGTGAAACCGCCTGTCTGAGCAGAAAATTACCGAAGTATATCAAGAAAGGGCGAGGGTATTTACTCCCCCTGTTTGCTGCATAAAGTGGTAGTCTATGAACTCTCTGAAGCTGGGAGTCCCAGTCCCAATCAGATAGATCGGAGAAAGCTTTCTGGAATAATAATACAATGTATGCCCTTGGGTCGGCCCCTTCAGACCCTTCGGGTATGCCAAAAAGTCTGAGATTGAGTCGTCTTTGCCTATTCTCCATGTCCTCCAGCTTGTCCTGGAGCTGCCCGATTTGCTCCTGATGTCTATTAACCACGCTCTGGTTGCAGGCAAACGTTTCCTCAACAGTCGAGACCCTTTGCTGTAGAGATTCCACCTCCTGAACGACTCCTCCGATTTTATTATTTAAGTCCTGCATAGAATGTTGAATCTTAATATTATCTGCCCTTAATTGAATAAATTGCTGCTGCGTTTCCTTGTGTTGATCAGACAAAGTCTGCAAGATGATATTGAAAGGAAAATTTTGTCTTTCAGATCTATCAGGGTCTGTGACAGGGGGGGTGATTGAAGAAGCCAATGAGGGAACATCCGACGCGATGATAGCTGAAGTTTGATTGGGGGTGAAATCATTACCTATGGGCGCTTGCTCCTCAATAGATACCGCAATCGCGGAGTCTGGCCCACTAGGTGAATTAGAAGCTATTGGCAGAGATATATCCAATTGTGTTTGAAGTTGGATTGGAGACACTTCTCTTGTCTGGTCCCCCAATAGGCTGAGAGTTTGACTGCTATGAAGATTCTTTTAATGCTTGTAAAGATAGCATTCGATGTCCAATTTTCCCTACATATTTAAAAATGTTGAATGATGAAGTTGAACAGGAAAAGACTATTATAGCTGAAATAGCTCATGAAAGTTCCCAAGATAGTCAAAGTAGTGGTCCATGTAGTCAAGATCCTCTTGGACAACCAATGATGGAAAATGAAGCAGCGATTGCTATGCATGAAGTCGAAATTGCAATGCAACAAGCACACAAGGAGAATATAACATTGGAAAAGTTAAAAGAACAAGTAAATGTTGAACAGAAAGAAATATATGTGCAAGTGAGAGAACGGATAGAACATGGTTTGTTGCATGAAAAAAAGAATGTCTGTGTTCATCTTTTAAACCTCTTCTGATGTACATCAGTGGTCAAGCTGGGACAGGTAAAAGTTTTTAATTCAAGTTTTGACCAGTTATCTTCAAAAAACTACTGGTTCACATTTATGTTGTGTGGTAACAGCTCCAACTAGATTAGCTGCACACAATGTTAAAGGAGTTACTTTGCATAGATTATTGATGTTATCAGTGGAGCATGATAATAAATTAGAAAATCAGAAGTTGTCTGGAAAAGCTTCTTATGAAGTGTCATGAGTGCTGAAGAAAATTAAACTTGTAATTATTGATGAGGTGAGCATGGTCTCAAACTTAATGCTTGCTTTTGTACACTTAAGAATGCAACAGGTATTAAAAACAGATTAGAACGTTCTCTTTGGGGGAAAACATTTAATTGTATTTGGAGATCTGCTACAACTAACCCCTGTAAAATAAGAACCAGTGTTTAAAGCTCTTCTACATGAAGACACTAAGAAATCTTTGGGAAGTATTGGAAATGTGAATCTTTGGTTACATTTTGAATATAAAGAACTCACTCAGAATATGCGACAAGCAAGAGATAAAGATTATGGAAATATTCTAAAAGATGTAAGAATTGGTGTTCTAAGCAAACATGGTAAACAAGCTTTTCAAAGTCGTCTACTAAAGAACTTGTTTACAAATGGAAACACACCAGCAGAAGTAATGTACAAGAAAATGAAAGAAAAAAGTCTATAGTTTGCTTAATGCCTACAGTGGAAGAGTGTTATACATTTAATAGAGAGCTTATGACATTGGAAAAGCAATAAATAGTTCACATTGAAGCTATTGATAAAATAGAGCATCAAGGAATAACAATTGTTCTTTCAGAAATACTACAGACTCAATTGGATTCTTTGGAAAAGTCTGTATCAAAAACTGCTGGCTTAGAAAAACATTTAGATGTATGTTTAAACTGTCGGGTAATTTTGAAGCGTAATCTGAATGTAGAAGAAGGTTTAGTGAATGGAGCAATGGGGAAAGTTGTTGATTTTGTGAAATATCAAAATGGAATAGAATTTTTGAAAGTTACATTTGATCAGATTGCAGAGGTAAGACAGATTGCACGTTCTGCCGCACATTTGTTGCTTGTAAAAGACTTGTATGTTCGTAGAAAACAGTTTCCCTTCTGTTTAGCATATGCAATAACTATTCACAAATCAGAAGGTTTAAGTGTAGATAATGCTTTGGTAAATGTTGGAAAAACTGTGTTTAAAGAGGGAATGGTATATGTTGCATTATCTCGAGTTAGAACGTTGTCTGGTTTGTATTTAATTGATTTTGATGAGAACAAGGGACAGTGCTGATGTTAATTGTGTAGGAGAATATAATTGTTTGAGAAGGCTTTATGCTCCCCATTTAGGTGAATATCCTCTTTATGAGAAACGTGTTGTGTGTTCAAAACGCAAATATGTTGAAGAGTTAACTATGGTTGAAAAGCAGAAAGAAAATCAACAGAAAAGAAAAGATGTAAAGAAGCAGAAAACACAAACAAATGATGATGTTGTTGAATACCAATTAGAAAATGCTTCTGGTGTCAACTGCTATGGTAATGTAATTCTAAATGTTATATTTATCTTCAAGATGTTTGTGGTGAAATTATGGAAAGTCGTGAAAAAACTTTATGTTCTGCACTCTACACTTTATTTCAAGAATTGAGAACTGATAGAAGTAAGATTCATTCTGCTTCTGGTATTTGCCAACTATTGGATACATGTACTGGATCTTTAACGTTCAGTGCTAATATACAGCAAGATGCACAAGAATTTCTGATGGTTATGCTTGGAGTACTAGAAGATGAAGGAATTCAGACTGAGAGTTTGATACAGCAGCCTAAACACAGCCACGCAGCAGCACCAACTTGGCTCCTGGGCACGGGGACAGAGTTTTCACCGCCACTTCGCTACTCTGCCTCTAGCCTCCCCCGCCGCCTCTCCTTCCATCGAGGCCGCTGTTGGGGGGGGACTACAGCCCCCAGCATTCCACCTGAGAACCGCCCATTTCCGGCGGAAATCGCGCCCGGTGGCGCTACTTCAGCAGACCCTTTCCCGGTGGAGCGGGGGGACCGCGTTTGATACAGCAGCCTAAACACAGCCACGCAGCAGCACCAACCTGGCTCCTGGGCACGGGGACAGAGTTTTCACCGCCACTTCGCTACTCTGCCTCTAGCCTCCCCCGCCGCCTCTCCTTCCATCGAGGCCGCTGTTGGGGGGGGACTACAGCCCCCAGCATTCCACCTGAGAACCGCCCATTTCCGGCGGAAATCGCGCCCGGTGGCGCTACTTCAGCAGACCCTTTCCCGGTGGAGCGGGGGGACCGCGTTTGATACAGCAGCCTAAACACAGCCACGCAGCAGCACCAACCTGGCTCCTGGGCACGGGGACAGAGTTTTCACCGCCACTTCGCTACTCTGCCTCTAGCCTCCCCCGCCGCCTCTCCTTCCATCGACGAGGCCGCTGTTGGGGGGGACTACAGCCCCCAGCATTCCACCTGAGAACCGCCCATTTCCGGCGGAAATTGCGCCCGGTGGCGCTACTTCAGCAGACTCTTTCCCGGTGGAGCGGGGGGACTGCGTTTGATACAGCAGCCTAAACACAGCCACGCAGCAGCACCAACCTGGCTCCTGGGCACGGGGACAGAGTTTTCACCGCCACTTCGCTACTCTGCCTCTAGCCTCCCCCGCCGCCTCTCCTTCCATCGAGGCCGCTGTTGGGGGGGGACTACAGCCCCCAGCATTCCACCTGAGAACCGCCCATTTCCGGCGGAAATCGCGCCCGGTGGCGCTACTTCAGCAGACCCTTTCCCAGTGGAGCGGGGGGACCGCGTTTGATACAGCAGCCTAAACACAGCCACGCAGCAGCACCAACCTGGCTCCTGGGCACGGGGACAGAGTTTTCACCGCCACTTCGCTACTCTGCCTCTAGCCTCCCCCGCCGCCTCTCCTTCCATCGAGGCCGCTGTTGGGGGGGGACTACAGCCCCCAGCATTCCACCTGAGAACCGCCCATTTCCGGTGGAAATCGCGCCCGGTGGCGCTACTTCAGCAGACCCTTTCCCGGTGGAGCGGGGGGACCGCGTTTGATACAGCAGCCTAAACACAGCCACGCAGCAGCACCAACCTGGCTCCTGGGCACGGGGACAGAGTTTTCACCGCCACTTCGCTACTCTGCCTCTAGCCTCCCCCGCCGCCTCTCCTTCCATCGAGGCCGCTGTTGGGGGGGGACTACAGCCCCCAGCATTCCACCTGAGAACCGCCCATTTCCGGCGGAAATCGCGCCCGGTGGCGCTACTTCAGCAGACCCTTTCCCGGTGGAGCGGGGGGACCGCGTTTGATACAGCAGCCTAAACACAGCCACGCAGCAGCACCAACCTGGCTCCTGGGCACGGGGACAGAGTTTTCACCGCCACTTCGCTACTCTGCCTCTAGCCTCCCCCGCCGCCTCTCCTTCCATCGAGGCCGCTGTTGGGGGGGACTACAGCCCCCAGCATTCCACCTGAGAACCGCCCATTTCCGGCGGAAATCGCGCCCGGTGGCGCTACTTCAGCAGACCCTTTCCCGGTGGAGCGAGGGGACCGCGTTTGATACAGCAGCCTAAACACAGCCACGCAGCAGCACCAACCTGGCTCCTGGGCACGGGGACAGAGTTTTCACCGCCACTTCGCTACTCTGCCTCTAGCCTCCCCCGCCGCCTCTCCTTCCATCGAGGCCGCTGTTGGGGGGGGACTACAGCCCCCAGCATTCCACCTGAGAACCGCCCATTTCCGGCGGAAATCGCGCCCGGTGGCGCTACTTCAGCAGACCCTTTCCCGGTGGAGCGGGGGGACCGCGTTTGATACAGCAGCCTAAACACAGCCACGCAGCAGCACCAACCTGGCTCCTGGGCACGGGGACAGAGTTTTCACCGCCACTTCGCTACTCTGCCTCTAGCCTCCCCCGCCGCCTCTCCTTCCATCGAGGCCGCTGTTGGGGGGGGACTACAGCCCCCAGCATTCCACCTGAGAACCGCCCATTTCCGGCGGAAATCGCGCCCGGTGGCGCTACTTCAGCAGACCCTTTCCCGGTGGAGCGGGGGGCCCGCGTTTGATACAGCAGCCTAAACACAGCCACGCAGCAGCACCAACCTGGCTCCTGGGCACGGGGACAGAGTTTTCACCACCACTTCGCTACTCTGCCTCTAGCCTCCCCCGCCGCCTCTCCTTCCATCGAGGCCGCTGTTGGGGGGGGACTACAGCCCCCAGCATTCCACCTGAGAACCGCCCATTTCCGGCGGAAATCGCGCCCGGTGGTGCTACTTCAGCAGACCCTTTCCCCGCGTCGCGGGACGCGCGCGGACGTCGCCGGGCTGAGCCCGGGCAGAGGGCGGGCCGTCTGTGGCCGTCAGGGGCAGACAGAGGCAGGGCTGGGCCACCCCCCTTGCATCGTCAGGTTGTACAGGTATTTATACAAAACATGGGGAAACGCACGATGAAGCCCACATCTGCCACTACTGTTACCCCCACCGAACAGTCCACATCGATTGATACATTACTGGCTAACGCCCTTACTATGGTTACTAACGAGATTGCTGATACCGAACGCAGGATGTCCTTCGGATTCCCTACTACTACCCTGCCATGTTCCCAGTCTCCTAACGTTTTACCTACCTTGGGTCTCCCTCTCTCCCCTACAGTAACGGTCATCAAACCATCAGCCCAAGCTGATACTGTAACTCCCATTATTGACATAACCAGTTTGGTGACTGTACCTGTAACTGACCGATTAGTGGAACCCGCACTAGATAAAACACCATGTTCCAACACAACAACAAGGGAGAAACGTAAGAGAGGCCCAGTGAAATGTACTATAAACAAAAGGAAACAACCAAGACACTGTAGAACTCAACCGACCCCACAAAGTCTATGGAACAAAAACAAAGGAAATGACTGTGAAATAGTGATATCAGGTACCATTGAGGACTTATCATCGCAACTCTCACCATTGGATGAAGGAACGGGAAGACTCACTGTCTCTATTTGTAGACCAGAGTCTTCAGCCCTGGATAAAGGTACTTGTGGGGTCCCTATATCATGTGATGAGAGTACTGACAATTTGGTCAGTACCCAGACTGAGTCCATCGACCGAAATATCCAACCCAAAGTCAATGGCAATTTGATAGAAACCATTGTCGATACCATTTTTAAGCAAGTCGAAATTCAAATAGCTAAACAATTTAATGCTGTTTTTAAGAGACTGGACAAAATTGAAAACCTTGTCAAAAAAGAGGAAATTAAAAGGAAAGGCATCATTAGTGTGGATGCAGCCCGGAGTGAAAAAATTATGAGCAAGTTAGAATCACTATGTAATGGTCTGAGGGAGGGGGGTTTGGCCGCTGCTGATGATCCCGGCCATAGTAACACCAAAAGCTCAACAGCTGTCAAAGCCGTCTCATCTAGCAGCACTTTAGCTAATACCCCACCCGCACTGACCATGGGCCCTAACCATGATTCTTTTGGAGTAGCAGGAAGAGCTTCAACTAATATCGTGAGCCCGGATGCTAACCCCACTATCACTCCATCAGTAACCCTAAAAGATAGGACAGGTAACATTTCAGATAGTGTAAGCATAAGCAGAGGTGCGTTAGTAAGAAATAGTACCACTAATAATTTAGGGCCACCACTTCACTTACCCCCAGAAGCCTGCCCATATGTTCTAGTGTTAGCAGGCGTACCAGCCCTTAAAGAAAACCAAAGCGAGTCATGGCCACAACTGCATAACAAATGCATTGATTGGCTGACTAAACATAAAGGGGCAAGATGGAACATATCAAATGAGATTATATCAACTCGCCGGGTAAGTTGGGTGGGCCCACAACATAAAAATATTAGTGGGGACTGTATAGTGATCAACTTCCGACACCCGAGCTCTGTAAGATTCTTTATAGACACACATAACACCTATGCCAGCACATCTACTGCCATAACTCTTCACCCACTGGGCCACTTTTATAGGCCCCCACACAGAATATTTCAAACGGCCCCCAATACCATTCCTTTATCCAATAGATTTTCTGTTCTATCCGAATTAGGAAGCCTAGATTGACCACTACTAACATCTCCTATAAAACTTGATAAGGTTATCAGCACAATGCCTTTGGAAACGGCAAAAGCCATAAATACTTATAAGCCCTGCCCAGATGGATTAATTCCACCCCATGTAGCACGCCCCGATTCTCCCATTGCCCTTCTTTCTCCCACCACTATTCCACTAACTGATACTTTTAGTGTCATTAGTTGGAATATTGCTGGGCTTTCAAGTAAGATGAAAATTAAAGAATGGGTTACCTGGATAAGTAACTTTGATGTGGTAATGTTGCAAGAAACGTGGTGCACATGCGCCCAATTACTTGAGGGTTTTTTCTGCCATAATCTTGCTGCTTTGCCCTCTGTTTCGGGGCGTCCAAGTGGTGGTTTATCCATCTGGGCAAAAATCTCCAAGGATGTGAAAATTGAACCTTTACATGTGGTCAGTAAATATATGATAGCCGTGAAATATGTTGCAAGGTTAAAAATTTGTCTCATAAACTTTTATAATAACGATTTTATTAACCATCCAAATCCCACCCTTTTAGAATTGTTCAATTTTATTGATGAAGTTGCAAATGGAGAAAAGTTTGGCCAATTTGATGGTATCTGTGTCGGCGGAGATTTTAATGCTCATAGTCATTATACATCCCCGCCGTGTAGACGTGGTGCTGAATTATTGGATTTATTGCATAGTAGGGATTTAGACGATGTAATGAGCCATAGTGGAACCCCTGAGGGAATTGAGCCGGCACCTACTTATATTGGCCGTGGTAGTTCAACTACAATTGATTATATGTTTATCTCTTCCCTCCTTAGTGAAGTGTTACTCAGATCCGAGGTTGTCAGTAGTTCATATAGTGATCATCTGCCCATAGTAATCCAACTTAAATCTATTAAAAAACCTATAGGCCCACATGAGACAGGAGCCCAAAATATTACCGTCTCCACAGACGGGCTCAGGATTGTCTGGAGAGGGATCGATAACCAAGAGATCCTATCTACTGTGATTAGGAATAATCCTCTGTTGATCTCTAACTTTTTAGCATTTGGTGGCCCTGATATAATTAAGTCTTTCTGTGATTTATGCATAGCTATAAAAAGGGCAATATCCAGACCGTCAAAAGAACATAATGTAACTAACCAGAGATGGTTCGATACTAACTGTTCAAGGGCCAATAGAGAACTTAGAAAGGCCTTGGCAGTTAAACCCCGAGATGTGTCCCTTGTCAGTTCACTACGCTCTAAATACAAACACGCACTAAAAGTTAGAACTGAGGAGCTTTTAATAAGTCACTGGGATAATCTCACGAAATCTGCTGCCTTAAAAGATTCAACTGGGTTTTGGAGAGATGTAAAGAACTTGAGAGCCCTGGGAAGTAACATCACCCCGATCAATTGCAATATCACAGGAGACTCATGGGTCACCCACTTCTCAAAACTTTATGCGGAAGTTGGAGATCCCACTGAGGATAATTTCCCCGACAGTACCATAGTCATAACATTAGAGGAGGTGGAGGAAGCCATTGCAAATAGTGCTGGTAACAAGGCACCAGGCCCGGATGGCTTGTCTATTGACCAGATAAAATCCAATACAAGCTTCTGGGCCCCCTTACTCTGTAACCTTTTTAACAATCTGAGTAAGAAATCCATCCCCCCGACATGGTCCAGCAGTACCATCGTACCTATTTTTAAAAAGGGAAATAGGTTGGACCCGGGGTGCTATCGACCAATATCACTGATCGATAATACCCTGAAGGTCCTTGGTAGGGTCCTATTTAATAAAATTAGCACATGGGCAGATGAAAATTCTATTATCCACCGTTGCCAGCTAGGCTTTAGGAGCAAACTTGGCACGGTGGAACAATGTCTGAACCTCAACCTTATAATGGCTAAATACACAAGAGCCAAACAATCCCCTCTGTACTTTGGGTTTATGGACCTAAGCTCAGCATTTGATTTTGTAAACCGCTCTCGCTTATGGTCCATTCTTTTAAATTACGGTTTAGATGAACCACTAGTCCGCTTTTTGGCCAATCTCCATTGCAACTTGAAGGCCCGCGTCCGAATAAATAATGAAGGCGAGGTCTCAAATGAAATTTTAATAGGCAAGGGGGTGAGACAGGGCTGCGTTCTGGCCCCCTTGCTTTTTATACTATACATCAATGAATTAACCCATTCTTTATGTAACTTGACAAAAGACGTCCCCATCATTAATAAGAAACCAATCCCGGCGTTACTCTACGCGGATGATGCGGTACTCATGGGCCGCACTCCGAATGCCCTGCGTACTCTAATATCGGGATTCGTTGATTACATGTCTGATTTAGGTCTGTGCACTAATTTTAGTAAATCCTTTATAATGACCTGCGGCCCTAAAAATTATTAAATCCCAAAGATTGTGATAGGTCAAAACTTCTTATAAAGCACTTGCACTTTCCCATATTTGGGCCTGCTATTTTCTAATAGCGGCTCGTGGCAACCCCACGTTGCAATGGGGAGAAATAAACTCTCCAAATCGATTAACTCTGTTACCTCTCTCCGTCAACCGCGCCAGGCGGACGTGGTTTCCAGTTTACTACAAATCTATCGGACCCAATGCCTTCCAACTGGTACATACGGTGCTGAAGTCTGGGGGTTCTCGAACTGCTCCGAATTACAGAGAGAAGAGAACAGATTTTGCCGGAAAATCTTGGGGGGAGTCATTAGTGCACCAACCACTGTATGCCATAACGAATTAAAACTACACTATGTTGAGGATTTTATAAGAGCCAGACCCGCATTGTTTTGGCTAAGGGTCTGGAAAAACCCGGCAGCTTCCCTGTCCCGTGAGATTATCATGGATTCCCTGAATAGCGAGAATTTCGGTTTAATTCCATGGATTAATGCGGTAGAAAAGAGCCGCGTGAGTGTCAACTATGGTCACCTTTTCACACACCCCGATCAGATCGATGGCTCCCACAAAAATTTGGTGAGAAGGGCACTCTATCAGCATTTCCACAAAGAGAGGGAAAGAGTAGATTCCGCGAAACATTCTACAATTAATTACTTACAAATTCAGGAATCATCCCCCGAATTCCCGATGCTACCACAGCCCTATTTACGTAAAAAACTGGGCAGGTGGAATAGGACCTTACTATTCAGATTTAGGGACCGGAGTATTGTAAATCTCATCTGCTTTCCACTGGGTTACATTAAAAATCTGGAAAAATTAAATTGCCCTTGTGACCATGGTGGAACCCAGAGTATGTTACATTTTATTTTTGGCTGTGGTTTCTACAAGAAATTTACAAGGCATTATTTAATCCCCTACTGTAGAAAGTACGACATGACCGATCACAATTATGCTTATAGACACTTTTTAATGCTGGGATCAGATGAATTGATTTTTAGAGTCAGTAACTTTCTTAATGCCATTGTACGTTCACGCAGGTCTCTGAGAATTGATTAATTTTATATTGAGATATGGATCTTTTTTTTTTGCATTTTTAATACACGACTTGCACTAACCTAATGCAATGTAATGTATTTGTCTTGTTTTCATAATATTGAAAGTTATCCTTTCTCTGTGTACCGCCATATATCGTATTTAAGGTGGTTTTGTGCATTGTACAGCAAAAAAGGTCATTTGAGTTTTCATTGTTGCTTTTATAAATTATATTTGTAAATGATGAATTGTGGCCCAAAACTGTAGTATTATACGTGTATTTTAACAATTTATTTTGTGCTTTTATAGATGGTTTTTGAAATCCGAATAAAGTCTATTTGAATTGAATTGAATTGACTCAGTTACAAATGGGAACATAAATGTGAAGAGTGTTTATTATCTTCAAGGACTATAGTTGACAGAGAACGATTTTTATATTTAACCCCTTCAGTGCCCGCCCCTTTCCCCGCCCTGTGCCGGCCGTTTCATTAGCGGGCGGGGTTTATGACGAGCTGGTCTCGTCATGGGCACAGCGCAACCGCGGCCCATGACGAGACCAGCTCGTCATAGGCATTGAAGAGGTTAACAATACTTGACTGCAAATCTGTACCATTTTCCAAATTAGTAAAAGAAGCTGATCATGAGATGATGTGTTCTCGTTGTAAATCATGAATGCTATCTGCATTATGCCTACAAAGATATGGAAAATATTTGATTATAATGCTGCAACACTGTCGACCAAATGGAAGAAAAGTGGAAACCAAAATTAAAAATGTTGTTGCTAATCAAGTATCTATTTCTGGAAGAACTTTTGCAACAGTTGCTATTGTTTTCCATGCTAGAAGTACTACTACAAGTGGACATTATACAATTTATTTAAAGTGTAATAATGGTTGGAGTCACTGTAATGATACACACTTGGAAATGAAACCGAGATTGACTTATGAATTACCCAACTCATAATTAATTTTTCTGAAACAAAGATTTTAGATACACTATTCGGCTTTAATGGGAAGGTGTATAGATCTTTAAGGAATTCATACTGGATGCTTTCAATGCGAAATTTTTGATGCATTATCTGGCGTATTGGGAAAGTATGCAGAGAAACTACGTAAGATCTTTAAGGAATTCATACTGGATGCTTTCAAAGCAAAGTTTTTGATACATTATCTGGCGTATTGGGAAAATTGTGCAGAGAAACTATGTAAGATCTTTAAGGAATTCATACTGGATGCTTTCAAAGCGAAATTTTTGATATATTATCTGGCGTATTGGGAAAATGTGCAGAGAAACTACGTAAGATCTTGAAGGAATTCATACTGGATGCTTTCAAAGCGACATTTTTCATACATTATCTGGCAATTTGCAGACAATCTATGAAGTAAAGGTAAGCTTTGAACATTTTAAGTTCTATTGGATGTGTTATTTGTGTTGATTTTGTATTATATTTGAGAGAATTAGGGTTTTTTTTTTTAACAATGTAGTTGATTGTTTTTTTTTTCCCTGCTGTTTATGATGAAACTACACTGGCATCACTTTGAATAGTGAAGTTAAGTAGTAGCTGTTGACAGCAAAAAAAGGGAGAAAAATTGTTATCTGAATGTTAAATTGTTTTGTATTATTTAAAAACTCATTGTAATTTGTGAAATGTTTTACGTTACATAGTACTTTTGCAGTTTATTTTATGTAGTTGAAAAGTTAGAAAAAATAGTATTAATGACAAATACACAATAGTAGTTCGATATTTAAAAAACCTTTGAAATTCATTGAAAAAACTATAGGTTTCAGAGATGTTATACTTAGAAATTAGCATTTAAAAAACCTTCGAAATTCACTGAAAAAACCATAGGTTTTACAGACGTTATAGTTAGAAATTAGCATTTAAAAAACCTTAGAAATTCACTGAAAAAAACATAAATTTCAGGGACATTCTAGTTAGTTGGACATTTGACTCATTTAAAACCAGAGAAATTCGCCTGTTATTTTTAGTTGAGCTAACTATAACTTGCGCGTCCGCAATGCACTGCTGATGATGTCACATATTACAACACTCATGACATGGTCAGTGACATCACTGGTGACATCATTGATGACATCTCAAATGACATCACTCATGACATCACTCATGTCATCAACCACGGGACAATCTGATGCACATACGGAATACGGATGCTCTAATATAAACTTTAATACACCCATTGTAAAATGCTGACTAGTATTTTTGAAACCATACACAGAAGAATGCCATATACTACATCGCACTCACTATTTCCTAGGTCTACACACACATCCAGTCACTTATACATGTAGTTAGTCATCAATAGAGGACTATAATATGCACTCATACATCTATACATGCAGTCACATGCTGCCACTCATCCATAGAGTTACTCACATGCCTAGTCAGTAATGCAAAGAATGAATCACATACCCATTTAATCATGTATACAGTTATACACACCAACTTCGTTATTTTTAGACATACCACATCACTCATTTATACAGGTACTAACACATATTTACTGTCTTATACAATCACTGATAGAAGCAGACACTTATTTATACACCCACTCTTGAAATAACGTAATCTCACGTATACTCATTTATATACTCCAACACTCACTTATAGTGGCTTAACACATATGTAGTTAGTCACAGATATACCACTGAGACATTTATTCACTCACCAACACACCCATAGACACACTAACTCACCCATACAGCCCTTTCCAGATGCACTTTTTAATCCATACAACCACTGAATCACTCACTCAGACATCTATGCACAGACTCATACACCCACCCACCCACACAGAAACTCAGGGACCCATACAGATACTCAGACAGCAAATCAATAACCTATAAAGACACTCAGGTGGGTATTCAGCAACCCATGCTGTTGCTTACACACCAATGGAGAGACTAATTCAGACTTTTACACAGTTTAGTCACTAACCCATGCATTCAGTAAGACACGTTCAATCACTCACTTATACAGTCAGTCACACACATACAAAATAATTCCTTTAGGCACTTGTAAATGCATTCATTCTTCAATACACCTTGGCATATATATATATAAAACATATTTACATTTTATAGAAACACACATTCACTGGATGATATCATGAGTGATGTCATCAGTGATGTCATTTGAGATGTCATCAGTGATGTCGTCAGTGATGTCACTGACCATGTTATGAGTGATGTAATATGTGACATCATCAGCAGTGCATTGCGGGTGCGCGAGTTATAGTTAGCTCAACTAACTATAACAGGTGAATTTCTCTGGTTTTATATGAGTCAAATGTCCAACTAACTATAACCTCCCTGAAACCTATGGTTTTTTCAGTGAATTTCTAAGGTTTTTTAAATGCTAATTCCTAACTATAATGTCTGTAAAACCTATGGTTTTTATACTTATATATATTCATATATTAACTGCTATGTTTAGTTTGTCTACTTTATCGAATGTGTGAAACAAAAGTTATTGTATATGTGTTGCTAATTATTAAATTAGCATATTTCTTTTATTAAACTGATCCTATTTTTACGTAAATATCTTGAAAAAGTATTCATGATATATATGTATATTTTTGCTCTGATTCCACAGTACTCCTGCGAGATAGCAACAAAAACAAATTATGATTGCCATTTAAAAAAAATAATAATATGACCACCTGGGTCAGGCCATGGCTGAGGTTCAATAAATATGATTGTTTGTGAAGGAAGATGTGCCTGACACCCTCTTTGTGCCGCTTTTGGACCGGGACTTCATTCTTCCGGCCTGCAAACATTTGCAAAGCGGAGGGGTGCATGCTGTCCCCCTCCAAAAGAAAATGTTGGCCCCTGAGACCCCATCTCCGGGGTCTGGCACAAAAGAAAGGGAAGGGGGGTGTGGTTCTTCACCCCGAGCATCATAAGACTCCAGGAACCCAATCCATTGGGTCCAATGTTGAATTAAAGGGGAGGGGCATATTCCGTACCTCCCAGAAACCTCATAAGGCTTCATGGACCCCCTTTCCACTGGGGCTGCTAACTTAAAAAGGAGAGGGGTGATGAACAGACCCCACCCGGATTCATCCCCCAGGGCAGAATTCATTTATAAAGGGGAGAAGGGCCACGTGCCCTGCCCCCAATAAACTATTTGCCCTGGGGCACTGTACTTTACAGTGTCACAGGGAGTCCACCCAGGGACACTGCTGTTCCCTGCAGAGGAGAGTGCAGACATACTCACAGGGCAGGGACCAGAACTTTGCTTCCTCCCAGTAGTAGTAGTTAAATAATGCTGCTCCTTCCTTGCCGAAAACAAAGAAAAGGTGCCAGCTCCTGACATCAACCAGTATGGTCTGGCTGGGTAGCTAGCTGAGATCATGGAGGTCTTGAGGCTCCCACAAGGGGAGCCAGCTGGGGTCACGGGGGCTCTGGGGCTCCCTCTGCAGACTCTAACAAAAATGTAACTGTTGGTGCCCCAAGTGGGTATCGGGTCACCCTCTTGAGAAAAGACATGCTTACAGGATGTGTGCCGGCTGGGAAGTCCTTGCGGCTCCAAATTAAAATGAAACATTGTGGTCCCAATTCACAAAGGTAAAGTTAGACAAAAGTCTAACTTTACGACTAGGGGTATTCACAAAGGGCAATTATGAATACTGAAAGTCATAAAGTTAGACTTTCGTCTCACTTTACCTTTGTGAATCGTGCCCATGGATGTCCCGGGTAAGCACCCAGACACCCACACAGCTATTTAAAAAAAAAAAAAGGAATAATAAATGAGCGGCAGTAGATGCTCTATGGTGGAGCACCCCATATGCCCTGCAAGGGCTGTTTACACTTCTTTTTTTCAGCTTGATGAGATCCGTAGAAGAGGCAGGTGCACCAACAAGCATTTTTTATGTTGTAGGAGCTGCAGGGAGTGTACCAGCCTCCCAACCACATAAAAAACAGTAAGTACCCTGGGTCATTAAATCTATGCCCCATGACAACTTAACACATTTTTTAACTGATAGCTGGAGTTCTATGCTCTTCAGCCAAAGTGCAAGGCCCTCTTTTTATTGTTTTTATGATTGCATCTTGTCGGCTGAAAAGTGTTAAAGAAAAATTCAGAAACCTGCTGATTTTATTTTTGAGAAAAAAAAAACCACTGAGTCTTCCTTTTGACATTTTTCAACCCACAAAATGCAATAATTATAACTATGTTAAAATAATAGACTCACAGACATGTAGATTTTATTTTTGAATGAAAACTTTATTAAGCGATTTTTATTTAATCACTGTTAGTAAACATTGCATTGTTTGAATTAATGAAATTTACATTTTGATTAGAAATATTGGTGATTTCTGGACTAAGATGATAGATCTGATTTATTATTTAATTTTTTTATTGATATGCTCACTCCTTGATAAAGCCAATTGGACCACTTTTTATATTTTGGTGTTGTGACTCTTTAACAAAGTCAGTAAGTCTGCCTGAGTGCAGCCAGGTCATGCAAGACCAACTGCATGGTGTGTATGCCACAAGGCATGTGATGTGGGAAGTAGGGTACTTGTAGTCCAGGCCCTGGGGCCAACCCACACTTTGGCGTGGCATGGGTTTGGCTGCACGGGAGTGGCTGAACACAGAGCTTAGCCATAGGCTTGGCCCTGTGGCCAACTGACACTGTGCATGGCTGAAAGCCATGTGCAGCGTAGGGTTGTGTGAACTAGAGGACAATGTAATGTGATCCTCGTCACTTGTAGTCACCTTACCAGAGGGACCTTTCACTTTTCGACAAGAGGACATTGGAGCCTACAACTTTAAGAATCTCTCTTTGGAGTCAGTGGGGGCCCCATCAACCTGGACTATAGACTATTTTGTTTGAAAAAGAGGTTTGGCGACAGGAGGAGATTTTGAGAGAGAGACGCCCAAACAGGGATATAGGAAAAATGCAACCGTTTTGGGAGCCGAGGAAGATACCACCATTTTGTCAAGACGTATGAGACTAGAGCCGGTTTCTAAAACCGAAGTACCAAGAACCCACAACAAATAGAAGCCCTTCATTACACCCAAGCAAGGATTCGGGCAAGACCTTTGGGATGCCAAGGAATCCACCCGCTGGTCTGCAGACAACCCCAGCCACAATCCGGGGAGAGTTTGGCTTCGGAAGGTACATGACCGTATTCAGGACTAAGGGGGGCGTGAACTCACAAACATGCACAATAGTGCTAAGTATCCACCGGGGTTTCTCAAATGAAATAGGCTCTTGGTGAAGTTTGAGATTGTGCATGCATGTATGTGTACATCCACAATTTGGAGTATTTGGTCTTTTGCTGTTTAATTTATTGGTATTGATTTTTCTTCCAAGCACAACCTTTTTCTATATTAGACCAGTAGGGTCATTCATAACTGAACTCTCCTCTCACCTTGAGTGGCCTCGAATAGTTCCCTATAATTAAAGACTATCAGAATAAAAAAAATAGAAGCCTAGCTCATTAGCAGCACACTTACCTGCTTCTTCTTTATTTTCTGAGGACACCAGCGGAAGGATCCTGGATACCATCCCTGTCATAGAGACAAAAGTAGATGGTTATGAACTGAAATGTTTATGTAGTTACGGAACAATGTAAAAATGAAATCTCATTTTCCTCTATTCTATGTCTCCTTGTGACACAATTAATAAATGTGAGATATGTGAGACACAGTGGACACACAGTGGAAATTTACTGAAAAAATAAAGGTTTAAATGACATTATAGTTAGGGATTGTAATTATATCTTAATTTTCATTTCACTGAAAATGGTAAGGGTGAAAGTAATGTTATAGTTAGGTGAACATTTCAGTGACAACATATCATTTTAAAGTGAAAAATACACGGAAATTCTCAAGTCATCATTATCTCAAATAACTTGTGCCTTAATATAATTATAGGAAAACGAAAAGATGACGGACAGCATGCTGAACAATGTAAACATTTACCCCAAGTCAACAGATCTGGGTTTAATCCATCGTTTTTTTGCTCACTACGCCACCCCAGTTTGGACCCAGCCAGATGAAAATCAGTCTTGACACTGCTGTTCATGGGAAGAGCTCAGCCCAAAATGCCAAGCCAGGTCCTCCTTGGACCAGAAACAAGCATCCTGGTACCAGTTTTGGGGTATCACCCCTCATCAGCCAGGCCAGCTTGAATCCAGTGGCGCAGTGAGCACAGACCCACATTTCAGTATACCCTTCCCACTTAGGGCAACAAAAGCAAAAAGAACAGATGATGGATGGAATGCTGAACGTAATTATAACGTGTGCCCTTGACAAGCACTTCTTATGATCTCGCATATTACATCACTCATGACATGTTCCATGACATCATTGATAAAATCACTGCAACATCTGTTGACAACACTACACATGGCCGAGCCACAACTTATAGTTACTTTAGGGCATAAGTTATTGTTACTTGAGATAAGTATAACTGGTAAATTTCAGTGGTTTTTGAGTTTAAAATGTTGCAATATTACTGAAATTTTCACCTAACTATAATGTTACTTCAACCCTTATTTTTTTCAGTGCTCAGGCCCTGCAAGTGACCCTCAAAGGCAATTACCATAGTCACAAACGGCCTATGGCGTTGTAGGGTTGGCCACAGGGCCTGGCCGCATCCAACCCCCCGCAAGCAGCCAGCTTCCTGCTGGAGGAGAGGGCTGCAAGGCCCCCCTCTCGAAGCCACAATTGGGCCCAGAGACCCCCATCTCCTGGGGCCTTTTTTTTTTTTTTTTTTTTTAAAGGGAAGGGGTTACACAGCCCCTCTTCCCAAGCCACTGTTGACAATGGGAACCCCATCCCCCAGGGTCAAATACATTTCTGTTAGAGGAGAAGGCCCACAGCCCCCTACCCTGAGCCGAATTGGGGCCTTACAGTAAATATAGGGGGCGGAGGCATGTCGCACACCAGCTAATTCTTAAGAGGCTCTGGAGACCCTATCCTGTGGGACCAAAAACACCACTATTAGGGCATAGGGTGCACACTGCTCCCCTTCCCGAGGCCCATCCCTGATGCCAAAGTCTATTTTTGGAAGAGGCTTGTCATCCTCCTCTCATCCCCCGGAACCAAACATATTTATATTTGGGAAGGGCATACAGTTCCGCTCCCAGAACACAAATCTACCCTGGTGACCCATCACCAGGAAAATACATTTATCTTAGGGGAGGAGGGTGCATGGCCCCCTCCTTCAGCCTTAAGAGGCCCTGAGGACCCCATCAGTCGGGGCTAAATATATTTATATTAGGAGAGCGGGAATGTGACCTTCCTCCGCAAACCCAAATGGGCCCCAGGACCCCATCCCCTGGGGTCATAAATTAACCTAAGGGGTAAGGCTTCACTGAGCCTTTAGAGGCCCTGGGGCCCTCATTCCTCCGGGTGAAAAACAATTATTTTAGGGGACAGGGTCACGTGACCCTCACCCTAAGCCCAATTGGGCCCTGGGGTCCACATTCCCTGGGCCAAAGAATAATGGGAGAGAGGGGCACATGGTCCCCACCCGAGCCCTGAGAAGAATTGGGTCCCGATCCCCAGGGGTAAAAACTGTTATCTTTGGGGAGGGGGCATGTGGCCCCAATCCCTTTCCCACAAGGGATCCCATCCATCATTAAACTCGAATAACCACTAATAATAGGGGACATATATTTATGTATATATATATATAAATATATATTTTGTGAAGTAATTTATTTATTTATTCAGCACATATCATTCCAAAGGGGACATCCCGGCGCTAGAACCAAACAGGGAAGCTCTGCAGACAAATGCCCTTAAAGGTGGTACAGCCATGTTTTCAAATGCTCACGGAACACAAGAAGATCCTCCATAAGACACATTTCCAGAGTAAGGAAATTCCAGAATACTGCTGCCAAATGGATAAAAGAGCAGCCACCCATCCTGGTTTTCCTCATTCGGATACTGTGAATGAGGACTTCGTGGGAGGAATGCAACGCCCTATTAGGCTTATAGAAGGCCACTTTACCACACAAAATAGCAGGTCCCAACATAGACATTAAACGGGCTTAGAGATGACCCTTGTGGGACACCACAGTTAGTCTGCAATGGGTTCGATGTAAGCGGAGTCAAATAAACAGAGTAAGATCTGTTGGACAAAAATGCTCCAAACCATTGTAGAGTGGTACAATGCAGGCCTGCTTCATGAAGCCTGCAAACTATCTGGAAGAGAGAGACAGTATTGAAGGCAGCAGACAGGTCTAAAAAGATAAGGGCAACAGCCTTGCCCTAATCTGCCTGCAATCTAATTCTGTCTACAACTGCCAACAGGGTAGACTCCGTGCAGTTGTTAGCCCTGAAGCCCGTTTGAAAGATTAAGTCATTAAAATGATTTAGTCTACGTTGTAAGTAGTTTAACTATAATAATATTTTTTTAAATGACTTTAAAGTTTATATACATTAAAAAAAACAATGTTTAAAACTTTTTTTTGATGATATTCTCTTCCACAATATGCTTGGGATTACATTTTTGTCATTTCTAATATAACTATAGTAAGACCATATTTGGGTTAATGATATTGAAAAAAAAAATATTTGGGATTTCAATATTTCTGTTCTCGATATTTCATCATACAACCCTGTATGTCATTAGAATCTGCATAAAAATGTCTACACATCCTGAGTTACAGCATTTTCTTAATCTTACTACCAGTAAACTGATTATAATAACTTTTCAAACACACTACTAATGTCTTTTGGTGTGTTTGATTTTGACTTATATGCCTGCAGCCATGCTATTACTTTCCAACAGAAGAGCAAATCACCAAGGATTGAAGTGGTTTTCGGGGAAACATTGATGGTGTAACCACTCGCGGCCCGTGCCGGTAAGCACAGTGGGGCAGTGTGGCAGGGGGTGGAAGTCTACATAAGACGCGATAGTGAAAATAAAATAAATAAATAAATCACGGCAATGCAGCGAGCGCAAGGTAAGTGGTTTTATTTATTTATTTTATTTTCACTACCCCATCGTATGTCAACTTCCACCCACCCCCGTCCTGCCCCACCACGCTTACCTACATGTGCCACGACTGTGTGTGGCCAAAATATCCTCCGCAGTGCATTAAAAGCATATATCCAGCCACATCGGAGTTTTGTGACTTTCAAAGGGAACTCGGACTTCGGCCTTGTGCCTCCATATTGTCATATATGGCAGGGGTTACTTTAGCCCATATTTATTTATATGCAACTCAACATTTTTAAAATGTAAACGACACAAAAGAGACTTCTCTGTATTAGGTATATAACTGCAAGTACCAATATGCACTGTTTTTGTAAGTAAAATAAACGGATTTCAAGGTGGCCATGAGCTGGGTGGTGACCTTGAGAACGAGAAAAAAAGCACACTTTAATTGGAGCTTTGAATAGACTTCTCCTGTATATGGTCAAATGATGATCTATGATCACAGCTATAATTGATCTCTGTCAGCACAATTTACAACAAATATCAACTAGATATGAACACAGTTGCTCAGCATTGTACAGTGTCAGCTTCTACGAAGGTGGTCATTTGAGAATTCCTTGCAAGAATTGGTTAGCACCGGAAACTTTCCTAAGAGCTTTGGGGTTTATTAACGGCCTGTCCTCCACATACAACAGAATTTCTGAATGCGCTATCTCTTTCTCTTGTGCACGGATGAGAGGCTGAAAAACGCTTGAAAAGCTAAGAAATTTTATAAAGGGAGTTTTATTTCTACCATGACTTTTGTTTAACTGCTTGTTATCCGTCTTTTGTACAGTCTCTTTCTGTAAGAGACTAGCCAATAAAACCCCTAAAGGGATAGTGAACCTACCATAAACTGTACAGAGCATCTCAAGTGAGTCATAACCCAAACCTAAATGGTCATTGCCATATATCCTAAAACTTACATTAGTAAACAATGTTTTGAAGAGGAAATGGTAACTCCTGCCTTTCCCTCCCTCCAATGGGGATTTGATGCTACTTGTATCAAAATGGATCTCATATTGCATTTTCTTTTCAAAACCGCAAAAAAAGCTTGATAATTATTTTGCTGTTACCAGGACAGACAGCCTGTTTTTAGCACTTTAAATATCAAATGTTACTGCTGCTCAATATAACATTATTTAATGTATGGATATCGAGTGCATTAAGGGATGAAGTCACGTAGCTATGTGTGAAGGTCACAGGTCACATACAGATGTCAGTAGTGGGGTACTCCTTCATCGTCATCAGACTAAGGAAAGACTGAGCTGATGTAACTATACTTGAAACCACAAAAAACTTTCAAAATAAATGTGATGATTTAAAACATGAAGTAAATTGCGCTCAAAGGGGGCTGAAGCGTGACCAGGTATTTGAATTTGCCAGTGACAAATGTTGATGGTTGCATTTTCATTTGCTTTCCAAAATGCTAATACATGCACGGTGCATTATGGTGGTAATGTGTAACGCAATGTGCTGCCACATAATAATATTACGCTCGCATTTACCACCAACAAATTATAATAACCTTGATAAAATATTTATTTGTTTAGGTGGCCTTTGTCTGCGTCTACTAAGTGTGAGGGTTACATTTTGCTGAGTTCCTGAGTTTGTTGCTTTAAGAACAAATTTATTTCTGAATTCTTATCAACTGAGGTCCTGATTTCAAATTCTGAAGGCAACGTCACACCTGTGTTTTTACTTGTGGACTGTGTGACAGATTTCAAATTTGCCAAAAGTATTGTACACTCAGCAAATGCTTCCCATCTTTTTTGTGAATAACATGTCCTTTTGCTACAAACATGTCTACTCTAGTATTCTGCATAGATGGAACACCTAATGTTGTTTAAAAAAAATATCCTAATATTATTCGTGTTGTTTAAATCCCGTATCTTGCAAATGTGAGAGATTATTGTATTGTATCCATTTTTTACTGTTATATTTTCTCACTTTTTGCTTTGATTGGCTGAACAAAATGCATCACGCTTCTGTACTTATTGTAGGAAGATTGATTATTTTCTAATATTCTATTTGAAATTCTTCTCCCAAATGGTGTCAATTTTCGTACTCTTTATAATAATATAATCTTCATTTACAGTATTAACGAATGTTTATCGGTGTGCACGTGAAATTAAGAATACTTTTAAAATGACGTAAAAAATGTTTTATCCAATCAAAACAAAAAGGAAGGGCAGGGAAAAGACTCATATTTTTTCAATGTTTCATCTCATAACAGAAATGTGAACAAGTAAATATAATTATAAACGTCCGTAAAAGAAGTATAGTGGCATAACTACCTAAACCTGTATTCATAAATACAGAGGATGGCAACACACTTCGCTTTCACATATCATTGAAATCCACATCTGTTCTCAGTTTTTTAGAGCACCACTTAGAGTAAATTGTATAATAAAAAACTTATTTAGTGCCCATTTCTTATAAGTGCCGTACAAAAACTCCTTAAAAACATAGCAACCAACAAACACGTTTTTGCCTTTTCATAGGACGCTTTCAAGGCAAAGGCTTAGGAACAAATTATATCAGTAGTTATATAACCATTATAACAATTTTCAGCACTGATGGTGAATGATAGAATCCTTATGAAAGGCAAAATTAACAGTCTTTTGTGGCTGAGGAAGAACTTTCAGAATCTTCACCTACAATTCACTCTGTCTTGTGTTAAATAAAATTGAGATCTCTTGTCCATTTCAATGATATGTGAAACTGAGGTGTGCCACCAACTATTGTATGTATCTATAAAAAACTGATCATCATTGATTGGATCTCTTAACAAAAATGTGAACACGGTGTGTTTACAAAGAACAGGTATTATCAAAGTGGGAGTTTAACGATTTAGAGTTTATGCAGCTAGAGTATGACCCCAACAAAGGCAAGCCCTCGAGATAGCCATGACTTCAGAGGATGTTTCCTTCATGTGACTAGCACCCAAAAGTTAAAGATTATATGCATTCATGGTTTTCAGAAAAGAGGCACTCTAATGGGTTTAGTGAAGCTCACTAAGCTAATTTAATAATAATTATAATAATATAATAACAAGAAAAATACTATCATATTATTATTGTGAAGTCTGTTTAGATGACATAAGCCAAAAGATGCTCTATATTTTAGGCGGATCCTAGGAGAAAGGGCCTTCTGGAATTTTGAGCATGTGTCCAAACCATTGGTACCAGATGATCACACTTTCCTCATAAACACAGTAAGCACAGATTTGATAGGTCCATTAATGAGGCAGGGTCTATAAGCAGAAAGGATCTCAAGTTCCTGTATAATCTAATGGCACTTCTCCATTTGCCTTCTGTTTCTAATTCCAGCTTTAACTCTGCCTATGGAAGTAACTTCCTTTTTTTTGCCACTGTTAAACGAAAATGTTGAAAAGAATTGGGCAGACTTTTGATCTCGTATAATTCCATTAAAAAATGAAAAAAGGCAAAGAAGAAGGTGCCATCACAAAAGCATTATGCACCCAATTATAAAGGTAAATTTGGTTTTAAACATACATTAATTGCCAAATTCTCCTTTTCACCTATTCTCATTACAAAGAGATTCCTGGTAAGCATAACCCATTTAAGTGGGTCTATCCCACTCAAGGGAAGGTTGGGAAACTGATGTTGCACGGCATGGTTTGCCTTGGAAGTTAGAGAAATCCGACCAACACTGACATTCATGTGCATTCAGAAAATCCGATCCAACTCCTTTCCACCCTGCAAAGGGATGGAAATTCACTGTAACACTTGGTGGAAGTAAATCCCTTTCCAGGGTGGGAAGGGTAATGGCACACCACCAGATGTGCTATGAGTAGAGGGGAAGGGTTTTCACCATGAGGACATTTACAAAAATAAAATGTGCATTTACTGAGGGAAATCTTTTACCTAATGTTCCACCACTCCACCTCCCAATCCAGCCAAACTCCTTTGTCATTATTATGAAAAATGTCCCCCGTTAGCCCGCAATAAACGTGAAGACTATGATCAGCTGCTCAATATAGTGGTGCACTGGGAAAACAACAGATTGGAAGGACCTTTGTTGTTACATAACCAGATCGACCTTGTCCGTAGAGTTCTGTGGGTAGGTCTCATCCCTAAGTCTGATGACACTGCTGTATTGTGATCAAATATAAGGATGGGGGAGTGGACAAGGTTATTCTGATTAGGCTGATGTCCACTGGGTTGTCCTCAGCGTCCATTGAGGCACTCCTCTTTGGATACTTTTATCAACCCAGGTGCCTCATCCAACATCTTAACAGATTCACCCCCATAACCCAGATGGATCAAACTGACTGACTAACTGATGTTGCATATCCTGCCGCTTCCGTCTCCTCAGGGGTTGCAAATGAGCCCCAGAGATCTGACCCAGATTCAATAATCATACCAGTTGTCAATGACTGTCCTCTTTCTAGTCCTGCCTTGAAAAGCAGCAGTTCCTCATCATTATTGACATCCTCAGGGAACTTCCCAGTCTTGGCAAATATACAGGGGGGCTCTGACTTACAAAATTTTGTTGATCGTTATGTTGTCATCTGTCTACAAGATTCATGTCCCTCTGACTGTGTTTTTATGCATGGTTATACCACATATTTTACACCGGCCGTCCCTAGCACCATGCGTAGGGTCACAGGAGGCCTTATTATTTTTGTCTCATTTTCACTCCCTACTCAGGTCCTATGATCAAGCTGTGCCTCTGTATAGTATCAGCTTATTCTGTTGCAGTGTGCCAAAATCTTAATGGTACTCATTAATGTTTAAAATAATGTCTTTGACACTTACAAGGTGGAATTTGCTTGTCTGCTGCTTATGGACATTGACAAGTGTATCAGTAACATCAAGCTACGTGGTGGTACTTTGGGGGAATTTCATTCTGCATCTCTTCCAGCACTCTGTAGCTGGTGTTTGTGAGCTGACAGATGTTGCTGGGGATTAAGGGTGGGTGGAGCTGGCATAGGGCCTCTATGCAGAGCTCCGCAGAGTTTGAAAAAAACTCTGTGGAGCTCTGCTCTCTATACCTTCCCAAATGATTTAAACATTTTTTTAAAAAGGCACTCACCTGCTTGTCTGCTGCTTCCCCTGCCTGACCGCTCTCCTTCCTGCTCCTCGCGTACTTATTCAATGAAAAAACACTACGTTGTACGTCTTGCGCAAGACGTACAATGTAGTTTTTTTTTCATTGAAGAAGGATGCGAGGAGCAGGGAGGAGAGTGGCCAGGCAGGGGAGGCAGTAGACATTCAGGTAAGTGCCTTTTTTCATTTTTAAATCATTTGGGAGGGGGGTAGGGAGCGGTTAACTCCACTCCACCATGGAGGCGGAGTTTTGCCTACCTCCATGTTTGCAGCGGAGCGCGAAATAGGCAAATCTCCGCAAACTGTAATAGCGGAGTTACCCGCCCAGGGTTACTGGAGATCCGACTACCACTTTGCTCACTGTCCAGTCGAGGACAAATACAACATTCTTTTGGCAAAATATAATTTAATATTTCCCATGATTCGTTAACCCTGACACCAGTTGCAATGCCTACCTTTGTTGGGTGGGGTACCCCCAGTCATATTGACTATATTCTCTTTTCACAAACAATGAGGGATTGGGTGTTGGATTACCATCTCGCTGACTCACCCCTAAGTGATCATAGGTTGCTGGCTCTCTCTATTGATGTCTCTTTCTTTTCAAAGCTGTTGGTCATGAGTAAAACTTGCCCAATATCATTTTCCAAGAATAGAGGGGTGATTAGGAGCTGGTCTAAGGTTGACGCAGATTCCTTTCTACACCACCTGGTGGCTTCCTCACTCCCTGATTTCCTGAGGTGCTTAGTTTATGATTACAAACAAGGGTCAGGAGCTTCTAAAGAGCTCTGATAGGATTTGTAGCCTGGCCCAGGATTTGCTTTTTGACCCAATTAAACTGAGTGACAGGACCTTTGTTAAGTGGTTTGATGCGGATTGTCCCAAGGCCCATAATCAATTACTGGGGGCCCTTAAACAATCACCAAGAGACCAGGAACTGGTGGGTGCTCACAGAGCTCTATATAAGAAAACCCCAAAAAGTTAGGAAGAAAGCCATTCTTGAAAAAGCTTACTCTTATCTATTACAGACTAGTGATCTTAGAGACAGTAAAGCCTCCTGGCTGATAGTAAACCGCAACTATATTGAGAATACCAAGGACTTAGGGTCTGGATACTGTGATTTTTTAATCATTATGCTGACCCTGATGCCATGGATAACTCCCCCTGGGAGAAAGGTTCTTTTCTGCCTTCCGGGTCCTTGGCTTCAGCCCATCTCATTCCGGAAGTTGAGCTAAGTGAGATCTTGCTGACGGTGACCAGCTGCCCGGTGGGAAGAGCTCGCAGCCCAGATGGGATACCCACAGGCATTTTTAACATCTCACTATGGGCTCCACATTTGACCAATGTCCCTAATGTTGTGCTAGCTGACGGCCCCCCAAAGACCTGGTCTCATACTTTTATTGTACCTATCTTTAAGAAGGGCTCCAGAGGGAAGCCACAATGCTATCGTCCCATCCCCTTGATTAATTTAGCAGCTAACCTAATGGGGTGGATTCTGTTGAAACGTTTGCAGTCTTGGGCCAGCGAACATAATGTCCTCTCAAAACTACAGTTCGGCTTTTGTCCCGGTCTAGGAATGGTCAAACAGTCCCTTTAACTCTACGTCCTAATTAGCAAATACACTGTGGCCAAAAGGAACAAGCGCTACCTCGCACTTATGGACTTGAGCTCCACTTTTGACTCAGTTAATAGGGCCAAATTGTGAAGCATTATGTCCAATATCGGGCTGGATCAGTATATCATAAACTTCCTCAGGGAACTTCACCTCTGGGACAGAGAAGGGCAAGGACAAGAAGACGAGGAAGACGAAGTTCAGTCCGCAGTCGAACAGGATCATAGTAAGGGAGGTGATGGAACACCATCAACAACTCTTCGTCACCTCCAGCGTGTCATTGGGCACCAAAACTGGAATATGGCGGGACATCGTCAACAAGGTGAATGCCGTCGGAGAGCATAAGCGGACAATGGACGAGGTCAAGAGGCAATAGAATGACATCAAGCGGAAGACCAAGGAGAAACTCTCCGCCAACCAGAAGGCAGCAACGCAGACCGGAGGTGGGGCCGAGCGCCACAGCTGGAGCTGGATGACATGGAGGAGCTGGTGTCGACAGTCATCAATGTGGAGACTGTGGCTGGAGTCGGGGCAGCGGATACTGCTCGACAGGACACAACACAACCGCAACAGGGTGAGTGACCACCAGGTACTGGGGGGACAGGTGGAGATGGGCACAATGGCACACATGCACAATCAAGCAGGGCACAGTACACACCCACAATGACCCTGGCTCCTCGACCAGACCTACAGACTATCACAATGTACAATGCCATGCTGTCTGAATGTCAGCATGTACTATGCGGCTACATACATGTGGACACATTGTAAAACACCATCTCCCCTTCACATCGCTGGGGCATTGTCAACACCTCCTGTAGAGCAGTCCCAGCCACTCTTCACTGATGAAAAGGAGGACAACGCCAGCATCGACACCCAAACCATCCAAGACATCATTGATTTCATTTGCCACTCACCTCCATGATCAGGGCAGCCCAGCTACATCGATGAGACCCCACCCACCACCCAAACCACACAGCAGGAGGCACCCACAGCCCCGGCACTCTCCCAAGACCCCCAGGAACAACACATGGCCTTCCAACGCCGTGTGCTGGAGTGCAAGAGGGAGACGGCTGAGCAGGTGCAGGTGGGCTTCTGCATCATGGCTTCCAAACTGGACGCCATCCTTGGGTGTCCATGTCCGCCCCATGGTCTCCAACGAGCCCTGACTGACATCGCTGGAGTCATGATGTGGAGAGAAGAACAGCTGTCCACTCAGAGTAGCTCCAGCGATGCCAGCCATGAGCTGGCACACATTCGAAAGCTCATGGAGGACATGGTGCGGATGAAGCCACCGCTGTACATCATCGAAATGTAGCTGGGATCCATCATGCCCTGCAAACCTCCATCATGGCATTGCTGCCACAAGGCGTGGCGCTGATGAATGCTACTGCCCCCACACCATCCACATCCCCGCCCCCTGGTGTGTCAGTGCCTCTAAGTGCAGCAGGCGCATCCACGCAGGCACATGATGTGTCAGAGCCAGACAGTGCTGGAGCCGGTACTGCAACACCCACAGGTGGGGCAGAGCACACATCCGGGGACGAGATGTGGAAGGGTTTGTGATCAGGAGGCACTAGCATTAATTTCCGCCACCTGGCCTGTTTCTGCTTGGTGCCACACATGGCCTCATGACCTTCCACTGATCCCCGAGACACTCTGATGCACTCACCTTGGACAGCGACATGGACTGTAACATTCTGTTCAAGGACCAATGACACGGCGGACAGACTGCGGACTGTACCCTTCCCTTCCGCACGACTAGTCATCCGTGGATAGACTCTGGCTGGCCCTACACGGGCCCATATTGTGTAATGTGCTCGGCATTGCCCTCTACCGCTCCAGCTGCAGAAGTGCACAGGATGTGCAATAAACATCCAGTGATACATTGCTGTGTCATGTCTTTCATCATTCATGTATGCATATGTGGATAAATGTAGGGACAGTGATTTCCTTTCCGTCACTGTTGCTCATCCTGTGGGATGCCAGTCAGAGAGTGCTACATTGCATTTTGTGTACCGGGTCCCATGGACACTACAACAGGGACACACGCATCACTCACTTCCTTGTTCGGACATGGACTGAACCACGCCCAGAGCCCTCGAGTCATTGTTGCAAGCCCTGCGCTCGTCCGGCGTATGGCAGGCCAGACTACTCTGCTTACACTCTGACGGGAGGCCCTCATTGCTATCTGTCGCAGACGAACTTGCTGGTGGTGTGCAGGTCACTGGTCTAGTTGTCAGCATGTCACAGCCACTCCCTGAGGGCAGGTTTGCACGCACACCACACCCATCCGGCACAGGCATCACAGGCCATGTGACTCCGCCAACATAAGGGGCCGACGACATCACATTCCCCTCTGCCGGTGGTGACTGGATGACGGACGCCACGGGTCTCAATCAAAAAAAGGCCCAAGAGTTGTTGTGAACAGGGCTAGTGGCAACCGAGGCCTGCATACGGCACGGGCCTACCACCACGGGGCACTGACTGGGGTTGCACAGGGTTAGTCGCACCCGGAGCATTTCGGCCGGCACAGGCACTCCTCCACGGGGCGGTGACTTTGGGTGCACTGAGTCAGTAGCATCTTAAGCTGCTGAGCGGGTGTGCAGCCTGTGATGATGCCCCGTCCCGGCGGTCCGGACAACTCAGATTTCGTGTGCCCTTCTGGATTGCAGTGTAGGCCAGATCCAGCGGGCAGCAGGGGCCTACCACCATGTGGCGTCGCTTCCGGGTTCACAGAGTTAGTGGCACCCATTGAGCTGATCGGGTGTGCAAAAGACACACAATTGATGTACGTAATGCTGAACAAATCAAAACTGAGCGGGTGTGCAGCCTGCGGTGTTGCCGGGTGCACTAGTATGTCCTATGCCTGGTGGCCTGTGGAGCATGGCTGCATGGTGTGGAGGGTGCCATGTCCGCGGTCCTTGGGCTTGTGGCTTGCAGCGGCACATGGTGGGACATCCTGTCTACATGCCGGTGGTCCAAGGTGAGCAGTGAGTCCTGGGTGTGCATGGGTTGGCATGCTCCAATGGAGGGGCGAGAGGCTTTGGTGTGCCTCTGCCTGGGTGTGCATGGGCGGGCAGGCGATGTTATCTGGTGCAAGTGTGTGTACTGTGCCAGTCATGTATCTGGACTCTGTTTCAGATGACGGCTCTGACTCAGATGTGTGACCTGATGTACTGCTATACATACCGGCACGTGTGTGGAGACACACCGGTGGCAGCAGGTGAGTTGTGTGGCATGGGTGCGCAGGGGCGGCACTCTCTCTCTCTCTCCCTCTCTTCTCTCTCTGTCTCTCCTTCTCTTCTTCTCACTCTGTCTCTCCCTCTCTCTGTTTCTCCCTCCCTTCTTCTCACTCTGTCTCTCCCTCTCTTCTTCTCTCTCTCTCTCTCTCTCTTTCTCTCTCTCTCTTCTTCTCTCTCTGTCTCTCCCTCTCTTCTTCTCTCTGTCTCTCCCTCTCTTCTGCTCTCTCTCTCCTTCGCTCTCTCTCTGTCCTTTGATGTGTGCAGGACACACCTTCTCATCATGTTTTTTGTCTTTCAGGCTGTGACCTACGGATTGTCCTGAGGGGAGCCGCCATGTATCTTCATTTGATTTCAGTGTTCATTTTAATAAAGTTTCATTTGTTGCTTCGAAAGTGAATGTATGATGCTCATTTCTGTGACGACACATGCATGTCACCAGTTGTGACATCAAGCAGATTATTTCGTACAAGTTTAGGTGTAGCTGATGTGGCATGTCTTTGTTCTGGGGGGGGTGCCAGGGTGGGGTGGTCCGTGGGGTGGTGTCAGTGGGTGTTGTGGTGCTCTTGGGTGTCCGGCCCGCATGATGATTGGCTCCATGGCATTTGTTGCACTTACGATGTAGCTCTGGGCTGGGCTCCCTTTTGTGGTGCAGGCTGCCGTCTGACTTTACACCAGGTCAGAGCAGGTGTAAAATTCCTGCTGCTAATAACGCGCCTTATCACCGGTTTTGTGTTCTTATCGCCGATCTGGCTGGTCGTTGAGAAGGTTGTGGTGTAGTGTTGTTGTGGCTTTTGGCATGGGAACGCCTACTCTGCATCTAATTAGCGATAGTTGCGGGGGGTCTTCTGTCGCGATGTTTTTTGCGGCTGCTATCGCGGGTAAACTGGTGCTGTGGGCTATTAACACAGGCTTGTAAATGGGGAGGTATATTTATCACGACTTTGGCTGCAATAATGTGCTCTTAATTCGGCGATAGCTCCTTGTGAATATGCCCCTCAGTGTTTTTTGCAGATTCTAGTCAGCCCTGAGAAAGCACTATCTTTTATCAATTTTGAAAAAAGTTAGTATACAGTAATGCAGGACCACTCTTGCTCATTTGCAAACATTGCCCACTGTGAATATCTGCTTTTAAATTAATATAGCATGTTACAACGCGTGCTTTTACAACGCGGTAGTTTACAACGTGGTCATTACAACGACGGCATTGTTACCACACGTGTCATTACATCCCAAGTCATTTCAACTGCTTGCTCTAGGGGGCGCACTGGAGTTAGGAATAGTATTAATTACTATTCCTACTCCAGTTTGCGCAATAGCAGGGAAGGTGTTGGATTTAAAGTCCAACACATTCCCTGATTTTGCATGCCCCCTAGAGCAAGTAGTTGAAACGACTTGCGTTATAAAGACCCCGTTGTAAAGTACCACATTGTGTTGGCTGCTTGGTAAACGTTGTTTCCACTTTTCAATTGCTGTTTACACTCACTATGCTATTAAGCAGAGGAACACCATAGTCACATAATCATTTCTTTTAGACTATTTTCTTTTAATTTATTTTTTTGTAAGATTTTATGGATTTTGTTATGTCAGAATGATGAAAACCTCTTAATGTAAATGAGGCTATTGAGTGAATAGTATATGTGGTGCATTTTTAAGTTTACTTTGATGGTTTTGTGAGAGTGAATTAAAGCAATATGACTGACCGACCTAATGCATTCAGATGGAGACCCAAGTAATTATCCTTTCTTCTTTTCGTCAATCAGGCCTTGTATTTTTGCTTTATTTTGAATGTTTATTCAGTAAATTTAGTACAGATATCGGCGTGTGAATAGCAGATAATTCTCTGAATCGGAGTATTGCCAACTCAGCCATTCATAATGCCAAGGTTGATAAAAACAGTAATGGTAACAACAGTTACAGGGCTTTTGAAATAGCCAAACAGCACTACTACAAGTTTCTCAAAGAACATGCTGTTATACATGACTTTTATAGGGAGCCCTTATTGTGAATGACTTAATTTGAGATCCATTAATTCACTGCTGTGATGTAGCTACAGTGGTTATGAGAATGAGTTAACCATTGCTGCTGTGTCATAAAGGAAATTCATGCTGCTCTGGCTGAGCTCTCTGAGAGTTTGTCGTAGCCAAAAACCTCCCTTTGCTCCACTCAGTACACCTCCACTACCACAACCCAACCCATCTTTCAGAATAGCGGTGGTCCTCCAAGTACCTCGATCCTCTTGAGTCTTGGTGTTCCTACTCTGGTGCTGCTACTGAGAAAAGAACACCCTTAGAATAAGAAGCATAGGAGAGAAACAGAATGAAAGAGAGGTGATTGTAGAGAAAGACCAGACAGATTATACAGAGAAAGAGAGAGGGAAGAGGGAAAACAGAAGCAGAAAGTCTGAGGGAAAGACAGTGAGGAAGAGACATGGAAGACATACAATGGGTGAAAACTGTGCCAATGGGAAAGAGGGGAGATAGAAATACTAAATAGCAGGGCTGACACTGCAGAAATTGAAGACATGGAGAAATGGGAGAAACAGTTACATCAGAACATTCTGTCGCAGTCCATAACATGGATGTGGCACTGGAAAGCAAAAAGGAAACAGTGTTAGAGTACAGCAATGCTTGGAGTTGGAGAACATGGATGAACAAGAAACACAATTAAACATTACTGTGCTGTACTATTCAGAGCACTTGGGGGTCATTATTTGCAGCAGCGGTTCCCTTTTTAGGCTCCTGCATCAGTCACTTCATTCCGGTACACAGGATGGCACATACTTGCTTAGAGTTGCAAGAACTGCTAACAGTGGTACCACTCTGCAGAGGCCTTTCCAGGGTGAAAGTCAGCATCTCAACACATGACAGGATCAGCCCGTGGACACAACATGACACCCCAAACCAAGGAAGCTTTGTTGGCTGTGGGTGCAGGTACTGCAATACCATACCCCAATAGGTCGCGGCTCAAGTGTAGCATAGGACATTGCAAGCACACAGGTTTGCTTGTCACTGTGGGTTACAGGCCAAAAAGAGCACTGCAGTTCAAAAACCGGCTAGAGTCATGATGGTTGAGGCAGCAGTGTTGGTTTTACTGGATATTGCATTGGTAGTTTTGGTCAATGCAAAGGAGGTGTTGGCCAAGGCAGTGGAGGGGGTGGTCACTGCAGGCTTTGTCAGGTTGTGGCACAGCTGGAGAATGTGCACTGATGTCCCAAGTGAGAACTTGAACTGAGCATGCTCCCTATTCAGCTGGTGGCCATAGAGCTTGCAGGTCAGAACTGGTGCATTCTGTGGCATCTATCTCTCTGGAAGAAGATAGTACTACCAGGTCCAGGAAAGTGGAGCTTCCTTTTGTGGTGAAGGGGTTGTGGATGCAGCTGCTTCTGGAGCTGATGCTGGTATGATGCCACTGGTGGGACTGCTGGTGGTGGTGCTGCAGCTGTTGGTGGGGCCACTGCTGTCGCAAGCAGGATCCCTATCAATGGTGCATGGTTGCTGATGTTCCTGTCGCACATGGTGCTTCTGCTGCTGATGGTGCTGGCACTGTTGCAGGTGTTGACCCATTAGTAGGTAGCACTGATGGTGCGGCTACATCTAGAGTTGCTTAAGTGGTGCAGGTCTGCTGCTGCTCCTTCACTTGCAAAGTAAGGGTAGGAATAGATCTTTCTCCTTTGTGCTGGATGCAACACTGCTGGCTGAAGACATCCACTGGTGCTACATGAGGATTCAGCTTCTCAGCTTCTTTGGTGTTAAAGCATGTGTTGGCTAGTGCTGATGTGAGACCACGGCCCACAACATTGAAGGTGAAATTCTGAAGGACTCAGGCAGTTATTGCTCCTGATGCCACAGTGCTGCCCCTTTTTTGAATGAGACAGTAGGCAGAATAATGTCAGCCAGGAAGTTTTCTGTGAAAGGGAAAGAACTCAGCTTAACGCATGCATTCTTGTATTAAAAAAATGAGTTTTTTTAAGCCTGAGGACATTAAGCACTCTAGATGGAAAGAGAATGAATACTACATTACATGAATCGAATTGCTAAGTACTATCAAAGCAGAACGACAAAGGCATCATATATATATCAGTAATGCACATGAAATTAGTAACAAACATACAATTTGTATTTCACGCACTTATTGAACAATGTAATGGTGCCAATTGAGTCAATTTGGGCACACTTTGAGTAGACTGTGACTGTACAATATCATTTGGAATATTAAAGTAAAATTTCATCATTTAACTATAGAATGGCTCCAGCAAATAATTGGTTTTAGTCTTGATGTGACAGAGAGTTTGCTAAACAGGATGGGCCTGGTATAATGATAATGCTTTTGGAAACAAAAATCAAAGAGACAAGCATTTGGCACTGGTCGGTTTCTCGTCCTGGGATGACAGTTTGTTGGTAAGCAGTGACTAAGATAGCTGATATGATTTAAGAAACAAAAATAGTGCAGCGATGCAACTGAGCTATTTCAATAAGAGCATAAATTGGAAGACATATCAGAAGGTCTGCAAATTGGCTTTTCCTACCAATAAAATCAGGGGCGAAGCTTAGTTTGCGAGATTCAGGGTGTGTGAATCTCAAATTTCCCAACTATAAAGCAGTGGGCTGCAGGATGGTGAAAGGCAACACGTTATTTATATAAAACAATCTTATGTAAAGACACAACTGAACTGTGCAAAAATGAATGAGGTGTGTTGGTGAAAGGAAATGATTCATAGATAGCATTGAGAACTAGAATGTAGGAATGCAAGTTGACTATGATGCAGCCTGAAGGGAAATGTGCAGCTACCACCAACAGCCATTTCAAGGATAACATAGACAGGCTTTAGATACATGTGAAAGATACACCCATACCTTCCTCCATACTTTGTATTTGTTTAGCAATTTTATCTTGCATCAGTCTCACATCAGTGCCTTCTAGATCCCTTGGACAGAAAAACGAGGAAATCGGCTTCAGTCCATAAATCTACCTCCTATTATAACTTAATTCTGTTATGAGGCACCTTATATCATAATCCAGAAAAACTCTGATGTAGGGACTTGGGTTATTGGTCGAGGGGGGTGTTAACCCTACTCAAGCAACAACAATTCTCCTCAGGGTGAACCACAGAAGTCCTTAAATTAATATGTGCTTAACCCTCTGGTACCTTGGCACAAAAACAGTCAGGCCTAAATGATGCCTAAATTAGAGGCACTGTGTATAGTATTTATGGAGCACACAAACAGTACCAAAATGAAAGCACAACAGAAGGAAAATCCCAAACCAATTTAGAAAAATAGAGTTAATGTTAATAAATAAAATGAGACCAAATCAGCAAAACTGCAATCAGTAGAATGGAGATATGCAATTTTATAGTTTTAGCTAAGTATAGTGCCTAAAAGCACAAAGCGCTTGTTAGACCAGGGGAAAGTTACAAGTTCAGGCTGACTGCAATGAAGCACGGTTGGATACAGGGACAAGGTTAGTCTAGCTGAAAAAAGTACCTTTCAAAGTCCAGCGTAAAGAGTCCAGAACTTCAGGATTCCTCCTTTTCTTGTAAAGGAGTACACTCTGATGCCATGCCAGCTAAAGGCCCAGGGCCTGGAGAGAAGTCTCTTGGGGATTGGTGATTCACTCTGGCAGAAGCCAGCTGGGCTCAGGCAGGTCGAGTTGCACCTGGTCGCATGAGCAGTTGCAAGGAGGACTCTGGAGTTTGTTGTGTCCCTGTAGCTCAGAGCAGGAGGTCTGCCAACTAATTCTTGGAGTCACTCAGGTAGTCTGTGGTGAATGGAGCAGGGTCAGTCTTCCTTGGCAGCGAGGCTGGGAGGCCTCAAGCAGAATGACAGTCCACTGAGAAACAAGGGAGGCCTCAAGCAGCACTTCAGTCCTCTGGGGGACAAGGAGGTCCTACTTCGGTAATGTCCACAGGTCTGGGATTGTGCTGAAATGTTGGTCTGACTGTCCAATAATGATACCCTATGCCAACCTGTGACGTAAGGGAATCTTCTAGGCTACCCCCACATCTGGTTCTGGAAATCTCTTCCCTTCCACTGCTGAGGCTCCAAGAAGTCTGTAGTGACAAAAGACTATTGTCAGGCTCCTTTGTGCATGTGTGCTGGAGACAGGCCTTTGAAGATTGAAGTGGGTCAGGGAAAAGCTCCTCCGACAGCCATTCTCACAGGATGGCCCATCCTTCCCACACATAGGGGCTGATTACGATGGCAGTCAGACGAGTGTCTGACCGCCATCACTGCGGGAACGGGACCAACCGACAGGTAGTCTGTGGTCTCACCTGCCAAATTAGGATCTGATCACCATGGAGTCGGTCGTAAACATGCCTCTTTGCATTGAGGCTTATGCTGCGGCCCTGAAGAGGGCAATTGGGAAACATGCCTGGATGTGGTCCTTTCGGATAAACAGTGGGGAAGACCCTTGAGCATGTTAAGCGAGTCTCCCATAATGCCCATGTGAAATTCACGCAATTTTATTACCTGCACCAGACCTATCTTACGCCGGTGCTGCAGGCGCCCAGAAGCAACATTTTTACTATAGTGTGGAAATGCCCTGTGCTAGTACAGATGTGGGTGTGCTTGGTGGAGCTTGTCTTGGAGCAGATTGATCTTTGACTGGCTCCAGACTCCTTGCTGTGCCTACTTAGGATAACAAGAAGGAAACAAAACTAAACAATTTATTAAACTTGCGTTCTTGGGTATGATCCTATTGAAGCTCCGAATAGCGATGTCCAGGAAGGCTGCTGCTCCCATGAGGAGCGGGGTGAAGACTGATTTGCATATGGGAGAGCCCATACTGAGACAGCATGGTCAGCAAAAGAATGATGGGTTGGGATGCTACCCTGAGCGTTTGCCAGTGGTTAGACAAATTTCCCATCACCTTTTGTGTGTTTCTCGACTATATGAGTACTGATATGTCGGTGTGTTGTCCAAGGTTATCAATGCTAAAGCGTACAATGGAATTTTTATTCAGACTGTTATATAATACTAAAAAGAATTATGTACTGAACACAAAAAAATTGTTATTATTGTGTTTTAATGTATTTCGGTAATGTCAATAATGGTTATCAGTAGCGGTCCGTGGAGGGAGTGACGGTGGGGCAGTGAGGCGAGGTGGGGGAGGGGCAGCGTGAGGAAATATAAACACCGGAATATGGATGAATGGAGGTAAGTACACATTTAAATAAGTAAAATTAATTTCGTTGCTTGCGCTACATCGCATTTTGTGATGCAGCGCGCGCACAGGAATTCGTTCTATTTATTTAAATGTGTACTTACCTCCGTTCATCCATATTCCGGTGTTTACATTTCCCTACCCTGCCCCTCCCCGCCTCACTCCCCCACTGTCACTCCCTCCACGGACCGCTACTGATGGTTATGTATATTATGCTATGTAAATAAGAGAACAACTGAAAAGTAAAATCATTTCGACATGAAAATAAGTCTGTATATTAGGACCATTCAGAAATAGTTAATGATTTATGGCCAACTGTGGCACCTCTACTCATATGTTGTTTATTGCTCCAGCCCCAGTAGAACTAAAACAGCAGAAGCCCCCCAGCCCCTTTTTAGACTTCTCCCTCCTATTGTACCGAGCTCTGCTGCTTTGTAACAAGGTTTGTTCTATTAGAAACGAGACTCAATTTCTGAAATTAGAATTTGCAGCTAAAGTTTTCATCACAGCACAATCTACGCAGAAATTTTGCACTGATACCCATGCAATAGATTCTGATTGCTGACAGAAGAGAACTTTGCCATTACAGCATTGTTTCAAACAATGAAAGTTCTTCTGTGCCAAATAAAATTTAATTAACATGTGATTAGCTTAGATTTAGCATTATTTATGCTGCTTCTATGCAAACGTTCACTATTTGGAGTAGGAACAAAGGACATTATTAAATTTCCTTGCGTTTTTAAATCTTGTACTTTGCACAGAATTATTCTTGGGCTGTTTTCTATTCTGGGAATAAATTAGAGATTCAATAGAGCTTGCGCAAATAATTTTGATCACGCTCCTTTTGTTCACCCTACGATTTTCCTACATTTATTTTGTTTTGTTTTCAATGAGCCACTGAATTCGTTTTACAAACAAACTATATAGTTACATTGTGTTTACTTTTGCTTATTTACTTTTTAAATCAGGAAGAAACCCTAACAGATGGGGTTGGATTACTTGAAAAAAAAATCCTTATATAGTTTCAGAGGAAACAGTCCTTTTACGTGTGCATTCTGTAGCAAAGTTCTGCAGAATGCAGCCAAAGTCTACAATAATATTGAAGGAATTTTAGGTGAGAGAATAGTTGTGTGGCAAAGGGTTAAACTGGATGAAAGCTGCAGTATTTGTCCCTTTTAACAAACAAAAGCCCATGAGGTACATCACTAATCTTCAGGCTGTTCCTCTGACTTTGTACCGCTGCCAGCATCACGTCTGGATACTGCAGCACCGTTAAATGGAACTTTTGAAACTCAGAGATTGCACTCTTATCACACAAATACTCGGCTCCAATATCCAGCTTCCAAAACTTTGAAAATCAATTGTTTCTGAATGTTTTGTCTTTTGCATTTTTGCTGTCTATTTGAATATTTCAAAGCAGCTATCGTTCTGAGATATTCTAACCAGACTCTATATAACCTTTAAATGCAATAACAAATTATTTTAAGGAGAGCGAGAACTTATATAGAGCCAGTATTTAACCTTCATTTCAGAAGTTTGCAGTTTTAAATATTTCACTCTTTATGTAATGTTAAAACTCTAATGTGAAGTGGGGATGTTCTGTTAGAGTAAAGTGCAGTATTTGTCAAAATAATAAGTGGTTTTAGAATGGATTTCAATGTCTTTGAGAGCCAAAATGAAGTAACCAAACCATACATCAGTGGCAGCTCTACGCCAGAAAGCATTACAAGGAGGATTTAATGTATAACTTTTCTCTATCAATATCTTAGATTAGTGAATTTCTAATGATGTCATACGGAATATGGAGTGTGCCGCCTGAGTTATTGTACCAGCTTTGCGCCAAGAACCCAGAGCTCACTGTGATTAGTGACACATCCATTTTATTTATTTCAAATGATTTTCAGAAGCTTTTCAATAATTATTATTGCCAGCAGTTAAGGGTGATAGACACGACTAGGCCTGTTCCTTCATGTGAGGATTCAATCCCGTTTGTATTTTATAGAGGATTTCCATGTTGCCACCAATGCATGTGTTATTTTGAACTAGTAGCTAACTCAACTAGAGTTCAGAGCACCTTTGTGGCTAGGTCTCAAACTATCTGTATTAATATTGCTTACCTCTGTCTGTGTATGTCGTAGTACAACTGGCAAACAAAATGAGTGGATGATATGGAATTCTAAGAAAGTGAGAGACTCATATTCCCCGCAAATCCATAGGTTAAACTTAATTTTTAAGTACTTGATAGTTTTCTAAATTAACTTGGCGTGTGCATTTTTTTTTCATCAGAATTGACAGGTTATATTAGACTTTTTCAGACTTAGTGAAAAAGGATGAAAGTGTCGACATACCTCAACCAACGGCTGGCATCAAGCATTATCCGAATGTTGACAATTATTATTAGGCCTGGGCTAAATTTCCGTTCCGCTCGCGGAAATTGCAATAATTTGACATTTTCGCATTCCGCGGAGAGTGCGAAAATGTCAAAATTTCTGCATTTCGCAGTTTAGCGATAATTTGGTTCTTGCTCGCGCTGTAAAATAATACATTCTCACGCGCGCGCGATCGCCTTACCTGAATCCCCGCGTTCGCTGACAAGTTTTCCCGATCCGGTCGCGTTCTCCACAAGATGTTGGATTGTTGGTAGCCATTTGAGCTGTCTCGCGACAGTTCGCGCCCGCAGTAACGTCATGCGTCGTGCGATCACGTCTTTCTTCTCGCGATCATGCACCGCAAGAAGAGTGAAAACAAGATGGCCGCGCCCGGAAGCAACCGCATGGGTAAGTTGGCGAGCCGCGAACACGCAGAAAATACCGCGAACGGGCGGGAAAAAAACTTCCGCATCTTCGCGATATTTCCACGTGTTTGCGGAGATTTTAAACATTTTAGCGATAATTTGCGAAAGTCGCTTTCGCAAATTCCGCCCACCCCTAATTATTATCCGGGTCTCTAAGCCCTGAATGACATCACAGAAACAAAATATGCTAGTGATGAATCACATTTTCTTGATCAACACCAACCTGGAAATGACTTGTTGGGACTCGGTAGGGGGCAGCCACAAAGTGGTGCTCTTGTGGTCTGCGAAGCAGCAAAAACATTCCTATTGCACTGCAGGGTCCTTTCCTGCAAATCTTTTATTTATTTTTATTTGTCAACTTGAAACGTAGAGACACTGGTGATCTATTTTAACAAAATTCACAAAGTTTAGATGCTGTAAGCGTCATAACTCAGAACACCCTAAAATGCATGTCAGGGATATTCTTTCCTGGATCTCCAGTTAGAAATACTTGCTGTATCAATCAGGGTCCACACTACAAACGTGTATAAAAATACACAAAATATGTTAAATACTCATTAAAATACCACATATAAGAAAAGTGTTGTTGAAATTAAATGTATTCAATTTTCAGTGCTAAAGAATGGCTAAGTCTATGGAAAATCGACACTAAAATCAATCACGCACGGTAATTTAAAAATGCATAGAACACTTGGGACATCAATTACACAGGTGAAGCGATCAATGGGTTTCTCCTATTGGAATATATTGTCTGTCGCATCAGTTATTCTACTTGAAACAAATCTACAATTTATGGCATAGAATATAAACACAAATAAAGAAAATCATTTCTTTACAGAAATGGTCACTCACAATAGCAATATATGGATCATAGTCCTCGCCCACATCCTCGTCATTAGATTGCAAATTGCAGGCAAATATTTACTATTATGAATCGGAGGTCAACATATTAAGGTGTTATTTATACAAATGACTGATATGTTTAATGAGATGGGAAAGCAAACTAAAAACAAAGGCAAAAATTGAGAGTCAATATTACCACAACCTCAAAGCATGGTCGGAAAGGTTAAACACATTTAAAATATCAGCCAATAAAAGCCTATACACGAAACAAAAAACTTTCTTAGAGCTATTTTCTTATGTAAGTCATATTTACATTTGCAAATAGCCTAATTTCTGAGTGCAAAACCGCTTTACTCGTTCCTATGTGAATTGATTGATTCGCAAACAAATTTCCCTGTGTAAATCGACTTCTGTAGGTGGTCAGTGGCAGCGCCAGGAAGGGAGTGCCCTGGAAGTTTGTTGGAATTCACAAACTATTTTACTATTTTATGATCTTTTCTTACCATGAAATTGGCAAGACATTCGCTCCTGTCATAGGCAGGAGTAAATCTCTTACCACGGTTGAAAGGAGAATGGGCCCAGTCCCCTCAAAACTGGTGTTTGAGTGGAAGGATTTTCTCTAGGAGAAAAGTGTTTTCCCAAAAATTGTACCAAGGTCATTTGCACTTACTTTTTTTTCATGGAAAAAAGTAATTCACAAAACACTGTAAAATAGCAGCAGCTGCTCCTGGAGGAAGTTCTGGGGGGGGGGGGGGGATGGGGGGCAGGGGAGTGGCAGGGTGGGGGGTAGTAAACTCCGGCATACAGCCGAACGGAGGAAAGCACATAAATAAATAAATAAAACAAATTCCATTGCGCGCGTTGCAGCCCGCGCAATGGAATTCGTTTTATTTATGTACTTAACTCCGGTCGGCCGTATGCCGAAGTTTACTAGCCCCCACCGAGGCCTTCCCCACCCCATTGCCCCGCAGCACTCCCTCCAGGAGCCGTTTACTGTAAAATAGTACACTGAAATCTGTGGACGGGGTAAATATGGATGCACATGAGGTTGGACAGCCGTCAGGTGTAGATTTATCTATTTCTTTCAGGATGTGACTGCTGGACCCTGCTATCTGTTCTGCCCTTAGAAAGTCCAGATCATAAATGCTTGTGCATATTTGCAATGCTTTGCTCCTTTCAGACCTAAATATAGTTTTTCTGTAGCATCAAACTAGGCAATCATACATTTTACTCTTGATCTGGGTTGAGGTGTTACACATTTTCTTATGTCATATTTGTTTCTTTGTCAACTATAGAAGTTTTATTTGAGTTAAATACTAAATGCTTTATTAATTGCATACTGTAATGCATCCAAAACTATAAAATAATATTACACGTGTGTCATAAGACCTTAGCATTGAAACCATGTTTCAATGCTCTATGAAGCAGAATTATTAAGAAGAAAATAGCATACTCTCCACCTTACTGTAAATTTTAGTTTTAGATGCTATTCTACGTTTTAGAAAAGCAGAAAGCACCTTCCCAACTATTCGCAGTAAGGATTTCCATGCTGTGGACAACTAGAAAACATTGTCACATTCTTGTTATATGGCAATTGGAAAAATGATCTGTTAAAGTCTGTACATAGCACTGATAAGATACAGTTGGTCTAAATATTGTTAGTAATTGAAAGTTCTTCTTCAACCACATGCATATGGTTCAGTGGATATACACTTGTATGAATGTTAGATTCAATAGTTGAGAGGAAATAGCGAGTTAGTGGATGAATGGATGAGTACATGGATGGATGAATGTGTAGACTAATTGATAGGTGTTATCCAGTTAACCACAACCAGCCAACCACTTACATATTCACATAGTTATCACTCCACTAACCAACATACAATATATCCAATCCATGCTCCCAGTATCTGTACCACACAAGGCTGTGTAAACATCACTCAATTTTCCCACACTCATACATTCAGGTCAGGCAGGTCAATTCAACTTTATTTGGCCATACATTACCATAAAAGCACACAGATAAAAGTTAAAACAATAAAAAGAACATAAAATTAATACTATACTATGGTTAAAAAGTTAATTATGTAATATTCCATCACTAAAACGATTTTATTTTACAGATAAAAAAATCATAAACACTCAACACATTAATTTACTCATTCAACTGTGTTCATGTGAGCTTGTATGCATTTTTTATGTTATTCTTTATCTGCCTGCCAATCTGTTCCCTGGCCTTATATATGCCCTTCTATGTGTGCGGCTGGTATGGAGATGAGTGTATATATAGTGGTCCATGCGCTAGTCGGAATGAAAGCCATCATACACCCAATTCATTGAAACTTTAATGTCGTGAGTGATGTAATATGTGACGTCATCAGCAGTGCATTGCGGGCGCGTGTGTTATAGTTAGCTGTACTAACTATAACTGGGGAATTTCAATGGTTTTGTATGAGGGAAAATTCCAGCTAACTATAACGCCCCTGAAACCTATGTTTTTTTCAGTGAATTTCTAAGGTTTTTTAAATGCTAATTCCTAACTATAACGTGCCTGAAACCTATGTTTTTTTCAGTGAATTTCAAAGGTTTTTTAAATGCTAATTTCTAACTATGCCTACAGAGATAGGATATGTGAAGAAAGAAGAAAAAACGCACAGAAAGAAAAAAAAATGCAGAAAGAAGCAACAGAAGTCCTCAAAGACGAAGAAAAGTGCAGGAAGAAGGATAACATGCAGAAAGAACAAACAGAAGAGCAGAAAGAAGCCTTGTTGCAAAATCATCCTGTACCCTCAACTTTTTCAGACAGATACTGGTGGTAATTGAGTCTGACTAACGAGTTCTAGAGCCAGTGCTATGTTAAAAGACGCTCAGAATACAGTGAAAACACCTACATACACTAGGGAACACTATGCGTTGGGGTCCCCCTGTGATTAGCATGACCTCCTCTATAAGCCCCTAGTATATAATAGGGCAGGGGATTAAAACTACCTCTTAAAACGCGCCACAGGGCTAGTTTGCACACGTCACCTCAGGCCCCATCCCCTCCCTTCCCCACTGTGCAAACACCACCTGTGGCCGTTTTAAGTTGGGAGATTATGTCCCCTTGAATCCTGAGGGTCCCTAGGGTCCAACTAGACCACTAGGTATCTCCAGTAAGTGCCACAGACCTGCGTTGCAGAGAAATGTAAAAAGGGGCACAGCCTAGACCACCTCTCTGCAACGCAGTGCAGTGGCGCTTACTGGAAGCACCTGGTGGGCTAGTTGGCCTCCAGGGTCCCTCAGGATTGAAGGGGAATTATTTCCCCAACTTAAAACGCGCCACAGGGCGTGTTTGCACACTTTAACTCAGGCCCCGTCCCCTCCCTTCACCACTGTGTAAACACGCCCTGTGGCCATTTTTAGTTGGGAGATTAAGTTCATTTGAATCCTGAGGGTCCCTAGGGTCCAACTAGCCCACTAGGTACGTCCAGTAAGCGCCACAGAGCTGCGTTGCAGAGAGGTGTAAAAAGTGGCACGGCGTGGACCACCTCTCGGCAACGCAACTCAGTGGCTCTTACTGGAAGCAGCTGGTGGGCTAGTTGGCCCCCAGGGAACCTCAGGAATGAAGAGGAATTATTATCCCAACTTAAAACGTGCCACAGGGCGTGCTTGCACACGTCACCTCCCTTCACCACTGTGTAAACGCGCACTGTGGCCGTTCTAAGTAGAGAGATTAAGTCCCCTTGAATCCTTAGGGTCCCTAGGGTCAAACTAGCCCACTAGGTACCTCCAGTAAGTGCCACAGAGCTGCGTTGCATAGAGGTGTAAAAAGGGCCTCAGAACACCTGTCTGCAACGCAGCTCCCTGGTGCATACTAGAGATACCTGTTGGGCTAGTTGACCCTCAGGGCCCCTCAGTATTGAAGGGGAATTCATTCCCCAACTTACAACTGGCCAGGGGGCTCGTTTGCAGAGTGCTGCAAGGAGGGGGCGTGGCCTCCGGCGTGATGCCGGTCTTTTATTTATTTTATTTTTATTTTTTTAAGAAGCAGGGCTGTGTGGCCCCCTTCTTTTTCTAATTTATTGGCCCTGGGGACCCCATCCCACAGGGCCTGCACCCTATTTTTTTGGTTGAAAAAAATAAATGTGGCCCTCCCAAGGCCTTAATCGGCCCCAGGGACCCCAACCCCCTGGTCATGGCTTTTTAAAAAAAAAACCTTTAGGAGGGGGGCTGCATTGTCCCCCTCCTCAGGCCACTTATGGCCCCGGGGACCCCATCCCCCAGCACTGGCCTTTGTTTTTTATTATTGTTAAAAAATATATATTTATAGAAACACCTAGGACATTCTGGACAAACTGTATGTACCTATCACCATGACGATTTGCGTGATATTTATTAAATGACAATTATTCATGCAATTAATCCACGTGGAATGTATTTACACCGCTAGTGAAGATCTGACGTGTCTGACGCCCAACCGTGCCTAATCCCAGCACCCCCGCCGGTGGGTGCTCTCCAAGTAGACACCCTTGTTGTTATTTTATACAAACATGGGTAGCTATTGACGGGCACATTTAATACACATGCACAGCAAGCCATTCAAAGGGGATTCGACAAAAATTCGACCAAAATATGCAAGAAACCCCCCTCACTGTTAATAAAACACACATCCACCGCCGGATGTGTAATACTTTTTATTTTACTCTCTGGAAAGGAGACGAACCTCACTTGAGAGTCACAGCGTGCTCCTGGCTGAGCCCACTGCTGTGTTACACCCACCAGTGCCCTCCGAGTGCCACACACCTCTGTGTTGTATTCCACCAGCTAGTGCATATGCTATGACACTCTCAAGCCCATGTGCACTGTAACACCACCCCGTGAATATGTCATGCCACACTTGCCTTCGCATGGGTTATATTGCCCCATCTAAAGTGCCTTCCTCGATGCCTATGTTATAACGCACAGCGCTATGCTATACATATTACAATCTGGGATCCATATCTTTGTCACAGTGCATATGCAACGTTACACTCCCCAGCACATATTTAATATTACAACTTTAGAGACTAGTTAGGTTACACAACACTGCCCTGTGCATATTACACTCCAAGGCGCATATCGCATAGCACGCGCTAGTGCCTGTGCTATCTCGTGCTCTCCAATGAACCTGTCATTGCGCACAATGTATTGCATATTATATTTCACGCCCCGGTTCATCTTATATCACACTTTTTGGTGCATAGTTTATACCATATACTATATCTAGTTTTAATTTTCAATCGTGCTCTCAGGACTATGTTCTATATAACATTGCGTCCACCTACCCTTTTCACGGGCATTACATTTTGCGATGGGGGGTGGAGGGTCAGGGGCTGTTTCTGCCAAGTGAGCCCGGAGTCAGTCACAAACGTCCTCTTCTTCCTGAATAAAAGTGAGATTATGCTAGATACTTGTTCATATTTTAAGTAGTTTGCACAGACACACATTTTAAAAACAATAAAGTTCCTAATACCCACCTTCGCTGAACAGTTAGCTTGCTGCCCCATCCACCTCCTCCCTATCCTCTGTTGTCTGAATCCATGGACTAGCCTCCTCCCTCCTGCCATGCATGGTCTGATGTGCTGCCACTGCCCTCCATTTAGCATGATGTACCAGTCCATTCCTCCCGCCCTCCATTGCCCAATACTATGGCCCATCATTGACCTCCTGCTCAGCCTCTGTGCTTAGCTTGCTGCCCCTATTCTCCTCCCCCCTGCCCTCCAATGTCTTTGTGCATGCCCCTGCTCCATTCTTTTTGCCCACCATGTTCCATGGACCTGCCACTCCAATCTACTCTGAGTGTTCTGTTGAGCTGCCACTCCCCTCCGACCTGCCTAGAATTGTCAGATGACTGTAACCTGTCACTGCCACCTCCACCATGCCTGTCCACATGCCATGCCCCTATCTCCTTCCTCCTGTCCTCTATGGTCCATTTTACTGCCACACCCTTCTGCCCTCCCTGGTCTGTTGTTCTGCAACTGCTCCTCCTGCCTGCCCCCCGCGGTCTGTTGTGAGGCCCCTTCCCCTGAGCTCTCTTGTCTGTGCCCAGGTCCTGACCCTCCCTTCTATCCTCCATGGTCCTTTGTGCATGCCCATGCACCCTCTTCTTGCCCATCATAGCCATTGTGCTGCCACTAACCCTCCCGCTTGCCATGCATGGTCTTCTGTGCTGCCATGGCCCCTCCCATTTTCCCTATGTGGTCAGCTAGCTGCCACAGACCCCCTCCCACCTTCCCTCCATGGTCTGTGTGTATACCATCATAGTCTCACTGTTGCTCTCCATGGTGTGTCTTGTTTCTAGTGCCCATCCTGCCTGACCTCCATGGTCATCTTGCTGCTCCTGCCCTTCCCCCTTGCCCCCAGCCCTCTGTTTCCATGTGCAGACCCCTATTCCCTCCCTCCTGGCTTGTCTGTTACATTGTAATGCCCCTGATCCGTCCCTCCTGCCCTTTCTGGTCTGTTATGCTGCAGCTTTCTCTCCTGTCTGTCCATTATGGTTAGCTAGTTACCATTGCCTCTTTCCCCTCTGTTCTCTGTTGTCCATGTGCATGGTCCTGTCCCCTCCCTATTGCTTTCTATGGATTGTTGTGCTGCACTACCGTCCCGCATGCCATGTGTGGTGTATTGTGCTGCTGCAACAAACCCTGATGCCTGCCCTGTAGTTTTAGTTTGGTGCACCTCTCCATGTCACTCCTGTCCTCTGTTATCGAAGTCCATGTCCCTACCCCAATTCATCCTGCCTAACATGCTCCAATGTACCATACTTGCGAACATTTTGAACTTATTAAGACAGAGATTTTGAAAAAAAACTGGAGTATTGATTTTCCCCTTTGAGCTACATTGAAAAAGAGGAGATTGTAGACAGGAGACAGATCAAATAAAGCCCATTTGAGCTTAAAAACATTGGACGTTTCCTGGCTGAAACGGGTCTGTTGGCCTGTATGGTTGTACTACCACTGCCTCTTCCTTCTGCCCACAATGGTCTATTATATTGCCACAGCCTCTCTTGCCAGTCCTGTATTGTTGGTTTGTTGCCCCTGCTCCCCTTTCCACTGCCCTCCATAGTCTGTTGTGCTGCCACTGCCCTTCCTGCCTGCCCAGTGTGGTCAAATTGTTGCCTCTGCACTCTCCTACCTGCCTTCAATTTTCATAGTCCGTGCCCCTGGCCTCTGCCTCTCAACAGTATCCCAATGAACAACTAGATTTCTAACATTCTATATTTATTACAAAAGTGTGGAACGTCTGACGTCATCTTGATGCAATAAAAACTGTAATACCTAGAGCATTTCCTTTAGAAATTACATATATGAGGGGGTCTTATTTGCATCAAAATTATTTTTAGTGCTCTAAAAAACTAAAATGAGGACATATTTTCTGAGTTTTCAAAAAGCGACAAAGAACTTTTAAATTATTTGTAATCTTTATGTTTTTTTTATCCAGTTGACCACTTGATTAAATGTTGCACCTAGGGGAGAGGATGTGGTGTTACTTCCAGAGCTGCAGACTTTGCAACTGGGGAACCAGGTTTGAGTTTCTGCTTCAGCTCAACATTCTGTGATTCTGGTCAAAACACTTTATCTCCCCATGTCTACAACCAAAATGAATTTGATCTTGTGTGATGTAACCAATGCTCATGTAAAGCACTACAATACTCGACAAGTCTGCACTATATAAAACTGCAAATACACAAACAATAAGTGTTTTGCACACTTCTGTCATTGGGCTACATGTGGGCTACATCTGGGTGATATTTGTGGTGAATTTGGGCTCTTTTGTCTCTGGTGGCCATCTTGGGAGATTTATTTGTTATGAAGTTTCCTAATTTCCTCATTTACTGCAGTCTCCTCAGTAGGAAATACTTTCAGTTTTTTACTTTGGTTCCATCAAGAAGGCATTCAGATGTGTCACACATTTTGCCATACATTCTGAATGTTAGCACTCTAGTTGCTCATTAGATCACTGTAGTAAAGCTACTGCTCACCACGGAAGTCTGCTGCTGGTATTCAAAGTGCATGTTTCAGTCTGCATGTCAGAATTTTTTTATGAAATAGAAGAGGATTTGAGAAGTCAAAATGTGCCCTAATTTTACTTTCTGCAGCACTAATCATAATTTCTATGGCAAAATGAACCCCCTCATTTTGTTCATTTGTAAATTAAATGTTTTAAGTGTTACCACTTTATTCCAATCAAGATGGCTTCAGGTGTGCCATACTTTTGTCATAAGTAAGACTGTAAGCACTCTAGTTGTTCGTTAGAAGTAAGTAAGTAAGTAAGTAAGTAAGTAAGTAAGTAAAATTTTATTGTGTATGCTTAATTATAACCTTTCCAAAGAAGTAAAATTCAAAAGAACTTATTTCATTTAAATAAATAATTAAGAAAACATTTGGAGAAATAAAGTCCAACTTTCATTGTCTATCTTCAAAGTCATTTATTCCATTAAGGCTTTAGGTTTTACCCAATAGGTCACCTCTTTTTCGTTTTTCAGCAGAAGGAGACTCACTTTCTGAAAAAATCTGGTGGCCCTGCAAGCTGTCTGCAGCTGTTGGCTGTTCAGTACTAACAGTACTGCCGACCGACATGTTCTAATTTGGAAAAAGCGGAATATCTGTAAGAGATAATACCGTCTCAATTTACTCAGAAGGGGACAGATGCACAGGACATGAATCAAGGTTTCTTCGGAGAGACCACAAAGCCTGCACAGTGCTGTTGGCCATGTTTGCTGCCATGCCGGGATTTGATCTTTTGTGGTGTAGGTCCCCAGCCGTAGTCGTAGTAACATTTGTTGCGTGGATGATGTTATGTAATTGACTAGATACGGTTGTGGGGCGCATCTCTCATACAAGGCCAGTACCATCCAGACGTATTTTTTCTTTGCCAGAGCTGCTTTATCAGCCATCCAGGATTTCTGTTTTGCAGCTCCATTGGCTATTTTTTTGAAGGCCGCGAAGGTATGTTTAGAGATCCACGTCTCTTGCATGTCTAAACTTTTCAATGCTTCTTCCAGTGTTGTTATCCAAGCCTTTTTTCCTTTTGTTTGATTGTTAATTTCAGACCATCAGTGAGTCTTCTTGAGCTGCTCTTAGTTTCCAGCACGTTTTTACTGTGGCGGCTCGTCTGGCTTGGTGCTGATTTAATAACCCAAATTCAAGGCGTACCTGCGCCTGAGATGCAAACTGTGGAATTTGAAAAAGATGTTTAAACAACACTGACTGTTGGAGGTTCAGGAAATTAGCGTCTTTGCCTCTGTATAGGTCGGAACCATACATGAGGGAGGGTAAAAATTTGGCAGCAATCACTTTCAGCAGATATTCATTGGATGGACATTTTAATTTAGTTTGTAATATGTTTAAGGCGAACCGCAATTTGTTTGCCTGGGCTTTTCTGTGCAGGTTGTGTTCTCTTAATGACCATCTTGAGTCAACGAGTACTCCAAAATACTTGTAGGTGGAACTTTTCTCTATGTTATGTCCGGCGATGTACCATCTGGATGTTTGCTGCCCTGGGTGAGACGCAAAACAGACAACTTTAATTTTTTTATAGTTGAGTTGCAGCCCATGCGTACAGATGTATTTGTGCAGCCTTGTTATAGCATGTTGGACACCCAACGGGGTCTGGCTGCAAAGGACTATATCATCGGCGTACTGCATACTCCTTATTTTATGTTGGGCCAAATTTGGAGGGTCTAATTGGTTCTCTGAGATGCTCTTATCAAGGTCCGCAGTAAAGATATTGAAAAGGGTGGGGGCCAATACACATCCCTGCTTGAGGCCAATGTAGGTGGGGATTTTTGGCGTTGTTCTGTCCCCGTTGCCAAGTTTTATCTTAACCCAGGTAGATGTGTACAAATTTATAATGGCCCGTAGCAACTTCGGAGGTGTGCCCCAGCTGGCCATCTTTTCCCATAGGATCTCCATTGGTACTGTGTCTAATGCCGCTTTTAGATCGACAAAACAGGTGTACAGTTTTGTAGATTTGGCCTTTGCTTTGTCTACAAGAAGATTCAGCGCTGTCAGGTTACATGACGTGTTGGTTCCAGGCCTGAACCCTGTCTGGGTGATTGGGAGGATGTTGTTACTACTAACCCAGTCTTCCAATGCTTTCAGGAGATTAGATGCATATGCTTTGGCCTCTACGTCTGTAAGAGCAATCAGTCTGTATTTCGCTGTATCTGAGCGCGCACCTGTTTTGAAGATTGGGTGCAAAATGCTCCCTCTCCATGAAGAGGGAATACTTCCTGATTGAAATGCATGGTTGTACAAAGGGGTAAGACATTCTGCCCGAAATGATTGATCGTATTTAAAAAGCCCATTTGGCAAGCCGTTCGGACCCGGCGCGCCTTTTGACCTTAGTTTTTTCAAGATCATTTGAACTTCGCATTGTGTAATCCAGTTTACAACAAGGATTTGATCTTCTTCATGCTTTTCATTCAGCAGATGGTTGAAGGGAAATTGATTCCTTTCATGCGCATAAATCATTTGGGTTTGCTCTAGATGGTGGATCCAGTCTTCCTGTAGTATATTTACGTTAAAATCGAGGCCTGCTCCATTGGCTACTTTGTTAATTTCTGCCCAAAATTTCCTGTTGTTATTGAATTTGCAAGCTTCTAATAATTGTAGCCAGATTTCTGTTTGATGTTGTTTCTTTGCAGTCCATACTTCTTTTTTGTATGTTTGCCGCAGAGTATGTATTTGCCTCTTAACCTCATCACCCCTCTTTGTGTCTTTCCCTTTTCCTGATTGAAAATCCTTTTTTTGCTCCCTATTGCTCCCAGGTGCACTTTATGTTTCTTAGAGGATTTTCTTTTATTGGTCTGATTTTGTTGACCAAATTTATCCGTCAGAGTTGCGATCATTTTTTCCCAGTTATCCTGGTATGCTAATGGAGTTTTTTCGTCGTCTTCTGCCAACGTGGTTTTCACATGATCCATGATTTCACCTACATTCTTTCCGTTCCAAACTAACCGGTTAAGATTGTAAAGGGTCGGGGTTACGGTCAGATCTTTGATTGCTGGGGCCCTTGAATGTTGTAATCCGATCTCTATTACTTGCGCACTGTGATCACTTTCCAGTTTATGGATTATTCTATAGACGAGTACTATTTGTAGTACTTCAAAGTCCACCATGTTCGTTAGAACACTCTGGGACATTCTGTCATTGGGCTACATCTGGGTGATATTTGGGCTGCATTTGGGCTCTTTTGTCTCTGGTGGCCATCTTGGGAGATTTATTTGTTATGAAGTTTCCTAATTTCCTCATTTACTGCAGTCTCCTCAGTAGGAAATACTTTCAGTTTTTTACTTTGGTTCCATCAAGAAGGCATTCAGATGTGTCACACATTTTGCCATAAATTCTGAATGTTAGCACTCTAGTTGCTCATTAGATCACTGTAGTAAAGCTACTGCTCACCATGGAAGTCTACTGCTGGTATTCAAAGTGCATGTTTCAGTCTGCATGTCAGAATTTTTTTATGGAATAGAAGGGGATTTGAAAAGTCAAAATGTGCCCTAATTTTTCTTTCTGCAGCACTAATCATAATTTCAATGGCAAAATGAACCCCCTCATTTTGTTCCTTTTTAAATTAAATGTTTTAAGTGTTACCACTTTATTACAATCAAGATGGCTTCAGGTGTGCCATACTTTTGTCATAAGTAAGACTGTTAGCGCTCTAGTTGATCGTTAGAACACTCTGGGACATTCTGTCATTGGGCTATACTTGGGCTACATCTGGGTGATATTTGGGCTGCATTTGGGCTCTTTTGTCTCTGGTGGCCATCTTGGGAGATTTATTTGTTATGAAGTTTCCTAATTTCCTCATTTACTGCAGTCTCCTCAGTAGGAAATACTTTCAGTTTTTTACTTTGGTTCCATCAAGAAGGCATTCAGATGTGTCACACATTTTGCCATAAATTCTGAATGTTAGCACTCTAGTTGCTCATTAGATCACTGTAGTAAAGCTACTGCTCACCACGGAAGTCTGCTGCTGGTATTCAAAGTGCATGTTTCAGTCTGCATGTCAGAATTTTTTTATGAAATAGAAGAGGATTTGAGAAGTCAAAATGTGCCCTAATTTTACTTTCTGCAGCACTAATCATAATTTCTATGGCAAAATGAACCCCCTCATTTTGTTCATTTGTAAATTAAATGTTTTAAGTGTTACCACTTTATTCCAATCAAGATGGCTTCAGGTGTGCCATACTTTTGTCATAAGTAAGACTGTAAGCACTCTAGTTGTTCGTTAGAAGTAAGTAAGTAAGTAAGTAAGTAAGTAAGTAAGTAAAATTTTATTGTGTATGCTTAATTATAACCTTTCCAAAGAAGTAAAATTCAAAAGAACTTATTTCATTTAAATAAATAATTAAGAAAACATTTGGAGAAATAAAGTCCAACTTTCATTGTCTATCTTCAAAGTCATTTATTCCATTAAGGCTTTAGGTTTTACCCAATAGGTCACCTCTTTTTCGTTTTTCAGCAGAAGGAGACTCACTTTCTGAAAAAATCTGGTGGCCCTGCAAGCTGTCTGCAGCTGTTGGCTGTTCAGTACTAACAGTACTGCCGACCGACATGTTCTAATTTGGAAAAAGCGGAATATCTGTAAGAGATAATACCGTCTCAATTTACTCAGAAGGGGACAGATGCACAGGACATGAATCAAGGTTTCTTCGGAGAGACCACAAAGCCTGCACAGTGCTGTTGGCCATGTTTGCTGCCATGCCGGGATTTGATCTTTTGTGGTGTAGGTCCCCAGCCGTAGTCGTAGTAACATTTGTTGCGTGGATGATGTTATGTAATTGACTAGATACGGTTGTGGGGCGCATCTCTCATACAAGGCCAGTACCATCCAGACGTATTTTTTCTTTGCCAGAGCTGCTTTATCAGCCATCCAGGATTTCTGTTTTGCAGCTCCATTGGCTATTTTTTTGAAGGCCGCGAAGGTATGTTTAGAGATCCACGTCTCTTGCATGTCTAAACTTTTCAATGCTTCTTCCAGTGTTGTTATCCAAGCCTTTTTTCCTTTTGTTTGATTGTTAATTTCAGACCATCAGTGAGTCTTCTTGAGCTGCTCTTAGTTTCCAGCACGTTTTTACTGTGGCGGCTCGTCTGGCTTGGTGCTGATTTAATAACCCAAATTCAAGGCGTACCTGCGCCTGAGATGCAAACTGTGGAATTTGAAAAAGATGTTTAAACAACACTGACTGTTGGAGGTTCAGGAAATTAGCGTCTTTGCCTCTGTATAGGTCGGAACCATACATGAGGGAGGGTAAAAATTTGGCAGCAATCACTTTCAGCAGATATTCATTGGATGGACATTTTAATTTAGTTTGTAATATGTTTAAGGCGAACCGCAATTTGTTTGCCTGGGCTTTTCTGTGCAGGTTGTGTTCTCTTAATGACCATCTTGAGTCAACGAGTACTCCAAAATACTTGTAGGTGGAACTTTTCTCTATGTTATGTCCGGCGATGTACCATCTGGATGTTTGCTGCCCTGGGTGAGACGCAAAACAGACAACTTTAATTTTTTTATAGTTGAGTTGCAGCCCATGCGTACAGATGTATTTGTGCAGCCTTGTTATAGCATGTTGGACACCCAACGGGGTCTGGCTGCAAAGGACTATATCATCGGCGTACTGCATACTCCTTATTTTATGTTGGGCCAAATTTGGAGGGTCTAATTGGTTCTCTGAGATGCTCTTATCAAGGTCCGCAGTAAAGATATTGAAAAGGGTGGGGGCCAATACACATCCCTGCTTGAGGCCAATGTAGGTGGGGATTTTTGGCGTTGTTCTGTCCCCGTTGCCAAGTTTTATCTTAACCCAGGTAGATGTGTACAAATTTATAATGGCCCGTAGCAACTTCGGAGGTGTGCCCCAGCTGGCCATCTTTTCCCATAGGATCTCCATTGGTACTGTGTCTAATGCCGCTTTTAGATCGACAAAACAGGTGTACAGTTTTGTAGATTTGGCCTTTGCTTTGTCTACAAGAAGATTCAGCGCTGTCAGGTTACATGACGTGTTGGTTCCAGGCCTGAACCCTGTCTGGGTGATTGGGAGGATGTTGTTACTACTAACCCAGTCTTCCAATGCTTTCAGGAGATTAGATGCATATGCTTTGGCCTCTACGTCTGTAAGAGCAATCAGTCTGTATTTCGCTGTATCTGAGCGCGCACCTGTTTTGAAGATTGGGTGCAAAATGCTCCCTCTCCATGAAGAGGGAATACTTCCTGATTGAAATGCATGGTTGTACAAAGGGGTAAGACATTCTGCCCGAAATGATTGATCGTATTTAAAAAGCCCATTTGGCAAGCCGTTCGGACCCGGCGCGCCTTTTGACCTTAGTTTTTTCAAGATCATTTGAACTTCGCATTGTGTAATCCAGTTTACAACAAGGATTTGATCTTCTTCATGCTTTTCATTCAGCAGATGGTTGAAGGGAAATTGATTCCTTTCATGCGCATAAATCATTTGGGTTTGCTCTAGATGGTGGATCCAGTCTTCCTGTAGTATATTTACGTTAAAATCGAGGCCTGCTCCATTGGCTACTTTGTTAATTTCTGCCCAAAATTTCCTGTTGTTATTGAATTTGCAAGCTTCTAATAATTGTAGCCAGATTTCTGTTTGATGTTGTTTCTTTGCAGTCCATACTTCTTTTTTGTATGTTTGCCGCAGAGTATGTATTTGCCTCTTAACCTCATCACCCCTCTTTGTGTCTTTCCCTTTTCCTGATTGAAAATCCTTTTTTTGCTCCCTATTGCTCCCAGGTGCACTTTATGTTTCTTAGAGGATTTTCTTTTATTGGTCTGATTTTGTTGACCAAATTTATCCGTCAGAGTTGCGATCATTTTTTCCCAGTTATCCTGGTATGCTAATGGAGTTTTTTCGTCGTCTTCTGCCAACGTGGTTTTCACATGATCCATGATTTCACCTACATTCTTTCCGTTCCAAACTAACCGGTTAAGATTGTAAAGGGTCGGGGTTACGGTCAGATCTTTGATTGCTGGGGCCCTTGAATGTTGTTATCCGATCTCTATTACTTGCGCACTGTGATCACTTTCCAGTTTATGGATTATTCTATAGACGAGTACTATTTGTAGTACTTCAAAGTCCACCATGTTCGTTAGAACACTCTGGGACATTCTGTCATTGGGCTACATCTGGGTGATATTTGGGCTGCATTTGGGCTCTTTTGTCTCTGGTGGCCATCTTGGGAGATTTATTTGTTATGAAGTTTCCTAATTTCCTCATTTACTGCAGTCTCCTCAGTAGGAAATACTTTCAGTTTTTTACTTTGGTTCCATCAAGAAGGCATTCAGATGTGTCACACATTTTGCCATAAATTCTGAATGTTAGCACTCTAGTTGCTCATTAGATCACTGTAGTAAAGCTACTGCTCACCATGGAAGTCTACTGCTGGTATTCAAAGTGCATGTTTCAGTCTGCATGTCAGAATTTTTTTATGGAATAGAAGGGGATTTGAAAAGTCAAAATGTGCCCTAATTTTTCTTTCTGCAGCACTAATCATAATTTCAATGGCAAAATGAACCCCCTCATTTTGTTCCTTTTTAAATTAAATGTTTTAAGTGTTACCACTTTATTACAATCAAGATGGCTTCAGGTGTGCCATACTTTTGTCATAAGTAAGACTGTTAGCGCTCTAGTTGATCGTTAGAACACTCTGGGACATTCTGTCATTGGGCTATACTTGGGCTACATCTGGGTGATATTTATGCTACATATGGGCTCTTTTGTCTCTGGTGGCTATTTTGGGAGACTTATTTGTTATGAAGTTTCCTAATTTCCTCATTTACTACAGTCTGCTCAGTAGGAAATACTTTCAGTTTTTTACTTTGATTCCATCAAGAAGGCATTCAGATGTGTCACGCATTTGCCATAAATTCAGAATGTTAGCACTCTAGTTGCTTATTAGATCACTGTAATAAATCTACTGCTCACCAGGGAAGTCTGCTGCTGGTATTGAAAGTGCATGTTTCAGTCTGCATGTCAGAATTTTTTAATGAAATAGAGGAGGATTTGAGAAGTCACTCAAAATGTGCCCTAATTTTTCTTTCTGCAGCACTAATCATACTTTCTATGGCAAAATGAACCCCCTCATTTTGTTCCTTTTTATATTACGACTTTATTCCAATCAAGATGGCTTCAGGTGTGCAATACGTTTGTCATAAGTAGGACTGTTAGCTCTCTAGTTGTTCTTTAGAACACTCTGGGAGCTGCAGTAGAACACAAAGGAATCAACTGACAGTCTCTGCCCTTGTTGGATGTATATGTTTTACTGAGAATGTCAGACTTCATTCTCACATGACTGAGAAAGATAATGTGAATTTACAGAAAATATGCTCTCAGTTTAGCTTATAAATCACCCTCCAAACCTCTGTGGTAAAAGCATGAGAAAATAGATTTCTCTCAAACATGATTCATGATATCACATCAGAAGGCTTTTTCACATGGTAAAAGCACTTTAGAACACACCACAATTCCTAAAATGAGTATGGTACCATCAACAAATGATTTATAATGTATCTAAAGTCTTAAAACCTTCTATTAACTGCAATGCTTTTTAATGAGGTGCTATCATGTATATTGGTCCCAAGATGGCTGCCAACACTTCTTGGATGAAGTACTGACAGCCAATCAGATCTCACGATGAGATGTGTGGTTAGGCTCCGCCCATATATATCTATCTATTTAACTCTAATTTTCTCAGTAACTACTGAACGGATTTACACCATTTAAGCAAAAGGCATGAGTCTGAACTGAGGACTACCTCTTTGCCAAATTTGGTGTAATTCCGTTCAGCAGTTCGGGCTGTAGCTGCTTCAACAGGGGGAAAATGCGTTTTGGCACCCCCCTTTTTTCTCGGCCCCCGCTTGACAAATCACCGTGAAATTTTCAGAATAGCAGCGGAACGGAGCTGGCCAAAAGTTTGCAAATTTTCGCGAAGATTCGTCAATTGGCGCAAACGTTATTCCAAATAGAATGTTGCAGATTTCCTATGGAAAATAGGTCCTAACTATAACTACCTACTGGCGACTGCCAGTAGGTAATATATATATATATATATATATATATATATATAACCTACTGGTGGTCACCAGTAGGTAGTTATAGTTAGGACCTAGTTTCCATAGGAAAAGCGTTTTTTGTTTTCTCAAGATCTTAGGTGCCGGTTGACGAACCTTCGCAAAATTTTCAAAACAAGTGGCCAGCTCCGGTCAGCTCATGTCTTGAAAGTTTCGGGGTGATTTGACAAGATGCGGCTGAGAAAGAAGGGTGGTCCCAAAATGTATTTTCCATAGGAGACTTAAGACACAGCTACAGTCCGAACTGCTGAACGGAATTACATCAAATTTGGCAAAAAGGTAGTTCTTATTTCAGAAAGAACACTTTTTGTTAAATGGTGTAAATCCGTTTAGGAGTTCTTGAGAAACTTGAAAAAGAAAAAGTTTCGATATCTAGGGACGCCTTGGAGCCGAGACCCCTCCCGAGCACGAGATTCACTGTGATTGGCTGCCAACACTCCAAACCAGGAAGTGTTGGCAGCCATCTTGTGACTCAGTAGAACCAAGTCACAAGAAAACAGTAAAACAAAGGCGAAAAAAAAGAAAAGGGGGCAGGGTAGAAACACCCTGACCACCTAGGCCTGCTCAGGGAGTCCCACAAGGACCCCCAGGGCCTAAAAAAGCATTTTTTTTTAAATTTCAGCAAAATTCACAATGGGGTAGCGAATGCCGCCAAATTGTTTTTTAAAATGAAGCCTTTCATTTAATTGAGGCCCCTGGGTGGGCCAGATCCCGAGGGCATTGCCAACAAATATTAGCGGGGGCCCACGGGGCCCCCCTCAGCCCCCTGGACCACCACCTCCCCGGGGCTATGTCTGTAATATGCGGGAGGGCACGCGACCCTCCCGCAGCCCTGGGGACACCTACCCCCGGGGCTTGTTTCAATTTTTTTGGGGCCTTCAAGGTCCAAGGGAACACCACCCCCTGGGGCTTTTCTAAAATATTCACAGGGGGAACACAGACCCCCCTGCAGCCCCGGGGTCGCCACCCCAGGGCTTTTATTTTTTTAAATTGTTAAATATGTGTGGGGGAGCTCGAGCCCCACCACACGCCCCAGGGACCACCACCTTCCCAGGGCACTAAAACTGTAAAATAGGGGGGTCAGTTATGGACCCCCGAGCCCCGGGAAACACTACCTCCTCAGGGCTATTTTCACAGAGGGAGGGGGCTGCACGGCCCCCCTCTGGGAACCCTCGATGGCCCTGGGGACCGCCACCCCCGAGGGCCAGCTCCTGCAGTGTCCTGGGTCACTGCTGTTTGCTATGGCAGGGTGGGAGCCGTGCTCCCGCCCTGTCATAGCAAACTTGCTTTGGATTTTGGAAGTGAGAGCAGGGAAACCTGCTCTCTGTTCCAAAATCCAAAGCAGATTGCTTTTCCACACGGGGAGCTGCATGTCAGCAACTCTCCGTGTGGAAAAGCAATGCCGGCTCCCACAGGACATAGGGGGCCGGCGGGACCGTGGGGGCATTGGGGCTCCCACCAAGGTCCCCAACGGATAGGGCCGGCCCCGGGGGATGAGGTCCCCAGGGCCAATAGAGGCATCAGGAGGGGACCATGCAGCCCCCCTCATTAAAAATGAAATATATGTGGCCATGCCCTGGGAGATGGGGTCCCCGGGCCTGGAATTGTCCATGGGAGGGGGGGCCACACAGCCCCCTTCCCGTTCAGATTTATGTTTTTTTTTTAAAAAGGGGTTAGGCCCTTGGGGATGGGGTCCCCAGGGCCCAAAAAAAGGGAAAAGAAGGGGGCCACACAGCCCCCCTTCTAAAAAAAATAATTAAAAAAGACCGGCATTGTGCCGGAGGCCCGGCCCCCTCCCAGCAACACTCTGCAAATGCATCCAGTGGTGCGTTTTAAGTTGGGGAATTAATTCTCCTTCAATACTGATGGTCCCTGGGGGCCAACTAGCCCACCAGGTACCTCCAGTATGCTCCACATGGCTGCCTTGCAGAGAGGTGGTCCGAGGTCACGCCCCTTTTTACACCTCTCTGCAACGCAGCTCTTTGGCGCTTAGTGGAGGTACCTGGTGGGCTAGTTGGACCCCAGAGACCCTCAGGACTCAAGGGGATTTAATCCCCCAATTTACAACGCACCAGGGGGTGCATTTGCACAGTGGTGCAGGGAGGGGGCATGGCCCGATTTGAGAAGTGTGCAAATGCGTGTGGTGTGTTTTAAGTTGGAGGATTAAGTCCCCTTCAATCCTAAGGGTCCTTGGGAGCCAACTAGCCCACCAGGTACCTCCAGTAAGTACCAGGGAGTTGCGTTGCAGAGTGGTGGTCCAAGGCCACCCCCCCTTTTTATACCAGTCTGCAACGCAGCTCTGGGGCGCTTACTGGAGGTAGCTGGTGGGCTAGTAGGCTGTCGGGGACCCTCGGAGACCCTCAGGATTCAAAGAGACTTAATCACCCAACTTAGAACGCACCACAGGGCGCGTTTGCACACTTGCCACATCAGGCCTCACCCCCCTCCCTGCAACACAGTGCAAACACGCCCTGTGGTGCATTTTAAGTTGGGGGATCAATTCCCCTTCAATCCTGAGGGTCCCTTGGGGCCAACTAGTCCACCAGGTACCTCTTGTAAATGCCACAGGGCTGTGTTGCAGAGGGGTGCTCTGAGGCCACGCCCCTTTTTACACCACTCTGCAAACGCGGCTTCTGGTGCACTGCTGGTGGGGCGATGCGGTCCTCCTTTGTTATGAGGACCTCAAGACACAAGTGAACTTCATCCTCTGAGCAGCAGTGCGCTAGAAGCCGCATTTGCAGCGTGGTGTAAAAAGTGGCATGGCCTCAGAACACCTCTCAGAAACGCAGGTCTGTGGCGCTTACTGGATGTACCTGGTGGGCTACTTGGTTCCATGATGGAATATCGTTAACATAAATATCGTCAGAAATAAATATCGTCACTAAAATATCGCTTACATTAATATCGTCATCCTATACTTAAACAAGAATTCACACAAATATCGATTTTTTTTTATCGACAACCCTAATATCGTTCACACTAATATCTACAACATAAATATCGACTACTACATTATCGACTTTATTTTAAATATCATTACCTTAGACATTTATATCGACTACACTAACATCGACGACCTATCTGCCTATAGAAATATACAAAAAATATCGTCTTTTTATTACCAACTCGATATGCACGATTCTTTTATTTTACTCACTTGTTTTTACTATTTTACTTTACAAAACTATTCACACATATAATTATTTAGTTTTCCTAATACTTATTGATATAAAAATATATAATATATGTTAAAAAAAATTACATTTACTGATACTATCATACACTCCGATGGCCTAAATGTGAAACACATTTCATTATTTTCTACATATAAACTATTTACATATAAAACAAAAAAGCACAAATAAAACTTTTTACAATGTACTTTAACAAACAAATAGTGATGCAACAAACTCTTACGAAAATAACGGTTTTCTAATTCGAAATTACGTTCTCGACCAATGATTTTGAAATTTCACTAATTGAACCAATCAAAACCTACCATTAATTAACTCACTAATATAAAAACAATTACACACTTAACGTAATTTACCATTTTTGGCACAAACTTGGAGAAAAACGGTTACCTTGCTGAGAGAAGAGAATACAAACCTACGACTACAACTACAAAACGTCATACTACACTTCAAGTAAGTAAAATCCCATTGCTTTTTTCATTCGAACTTAGCAAAAAGTAGATAAACTCCCTAATTTAAAAACTGTTCTTCTTTAGAGTGAAAACAAAACATGTTGAACTTATCAACAACGACCAAAAAATTAGATGTAAAAACATTTATAAACTACCTTATCCATGTCTACTTAGATAGCTGATAAAAATTATTTAAACTTGCTAAGTAAATGTACTATTTACTTCATATGTTAACAACTACTATCATCCAAATACTATAAGTAACACAATGATTATTTTTTACACAGACTCTACAAAATTATTTACCTATCTACAACTACACTACCAACATCTTCTACTACATCAAGTAAGTATAGTCACTGTATGTATAACAATTCTGAAAGTAAAATCAAACACCTATAACACTAAATCATGTCTTTCAATTATTCTTTAACACTACTACAGAACTTAAAAATAAGAAAATTCAGAAAGAGAAATAAGAATAAAAGAATTACCAGTGAAGCCACATAGTAAGTATATGTTCACGCTTTTTCCTGCTCTTATACACATCTCTGTAAATCGTCTTCAATGTTCTTAAAAATACACATATATATTTTCCACAGATCTACCTTAGACATGGCAACTGGAGCTACTTTCATTACTTCGCAAAAAGGGAAACTAATGCTGAACTACATGGGTTACACCTACACCCAAGAAAGAGTAAAAGCGAATAAGACCCATTGGAAATGTAGCAAATATTACTCAAGTGCATGCTATGGTAGAGCAACAACTGTTGATAACAATGTGGTAAATGTACGTGAGCATAACCACTCACCAAATGTAACAGAAGTGGAAGTTAGAGAAGCACTGGAAACATTGAAAGATTCTAGTAAAGGATCACAAGAAACAAGCACTAGTATTTTGAAAAATGTTTTAAGCAAAGTGCCAGAAATGTGACAGGACAGCTACCTTCTATTCCCAACTTAAAAAGATTAATTTCAAAAACTAAACGTGCTTCAGATCCAACTCCACCAACGCCAGAAAGTTTTAAGGATATAAAAATATATCCTGAATATACCATTACACATAATGAGGATAAATTCCTAATGTATGACAACCAGAGTCATGACAAACGAGTTTTACTTTTTGCTACTAATAGTAATTTGCAAAAACTTAAATCATGTGAAACATGGATGATGGACGGGACTTTTAAAGTTTGCCCCAAACCTTTCTATCAACTTTACACCATCCATGGGGAATACCAAGATACAAATATCCCTCTAATTTATACTCTGCTGCCAAACAAAACAAATACTACCTACGTTGAACTTTTAACAAAGATCAAAGAATTAACAGATAATTACTATACTCAAAGAATTATAATTGACTTTGAAATAGCCATGATTCAAGCTATCCTTAAGATATATCCCCATACCTCAATACAAGGTTGTTATTATCACTACAACCGAAGTATATGGAGGCACTTACAAAAATCTACCTTAAGCATTGAATATTGTACAAACAGTCACTTTGCTTATCAAATAAAAAAGTTGATTGCATTGGCATATGTACCAACAACAGAAGTAGCTAACTACTACAATTTATTAATTGACAGCCCTTTCTACCGCACCAATGAGAAAATACTAACTCCCTTCTTGGACTATTTTGAAGATACCTGGGTTGGAAGATTACATCGTTCAGGCCACCGTAGACAACCTAAATTTCAAATTCCATGGTGGAATGTGTATGCTAGTACAATAGCACAGAAAGCTAAAACTAACAACGCAGTTGAAGGATGGCATAATGCCTTCCAAGCCACTTTAGGAAGAAGTCAACCAACACTTCACAAACTAATCCAAAGCATTAAAAAAGAACAAAGCTACCAAGAACTCAGAATAGAGCAATCCCTTTCTAAAATTGGCCCTAAACTAAGTAAACAAACATTAAATATGTACGAATATCTCCAGCAAAAAACTAGACTGTACCCAAGTATAGAAGGTCTAGCATACTTAGACCTAATAGCTAAATCCATCCTTTAAATATAAATTTACCATGTTTAGTAATAATTTACTTTTTATTCTTAAAAAACAAATGAATATTGTAAAATATACATTAATATGTTCAATAGAATTATATATTAATTGTTTATTGTATATTAAAAAATGTTTTTCATTGTTAAATATTTTTCTCAGATGTTAAAAAATGTAAATTTATGTTATGTACATATCGTGATAAAATCAATGTCATAAAAAATATGTAATATATTAAATTTTTATAAAAAATATAAAAATTTAATATACTAATGTATGCATAATTGAAACTGTATTTATGTACAAAACTGCAATATAATTTGTTAACAAAAATTATATTAAATGTTTTATAAAATGTTCAAAATCTTTGCAGTAACAATTTAAACTATGAATAAAAAAAAAGATCTAAAAATTGTTATTTCTTAATTTAGAAACTTGTCATATGTATGTAAAAATGTTATAAAAATGTTTTTAATTTATATTGTTGAAATGAATATTACAACATGACATATATTATTCTTATTAAAAATAGTAAATAGATAATGCTGGATAATAAACCATAATAATTAACTATTCTAACTCCAATCCTACGTAAGTCAGGGTAAATGGTGAATAGTAAACCATTATAATTAACTATTCTAACTCCAAACAAAACATAAGTCAAGGAAAGTGCTGGATTGTAAACCATAATAATTTACTAATCTAACTCCAATCCAACATAAGTCAGGGAAAGTGCTGGATTGTAAACCATAATAATTTACTATTCTAACTCCAATCCAACATAAGTCAGGGAAAATGCTGGATAGTAAACCATAATAAATTACTATTCTAACTCCAAACATAACATAACTCAGGGAAAGTGCTGGATAGTAAACCATAATAAATTACTATTCTAACTCCAATCCAACATAAGTCAGGGAAAGTGCTGGATAGTAAACCATAATAAATTACTATTCTAACTCCAAACATAACATAAGTCAGGGAGAGTGCTGGATAGTAAACCATAATAAATTACTATTCTAACTCCAATCCAACATAAGTCAGGGAAAGTGCTGGATTGTAAACCATAATAATTTACTATTCTAACTCCAATCCAACATAAATCAGGGAAAGTGCTGGATTGTAAACCATAATAATTTACTATTCAAAGTCCAATCCAACATAAGTCAGGGAAAGTGCTGGATAGTAAACCATAATAAATTACTATTCTAACTCCAAACATAACATAGGTCAGGGAAAGTGCTGGATAGTAAACCATAATAAATTACTATTCTAACTCCAAACATAACATAACTCAGGGAAAGTGCTGGATAGTAAACCATAATAAATTACTATTCAAACTCCAATCCAACATAAGTCAGAGAGAGTGCTGGATAGTAAACCATAATAAATTACTATTCAAACTCCAATCCAACATAAGTCAGGGAAAGTGCTGGATAGTAAACCATAATAAATTACTATTCTAACTCCAAACATAACATAAGTCAGAGAGAGTGCTGGATAGTAAACCATAATAAATTACTATTCAAACTCCAATCCAACATAAGTCAGAGAAAGTGCTGGATAGTAAACCATAATAAATTACTATTCTAACTCCAAACATAACATAAGTCAGGGAGAGTGCTGGATAGTAAACCATAATAAATTACTATTCTAACTCCAATCCAACATAAGTCAGGGAAAGTGCTGGATAGTAAACCATAAAAAATTACTATTCTAACTCCAAACATAACATAAGTCAGGGAGAGTGCTGGATAGTAAACCATAATAAATTACTATTCTAACTCCAAACATAACATAAGTCAGGGAGAGTGCTGGATAGTAAACCATAATAAATTACTATTCTAATTCCAATCCAAAATAAGTCAGGGAAAGTGCTGGATAGTAAACCATAACAAATTACTGTTCTAACTCCAATCCAACATAAGTCAGGAAATGTGCAGGTTAGTAAACAATATAAATTTTTCTATCTAAATTATTTTTTATACCCTATTACCCTATAATACCAAAATAACGCTTCTTCAATATTAATTTAATATTTTTTATTAATATTAAAAAATAAATTTCATGTAAAATGTAAAATTTCGAAGTTAAATTTTGATTTCATGATAAATTTCTAATTTATTAATATTTTCTACACTTTTAAAACACGACATTTTTAAATTACTACCCACCCTAATCCCCTATAATACCAAAAACCCGCTCCTAAAATTTTTTTGGGGAAGTTTAAAATTTAATTACAAATTTAATTTGGTGAACAATTCGAAATTTCTAATTAAAATTTCGATTTCTTAATTATTTTCTAATATTTTTATATTTTAGAAATTTTGTAAAAACCAAATTTTAAATTACTACCCACCCTTATCCACTATAATAGCAATAACCCGCTCCTAAAAATTTTTTGGGGAATTTTAAAATTTAATTACAAATTTAATTTCGTGAACAAATCGAAATTTCTAATTAAAATTTCGATTTCTTAATAATTTTCTAATATTTTTATATTTTAGAAATTTTGTAAAAACCAAATTTTAAATTACTACCCACCCTTATCCCCTATAATACCAATAACCCGCTACTAAAATTTTAACAATTCTTTTGTAGAAAATATTTTTTAACACATATTATTACTAGTAGGAGTTTTGTAAGTTTTTTAAAAACATAATACATATTTTTTTATAAATTTTATAACAACTTATATTTTTCTGTCGATATTATATGAAACGACATTTTGATCAACGATATTCTGTTCATCGATATTTTTTCTTGACGATATTTTTGTCATTCTCAAGAAACGATATTTTTTACAAAGATATTTTCTATTACGATATTTTTCACAGTCGATATTCTTACCACGATATTAATGCTAGTCGATATTTTCCCGTCGATATTCTATCTTTATACCGGGCTACTTGGCCACCAGGCACCTTTAGGATTCAAGGGGACTTAATAGGGATGTCATAGTAAAAATTAACATTTAAAAAACAATTGAAATTCACTGAAAAATCCATAGCTTTCAGGTACCTTATATTAAGAAATTAGCATTTAAAAAACCTTAGAAATTCACTGAAAAAACCATAGGTTTCAGGGACATTACAGTTAGCTGGACATTTCAATCTTACAAAACCATAGAAATTCGGCCATAATAGTTAGTTCAGCTAACTATAACTCGCACACCCGCAATGCACTGCTCATGACGTCACATATTACATCATTCATAACATGACCAGTGACATCACTGATGACATCACTGTTGACATCTCTGATTACATCATCCACGTGAAAATCTGATGCACCTCCTCACACTCTAATATAACCTTTGATACACCCACTGTAAAATACAGACTACCATTTTCTAAATCATTGACACACCAATACCAGTTACTACATACGCACTCACTGATTCCTAGGTCTACACACACATCCACTCATTCAAACATGCAGTCACTCATCAATACAACACTATCATATGCACTCATACAGACACACACACCGCCACTCATCCATGCAGTTACTCACACACCTAGTCAGTCATACTAAGAATCAATCACACTCCCATTTACTCACCTATACAATTATACACACACCACCTCACTTATTCATACAGATACTAACGCATACTTACTCTCTTATGTAATCAGTGATACAAGTACACACTCATCCATACAGCCAGTCTCACAATCACTGACTATCATGTAGAGTCATTTATGTACTTCAACTCTCACATACACTGCCTTTTACAAATGTAGTTAATTGGACATGTACCACTGAGACATCCATTCACTCACCAACACACCTATACACACACTCATGCACCCAGACAGCTGTTTCCACATGCACTCTTGAACCCATACACCCACTGAATCAACCACTCACACATTTATGCACAGAGTCACACACCTCCCACCCACCCACACACACACTCAATCTCCCTACTCAGACAACCAATCAATAACCTATATAGACACTCATGTAGCTACTGACCAACTCATACAGCAGCTTTCACAACAACAGACAGACTGATGCAGACATTCACACAGTTTAGTCACTAACCCATGCATTCAGTAAGACACATTTAATCACTCACTTATACAGTCAGTCACGCACCTACTAAATCCTACATCCAGACACTTATACACCCACTCATTCTTCAATGCACCTTGGAATATATGTAAAAGATATTCAAACTTTACAGAAACACACAGTCACTGGCTGATGTCATCAGTTATGTCATCAGTGATGTCATTTGAGATGTCATCAGTGATGTCATCTGTGATGTCACTGACCATGTCATGAATGATGTAATATGTGACGTCATTAGCAGTGCATTGCGGGTGCGCAAGTTATAGGTAGCTGTACTATCTATAACGGCTGAATTTCTATGGTTTTGTAAGAGTGAAATGTCCAGCTAACTATAACGTCCCTGACACCTAACGTTTTTTCAGTGAATTTCTAAGGTTTTTTAAATGCTAATTTCTAACTATACCGTATCTGAAACCTATGTTTTTTTCAGTGAATATATATATATCTCTCTCTCTATATATATATATATATTCACTGAAAAAACCATAGGTTTCAGACATGTTATAGTTAGCGGAAATTTTACTGATAAAAAAACAATGAAATTCCCCCGTTATAGTTAGTGCAGGCAACTATAACTCACGCGACCGCAATCCTCTGCTGATGCTAATACTGTATTTATACACTTATTTGCCCATGTCTTCTTCCATAAATTTTTAGCTATACATATATTAAAAATACACATATGTCATCAGCAGAAGATTGCGGTCGCGTGAGTTATAGTTGCCTGCACTAACTATAACGGGGGAATTTCATTGGTTTTTTATCAGTAAAATTTCCGCTAACTATAACATGTCTGAAACCTATGGTTTTTTCAGTGAATTTGCAAGGTTTTTTAAATGCTAATTCCTAACTATAACGTGTGTGAAACCTATGGTTTTTTCAGTGAATTTGTACGGTTTTTTAAATGCTAAGTTACTTTACGCCATTCGTGGCGTGCACGCCCACTTAACGCAGTTCGTTCCGTGCGCGCACGGTGCGCTTCGCGCAACGTGCGCGCACAGTGAGCACGCGGTGCGCTATGCGCACCGCGTGCCCACGTTACGCACCGTGCGCACATGGAGGACATATTATGCGCTTCCTTGTGATAGGTAATCTGTTAAATTTAATTTGTAAGTGATGACAATAATATGCCATGCACAGAGAGTGTTTTTTTTTTTTATTAAAATTTTTAGCGTAAGCGCACCGTACGCATACGGTAAGCGTAATCGGCGAAATTTTCAAAAAATAAAAATTTACCGTTTTTGGCCTTGGGGGTTCTTTGAGGACTCAACTAACATGGCTATGTGCATGGGCGCTGTCTAAACAGCCCCTTTATATGTTTTTTGCCTTTGTTTACAGCCCCCCCCTCAGAGTGCGAGAGAGAAAATGGCGGCCGCCGCTTCCTGGTTTCGACCGATTCGAATGTTTACTTAGATGTAACAGCCAATCAGAATCGGTAAGCTTACGGTAAGCTTACGGTAAGCGTACCGTAAGCTGGCTCAGATATATATATTGATTTAATGGCTATTTTCTCAGAATCTACTGAACAGATTTACACCAAACCTACAAAAGGCACTTCCTTGACCTGAGGACTACCTCTCTGCCAAATTTCTAGTAATTCTGTTCAGCCGTTCGGGCTGTAGCCCTGTCTAAAGGTCCTATGGAAAAATGCATGGGAAAAACGTGTTTTGGGACCCCCCTTTTATCTCAGCCCCCGCTTGACGAATCCCCCCGAGACTTTCAGGGTAGGAGCGGAGCGTAGCGCCCCACCTATTTTGAGAAATTCGCGAGGATTCGTCGACCGGCGCCAAAGTTATTCAAAATAGAATGTTGCGGATTTCCTATGGAAACAGGGTCCTAACTATAACTACCTACTGGCGACCGCCAGTAGGTAATATATATATATATATATACACATATATATATATATATCATGTACTGGCAGTCGCCAGTAGGTAGTTATAGTTAGGACCTATTTTCCATAGGAAATCGGCAACATTCTATTTGGAATAACGTTGGCGCTGATTGATGAATCTTCATGAAACTTTCCAAAATTTTGGACAGCTCTGGTCCGCTCCTATCCTGAAAATTTCACGGTGATTCGTCAAGCGGGGGCCGAGAAAAAAGGGGGGTCCCAAAATGCGTTTTCCCCATGCATTTTCCCATAGGACCTGTTGACGCAGCTACAGCCCGAACTGCTGAAAAGAATTACACCCAATTTGGCAAAGAGGTAGCCCTCAGTTGAGACTCGTGCCTTTTGCTTAAATGGTGTAAATCCGTTCAGTAGTTCCTGAGAAAATTAGAGTTAAAAAGATAGATATCTGGGCGGAGCCTAACCACACATCTCATGGTGAGATCTGATTGGCTGTCAGTACTTCATCCAAGAAGTGTTGGCAGCCATCTTGGGACCAATATACATGATAGCACCCCATTAAAAAGCATTGCAGTTAATAGAAGGTTTTAAGACTTTAGTTACATTATAAATCATTTGTTGATGGTACCATACTCATTTTAGGAATTGTGGTGTGTTCTAAGGTGATTTTACCATGTGAAAATGCCTTCTGCTGTGATATCATGAATCATGTTTGAGAGAAAACTATTTTCTCATGCTTTTCCCACAGAGGTTTGGAAGGTGATCTATAAGTTGACCTGAGAGCATATTTTCTGTAAATTCACATTATCTGTCTCAGTCATGTGAGAATGCAGTCTGACATTCTCAGCAAAACATGTACATCCAACAAGGCAGAGACTGTCAGTTGATTCCTTTGTGTTCTACTGCAGCTTCCCAGAGTGTTCTAAAGAACAACTAGAGCGCTAACAGTCCTACTTATGACAAACGTATTGCACACCTGAAGCCATCTTGATTGGAATAAAGTGGTAACTGCTAAAACATTTAATTTAAAAAGGAACAAAATGAGGGGGATTATTTTGCCATAGAAAGTATGATTAGTGCTGCAGAAAGAAAAATTAGGGCACATTTTGAGTGACTTCTCAAATCCTCTTCTATTTCATTAAAAAATTCTGACATGCAGACTGAAACATGCACTTTCAATACCAGCAGCAGACTTCTCTGGTGAGCAGTAGCTTTACTACATTGATCTAATAAGCAACTAGAATGCTAACAATCTGAATTTATGGCAAATGTGTGACACATCTGAATGCCTTCTTGATGGAATCAAAGTAAAAAACTGAAAGTATTTCCTACTGAGGAGACTGTAGTAAATGAGGAAATTAGGAAACTTCATAACAAATAAGTCTGCCAAAATGGCCACCAGAGACAAAAGAGCCCAAATCTAGCCCAAATATCACCCAGATGTAGCCCAAGTATAGCCCAATGACAGAATGTCCCAGAGTGTTCTAACGAACAACTAGAGCGCTAACAGTCTTACTTATGACAAAAGTATGGCACACCTGAAGCCATCTTGATTGGAATAAAGTGGTAACACTTAAAACATTTAAATTACAAAGGAACAAAATGAGGGGGTTCATTTTGCCATAGAAATTATGATTAGTGCTGCAGAAAGAAAAATTAGGGCACATTTTGACTTCTTAAATCCTCTTCTATTTCATAAAAAAATTCTGACATGCAGACTGAAACATGCACTTTGAATACCAGCAGCAGACTTCCCTTGTGAGCAGTAGCTTTACTACAGTGATCTAATGAGCAACTGGAGTGCAAACATTCAGAATTTATGGCAATTGTGTGACACATCTGAATGTCTTCTTGATGGAACCAAAGTAAAAAACTGAAAGTATTTCCTACTGAGGAGACTGCAGTAAATGAGGAAATTAGGAAACTTCATAACAAATAAATCTCCCAAGATGGCCACCAGAGACAAAAGAGCCCAAATGTAGCCTAAATATCACCCACATGTAGCCCAAGTATAGCCCAATGACAGAATGTCCCAGAGTGTTCTAGCGAACAACTAGGGCGCTAACAGCCCTACTTATGACAAAAGTATGGCACACCTGAAGCCATCTTGATTGGAATAAAGTGGTAACACTTAAAACATTTAATTTACAAAGGAACAAAATGAGGGAGTTCATTTTTCCGTTGAAATTATGATTAGTGCTGCAGAAAGAAAAATTAGGGCACATTTTGTCTTCTCAAATCCTCTTCTATTTCATAAAAAAATTCTGACATGCAGACTGAAACATGCACTTTGAATACCAGCAGCAGACTTCCCTGGTGAGCAGGAGCTTTACTACAGTGATCTAATGAGCAACTGGAGTGCTAACATTCAGAATTTATGGCAAATGTGTGACACATCTGAATGCCTTCTTGATGGAATCAAAGTAAAAAACTGAAAGTATTTCCTACTGAGGAGACTGCAGTAAATGAGGAACTTAGGAAACTTCATAACAAATAAATCTCCCAAGATGGCCACCAGAGACAAAAGAGCCCAAATGTAGCCTAAATATCACCCACATGTAGCCCAAGTATAGCCCAATGACAAAATGTCCCAGAGTGTTCTAGCGAACAACTAGGGCGCTAACAGCCCTACTTATGACAAAAGTATGGCACACCTGAAGCCATCTTGATTGGAATAAAGTGGTAACACTTAAAACATTTAATTTACAAAGGAACAAAATGAGGGAGTTCATTTTGCCGTTGAAATTATGATTAGTGCTGCAGAAAGAAAAATTAGGTCACGTTTTGACTTCTCAAATCCTCTTCTATTTCATAAAAAAATTCTGACATGCAGACTGAAACATGCACTTTGAATACCAGCAGTAGACTTCCCTGGTGAGCAGGAGCTTTACTACAGTGATCTAATGAGCAACTGGAGTGCTAACATTCAGAATTTATGGCAAATGTGTGACACATCTGAATGCCTTCTTGATGGAACCAAAGTAAAAAACTGAAAGTATTTCCTACTGAGGAGACTGCAGTAAATGAGGAAATTAGGAAACTTCATAACAAATAAATCTCCCAAGATGGCCACCAGAGACAAAAGAGTCCAAATGTAGCCCAAATATCACCCAGATGTAGCCCAAGTATAGCCCAATAACAGAATGTCCCAGAGTGTTCTTAAGAACAACTAGAGCGCTTATTGTCTTACTTATGACAAAAGTATGACACACCTGAAGCCATCTTGATTGGAATAAACTGGTAACACTTAAAACAGTTAATTTAAAAAGTAACTTAATGAGGGGGTTCATTTTGCCATAGAAAATTATGATTAGTGCTGAAGAAAGAAAAAATGGGGTACATTTTGAGTGACTTCTCAAATCCTCTTCTATTTCATTAAAGCATTCTGATATGCAGACTGAAACATGCACTTTTAATACCAGCAGCAGACTTCCGTGGTGAGCAGTAGCTTTACTACAGTGATCTAATGAGCAACTAGAGTGCTAACATTCAGAATTTATGGCAAATGTGTGACATATCTGAATACCTTCTTGATGGAATCAAAGTAAAAAACTGAAAGCACGCCTACTGAGGAGACTGCAGTAAGTGAGTAAATTAGGAAACTTCATAACACATAAATCTCCCAAGATGGCCACCAAAGACAAAAGAGCCCAAATGCAGCACAAATATCACCCAGATGTAGCCCACATGTAGCCCAATGACAGAAGTGTGCCAAACACTTATTTTTTGTGTATTTGCAGTTTTATATAGTGCATTATGAGCTTTTTTACGCCGTTCTGATGGGTGCACATATGTATTAATCAGCAGAACAGTTTTTGTTCTACCGATTGTCCCTGCAGTAAGTTTTATCGGTTGAACATTTGGATCTGTTGAAGTTAAATGCTCTGATTCAATTTTTAATGCTACGGATATATATACTGCAAGACCTCCTTTAGGTCGCCCATAATTTTTATTTTTTATTGCTGGAACTGTATAATGTGTGTATTTTGGCAGGGGAAAATCTTCCTGTGCCCATGTCTCCTGCAGTGCTATTATGTCGCACTTTTCCCAATTGTTGGGTTGACAGCCGTTTCCTAACCATTTTTTTGCCCCCGCAATATTCCATGAAAGCAGCTGAATATTTCCTGGGTCTTGCTTATCTGTTGTAATTTCCTGTGGTCAGCGTCCTTTTTCTAAACTTAGCGAAGCCAACCCCATTTGTCCTGGCATGGATTAATTTTGGTTATTTGTCCATTCAGTTTTTCTCTCTTTAACAAAGAAGGTTGCTACCTATTGCTCCTTTGAGGACTGTCTGTTTATGCTCGTTAATTTATTTTTGGTTCAAACCGTTCTTCTTGTTATAGGCAGAATTTAAGATCAAAGGGCCTGGGTAACGCGGTGCTATTGGCCTTGACAGTTTGATTCCCCAAGCTTCAAATTGCAGAATACTTTTCATGATTAGCTGGACATGTTCTTTTGACTGCCATGTTGTTAAAGTTTGCTCTATATCTTTATTGTTTCCCTTTATTATAAATTCTACAGCCAGTAGATTCGACGAGTGCAGATGTTTTAGGGCTGGAATACTTGCCGTCAATTTCAATATGTTCCCTCTATTTAGTGTATCTTGTGGCCCTTTAGAGTCAAATTCCGGTGTCATAAGGATTTGCTGTCTCAGGGATTGATACAGTTGCTCTATTTGTAATTTAGGTTCCTCGTTCTCTTCGACGGCTGTAATTTGTTTTTTTTCGTTATATATTTGAATTCTTAGGTTTACATATTGGTTCGGGTTTCCCGTTCTGTTGTTTTGAGTTGGAATTTCCAATAAAGTTATGTTCTCCTGATTGATCTCTTTATTAACATTAGTTGCTGATTCCTGCCCATAATTTCCTTGGTCATTCTCTCTGCTATTAACCATTTGTGTTTTTGGTTGACTTTTTGCAATTGTGTTAAAGTCTTCTTCGTCGAGATCATAGGCCACAGAGGAATCTGTTTTCTTTCCTATGGGGATGCTATACCTAAAATCTTCATAATTTAATTTTTCTCTTCATGTTTCTTTTTTGAATCGCACCATTCTATCTCCTGGGTTCTTTTTAAAACATGTCCATTTCCTGGACTTCTTTGTCTTTTTGCAGCCTTATTATCAGCAATTTTATGGGTAGGCGTCTTTTGAGCCGGTTGGTTCCTCTCTTTTTTCTTTTTTGCTTATTCCTCGGTCTTCCGATCTCCAATTTTGGGATCAGTTTCTTGCCTACCTTTTTTCTGTGGCTGCATCCAACCTGTTTCCATTGTCTGAGTCGATTGTTTATTTCCTATTTTATTTTCATTGGAAATAGGTTTCTTCCCTGAACCATGTATTTTTTTTCCTTATTATTTATGTTCTCCTGGCATCCCCCAGGTTCAGTATGTAGTTCCTGTTTTGTAACTATTCCTTTTCCTGATGAATGATCGACCTCTGCGGATTTGACTTTATCAGCCTTTTCGAAACTTCTAAGACTGATCGAATCTTCTTCTGCACTTGATGCTGGATTAACTTTGCCTGTTACGGCCTTATTTGTCCCGGTTGAGCAGAAGATTGAGTAAACCTTGGTTGTCTGTTGATTTGCTATTAATGCCGTTTTATTCCTTGCTTTCCTATCTCGCTTTTTTTGTTTCCCTGATAGCTTTGGAGCTCTGTTTTTTTTCTCTGGATTTGATGTTTCAGTACATTCCATTATCTCGTCTTGACTATCTATTGTTCGTTGATCCTTTCTTATTTGATCTTGCATTTCTTCCAGCTTTTGGTCAATTTCAATTTGGTCAAATTCCTCTTTAGGTGGAGGCTTACCAAGTTGCATAGTATTAACTATTTGTTTTTCTTGGATTTCAGCTTTGTTATCTCCCACTTCTAGGTTTGATTTATTAAATAATATTATCTGTTCTAGAAGTGATGGTAACAGACTCAGTTTGTCAATTATTGAGCTACAAGCACACTGAGCTGAGTATTTGGATTGAGCTCTTAATATAAAGTTGTTCATATTATATTTATTCCTGCGATTTGTTGTGCAATTATGTTCATTAAATCAATTTGAATGTCCATTTTATCTGTTTGCATACTAAGTGCCTTCGTAGTTGTCTGTAATGTTTGGAATAGTGTTTTAAAAAGTTCAAGGAGATTACTTTGATCACTCATTGTCTCTCCTTGTAAAGGCTGTGTTTTTTTCCTGTTTAAACACTTGAGCTTGGATTTCTAAGTAGCCTATATCATTTGTCAGCCCAATAAAGTTATTGTTGATATTTTTTTGAGTGGGTTTTTGGCCTTGAAGGTCCAAGTGATTTTGAATATTATCATTTGTAATTTCCTCTTGCGAAATAATTAACTCATTAACAGACATTTGTGACGAGTTTTTGATTGATGCTGATCTATTGGCGTTCTGGCTTATTTCAATCTGCTCTTTAAGGTCTTCTTGCTCATAGTCTTGGTCCTTATGGTGGATTTGAGCCCATATGTTTAATCTTGTTGTCGTCTCAGTATTTGTTTTTTCAGACTTAGGAGTGGAGGACATTAAGCTAACTTGGTGAAGTGTAAGGTCCGTGGTTGAATAATCAAGTTTTTTCCCGAATTCAAACTCTTTTTGGAAGAACTGTTGTGTGTCTGGCATGCCAAATGATGTATTATTATATGTCGTTCTCTCTTCCTTGTTCTCTCTTATGTTGTCTAAAATTTTTATTATTTCACTTGAGGATAGATCGTTGCTTACGAGCTTTTTTTTTTATTTTCCGTCATAATTTCCATAGATTCCTCTTCTGGCTTTTCTGTTTTTAAGTTTAGCTTATCCGTTTCCTCATTCGTTATTTGCGTGCTCCATGACTGGGTTGTGTTTATTATATCTTGCGTTACTTCTTTTGGTAAGTTAGGTATTTTAATTGAAGCTGTGGTAGTTTTTTGAGGCGCTAATGGTGTTTTAAGACCTTGCATCTCTGCTGATGTAGAGTAAATAACTGATCCGGGGTCTTTAAGAAGGGAGACTCTTGCATCAAAGAATAACTTTCTTTTGTTTTTGTCCTCTTTTTTCCTGAACATTGTTATTATAGGGGATATTAGTGGACTGTTCACCTTTATGTCTTGTGCTTCAGTTTAAATTTTTTTTATGAGCTTTTTTTATTTACTTTTTTTTCCTTCATTCTTAGTCTTCTGTGTTGGAGTTTGTCTGACTTTACCTGATCGCATTCTCCTCTTTTTAAAAAAAAGTTTTTAACTAATGTTGTCAGATAAGGTCCGGTGGGCTAAGCTGCTTTCGTTTTCCGTTTTCCGTTTTCCAATTTTCCAGACCAGCCTGTTTCTTTTTTCTTTCTTCCTCGCCACTTTTTCACCACTTTTACTCAATTTCAATCTTTTACTCCTCCTTTCATCACTCGTCACCTCTATCCCTCTGAACACCACTCTCTCTTGAAAAATCCTCTGGACCTTCCGGGCCACCCCCACAATCAGGGGTTAAGCACACAACACTTAGCACCAAGAGGGCAGTCACAGATCCAAGATCCAAGTCCAAACTTGAGAGGCTCTAAACCGACTAAGGAGGGGCCCTCTGCCCCCCCTGACAAGTGGCGCACTTCTCAGTTCACCTCTCTATGAGACCTCGCAGCCCCTTTTCTTCTTTGTTCCTCTGATGCTCCTCCTCTCATTCGCCCGTCCTGCACAGGCTTCAATGAGCCGACTCACCCTCTTCACCCCCTCACCCTTGCCTGTACCTGCACCCCCACCCAACAGTCAAGGAGCAGGGGGGAGTGCTAGAGGGGGGAGGAGCAAGAAGCTGGCGGGCTGGCAACAATAATGGGAGTAATGGGCATCAACCCTCGGACTCACCTACTTAACAAACGGCCCCCTTTTTGGTGTTTTTGGTCCACTCCTAACCTTACAGTCCTGGTGATCCCCCGGCTTGGGTGACAGAACTTGCAGCAGCCTCCTCTCTCCTCTAAACCTCTGGGCTGCGGTCTGCAGTCTCCAGTCAGCAGAATGACTCACCTGCTGCAGTGCTGATGAAGTGCGGGGTGGCCCTGTAAGTGGGCGGCCGGAGATCAATGGCCGAGAGCGCTGTTTTAGATTCTGGTAGCTCCTCCTCCACAACAACAGCAGAAACCTTTCCCCCCGGCCTGCTTACGGGCACTGCCAAAGAATGCTCGCTCGATCGCAATTAGCATCTCCGCTGCTCCACTTTCGGCTGCCGGCTCTGCTCGGGTTCTGCTGGGTTCTACTGATGGACACTACCAGAGGATGCTGCTCGCGGCTCCGCTAACGGCTCGGCTCTAGTCTGCACGGCTCCACTCGCTCCTCCTCAGAACGTCACTTCCGCTCACTTTCCTCTAGACACAGTTTCTAACTGAACTCGGTTTGAGGTTCTGCTACATGAAGTGTGATCTGTACAGACTGTTTTTTAAACAAACTTCAAGTACAATGAAACTAATTCCAATATACATCTCTACATATAATAATATATTTCGAACAACACAGTTTTAGAATAATGGCAAATCTTTTTAAAATAAACCTCAAAAATATATAAATCACCTTGAAAATAAATCTGTTGAATGAAAAATCTCACACACTCAGACAGGATTTTCTTTTACACACAGTCAATATAAATCACCAGACTCTGCAAGGTGAAACCAGTAATGGCAAGGTTTCCCTCTCTTTTTCCATACAAATACATATAAGCACCAAATTACATTACTTCCCAGAGATTTTCAAATTGTAAAACACATTTCCATTGGTCACTGATAATAACCCTTTTCAACTGACTTCTTCACCACTTCTCCTTAATGTCCATAGCAACAGGTCATGCAACATTCAACTTAACTGCCAGGTCAGAAGTTCACCACACAATGTTGCAAATGACAACAGCAGGTGTGGTTGGCTTTGCAATACATGACCTTATCCTTTCTGCTGTACCTTTCAAACATTTTTTACTAACCAATAAGAAACTTGCTTTTTAAAGAAAGTGAAATGCACCCTATTTTTGAATGTACAATGTTCTTAAACAGCAAATCAAATCTCTACTTGCTTTAAAACTGAATCGTGTCCACCATTTTAGATATCTCTCGTTCTACCAACTGACTACCTCAGCTACAGACATCTTTTCATTACCTACAGTCATCAAGTCATCACTTCAAGATGCTTTCAGTGGGGATTGTTGGGCACAGCTATGCTTTCTGGTGCAAAGGGTGTGCTGAACACAGAGGTATTGACAAAGACCTAGCTTTGCAAAATGTAGACATTAAATGGATTGGACAGAGAGGGTTAAAGTGGCATCAATTGATTCCTGTGGTTAAAACCTTTTAGCATGTCCAACCCCCTGACCTCATGATTGTGCACTGTGGTGGCAATGTCCTAGGCACATTGACTGGGGTAGGTCTGGAAATGCTAATGAAAGACGCCTTTTCAGAATTGATGTTGCTTTTCCCCCAAACTGCCTTTGTATACTCTAACATATGCCAAAGACAGAAATGGAAGTGGTCCATTCAATTTTGTCCTCCGATTGAGAAAGTAGAAAGAATGTCAATAAAGCTGTTTCTGCTTACCTCAGAGACCATAGAATGGGCTCCATATATAACAACAATCTACGTTTCCATATAGAGGGCATCTACAGGAGTGACTGAGTACACGTCAGTGATGAAGGGAACAGAGTGTTTCTCAACAACCTAAAGCTCTGCATCCGCACTTACATGTAGCTGCAAGAAACACAGAATAAACACAAGGGCTCTTTTTAGAGCCACCCAATTAGCCAACATATATCCTAAGTATATATAAAAAAAAATCTTAATTATTTTTACTTGTAGTCACGCATGCAGAGCGACTTAGAGCTTCGAACCCAGCATGTTTACACTAGGGGGGCCACGCTGAGTGCCCCGCACCCATCGCGTTCACACTAGGGGGCCGTGCTGACTGCCGCCAAGCACCCATCGCGTTCACACTAGGGGGCCATGCTGAGCGCCATGCATCCATCGTGTTCCCACTCGTATAGGAGAAGACTCAGTTCTTAACAAAGAATTTGAAGACCGGTTGATTTTTGGACTCGGCTTAAAGATTGTCCCGCGTACAATTAAGTTGGCAAGAGACTACATTGCTAATTCCTCGTCAGATATTGTCGAACTACGGCTTTTCAACTCGCGAACAATTCAAGTCACTATCTGACTTCAAACAATGAAAACATAATGTTCCACCACCTGTTAGATCGGCAGATCTTATCTTCATTCTATTGAGGTCCTGAAGAGAATTTTGTACATGTATGTTTTTGAATGGCTGAATGTGATTAGTGAATGGTGTGTGAGATCAGAGTGTTTGGAGTGAACAAATGAATGGTGTGAAGAATTTCGTTCAAAATAGGTCCCATTCATAGATGGTTTAATCTTTGATGTTTTTTGGAAAATGGAAGGTCAAAAATGTAAAGAAAAATAAATAAATTCATCGATTAATTCGACGAAGACAAAGGTCTTAGATGCATTTTGTTGTTCCCCAAGATGTGCCCTCATAAGTGAATTTGAGGTTTAAGATTAGTTGCAGTACTAGCAGTGTTGTTGTTATCTATCATTGGAGGCCCAGCTTTACTGCCTCAGGCCTACCTCCAGTGTTGGTTTTGGTAATCACTTTGATGTACTTTAACGAATCTTTATGAAAGTTTTCCAAAAGTTGCACTTTTCAGGTCAGCTCCTATCTTGGAAGTTTGGGGGTGATTCGTCAAGCAGGGGCTGAAAAAAAGGGGGGTCCCAAAAAGCGTTTTCCTTATGTTAATTTCCATAGGAAATTTTGCGACGAGCTGCAGCCCGAACTGCTGAACAGAATTTCCCCACATTTGGCAGCAAGGAAGAGCTTGGTTCAGAAAGCGACCTTTTTTTTTTAAATGGTGTAAATCCGTTCAGTAGTTTTTGAGAAATTCAAAAAATAAGAGTGAAAAAATCAATTTCCCATAGGAAACTTTGTGCAAGGCTACAGCTGAAATTACTGAACGGAATTACCCCAAATTTGACACAAAGGTAGTGCGTGGGTCAGAAAGCGGCCTTTTTTTAAAAGGTGTAAATCCATTCAGTAGTTGCTGAGAAATTCGAAAAATAAAAGTTTTGATATCTGGGCGGAGCCTAAGTCCCGTGCACAAGCTTCACTGTGATTGGCTGCCAACACTCCAAACCAGGAAGTGTTGTCAGCCATCTTGTGGATCGGTAGAAGTGAGTTGCTAGAAAACAGAGAAACAAAGGTAGAAAACAAGAGAAGGGTCAGAGTAGAAACTAGGGGTGGGCGGAATTTGCGTAATCGCGTTACGCAAATCTCCGTGAAACGGCAAAAAATCTCCGCGAACACACAGAAATGCCGCGAACACGCGGAATTGCTTGTTCGCGATACTTTTTTCCTGTTCGCGATCGCTGTTTGCGTGCTCGGGGTGAAATATCTCGCGAACACGCATATTGAGAACGCGAGCAAGCAAAAAATTTCGCGAAGTCGCGGAACGCAGATTTTTGGGCAATTTCGCATTCTCCGCGGAACGCGAAATTACCCAAATTTCGCAAATTCCGCGAGCGGAACGGAATTTGCCGCCCAGGCCTAGTAGAAACACCCTGACCGTCTTGGCCTGGTCAGGGGGTCCCAGAAGGTGTAATTCGTGCTGGGGTCGTGGGTTCCCATGTTTTGTTTTAATGAGACCCCGGGGTGGGTAGGTCCCGGGGGCATTTCCTAAAAAATAATAGCAGGAGCTCTCTGGGGCTGCGGGTACCCGCTAGGGTCCCCGTAGTCTCGGGGCTTCACTTATGTTGGGAGGGGGGTTGCGCGGCCCCCCTCCTGGAGATCTACATCTGCTTATAACTTTGGCATCGTTTGACGATTCTTCATGAAATTTTCCAAAATTTTCTCTTTTTTGATCAGCTCCTACTTTGAAAGTTTAGGGGTGATTGGTCAAGGGGGGCCTGAGAAAAAAGGGTGTGTGAAAACGTGTTTTCTCAATGGATTTCCATAGGAAACTTTAGACAAGGCTACAGGTCAAACTGCTGAACGGAATTACGCCAAATTTGGCAGGGTGAAAGGTCTTGGTCCAGAAAGCGCGGTTTTGTTGAAATGGTGTAAATCCATTCAGTAGTTTTTGAGATATTAAAGGGAAAAAATATATATATCTGGTCAGTGCCTTACTCCCGAGCATGAGCTTGCCTCTGATTGGCTGCTAACTCTTCAAAGCAGGAAGTGTCCTCTGATTGGCTGCTAAAACTTGAAACCAGGAAGTGTTAGCAGCCATATTGTGCCCCGCATTGAGTGAACATATAAAAGAAAGGTTCCGGGGGCAATTTAATAAAGCGGAGCTCTGTGTAATGATGATTTGGATGCAGTGAAGGTTTAAGATGTATTAACAATAAAGGAGAAACAGGTCAGCGCCAGGCAGCATGACTTCCACTCCAGGACACTAGTAGGAAGATAACCCTTTGACGCTCCCTGTGACCAACATCACCACTTCGGAGGTAGGCCTTTAGAAGCCAGTCCGTCGGCTCTCAGCTGTCTACCTTTGCGAGCTAGTACGCTGCTGTGCCTGTACCTCTGCGAGCTACTACGCTGCTGTTCATTTGGAAGCGGACGGCTCGTAGTTCTGCCTCTGTGAGTCGAGTAGACGGGCTGCAGTTGTCCCTCTGCGAGCCTGGGTACGAACTGCTCATAAGTCTTACTATATGAGCATTGAAAAGCCATTTTGTGATTCAGTCCGTCAGCTGGCATCTGTCCGAGGCATTTCTGAAAAAATAGCGAAGCTCTGTTTCTGAAATATACCCCTTTCATGCTGCCTCTCCCCACATCAGCAGGTAACGCACCCTCTTCCCACATCACTAGCATACCGTCAACAACCTTCTTGGGCCCGCAAGTCTCCCTCGGTGAACCAATGGTGGGCTCGCAGCTCTTCCGGTGCGATTTCTCGGGCGCGCACTACGAGCCAGGCCAACGGTTTGCAGATCTCTGAGAAGAGATGCAATGGAGGCAATGATGATGCAGGTCAACCACCCAACAGTACTCCGACATCCCCCAGCAGCAGCTGCTTGCCCACCATCCCCACTCACCCTCCTCAAAGAAATGTGAGAGGAACGTTTTTAAATGTGGAGCCTAACAAATCGGCTGGTGTTGTAGTTTTAATAAAAAAGATTCTTGTGAGGTCCGACAAATAAGAATCTTAGTCATGTATGGATTTACATATAAAACATTTTATTAAAACAAAACAACTAATAAAACTATGTGTAAAATATTTTATTAAAAGAAAACAACAACAAATAAAACTATGGACAGCCATGGCGTGTCATCCCTCGACAATTTGTGAAATACAGCCTGCAAACCAAAAAGAAAAATAAGATGGTGGGTTATGTGTCCAGCAAAGGAGAGAGAAAGAGAGGAAGAGTGAGATACAAGGCAGATAGAAAGAGAGAAACAGTGTGAGAGAGAGGAAGAGAGAGAAAGAGTGAGAGAGAGAGGAAGAAAGAGAGCGAAAGAGAAAGAGAGAGGAAGACAGAAAGAAAGAAGAAGACAGAGAAAGAGAGAAAGAGTGAGAGAGAGAAAGAGAGAGATACAAGGAAGAGAGAAAGAGAGAAACAGTATGAGAGAAAAGAGAGAGAGAGAAGGAGAGAGAGAGAGGAAGACAGAGACAGAAAGAGAGGAGAGAGAGAGAAAAAGTGAGAAAGAGGAAGAGAGAAAGAGTGAAGCGGTGTGAGAGAGAGAGGAAGAGAGAGAGGAAGAGAGAAGGAGAAAGAGTGAGAAAGATGAAGAGAGAGAGACAAAGAGTGAGAGAGAGGAAGAGAGAAATATTAGGAAAGAAAGAAAGAGTGAGATACAAGGGAGAGAGAAAGAAACAGTGTGAGAGAGAGGAAAAGAGAGACAAACAGTGTGAGAGAGAGGACAAGAGAGATAGAGGAAGTGAGAGAAAGAAAGAATGAGAGAGGAAGAGACAGAGAAAGAGAGAAAGTGTGAGAGAGAGAGAGAAAGGAAGAGATCGAGAGGGAGTTTTGACACTGGAGAAAATCTTCGCAGCTCACCTTTGTGTCACCGGTGTGTCTCCAACCACGTGCTGGGACATACTGCACCCTCAAGTTTAGTTATCTGAAAGATAGTATAGAGTTAGTCATTTTGCAGACTATATACAAATGCACACGCATAATTCTCTGTTTCGGCTCTGCGCACCCAGGCTGCTGCATCCCATCCACTTCCAGTGCCCAGAGGTGTCTAACAGCTACTGCGCACCCAGGGCCATATTATCAAGAACGGCAATAACATTATTGCCACTTTAGTGACAGGAAACTGCCACAAAAGCGGCGATAAGGGTCTTGATAATATGCCCTTCTGAATTCCCATAGAAGCCCAGGTTTGATGTCCTTCACACCAGAACCTGGGCTTCTATGGGAATTCTCAAGGGCATATTATCAAGCCACTTATCGCCGCTTTAGCAGCAGTTTCCTGCCGCTAAAGCTGTGATAATGTTTTCTCCGTTCTTGATATTATGGTCCCCAGTCTGCTGTAGCCCATACACTTGCACTGCCCAGAGGTGTATAACAGTCGCTGTGCACCCAGGCTGCTGCACTCCCACTATTCGGAGCTGACTGCCTGCCGCTGCGCATCCAGGCTGCTGCACCCCATCCACTCCCACTGGCCAGAAGTGAGTGCCCGCTGCTGCGCAAACAAGCCTCTTTGCTTACCTTCCACCACTGGCGTGTGTCGAAGAGAGCCGACCACGTGCCGAAGGAACCTCCTCAGCCTCAGTACACGCGGTCAATGGAGCTCACAATTCAAAATGGGTTTTGATTGCCAGGAGGGCCACGCATCATCGCAGTTTCTACATGTGTTCAGCTCTGGTGGTGTTGGGGGGACGTACATTTGTGAATCAGCGTCTGTTAGATAAAAAGCAAGATAAGATTGTGCATCATGCATCCATCAAAGGAGAGAGGAAGAGATAGAGAGAGAGAGAGAAAGAGTGAGAAAGTGACACTGGAGAAATCTTCGCAGCTCACCTTTGTGTCACCAGTGTGTCTCCAACCACGTGCCAGGACATAGTGCACCCTTAAGCTCCCACATCTGAAAGATAGTACAGAATTAGTAATTGTAGGAAAGACCAGTATGCAGGAATGAAAAGACAGAGACAGTAATTCTCTTGATGTGGTTTAATCCTCAGAACAAGTTTTGTAAGCAGAAAGTATAAAGCAAGAATGACTGAACCCCCGTTAACTTCTACTTCCTAACCTTCTCTCATTCAAAACTTAACATTCCGAAAGCAACGCGAGGCAACCATGAGCTGTGAGAGGAATGTCACACTCGTGTCTGCAGGCTTCGATGCTCCCAACACACCTTACCTAACTTGAGGCTGTAACATAGACTGGGGACTAGCGCAGCCATCAATCGCAGTTGCAATCATGACCGGTCTATTGTATGTGATGTTTTACTGAGACGCCGCCGGTCCTCCGGGATGTCGGCTAAATGGCCGTGTAAGAGATAACTTAACTGCCCGACTGGTCGGCAGGGTCCTCCCACTGCTATGTGGTCAAACGGCGGTTTGCCCTGTACAATTCCTACATGTAAATAAAGGTTTTTTGGAAAATCACAAAAAAATAAAAAATTAAGGGTACAAAGTATGAAAAAGGAAATACTCAACTACGTTGCTACAGATGTGAGAGCGACGGACATTTGGCCGACTGTAAAAACTGTCCTGCTATTGGAAAACTTGTTCAAAATGCAATAAGAAAGGGTAATTGCAGGGTATATAAGACTGCGTACGCCTAAATCTCTGTGCAGCCTTTCTGCATCCAGGCTGCTGCACCCCATCCACTCCCGCCGCCCAGAGGTATCTGCCCGCCTCTGCACACCCAGGCCTCACTGCTCACCTTTTCGCAGTCACAGCACCCTCCACGTCATGCAGCTCCATTCTGCAAGGTAATAGGTCTCACATTGGGTACTGAGTCTTGATATGGCCACGGCAGAGGACATACTAGTGCACCTATAATCATCGCAGGTTGTACACTCGCTCAGTGCTTGCGGTGCTACTATCTCAGTGAGAATTGAGGCCATGTACTCTAAACTCAAAAATGGCGTAGTGCACATGTGCCCGGTCTTTTATATTAGCAGGGTTATATGTCCTTTGACGCCTGTGCTGGATAGGTGTGGTGTGGGTGTATACCAGCCGTGAGGGAGTGGCTGTGGCATCAGTGTTGTCATATTGGGCTAGATTACGCACAATTGGGCTATATTTTTCCAGTTGTGTGGTAAAATTTTGGTTTGTGCTAGTTGCCAGATTATAAATATATATACAAAACACTCCAGCAAAGTAGTATGTTAAAGCGCTTTATTAGACAAATATTTACTTGGCATACTGCTGCAACATCAATTACAATGCATTCACCGCCTGCTTGATGCTGTCCCTGCCCCTCCTTCCCTAAAGTAGCAATATGGGGCTAGTTTGGGCTACTTTCTAGTTGGCTTTGGGCTATAGAAAGGTTAAAAACTCTGACAACACTGGATTCGGGTGTCCGTGTTAGAGTGCTACCGTCACCCGGGTTGCAAAAGCCAAAGTGTCGCTCTGTGAGTCAAGTCCCACAATATGGAAGGTACGGGGAATTACTGACCCTATATTCATCTATAGTTCCACACAAGAAAGATGGTGGACATGAGATATCTGTGTAGATATGAACGTTTATTGCACATTCAGTGGAGTGTTGCAGCTGTAGCAATACAGGGCCATGGAAAGTTGAAGTTTCATTTTTTGGCACATGGAGGGCAGGCAATTAGAGACAAGGTCGTTGTCGGAGTTAGGCTGCGCCAACATATGTACTTATACAATCACTCCGACGATCCTCACCCACTTATAAATTCAGTATACACTATCCTTGAAGTACTCTAATGATGCAGTCTCAACGTACGTACTTGTACAATATCCGAGACAAAGTTACATAACTAAAGATTTCCTCCACTGTCAAAGGTAAGATGGTTGCATACACTGTCCAGAGCACTATGTAATGTGGTAGGGCCTAGCGGCAGCATGTTGTATACACAATGAACACACACGCACAGATAGATAGTGGAACTGGGTACGGGCACATGCGCTTGACTCCTTTTTATTAACAGGGTCACATGTCCAGTGACGTCTGTGGTGGATGCATGTGGAGTGATTGTAAGCCAACCCTCCGTGAATGGTTGCTGATGGCAACAAGTACAACAGTAATCATTGGATCAGACACAGAGATTCAATCATAAAGGGTCAATGACTTGTGCTGCACTAAGGTACGGGTACCAGATATGAAATCATACAGAAAAGATTCTATCGTAAAGGGTTCATGACTTGTGATACACTGAGGTAGGACAGCAGATGTGAAATTATACACAAAATATTGTATCAGAAAGGGTGCATGAGTTGTGCTGCACTGAGGTAGGGGCATCAGAAGCATTCAGCATGTGTGCAGTCAGCAATGATGCATGGTCCGGGGGGGCCGCACTGGGAGCAATGTCTCTTGCCTATTGGACTGCATCATCTGCTATTGCGACTCAATGTGAATTGTGAGCCCTGCTGTTCGCAGTGTAGGTGGATGGAACAAAAGATGAAATATTTATTAATTAAACTGTCGAAATATGTAGGTTTCAGGGACGTTATAGTTCAAATTGTGAGCTCTGCTGTCTGCAGTGTAGACTGCCATTCAGTGTTCGTTTGGACTTGCAAGAGGAATTTGGTCATTATATTAAAGCTATAACTGTCATAAAACAAGTTCTTGAAGCAAGGATACTAAAAGGATATTGTGTAGATTTGAGGGACGTTATACTTAGTTGGAATTTTCACCAGAAACTACTTTAAACTTTGTTATTTCTTTTTGAAACTTCACATGACTATTATCTACCATCTCTTCTTCAACACGTACACTTATCAAACTGTTATTTTCTGTACACTTCTCTTGACTACCAAAGAAACAGAACTCTATATCTATATCATCACAAACTTGTTTTATATCATTTATATTAAAACTCGATTTCGTGCAGCAGCATGACCTAGACTTATCCAGATGATTCCTCTTGACTTTGAATATAAACTTGCAGATGTCTATCGATTCGAACATTCGGAGGATCTAATTTCTCGATGTGAAAGCATCTTCAAGCTGAAGCTGTACAATTTTTTGCTAATTGTCTTCTCCTGTGAAATTTCTTCCCACATTTCTTTCAATTCTGTCTTCTCAGACTTGGTAATAAATGACCTGAAATAGCGAGAAACAGCAATTCAGTTATCTGCAACATATTGTATGTCCAAATTTGCGTTCCACATCTTCAAAATCATCGGATTGTTATCATTAATGTACTTCGATTGTTGTGTTCTTTTTATATTATAAGTATTTTTGGGTGATTTTTGAGTGATAGTATGCCTCACTGCTGACATAAAACTGTTCACTCTTCCTTGCGATGACTTGTGGTGCACTGAGTTAGTAATACCTTTGGCGCTCAGCGTGTACGTACCCTGCAATGATGCGTGGTCCAGGGGGGCTGAACTCGGACCAATGTCTTTTGTCTATTGAATTCTGCCTCAATGACTTATCGTGCACTGAGTTAGTAGTACCTTTGGTGCTGAGCGTGTATGTAACCTGCAATGATGCGTGGTCCGGGGGAGCCACATTCGGAGCAATGTCTTTTGTCTATTGAATTCTGCCTTAATAAGGCCATGTGGCGATGAGTATGGTGCACTGAGTTAGTAGTGCCTTTGGCGTTCAGCGTGTACATATCCTGCTATGATGCGTGGCCGGGGGACCGCACACAGACTAATGTCTTTTGAATTCTGCCTTAATAAGGCCACATGGCGATGACTTGTGGTGCCCTGAGTTAGTGGCACCTGAAGTACTCAGCGAGTGCGCACCCTGCGATGATGCATGGTCCTGGGAGCAATGAATCTTGCGTACTGCACTGCGTCATCTGCAATCGTTACTACATATGAATTGTGAGGCCTGCTGTCCGCAGTGTAGATTGAAGGCAGTAGTCTGTACAGACATAAGTCTGAGGTGCTGTGCCTCTGGGTTTGCAGGGGGCCTGTGTCGAGGAGGCCCACGGTCATGACGGCAGCCATGTGGCAGGGTGAGGCCCACTGCTCTGACGCGTTGGCCTTCACAGTTCACAGGTGAACCATGCCCAGATCCCCGGCTTATTTATTTATACTCCTACGCTGGAGTGGCATACGTTGGACGAGCCCACTGCGCTTCCGCTTCCATGGGAGGACAACACAGCTACATGTCCGAGATCTTCCCCACTGCCCGAGGTAACATGGTTGCGTCTATTGTGCACAACACTACAAGCACCAGCAGTACATATACAGATGGAGAGGTTTATGATCTGTATAGTGAGGTCTGTCCAGCACATCACTGCTACACTTGGTATTGTGTGCATTATTATTATTGATGGGTGAGTTGCGTCCTTCACACATACTTGGTTGCCATATCTGGCAACATTCAAGTATTGTGTGGGTGAGGGACCAATGCCGTTTTTGGAAGGTCTGCTGTCCTGCTTCGGTGGTAGTAGGGAGGGGGGTGGTCCGGGGGGGACATCCTGAGGCTGGTGGCAGTGTGTGTTGTGGCCTTCATGGGTGTTTGAGCTGTGTGATAGCAACTCTATGACATATGTTGCGCTTCAGATGTGATTCTGGGCTACGATCCCTTTCACATTGTAGGTAGTGGTCCTGGTTTACACCAGTAAAATGTTAGATTCCTACTGCAAACGTGGCTTATTCCCTGTTTTTGAATCGCACCCCAGATTTGGCTGCTCGTTGAAAATATCAGGAACTGGTGCTTTTGTGTTAAATTTTGTACGGGGACATCTACTCTGTATATTATTACCATTAGTTGTTGTTCTCATTTGTGACAAATTCTTTTTGTGGAAGCTATTGCTGGAAAACTGGAGATTTTGGCTGTTTTCAATAGGTTAACAATAAAGTGATAATTTAAAATCACTGAAAAAAACTATAGGTTTAAAGAAGAAAATAATTAGAAATCAGCATTTAAAAAAAACCTTTGAAATTCACTGAAAAAGCCATAGGTTTCAGGGACATATAGTTACAAATTAGCATTTAAAAAACCTTTAAAATTCACTGAAAAAACCATAGGTTTCAGGAACGTTATAGTTAGATGGACATTTCACCCATACAAAACCATAGAAATTCCACCGTTATAGTTAGTTGAGCTAACTATAACCCGCACCCCTGCAATGCACTGATGATGACGTCACATATTACATCATTCATGACATGGTCAGTGACATCACTGATGACATCTCAAATGACATCACTGATGACATCATCCAGGTGACAATCTGATGCACCTCCTCACACCCTAATATATCCTTTGATACACCCCCTGTAAAATACAGAGTTCCATTTTCAAAACCATCGAGACACCAAAACCAGTTACTACAAACGCACTCACTAATTCCTAGGTCTACAGACACATGCACTCATTCACCCATACAACCATTCATACATGTAGACACTGATCAATACAACACTATCATATGCATTCCTGCAGCTATACAGACACTTACACACCACCATTCATCCTACTCACTCATGCACTCATCGTAGTCAGTCATGGAAAGAATGAATCATAGTTCCATTTACTCACCTACACAGTTATATACACACCACCTCATTTATTCCTACAGATACTAATGCATACTTGATCTCTTATATAATCACTAATACAAGTATACACTGATCTATACAGCCACTCTCACAATCACTGACTCTCGCATATACTCCAACTATCACATACACTGCTTTTTACATATGTAGTTACTTGGACATGTACCACTGAGACATCCAACCTTTCACTAACACATCCATACACACACTCACCCGCCCCTACAGTTGTTTCCCCCTGCACTCTTAAACTCACACAGCCAGTAAATCAACCACTCACATATCTATGCACAGAGTTACACACCTCCCACCCACACATACACTCAGTCTTCCATACCAATACTCAGGCCACCAATCAATAACCCATATAGACACTCATGTAGCTCCTGACAACACATGCAGCAGCTTACACAAAAACAGACATACTGATACAGACATTCAGACAGTTTAGTCACTAACCCATGCATTCAGTAAGACACATTTAATCACTCACTTATACAGTCAGTCACACACCTACTGAATCCTTCATCCAGACACTTATACATCCAGTTATTCTTCAATACACCTTGGCATATATAAAACATATTTAGACTTTACAGAAACACACATTCACTGGATGATGTCATCAGTGATGTCATTTGAGATGTCATCAGTGATGTCATCAGTGATATCACTGACCATGTCATGAGTGATGTAATATGTGATGTCATCAGCAGTGCATTGCGGGGGCGCAAGTTATAGTTAGCTCAACTAACTATGACGGTAGAATTTCTATGGTTTTGTATGAGTGAAATGTCCAGCTAACTATAACATTCCTGAAACCTATGGTTTTTTCAGTGAATTTCAAAGGTTTTTTAAATGCTAATTTGTAACTATAATGTCCCTGAAACCTATGTTTTTTTCAGTGACTATATATATATATATATATATATATATATATATATATATTCGTTTCACCAAGTACTCACAGTACAAATGCACGCCTATCAAGAAAAAATTGCCGCTTCAGAGTTCCTCAATCACAGGAAATTTATTTTCAAAGCCACAGCCAGAAAAATCACCCTACGCGTTTCGGCGGCAACCGCCTTGGTCACGGGTAAACTAAATCAAAATACAAACACATTTAAGACTCATCATCACATGTTACGTGCAACGTAACAAACATAAATAACAGACTCTCAAACCAAAACCTATACCACAAACGTGGCGGCCATCTTAACAAGGTGTTTTCATACAATAAAGTTGTATTTTGAATCGAATACAACCTCGCATACTCGCACAAAATAAATATAGCAGAGTGTGCAACCAAAAACTTCCTAACGGCATAAATTCTATACATTAATGATTCCTCACCATTTAATTATTCTTACTTCTTTCTGGGGAGATGATTTAAATCCAAACTTTGAATCGAGTTATGTATTAAAATAGCTCTACCCCTTGCACCATACAGTTTATCTCTAATATTGTTTTTAAAGAAAACGAGTGTTATTGTCAACCAAACCTTAAAAAATAGGGTACGTTGGATCGTTTGGTTATCTCTTGTCCAAGTCGGACTGATGTCCTCTAGGTGGTCCCACAATCGTACATAGCCACCCCCATGGGTTTAGGCATATTTAAAGCTCTGTAACATGTCTAAAAATAAACTGTGGGCAAGGTAAGCATTCACAAATGCTCTGACAACAACAGAATTTTTTGTTTTTTTTGAAACATTGATTGTACAAACTGTAATTCAGTCCAAGTGGACATTTTGTAATTTCCAGAGTTAGGACGTAGTGACCATAACTACTTCACTCCTCACGACTCCTGAGTGGAGACTGAAATGAGAAGAAGGGGAGAGATCATACATACGAAGAAATCAGAAAGAGTTATACACAAAGGAAAAGGAAGACTGAACTATATCCTTGAATTAGGCCTACCACAATGCAGTATTTTCTCAAAACATATCTAATACATATATATTACAATGGATGGTTATATCCACTAGTCACATAGAAAGTTATAACGGAAATTCATTGCCAATTTTTTTGAAAAGAAACATATTTTGCTTAAAAACATATGTTGCACATCTGGAATATTTTTCTCAAACGCAAATGCCATCAACAGTGTCTGTTCTTTATTGGGAATTGTATTCAACTAATCCCCTAGATGCCAAGACATTTCCTCTTCAGAGTTTAAACCCTCAGGAATCTTAGTATTCAGATCAAGAATATATCTAGACTCTAATTGGCGGAGTCTGCGTATCCTGTCTCCTCCTCTTTTTGTTGCCTCAACCCTGTTAATCACAAAAAATCTTAATAAATTGCGGTTACTTTTGTGAAATCCTTCAAAATGTCTAGCAACTGGTGACAATTTGTCCTTGTTCTGGATTGCCCTTAAGTGTTCTAGAACACGTTTCTTCGCTGTAAACATAGTGCTACCTACATACTTTTTAGCACAAGGGCAAACCAAAACATAGACACAATGGTCAGACATACAGGTAAGATGTTTACCTATATTCCTTTCTGTGTCGCTGACAGGGTAATAGACTTTTTTGACATTGGTACAAAACTTGCATGCTTTGCAAGACATGCACGTAAAAAATCCCTGTATGTCAATATGAGAGCTATTCGTACATGTCACCTCATTCTTGCATAATTTGTCTTTTAAGGAATCTTATTTCCTATAGGTGATGTTAGGTGAAGATCCTACCCTATCTTTAAGTGTGGGTTCTGTTAACAAGATTTTCCAATGTTGGTTCAAACATTTACGAACTTTCCAGGAGTTAGAGTGATAGGTAGTTACAAATCTCATAACCCCATCACTGTTTTCTTGCCTCATCTTCTCCTTAGGTACCAATAGCTTATTCTGCGTAAATTTACTCGCCTTTATGAATGCTTCTTTGATAGTACTGGGGGTATAACCTCTCTCCAAAAATCTTTGAGTCATGCATTCACTCTCTGTGATAAAATCTGATTCCATACAGTAGTTCCTCCGAGCTCGGAGGAATTCTCCATAGGGAATACTTCGAATCAATGTTTTGGGGTGTCCACTATCTGCATATAGCAGAGTGTTTCCTGCAGTGGGTTTGCGAAAAAGTTTAGAAGCTAGTTTCTTATCAGCAACCTCTATACGTAAGTCCAAAAACTCAATGCTGTGGTCGCTCATTGTGCTCTCAAATTTTAAATTCATCTCATTCTCATTTAGTGCAGAGATAAACTCATTGGCTTGTGTCTGGGATCCATTCCAGATGATAAAAAGATCATCAATATACCGCAGCCATAACTTCACATGGCTACGGTATAATCGCTGTGTCCTAGACACCTTCTGCTCCCAGCAGCCTATAAAAAGATTGGCAAAGCTGGGAGCGAAACAGGTGCCCATTGCTGTCCCTTGCTTCTGTCTAAAAAAGACTCCATCAAAAATGAAAAAATTATTTTCAAGACAAAATGTGATCATTTGCAATATCATCTCGTTGTGTTTCAGAAAAGAGATGGAACGGGAGCTAAAAAATTGTCGACAAGCCTAAATACCTTGAGTATGTCTAATTGAGGTGTAAAGGCTACACACATCTAAGGTAATTAGTAAATAACCTTCTTGCCATTCAAAATCTTTAATTATACTCAAAAAGTGCCTACTGTCTTTAAGATAAGATGGTAGCTTTTCCACACAAGGATGTAAGAAATAATCAATATATTTAGAAGTTTTTTCTAATAGGGAGCCCATTGACGAAACAATGGGTCTCCCTGGTGGACTGACAGTGTTTTTATGAAGCTTCGGCAATAGATAGAGAATTGCAATTTTAGGATTGCGATAAAGCAAAAAGGCATATTCATCCCATTCTAAAATACCTAATGTGTGCCATTGTTTCAACCTACCATAATACCTACTGTTAGATTCTTCAATAACATTAATAGTCACTCGTTCATAACAATCCTGACACTGTAGTTGTCGAACCCCTTCTTTTATGTAGTCATTTGTATTCAGTATCACAACATTTCCACCCTTATCCGACTGGCGGATAACGATGTTAGAATCAGTTTCCAAGGATACCACCGCCAGTCGCTGTTCTTTGGTTAAGTTGTCATGTGACCATATCTTTTTCTTGGCTAATGTTTTCAAATCATTAATAACCAATGTTTCAAAAATATTGATCCCACAAGCAGGTAGAGTGGGACTAAAAACAGATTTCGGTTTGAATTTATTGGGACAACTTAGGTCAACCTTAAAGCCCAGTGAAGCAGCATCAATAGGTCCCATTTCAGCATTGTCATCTTCCAATTCCTTGAGTGCAATTAAAGTTTCTATCTCATTAATAGTTTCAGCAACAGGAGTATCCTTGCTTCCTGATCTGGATTGCAACTGATTTTTAACCTTTAGTTCATTCCATTTGTGCAACCTTAATTTTCTAACAAAATGAAAAAGGTCAATTCTTTCCTGGGTATATGAGAATAAAGAGGTAGGACAAAAGGATAAACCAAACTGTAAAACATCATGTTCTATTGTAGTGAGAGAGCGTGAAGAGAGATTTACCACGTTCTTACAATTCTTCATTTTCCTCGCTTCTTTTGTCCCCTTGTTTCCACTCCCACTGGGGTTGATGTTTTTCTTCCACCATCCACCCCTCCTGGTTTGTTTGTGGATGGCGTTGTTTCTTCTATGGCTTTTCCTCTTCCTCTGCCTCGTCCTCGAAATCCCCTTCCTCTCCCTCGACCTCTGTCTATTTGCCAGTTCGGTTGGTTTGATGACAGATTCATCAATCAGAATTCCTCCCAAAAATTTATCGGTTTCTTGGAGATTGTAATTGTGTTTATTTGAGGGGTTCCATCTTCCGAAATATCGCTTTCACTGACATCACTGTCTGCCCCTCCAGAAACCTGTATCATATCCAAATCACCTTGAACACCTTTGCGTTTGAGGTTGTCATATTTCCGACTGAAGGTAAACACTCTACCTGACAAATAGTCAATTTTATCACGTACAAATTTCCTTTCATTTTTGGCAATGATTTCCTCTTCATGTTTGTTGATTTTTTTCATTGTGTCCTCCATTTTGTTTTTAAACGACTCTTCCGACTCCTCTTTCTGAATCTCTTCCTTTAATTCCGCAATTGACTTCAGTAGCAGAGCTCTTTCTTTCCAAGCAAATTCAATCAAAATGGATAATATGCGGTTGGAGCAATCCATCAGATTTTCAGCCCACTCCTCTGCCAATTCCGGATCCGGGTCCTCATATGAGGGCGCAATCAGTATCCTTAGTCCACGTGGGACTCTCTTCTCCTCCTGATATTTCTCCAAAGTTATTGCTTCCCACCACTTTGAATTATTTTTGTACATATATATATATGTATATATGTGTGTACCAACAACATAAGATGTAATAAATAAACGTTCTATTATAGATTAAAACATTAAACTATTTAAAAACATTTAAACTTAAAATTCCCACTCCAGTCATTGCAACAGTAGGGAAAGTGTTGGATAGTGGAGGGGTACAAATTACTATTCCCACTCTATTGAGAGCAACCATAGGGAAAGTGCTGGATAGCGAACAGTAAAAATGATCATACCCACTCCTGTGAGTGCAACAGTAGGGAATGTGTTGGATAGCGAAGGGATAAAATGTGCTATTCCCACTCCAATAATTGTAACAGTAGGAAAAGTGTTGGACAGCAGAGGGGTAACAATTACTATTCCCACTCCAATAGGTGTAACAGTAGGAAAAGTGTTGGATAGTCAAGGGCGGGAAATTACTATTCCCAATCCAATGAGTGCAGCAGTAGGGAAAGTGTTAGATAGCGGAGGGGTAAAAATTATTATTCCCACTCCAATGAGTGCAACAGTAGGCAAAATGTTTGATAGTAGTGGGATAAAATTTACTATTCCCACTCCAATGAGTGCAACAGTAGGATTGCAGAGGGGTAACAATTAATATTTCCACTCTAGTTAGTTCAAACTTAAAAACAAACAAAATATTAATAACAAAAATATTTAAAAAACAAAAAAATAAAAAATATATAAATATGTTAAAAATTAAAATACAAACATATTTAATATAAAAAATAAAATAAAAACAAATTATAATGTACATATGACAAATACCTACATATAAAACAGTAAATAAAATAAAATATAATTTTCAAACAAATAAATATTTTTAATTAGAAATTATTTAGAAACAAAAACATTTATTATTACATAAATTGACTTTTTAATTTCATACCCTATGACACCACACAATTCACAACCCACATCTAATTTTTTTTTAAATGTTCTTCCATAAGTAACATAATTATTTACCAATTAAAACTTATTTTCAATTAAAAAACTAACAGTATTGAACAACTAATTATAAAGTAAGTAAAATTGATTTACACCGCACAATTTACCCCTATAAAAGTAAAACCCACAAAGAAAAAAGTAAGCAATTACCCTCACATCTCAAATGACATCACTGATGCCATCACTGATGACTTCCTCTACAGAATCTCTGATGCACCCACTCATACCCCCACAGAACCTGTCGTACACCCACACCCACTCCCACACAACCATTCACAAACCCATTCACAGACCCATACCAGTACTTACACAACTACTCACTGATTAATAGATCCACATACACATCCACTCACTCACCCATATGGCCACTCATATACCCATCCACTCACTAATACAGCCACTGACATCCACTCAGACATCCACACAGTCACTCACATGCTCTAAGTCACCCATATAGCCACTCACATACCTACTTACTCATCCATAGAATCAGTCACACAGCTGCTAACTCACATATACAGTTCCACACACACTCACTCATTTAGTGATCCAGATACTAGGCAATACTCATTCACCTATGCAATCACTACTAACACAAGCATACACTCACTTATACAGCCACTCTGCCATTCACTCACTCACCCATACAGTCACTCATATACCCCATCACCCACCTATACTGCTTTTCACATACCCATTCACACATATACCACTGACACATCCACTCACTCAACCACACAGCCATACACACACTCATTCACCCATTGATGCCCTACCAATACACCTTGGTATATATATTTAACACACTCATAAACATTTTTAAAGCACTCACAGTGACTGGATGATGTCTTCAGTAATATCATCAGTGATGTCATTTGAGATTTCATCAGTGATGCAATCAGTGATGCCACTGACCATGTCATGAGGGATGTAATATGTGAGGTCCTTTCAGGAAGCACAGCAGAGTTTGTAATGAAAGGGTGGGAGCTGTGCTCCCGCACTGTCATTGCAAACTGCAATGTCCTGGAGGAATTAATTGTGAAAACAATCACAATTATTCACAGAATGTCCAAACTTCATTGTAGTTGACTCAATAAGTACATATCAGAATTTATAAAAACTTTTTATAAATGCAATTCATGATTAATGTCACTGATATTGTCGCATACCAGATTCACTAAAATCAACATTCTCCTTTCGACAAACAGTTCAAGTCTGAAAATTGAGTCGCCTATTGTGGGTTTTAATGTCAAGGAGACTCCTAACACTGGTTAGCCTCACCATCCTCAATTTCAACGGCCAAGTAGCCCATGACCCCAGACCCATACACCACAATCTCCAAAATTAGATTCCCATAGTTACCAGTCAGTCATGTGTACTATTTACACTAAAAAGAGGGGGGAATAAAAGAGGACAGAAAATACTTTACTCCGTGTTCAGTGGATACCATGCAAAGAAATGTTATAACACAACCAGGGAAGATTTAAAGGGCCCTGGGACAAGACATGCTGTATTACCTGTACCTCGCTGAAACTCTGATACTCTAATACTTAAACTCTACTCATGAGCCCATGAGCTACCTAGATGCCAGAGCCCTGGTCTACTAGGCTGCCTGTGAAGCCCTTCCACATATAGATATTACACTTCGGATGTGGTCCCCCACCGAGGTACAATATGTCATCGGGAAATAAGGATCACAAAAGAAGCAGGACCTATCCTCCGATGCATATAATGTTCATCATCCAATGTGGACAAACATCTCCTCTTCCTCATTCAGCCCAAAGGGAGACTTGCTGCCCAGAAGCAGAATGTAATTGGATTCCAGGACTCTCAGACGTTTCTCTCTGTCTCCCCCTCTTGGGTTTGCTGCCACTCTGTAAATGCCAAAGAAAGAAAAGATGTTACGAATCTGCTCATGACATTTTAACCACTGTCTGGCGGTCAAATAATTGACATCGCCATTTCTAATTGCCCTTTAATGTTCCAAGAGTCCCTTCTTCAGTGGAAATTGTTCTCCCCACATACAACTTCTCACAGGGGCATACCACCACAAACACATAGAAGTCAGAGTTGCAATTTATGAATTTGCTAATCTCTCTAGTTCTTCCTGTGGGCAACGGGAAAGTCTTTCTGTTCTTGCTCACCCCGCAGGCCTTGCACTTCTCACACTTGAAAAACATTTCTGTTGCTTTATCAAAATCTGCTCCCTCTTGATACTCATATAGCTATGCACTAGCATATCCTTAAGGGATTGAGATTTTCTGTATGTTACCATTGGGTGTGTGGATACATGTGGGCCTACCACAGGATCGCCTCTAACTATGTGCCAGTATTTGTTCAAGATGTTTCTGACAACTGTTGACTCTGTATTGAATGTGGTGATCAACCTAACTGGGTTCTCATCATGTTTGTCCTTCATTTTCTTGACAAGAAGGGTGGCCATGTTCAGGCTGGCTGCCTTTCTTTCTGCTGTTCTTAATGCTTTCATTGGATAGCTCACCTTCTGAAACCTTCCAATCATTCTCTCCTTCTCCTCCTCATAGGATTTGTGTGTATTGCAGGTTTCGTCCTTATGAACTCCCCAAATGGGATGTTACACTTAAGTTTAGGTGGGTGATGACTGTTTGCGTGCAATATACAGCTGCCTGCTGTTACCTTCCTGTGTAGTGAGGCTAAGATCATATTGGTTTTAATTTCCACACACACATCCAAAAACTCCATTTGTATTTGATCGCACTTGTGGGTAAATTTCAGATTGACCTCATTGGTCGCAATTACATCAAAGAACCGTTCCAATTCTAATCTGGTGCCACTCCAGATTAAAAAAAATATCGTCAATTAAACTTGTCCACAAAACAATATGCTTGGTTAAAAAATAATTTGTCTTAATCCACACCATTTGTTGCTCCCACCACCCCATAAACATACAGGGGTAGCTCAGTGCGAAGTAACTTCTCATGGCAGTTCCGACCTCTTGTTTGTACCATTTAGCTTCAAAAAGAAAGAAGTTATTCCCTAGGCAGAACATCATGGATTGTTCATAAAGGAAAATTGACTTATCTCTGAAAATATTTTGAAATGCTGCAATCCCTTTAGACTGTTCAATGCATGTATACAAAGCGACCACATTGATTGTAGTTAACCAGTAGTTCTCCTGCCAGTGAATTCCATCAATCTTGTTTATAAAATCAGTACTGTTCCTACAGTAAGAGGGGATCCTTAGGACATACGGGAACAAGAAAGCATCTAAGAACACCGAGGTATTCTTGAGGAGGCTCCAATTGGCTGACACTATGGGACTGCCAGGTGGATTCGATCTATCCTTGTGGATTTTTGGTAGCATGTAAATACATGGAGCCACTGGTTTCTTCACATAGAGGAAACGGAACTCATCCTCCCCTATGAGTTCCTTTCCCCGCCATTCCACCAACTTCATATAGAAGCTGCTGGTTGCCTTAGCATATGCCTCTCTAGTTAATCTAGTATAACTTCCCGATAGCATAAGCTGTCTATTAGCCTCGTTTGTACTTGTCTATGTCCCATAGGACAATGTTGCCCCCCTTGTCCGATGGTTTAATTGCAAAACTCAAATCCTTGTGCAGTGCGCCCAATGCCAGTCTCTTATCTGGTGTAAAATTCTGTGCATGTTTGTTCTTGGTTTTAATCCAAATTTGCATTAACTCTTGTGTAATGATTTTGTGGAAGGTGTCTAAACTGTCATGTGGCTGGTTTGAGTTGAAAGTGGATTTCGGCTTAATTCTTGTTGTTATTGTCCCTGCTGTTTCTAGACACAACTGTTCTAATAGGTCCTTCTCATTAGCCTAATCCACCACCTCCTCATTAGTTCTGCTAGTCCTGCAAGTGTCTCAATATTTTTTATGCATAGGCAAACATAGGTATCAACATTCGTCATAGTATCCCCAATCTTGGGGTCTTTACCCCTTTTCCTTTTCAAAAGAATCATTTTCATGAGTTTAAGTTTACGTATGTATAGGAAAACCAATTTGAGTTCTACTATAGTCAAAGTTTGATGTGGGGCAAAAAGTCAGGCCCAATTTACGCCATTTCTTCTGTTTCATTTCTTCTTCATATTTTTCCAATCTCACATACATCTGTTTTAGGGCTTCCTTGATCTCCTCTTGTGCTGGATGTTTCTCCAGTTCCTCTTTAAGCTTGTCAATTTCTTTGCAGGCTGCTTCCAATTCTATGTCTGTATACTTGGAAAGTAGCCCCAACATGTTCTTGCACATTGCTGCCATTAGAATAGACCACTCTTCCAGTAATGCAGCCTTTGGTCTTCCTGCACTCTTCATATTCCAGTTTTCATTTCAGCTAAGCTACAGGAAACAGCCGTGCCCCTCCCGGGTCCTAATTTAAAAGAGAAACTTGATCCTGTTCGCACAAGCCACTTGTGTAGACGGCACGGTACCCCTGCTTGATCCCCTTTCGAACGTTCTTCACTTTTCATATGCAATGCCGGGGCGGCAAAAAGCAGTCTGATCGCCCCAGTTCATGAGATGCGGCCTGACGCGTTTCGAGTCAATCTTTTTCAAAGGCCGTTAACCTGTGTGACACGGCATTGCATGCCACACCATTAATTGACTTCTGCTGCCTGCTGATAGGCTGTCGCTCCAATGAGCGTCTTATGGCAGTCTCCCACAGGCCTTTGAAAAAGATTAACTCGATACGTGTCAGGCCGCATCTCATGAACTGGGGCATCTACATGGTATTCACTGGTTCCAGAGTGTATTCCCGCCACCTGGGCACACTTAGAGATTTATCTATACACGGCAGCCCCTGCCGCGGGGAGTGCACCACCGCGAGATGAGAAGCGGGTCGGCAGCTTGGAATTGTCCCAGTTGATATTGAGGGGACCAGTGCTGGAATTAAGATGCTTCAGCTTACGGGGCCGATTCAGGTCGTGCATTTGTGACCCTGTGCTTTCGGCACCCATCAAGGGAAATAATTGGTGCCACACTACAAAAACCACAATCCTGTGGGAGACTGCCATAAGACGCTCATTGGAGCGACAGCCTATCAGCAGGCAGCAGAAGTCAATTAAAGGTGTGGCATGTGATGCCGTGTCACACAGGTTAACGGCCTTTGAAAAAGATTGACTCGAAACGCGTCAGGTCGTATCTCATGAACTGGGGCATCTACATGGTATTCGCTGGTTCCAGAGTGCATTCCTGCCACCTGGGCACACTTGGAACTTTATATATATATATATTCACAGAAAAAAACATAGGTTTCAGGGGTGTTATAGTTAGCTGCCCATTTCACTCATACAAAACCATAGAAATTCCTCCGTTATAGTTAGTTCTCCTAACTATAACTCACGTGCCCGCAATGCACTGCTGATGATGTCACATATTGCATCATTCATGACATCACTGATGACATCACTGATGACATCTCAAATTACATCACTGATGACATCATCCACTGAATGTGGTTTAGTTTGAAATTTAAATATGTATTATATATATACCAATCTGTATTGAAGATTAAGTGGATATATAACTGTCTGGATGGAGGATTTAGTAGCTGTCTGACTGTCTTTTTAAGTGAGTAAATAAAAGTGTCTCACTTAATACCTGGATTAGTAACTAAACTATGTGAATGTGTGCAGCACTGTCTCTTTTGTTGTATAACATGCTGCATCCGTTGGTCACTAACTACATGAGTGTGTATATTAGTTATTGATTAGTTGGGTGAGTATTTGTATGGGACACTGAGTTTGTGTGTAGTTGGACGGGGTGTGTGTAACTCTATGCATAGATGTGTGAATGGTTGATTGACTAGGTGTATGGGTTTAAGAGTGCATGTGGAAACAGTTGTTTGGGTGACTGAGTGTATTTATTTGTGTGTTGGTGAGCGAATATATGTTTTAGTTGTACATCTTCAACAAAGTAAAAAATTAAAAGGCATTGTATGTGAGAGTTGGTGTATATAAATAAGTATGTGTAAGAGTCAGTGATTGTGAGAGTAACTATATGAATGAGTGTATAATTGTAATGGTGCTTTTTTAACATATTAACGATGAGTTACTATGTGTTTGAATAAATGAGGGGTTGTTGGATAATTGTGTAAGTGAGTAAATTTAAGTGCGATATATTTTTTCATGAGTGAGTAGGATGACTGCATAACCGACAAAGATGACTGCTCATGTGTCAATGTCTATATATGTGTATAAGTGCATTTTATAGTGTTCTATTAATTAATGACTGCATGTATAGATGATTCTGTTGTTGAATGGGCAGTTGTGTGTGTAGACTTAGGAATTAGTGAGTGGGTATGTAGTAACTGGTATTGGTGTGTCAATCGTTTCAAATATGGTACTCTGTATTTTACAGTGAGTGATGAAAGGTTATACTAGTGTATGATGAGGTGTATCAGATTGTCAAGTGGATGATGTCATCAGTGATGTAATTTGAGATGTCATCAGTGATGTCATCAGTGATGTCACTGACCATGTCATGAATGATGCAATATGTGACATCATCAGCAGTGCATTACGGGCGCGTGAGTTATAGTTAGCAGAACTAACTATAACGGAGGAATTTCTATGGTTTTGTATGAGTGAAATGGGCAGCTAACTATAACACCCCTGCAACCAATTTTTTTTTCGGTGAATTTCTAAGGTTTTTTAAATGCTAATTTCTAACTATAACGACTCAGAAACCTATGTTTTTTTTCAGTGAATTTCAAAGGTTTTTTAAATGCTAACTTTTAAGTGTGATAGTAGTTATATCTATTTTTTGTACTGATTTTCTACAGTTTTTTAACTGTTCATTTATAAATATTTTATTCATTAAATAACATTATATATTTTTCTGAAAATTGCAACAAAAAAAATATTTTTTAATTAAAAATGAAATATTGATTAATTTTCTTGTTTTCATTTTTTATTTTCATTTATTTATATTATTTTGTTTAGAAAAAAATCAATTTTTTTTCGGAGCTGCGCACTCAAAGTGTACACATCACGGTGGGTGCGCGCATTCTAACCGCCATTTTAGAAAAGTCATGAAGCATCCGCGTATGGTGTGCGACGGCTGCGTGTTTTTCAGTTACATCATATACATTTAATATCACGTGATATGCGCGATTCGTATGCGATCAGTCTGTGACTCCTGCTCCCGCGCATTCGCGACACATGCACATTACGGTACGAGATGTTTGCGCGGTTGTGGGTCCCGCGTGACATATACGTGCTGGGGCACGCTGGGTGCGCGACTCCCGCGAAAAAGATTTATGTTCCAAAATGATATGTATGTGTCTTTAATATACATATTAAGGCAAGAGATTATGTAAGATATTCATCAAAATAATATATTTGTACTTATAATAAACTTATATTATTTTTAAATATATTTTCGCAAAGTCGGGTGCGTGCATCGTAAGTGCAGAAAACCAGGTCAGCAGAGCTGCTGTAGAGCCAGAGAACCAGGTCAGCAGAGCTGCTCTAGAGCCTAAGAACTAGGTCAGCAGAGCTGCTCTAGAGCCAGAGAACCAGGTCAGCAGAGCTGCTCTAGCTGACACTGACTGACTGACACTGACTGACTGACACTGATTGACTGACACTGATTGACACTGATTGACTGACACTGACTGACTGACAGTGATTGACTGACACTGACTGACTGACTGACACTGACTGACACTGACTGACTGACACTGACTGACTGACACTCTACTACTCTACTACTGACTCTCTACTACTCTCTACTACTCACTCTCTACTACTCTACTACTCTCTACTACTCACTCTCTACTACTCTACTACTCACTCTACTACTCACTCGCTACTACTCTACTACTCACGCTCTACTACTCTCTACTACTCATGCTCTACTACTACTCTCTCTACTACTCACTCTCTACTACTCTCTACTACTCACTCTATTACTTTCTACTACTCTCTACCACTCACTCTCTACCACTCACTCTCTACTACTCTCTACTACTCACTCGCTACTACTCTCTACTACTCACTCTCTACTACTCACTCTACTACTCTCTACTACTCTCTCTCTACTACTCACTCGCCACTACTCACTCGCCACTACTTACTCACCACTACTCACTCTCCACTACTCACTCTCTACTACTCTCTACTACTCGCTCTCTACTACTCACTCTACTACTCTCTACTACTCTCTGCTACTCACTCTCTACTACTCACTCTCTACTACTCACTCTATTACTCTCTACTACTCTCTACCACTCACTCTCTACCACTCTACTACTCTCTCTCTACTACTCCCTCTCTACTACTCCCTCTCTACTACTCCCTCTCTACTACTCACTCTCTACTACTCACTCTCTACGACTCACTATCTACTACTCACTCTCTACTACTCACTCTCTTCTACTCACTCTCTACTACTCACTCTCTACTACTCACTCTCAACTACTCACTCTCAACTACTCACTCTCTACTCCTTACTCTATTACTCTCTACTACTCTCTACTACTCACTCTCTACTACTCACTCTCTACTACTCACTCTGTACTACTCACTCTCTACTACTCACTCTCTACTACTCTACTACTCACTCTCCACTACTCACTCTCTACTACTCGCTCTCTACTACTCTCTACTACTCACTCTACTACTCACTCTACTACTCACTCTCTACTACTCTACTACTCTCTACTACTCTCTCTGCTACTCACTCTCTACTACTCTCTACTACTTACTCTCTACTACTCTACTACTATCTACTACTCTCTCTCTACTACTGTCTACTACTGTCTACTACTCACTCTCTACTATTCTCTACTACTCAATCTCTACTACTCTCTCTCTACTACTCTCTACTACTCAGTCTCCACTACTCGCTCTCTACTACTCACTCTCTAATACTCACTCTCTACTACTCTCTACTACTCACTCTCTACTACTCTCTACTACTCTCTCTACTACTCTCTACTACTCTCTATACTACTCACTCTTTACTACTCTATACTACTCTATACTTCTCACTCTCTACTACTCTCTACTACTCACTCTCTACTACTCTCTCCTACTCACTCTCTGCTACTCTCTCTACTACTCTCTACTACTCTCTCTCTACTCTCTATTCTCTATACTCATCCTCTACTCTCTACCTCTCTACCTCTCTCTCTACTACTCTCTACCTCTCTACCTCTACCTCTCTACTCTCTATGTGTATATATATATATACATACATATATAAACATATATATAATCTGCATATCTATATAAATACAAATATAAATGCATGCATACATATACAGATATGCATGTTATGTACATGAAAGTTTGAAAAACTCTAATACAAGCAAAGATTTGTGCTACATTTGGGCTCTTTTGTCTCTGGTGGCCATCTTGGGAGGCTCATTTGTTTTGAAGTTTCCTAATTTCCTCATTTACAACAGTCTCCTCAGCAGGAAATACTTTCAGGTTTTTTACTTTGATTCCATCAAGAAGGCATTTAGATGTGTCACGCATTTGCCATAAATTCCGAATGTTAGCACTCTAGTTGCTTATTAGATCACTGTAGTAAAGCTACTGCTCACCAGGGAAGTCTGCTGCTGGTATTGAAAGTGCATGTTTCAGTCTGCATGTCAAAAATTTTTAATGAAATAGAAGAGGATTTGAGAAGTCACTCAAAATGTGTCCTAATTTCCTTTTTTCCGCACTAATCATAATGTCTATGGCAAAATGAACCTCCTCATTGTGTTCCTTTTAAATTAAACTACTCACTCTACTACTCACTCGCTACTACTTTTTACTACTCACTCTCTAGTACTCTCTTCTACTCTCTACTACTCACTCTCTACTACTCACTCTACTTCTCACTCTACTGCTCTCTACTACTCACTACCACTCCCTCTCTACTACTCCCTCTCTTCTACTCCCTCTCTACTACTCCCTCTCTTCTACTCACTCTCTACTACTCACTCTCTACTACTCACTCTCTACTACTCACTCTCAACTACTCACTCTCTACTACTCACTCTCTACTAACTCTCTACTACTCACTCTATTACTCTCTACTACTCTCTACCACTCACTCTCTACCACTCTACTACTCACGGTCTACTACTCTCTACTACTCTCTCTCTACTACTCACTCTCTACTACTCACTCTCTACTACTCAATCTCTACTACTCTCTACTACTCACTCTCTACTACTCACTCTCTACTACTCTACTACTCACTCTCCACTACTCACTCTCTACTACTCGCTCTCTACTGCTCTCTACTACTCACTCTACTACTCACTCTCTACTACTCTACTACTCTCTACTACTCTCTCTGCTACTCACTCTCTACTACTCTCTACTACTCTCTCTACTACTCTACTACTCACTCTCCACTACTCACTCTCTACTACTCGCTCTCTACTACTCTCTACTATTCACTCTACTACTCACTCTCTACTACTCTACTACTCTCTACTACTCTCTCTGCTACTCACTCTCTACTACTCTCTACTACTCACTCTCTACTACTCTACTACTCTCTACTACTCTCTCTCTACTACTCTCTACGACTGTCTACTACTGTCTACTACTGTCTACTACTCACTCTCTTCTACTCTCTACTACTCAATCTCTACTACTCTCTCTCTACTACTCTCTCTCTACTCAGTCTCTACTCTTCACTCTCTACTACTCTCTACTACTCACTCTACTACTCACTGTACTACTAACTCTTTACTACTCTATACTACTCTCTACTTCTCACTCTCTACTACTCTCTACTGCTCACTCTCTACTACTCACTCTCTGCTACTCTCTCTACTACTCTCTACTACTCTCTGTCTACTCTCTACTCTCTATTACTCATCCTCTACTCTCTACCGCTCTACCTCTCTCTCTACTACTCTCTACCTCTACCTCTCTACACCTCTACCTCTCTACCTCTCTCTACCTCTCTCTACACGCACACATATGCACATATATGCATATGCATTTATATATATGTATGTGTATATAGATATACATACATACATATATAAACATATATATAATCTGCATATCTATACAAATACAAAGATAAATGCATGCATATATATACACATATATGCATGTTATGAACATGAAAGTTTGAAAAACACTAATAAAAGCAAAGCTAAAAAGCCACCTAATTACAAACAGAATTGCTTTAACTTAAACGAGGGAGAGTCCTGTTGCATTTTCAATGCTTGTTTACTTTGGTTCCATCAAGAAGGCATTCAGATGTGACACATTTGCCATAAATTCTGAATGGTAGCACTCAAGTTCCTCATTAGATCGCTGTAGTGAAGCTACTGCTCACCTGGGAATTCTGCTGCTGGTATTTAAAGTGCATGTTTCAATCTGCATGTCAGAACTTTTTAATGAAATAGAAGAGGATTTGAGAAGTCAAAATGTGCCCTAATTTTTCTTTCTGCAGCACTAATCATAATTTCTATGGCAAAATGAACCCCCTCATTTTGTTCCTTTGTAAATTAAATGTTTTAAGATTTACCACTTTATTCCAATCAAGATGGCTTCAGGTGTGCCATACGTTTATCATAAGTAGGAGTGTTAGCGCTCTAGTTGTTCTTTGGAACACTCTAGGAAGCTGCAGTAGAACACAAAGGAATCAACTGACAGTCTCTGCCCTTGTTGGATGTACATGTTTTACTGAGAATGTCAGACTTCATTCTCACATGACTAAGAAAGATAATGTGAATTTACAGAAAATATGCTCTCAGTTTAGCTTATAGATCACCTTCCAAACCTCTGTGGGAAAAGCATGTGAAAATAGTTTTCTCTCAAACATGATTCATGATATCCCAGCAGAAGGCTTTTTCACATGGTAAAATCACCTTAGAACATACCACAATTCCTAAAATGAGTATGGTACCATCAAAAAATGATTTATAATGTAACTAAAGTCTTAAAACCTTCTATTAACTGCAATGCTTTTTAATGAGTTGCTATCATGTATATTGGTCCCAAGATGGCTGCCAACACTTCTTGGATGAAGTGCTGACAGCAAAACAGATCTCACGATGAGATGTGTGGTTAGGCTCCGCCCAGATATATATGTGATTTTACTTTTGATTTTCTCAGGAACTACTGAACGGATTTACACCATTTAGGCAAAAGGCACGACTCTGATCCAAGGTCTACCTTTCTGCCAAATTTGGTGTAATTCCGTTCAGCAGTTCGGGCTGTAGCTGCGTCAACAGGTCCTATGGGAAATTGCATGGGGAAAACGTGTTTTGGGACCCCCCTTTTTTCTCAGCCCCCGCTTGACGAATTACCACGAAATTTTCAGGATAGGAGCGGACCGGAGCTGGCAAAAAGTTTTGAAAATTTCACGAAGATTCGTCAACCGGCGCCAGACTTATTGGGAATAGAATGTTGCGGATTTCCTATGGAAAATAGGTCCTAACTATAACTACCTACTGGCGACCGCCAGTAGGTAAGATATATATATATATATATATATATATATATATATATATATATATATATATATATATATATATTCCACAAATTGCCCAACAGCTTTAGGAAGGAACACGCAGCTCACCCTCCCTCCGGAGTTCCTTCAGCACTTGCCACCAACTTCCAGTATGAATTACAGTGCCGACGCGTTTCGAGTCACACGGACTCTTCTTCCTGGGCTGTTAGTGAATGAGGTACTGACTCGTTTTCCTCTTTGTTTAACACTTTTATTCGATGTGTGGCTACCTTGTAGGCGGGGCTTTCGCTGTTTTCACCGCTATGCCGTTATTTTCTTGCCACTTTGCATCTTGGGATTTGTAGTCCTAGAAACAACGAGTAAATAATTATTCCTGAGTGGATGTACTCTTCATTCACAAAATTAAACATATTATTTCCTTATAGTAAGGTCCAGTCATTGGTGCAGGTGCACGTTACATTTGGTATTTCCTTTGTTGTCTGGTACTTTCAGTCTACTATATATAATGTGAAAAAAACACAGCTATAGATAGGGGCTGCTGCTGCTACTCCTTTCTGAAACAATGTAAAGCAATCTTAAGTGCTTAAAACCAGTGAAAATATGTTAAAGTGTACAACACCATTGAAAAGCCTCTTATTATCATATCCAACCTATCTTCTATGTACGTATCTTTTGATGTTGTAGTACCTCTACTAGGTCTTTAGGAGCTCTCGTATTTCTTCTGTGTCCATGGTATTTGCCAGTGTAGTTCCAAATCATTATAGTTGACCACTTGTTCTAATATTTAGTTTGGATAATCTGGTCATCCCATGCTTCTGGCAACTGGAGTTGGACAGTGCCATGGAGTCTGACACAAGCATTCTGTTTGAGAGACATCATATGTTTCCATGGTCCAGTCTCAGCAGGTTCTGGTCCAACATCTACCATATACAAACTCACAAAACCAAATAAACAACTGTACATCAGTGAAGAAGAAGCACTTATGACAGACAGTATATTCAACAAATAGTTGATGAATGTGATCTGACTGATATGTGATGAGATTAGCCACAACCAATGACTGAGAGGAACTGACCTTTAGCTCTTCTCACTGTAAAGATAGTATAAGCTCATATGAGAGTGCTAAATACAGAAATGTGGCCAAGTAAATGACACAAGTTGTGTCCTCATTTTCCATTCAAGTCTGTTTGAAATGTATTATCAATTTGAGCTTTTCCTCTATACTAGAGGTAGACTTAAACCGCATCATTTGCTGCAGTCTATCTATGTGAAATGACTTCATAATTATGGAAGAATAAGCAGAATTGCTCAAGGAACATTACCCAGCATTTAGTGCTATTTTCTGAGGATGCACTTTGCGCTAAGAAAATAGCACCGTGTTCCACAGAACATGCACAGCAACAGCAACCAGCAACACTATGTTATTCTGCTCCTGCGGAACCCTTTCCCTTAAATTATGCAAGTGGGTGTAATTCCATAATTTTTGGAAATGTTGTGTCACAAGAGTAATGCAAAATTATTCCAGTTACACCAGCGTAGTTAAAATGTAACCCAGGTTTAATCTACACCTATATGGTGACATCTCTTGCCACTTGCTTTTTCGAACATATTCCCTTGCATTAGAGGTTGTAAGGCTTAATGATGTGTTATTTTACAAAGCTATTGAGGATAGCTGAGTCAACTTTTTATAGTCTCTTTCTTTATGATTGTTGAAAATGCATGAAGTCAATATCATGCTTAAGTCGGCATCCGAATGTAATCTGTTAATGGCACGAATATTAGCATTTATCCTTTTCCGTATTCTTCTCAGACCATTCATGTAATGTTGTTGGCATGGTATTTTACAACAAGGAATTTATACTTTTTAAAGAAATAAAGAAGTACATTGAGAAGTCTGACCTTTTTCTGAAAATCTTTGAATGTGACGGCTGACCACATATCCTTAAGGACTGTGTAAATTATTCCTGGCATGGTATCCTCTCTACCTTTGAGAAATTGCAATGTTCACTTGTGTTTTCCTGCCTCCTGACCTTCCAAAATTTCACTAACCCAGACTATCGGCTCAGCCCTTCTGCACAGCTGCTTCGTGGTTCCGAATTTCACACCCTCTTGAGATTAAGTTTTCCTCTACTACTCAACATTATTTTTATAAGTGGGGTTTTCTTTTAAACTACCCGACCTAACACTTCTTTAAAATCATTTTAATTATTTTTTTGTATGACAACATGTCCTCACTTTTAGTTAGAGGTGTGCTTTATTATAAGTGATTAAAAGAACTAGTAGTACAATTATATTTAGTTATATATTTATGCCCTCTGTTGTATGTCACAAACACAATTAAAAATGAAGGCACAGAACAGATTTAACCATGCTTAATCTTACACAGCAGCATTAAAAAATACCCAATTTCTTGTTAATAGCATAAATAAATAAAAACACTGGACACTGTTTCTGATTTCCTTTCACACCAAGTCTCAAAATAGAAAATTATTGTTCATTACGTAATTCACCTAGGCACAAAAGGAGTAAATATCATTGCATTCGGACTAGGATTTTTGGAGGATATATTGTTCTACTCTTATGCTTCTTAATAATGAAGTTGGGATGTAAATATTTTTTTTTTATTGTACACAATCCAGATCAAAGTTAACACAATCCAGCTCAAAGTTAAATGAATGTATTAGAGACCTCATAAATCAAAGGGCCTTATTTACAAGGAATTAACGCAGTGCGGTGCCGCAAAACATTTGGCTGCGCCATGCTGCGTTAATTCCAAAGCAAAGGGATGCGTCATATCTACAATCATATGACAGATCCTTCTGCAGAATGCAGCATGCATAGAAGGAGGAAAGAAACAAGGAGAAATGAAAAAATTTCTCCTCGTTGCACCTCCCTACGCCTCTCCTGGTTAGGCACAGCATTCTGATGCATTTCCAGGTTTACAATTTCTCGTAAATCTAGAAATACGGCAGAAGCCATGGGTGTTGCCTGAGAACACCCACTGCAACACCCTTAGCACTCCTGTTTCATGCAAATTGCTGCGTGTAAAGGAGCCATACTTAAAAGGACACAAAAAGCCACGCAGGGTGACTTTACGTGTCCTTGTATATATGGGGCAGCAGGTTGCGCCGCCGGTGCGTCACAAAAAGTGATGCGCTGGCAGTGCATGGGGCTTGTAAAAAAGCCCCAAAGTGCCTATAGTTGGCAAATCAACAGGGTTAAACCCACTTCGAATCATAACTCCACCAACCGAGTTAAACCAAATACCTTCCTAAGGACTTTACCTTCAAGCTAGAGAATATATGGACTATTCAGCCTCGCCATGTTGCTGTTCTCTAGATGTCAGTAATTAATCACTTTTTTCCCACCAAATTGTAATAACTGAGTTTGAATTGTTTATAGTCAGTCTTTCTACCCTCCCGGAATTAATCAAAACATCCTGCTGCATTTGCAGGCCTACTGGAGAAATGCAGAGTTTGACTAAATCATCAGCATAAAGGGGACAAGTATACCTACCTCCCATTGACAATTGGTGGATTGCTTCTTACTCTCTTGAAGGAGTTTGATAGGTCACAAAGAAATAAAGAAAATATCAAAGACGTTAGGCCACAGCCTTGTTTTACCTGATTGCTGATTGCGGTCCAGGCAGTTAGATTGCCATCCTTCCCCAACAGGACTTGTGCTCAGTTGCTTGTATGAAACGCTATAAGGAGTGAAAGCAATTCTTCTGAGATATCCATTATTGATAACTTCTTCTATAACAAACTTTGGTCCATGAAGCAGAAAGAAGATTTTAAATCTCTGAAGCAGACACTTCCTATAAGTATCAATTTATAGATGCTGCCATGTAATACAAAATTGTGATATAATATAGGTGGCGTGGCCAAAATGCCTCCTTCATTGGTAGATATTAATGGGTTAATGCTAGTTCAATCTTCAAGTTATCTAACAAAAGAAAGGCAAATACTTTAGACTATGTTTTGCTTCTCTTTAAGGGACATATGTAGGTAGCTAAATACCGGTCGGTAACGGCCGAAATTTGGTAAATATCCCGTTACCGACCGGTACTTAGTCAAGTGAGATGTAGGAGGCCAAAAACCAGTTTTCGGTAAATATGAATCGGTAAATACCGATTCATAATTACCGAATTCTAAAATACCGATTCATAATTACCGAATACATATTTACCGATTCGGTAAATATGAAGTGGTAAAACGAGAAAAGATATGTAGGTAAATTCGGTATTTAGGAAATCCATGAAATTCGGTAATTAAGAGTCGGTAATTAACACAGATTGAAAGCAGGTGGTAAGCATCAACAGTGCATATAAGCAACCCCAAAATGCAACAGCATGGACAACATGTCCGCTCTGTATGTCATTGCAAGGCGCCTATGTCTACAGGCAGCAGGTCTGAGGATTTGGAGACGGGAGGAACGCATTTACAGACAGCGCATCACACTCTTTCAACAGACTGAGGCAGAGATACATGAAAGGTACAGGCTACACTCACAAACCATCATGGACCTGATAAGGGACCTGCACCCACTCCTGGACCAGCCAACGAGAAGGGCGCATGCCATACCACCACATGTGCAGGTTCTCTGCAGCCTACATCTACTCGCATCTGGCAGTTACCAGGGGGTGATAGCTGCGGTGGGCGGTGTATCCCAGAGTTGCCTGTCCCGTTTCTTCAGGAAGTTCCTGGATGCCATGATGCAGAGAATGCACCACTACATCAGCTTCCCAAACACACAGGCTGAACTGCAGAAAACCAAAACAGACTTTTATCACATGGCACAGTTCCCCCATGTCATAGGCTGTATTGATGGCACACACATTCCAATCTGCTCACCAGCTGCCACTGAGCACATCTACAGGAACAGAAAGTCCACCCACTCCATAAATGTGCAGGTAAACTGCGATGCAGGGAACATCATCACAGATATCGTAGCTAAGTTTCCTGGGAGCACCCACGACTCCTTCATCTTCCAGAACAGTGGGATCTACACACGACTGCTTGCGGGAGAATTTGGAGAAGGATACCTGCTAGGTAAGTAACAGTGACGCTCCATTCTACTTAGTGCAAATCATCGTGTATTGAGGCATGTGACTGATGGTACTCTCATACTCACCTAGGCGACAGTGCATATGCCGTGCGGTCATTCATCCTCACTCCCTACCTACACCCATCAACCCAGAGTGAGAGACGATATAATGTGGCACACAAATCTACACGCAACGTGGTGGAGCGCACGTTTGGACTATTGAAAAGCAGGTTCCGCTGCCTCCACAAGAGCGGAGGCGCACGCCAGTACACACCCATCATCTGCTGCAAGATCATTGCCACTTGTGCAATGCTGCACAACCTTGCCACGAAGAGAGGTACAGAGGTGGAACTAACTGATTTTGAGGACAATGATGATGAGTCAGGACAGCCAGAGGCCAACGCAGCTGGAGTGCCAACAGCAACAGATGGGAGAGAGAGACAGGCAGAAATCACATGCAACTATTTCTGAGCAAGTAAGGGGACACAGCCAGTTGTTGGATGTCATGACGTAGTTTAATAATGCGGCACTACGCCACAACAACAAGAAAAAGCCATTCTGTCAACATTGTGTAGTGACTACTTGCAAGTCCAGGGTTACTACACCCAATTGTCTTAGGCTATACCGTGCAGCATTACTGTTTGCGGCCACGCACTACAGTGTGGGATGCCACGGATTGTGCATCCTCACTAGTGGCAGCCCCATGCCGCCTGCTGCTCCTCCGTGTATCTGGGACAGGGGGGGTAATGCTGCTCCTGCTGCTGGTTTTTATGCTTTCCACAGCATCCCCAGCACCAGTTGTGGCCGCCTGGCTTGTCAGTAGCACTTCCAGGGCACTGGTGACCTGCACCATCCCCCTTGAAACGTCATTGCTGCAGTGTGTCAGGCCCTCCTGCATAGCCACAGAGCGCCTGCAGAGCAGCGAAGTGGCAGTTGCCAACCGGTTGAGTGCCCTCGTATGAGTATCTCTCCTCTGCCGTTCCCAGCGCCGTGCAGCTCTGTCTGCATCATACTTGCTGCACAACAGCATGACGGACTGGGACATGTCCCGCATGCCCGCAGCCATCTCACTCATCCCCACCGCCATAGCGCTGATGCCCCTGTCCATGTTTTCAAATGTAGCTTTCAGTCCCCGCATTTGGCGCTGAACTGACATCATTGCCTTTGTTTGTAGGCGCTGTATCTTTAACATGGTGCCCTCGAGCCCCGAGAACACCCCATGGCTCTCATCGTGTGCTGGTGGACTCTGCACCCGAGACCTGCGGCGATGTCTGGCACCTGTGTGTGCTCCCTCTGAGGTGGAGGGCACAGTGGCATGGCTCCCATCCTGGGGCACAGTGGTTGGCTCCGGCCCCCTGCAGTCGTCAGATGAGGACTCTAACACTCGCAACCTGGAGGCAGCACGCCTCCTCGACCTCACCAATGCAGGCGGTGATGATGCCGGTGACTCCAGCATGAGTGGTGATGCTGGCTGTGGTGGTGCTTCTGGCTGTGGTGGTGATGCTGGCTGTGGTGGTGAGGCTGCATGCGGTACTGATCTCTGGGCAGAACTGGTGCTGGCCTTCCCTGTCCTGTCTTGCCGGTGTGCCCTCTCTCCCGTTGCATGTGCAGTCCTGCGCAATGTATCATCTGTGGACAGAAATGCAACATCAGCTCAGTGTACCTGAAGGCCTGCATTGCAAGCATCACAATACATTTCTGTAACACTCTCACTTTGTCCTCTGCCTGCTTTTCGCTAATGTGTGTACCATGCCTTGTTGTTCTGTGCTATTCAGTTCATGGTTGGGGTTTCCCAGACTACATCTCCCATAATGCATTGCCAGTATGCACTAACACATGGACTGGAGTGGGATACTCATTTCACAATTGGGGATGTGGGATAGGGGTAGGGGGGGCAACATTGCTGTGCATGCGTCTTACCTTGTTGGGTGGTGGCTCTGGCAGAGCTGTTGGCATCCCCAATCCCCACGACACTCTCGGGCTCTGTCGTGGACTCCACCAGCTCCTCCAGTTCGGTAAGGGCAGGTGCCCTGTTTCTTCCACCTCCTGTCCGGCTGGCCTCCTTCTGCAGTTCCCCCATCTTCCTCTTCGTGACGATCCTTAGGTCGTACCAGTGCTTTTTCAGCACCTCAATGTCCCTGGGGGTCACTCCAATAGCATTGACCTGCGCCTGGATTCCCAGCCATATGTTACGTTTCTCCGACTCAGGCACTTGCAGGGACTGCTTCCCAAACAGCTTCTGGTGCTGCTTGACTACCTCCTCCACTAGTACCTGCAGTTCCTTAGGGCTAAATTTCTGCTTTCTCCTCCTTTCCCCTCCATCTCTCTGTGTCTCCTGGCTCGACATTGTGAGTTTGAGCTGCACAATCAGGCACTGGCTCCCTGCCTCTCCTCTGCACTCCCACCCTCTCCAGAGTCTGATGATTGTGTGCACCTGCCTGGATGTGGCCACTTCCTGGTTGGGTGGGGTTTGGTTGCACAGGATTGGCTGATTCATCCACTCATGTGTTTTTGAATTTCCGATTCGGTAACTACCGATTCGGTATTTACCGAATCGGTAAATACCACTTCGGTATTTACCGATTCGGTAAATACCACTTCGGTATTTCCCGAATCGGTAAATTCCGATTCTTGAATACCGATTGTTACCGATTCAGTAATTATTACCGAATGATTACCTACATATAACTGACCGATTCATAAATACCGATTCGGTAAAAATCGGTATTTATGAATCGGTAAAATACATTTACCTACATATGGCCCTAAATGTTTTATAAATCCTGCAATTTAACTGGGCTCTTTGCTCAGCCCTTGATCTTTGATGTCTAATACACTAGTTTTTAATCTAGAATCAACAGATGAACAAGCATCTATATTATTTTAAGTGAACCCATTGTGCTTCTTTTACCTTATTTTCTGTTATAGCGGGTAGACTTTCCAAAATTGACAGTCAACAGTCTCCAAAATGTTGTAACATTCCTCACTGCAACTATGTTCAATATTTGTGTTCAGGCAAATCTCTTCTTTATTTTTCCTTACAGAGTCTCTTCAAGCATTCATGCATACCTGGGTCTTTTATACTAACTTTCTCCATAATTACCTTCTGCTCCAGGGGTGTCTGCACAGTCCATGCAATGCAGGAATGGGCTTTGGCGTTCCCTTTGAAGTGTCTTTTTAATACACACTGCTGTGGGAATACCAAAGGACTTGCTGCCAAACCATAAGAAAACTCACAGGCGGGCAGCCGGAGGGGATGTTTGGCGGTGTGGGAGCACACCACCAAACTCATACTCAGGCCCCAAGTCCAAACATGGAAATCTTCAGTGCGACTTCATCGAGCGGCTTCTCGACAAGGCTTCATCCTCCTCGGACAATGCCAGCTGCCTTGCTCACTAAAATTTACACTCTCTGACATTTTTCTTCAAAACTTCTTCTAAGTCCAGAGGTAAGCAGAGACCAGGCCCAATCTACTTTGTTTATCAGAACTGATCTCCATTGAGGTGGTCCATAACTTTCGACTTTGTCCGGGTATCACGCAACTAGATAACCGTGGTGGGCACTTAAATATTTTATGTGCTATTTTTCATTATAAAAATTCATAACACCGGCTCTACTGGTTGTATTTTTTCCACATCGGAGTCAAATAATTTATTATACTGTACTCTATTTTTCAACATTGGTTTGAGACTTTTCTTGTGGTGTGCTTTCACTTTGTCACTGTTTAAGTGCTGCACAAATACTTTACACATTGACTCTAAGTTAGGCCTGATTGCTTTTGTGCCAAGCTCACAGAGGGTTATGCATAGGTTAATTGAGTGACATTTTGTGGTCCACCTTGACAGGGATTTTGTCTGATGCTTTAGTGAGGTTTCACCCTTCTCAACCAACAACCCAGTATTTCTTAATGAACATTGTGCTTTTTCCCAGTTTCTAATCTCCTCCACTCTATCAATACCAATACAGAGTTCTTCTCAATCTTTCATCCAACAAGGCATGGCCATATATTTCAATCTTTCTCAACCTTTAATAAAGGCTCTCATGCAAGCAGGTGGTCACTGCCCTCCCAAATCAGTGTTTCAAAATGTTAGCATATTCATAGATGGTCCACACACATTTAATCGATTAAATGAATCAACATCAACACACAATGGTCTACCTCACTGGCTGATCTAGCTTGAAAAACCCATTCAACATTTTCAAACATAGGGACTACAAGCAGTTATGTATTAAAAGATCGCCCCTCAAATTTAAGGTTTCCTCATACACACGTAAAGCTATGCACAATTTTCCATAATATTCTAAAATGGAATACTATATGTACTGAAGTTTGATTCAAACATGTTCACGTTTAGATCCCCCTCACTAAATTTAAAGCCTTAGGGTATTGGTCTTGCATGAGTAAACATTGCCACAATTAGTAGAGTAGGGACAACGCAACAAGGCTTAATCGTGTTCAACACAAATGCTACTACAAAGGCAGAATTGAATAGTCATATCTCCACTACACTCATTAAGAGATTCCACATCTGAAACTCACTACACTTGTGGGTGGTCAACCAATCTAGCAGCACATGTGAAATGCAAGTTAGTTACTCACCTGAAGACCTATTCTGGGTCCCTACTCGGGTGCCCGGATGGGGCCATAGTTTAGGAGTAAGATCTACATTTAAGCCCCATTGCATGGCAATGTTGTACAATACACAACAGGCTGCAGCAATGCAGGACAAAATGAGATCTGGCAGGACATTGCCATGCCCTGAAATGCAACTGGTCTTCACATCTTAAGTCAGTGCTGTATATGACCTCCGGCACTGGGTAAGGCTGAAAGCAGAGGATGTGCTAGGGGTATCCCACAACCCCATACACACTAATATTGGCTCTCCTTACTGCACAGGATAATTGGCAGAAGAGTTTGGTTGACACTTTACTCTCAGCTGGACATCCACAATCAGCAGCAAGCAGTTACTCTTGTACTATAAAATGTTTAATCTTTACGCATGGATTGAAAAATATGTACTGTCATTTCTTAGCCTTAATTTGTTTGTTTATATACACATTTTCAGTTGTATGTGTTGTACTCTAAACTTGGTAGATCAAGTAATTTTTTAATATATAAATTTGTAAAATATATTTTAGTTTGCTTGCTCTATTTTTATTCATTGTGTAAGATGTTGGCACATAGGAATATGTTTTTTTTAATTCATAGTTTTTTTTGTAAAAGGTTTAGTTCAATGTCAGCTTATGGCCATATTAAATACTAAGAGTGGCTTTTAATGCTTAAATACACATACCATATATAATCTGGATAAATGCTATCATGCCAGACACCCATCAAAGATGGTGTGAAAGCCACACTTTACAAATTTTACAAAGTTACATACATACATGTACTGCTATCTACATACAAAATACACTTAGAAGTATTAGCCATCACATGCCCAGATTATATGCGTGCATGCTGTATCAATCAATCATCAAATCTTTGCCTTCAAATCACACTTCAGTCACCCAATATAAAGTATCATCAAGGTTACATTATTGTATTACTTTGTGGCTTCCCATTTACTAAAATGACATTTCTACTTTTATATCATTGAGAAATCATAATATTTCACTTGAAATTGAAATGTGTCTGAACTGCACCTCTGTTTACCACAGCTATTCGCTATTAAAAGTGGCATGTTGAAATTGCAATGTTGCATGACAGCTGGAAATGTTTTATGTAACATTCTCGTTCTTTGTCACAATTGACATTATTATATTGAAAGATATATTTTCTTGTATATGAAGTAGTGGACATGTGCACTCATTTGTTTTTTTCTTTTCTCATCTTATCTTTTCAGTAATCAACCAAGGTCAAAGCGAGGAATAGCGGAACTGGGGGGTAAGACCAAGGAGAACTTTGGCTGCAAAAAGTGTACAGGGATTTAAGACCACCACGACAAAGGAAGAGAGAACATCCACCAGTAAGGAGGGTACATTCACCTACTGAGTCATTCAATACCAATCAAAGAGAATGTGGACAGAGAGAGACTGTGTAGACCATTTGGGGGACGGTGGTGTGTCTGAGCACCAAATGTCTGGAAGAGTCAGACAACAGGTCTCCTTCTGGCCAACAACAAGACATATGTTTGGTATTACAGAAACAGGCATCTCCATCATTGGGTCTTGAAACCATCTCTCCCTCCACTCAAGAGGACCCCCAAGTGCACAGCTTAGTATGCCTCAACCCCCACTGTAAGTGCTTACTTACAAGATCTACAAATGATGGTAAGATTCACTTCTGATACCTTTGAGCCTTTTTTAAGTGTGCCACGCTAGTCCCTGAGTATGTGCAAATGACTGCTTTCTAGGAATCCATCATGCGGCTGAGTGCTGGCCTATATGTGATATCTAAGGGCCCTTCAGAGGTGGCAGCAGAGGCAAAGGCATGCCAAAATATGAAGGCTGATCAGCAATGAGATTTCTGCTGCCTCTTGTTCTCCTGGACTGCATCCATTTCTAGTTGTTCTGTCTCCCACCCCGCCCTTACTTGTATTGTTTATCTCCTAGTACATCTTTCCTCTCTGTCTAGAATTCCACCTCAATTGCGTGCATTTTTTCCAGTCCCTCCTGCAACCAGTACTGTATACCCCTGCAAGGATGCTTGAGGTAGTACTATTGTCCAATGCAGATGATTGCCACAAACGTTGTCCTTAAACCAAGACTAGGAACCAGATGTTTTAGATGAAAAACAGATGTTGCACATTTTTTTAGGTACTTGGTGGGAAGGTGATTTGGCCAGAACCACAGGATATTGATCTACGAAAAAGATTCCAACCTGGTTCCCAAGTTCCAAGGTCAGCAACTGTAAGCACAAGGCTTCCCATGATGTCATTCCTGATGGGGGGGTTTTATGCCCCCCATCCATGCTGACTCTTCCTCTCTTGGCTCAAGCACTCTTTTTGTTTATTTTCTCCTTCCAGTGGCCAGTTGACTTATCTACAGGGACAATGGTATGGTATGTTGGAGGGGTGGACCTCGCAGGATGGTATGGTGCTATAGTTGACTAAGGTGAATAATTTGGTCCTGCAGGTTGACACAGACTCCTATGTTATACTGCCTTTATCATCTGTATGGCCAAGGCATTGCTCCTTACATCCTCTTCCTTCAAAATATGAAGATGTTACAATATACAGTTTCATGTGGTTTTGAAACCATTTTCAGTGTTCTCAGTTGTAATGTTTAACAGGGTCTTCTGTAGTATAGTTCCTATAGTACCCCTGCAGGACATGTGCTTTTGAATAACATACACTGTGGGTCTGGTGGTAGACTGATTCTGTGCACCCCCACCGTGTATGTTAGCCTTGTTTGCATTAGCTAGCTAACCGTGCCACTAGAATCTCCTTTTATCAGAGAGATTAGTTTTTGGCAACCTCAAAATTTATTTATTTGTATTTATTTTATTTTAGGAGTTTTATATAGCGCTGGCCAGACCCGAGGGTATCGGAGTGCTTTACAACAGATTATAATGCAAGAGTCCCAAAAATAAGGCATAGCTATACATATTGATTCATAAAGTCCCCTAAAGCTCATAAAGTTAGAACAACCCTGATTCCTCAGACTCGTGAAAACAATATACGACTTTTCACCCAGTCATTCGTGCTTGCTCATTTGGTCTCAGAGAGTTACACAGAAGAAACAGTCGGGCGTGTTTACAATAAGAATTTATTGCACCATTGTTCTTCTAGTATAACATATATGTGCTGCTACAACTGTTACAAAGTAGCAGAGATATAGGATCGGCAGTACAGTGAATAAAAAGGAATAGTACAGTTCTACCGTTTTGCAATAGTCATGAAGATATACATGAATACAAAATGCATTTATAAAATAAAGCGCATACTCCTATGATGCCTGTCTAGATGTACCTAAGTGTACCTAGCATGTGAGTAGGTGCAAAAGAGCTAATAAACCTAGGAGCCAAGAATCCCGCTAGGATTTAGCCGAACCCCATTACCTGAATAATGAGAGTGTGGGACCTTGTCCTGGTCTCTTGTTGGACACCGCACAACGGATGTATAGACCACTGTCAGCTGGAGTGAATGCATGCAGGAGCCTCAGCGTCTCTGGTCGGTGGGTCGGCCTTGTAGTCTCGGTTCCCTCCAACTACTGATAGCAAGAGGTGCTGTATTTATACAGAGTCCCTTTGTCCCTTGTGCGTGTGTTAGCCATTGTTTAGTATGAGTATGATGTAAGGGATAAACCTTGTGGGTAGATAGGAGGAAGATGAACTGTAAAGTATACCCCGTGGGTAGTATCCTCATAAATTATTCATATGTGCTAAGGAACACGTCCAAGCAGTATTGATTGGGAAAAACTCTCCCTCTGCATGGAACTATGTGAAAGGTTTAGTCCATAAAAGGTTTTCAATCCTTATAGGGCATTCTGTCCCTATAAGGCGTTCTGTCCTTATTAGGTGTTCTTGTCCTTATAAGGCGTTATGTCCCTAAAAGGCTCGTTCATGTGAAATGTAGGGGAGATGATGTAGGTGAAAGGGTACGATGTTCCCTGGACCTATATTAGAGTACCTATATGAAACATAACACTTCCATATATGACAAATGTCTCTGTTCAATTGTTGTTAAAAAAGTGATTTTTCCAGAGGACATGATTGGCCCATTTCAACCCCCTCCCCAAAAAAAAAGATGGCCATCTGACAATGCCAGCAGGTTGTCTATTACATAGAGGGTTGACATCTGGGAGGGTATATGGGGAAGCATGTTGAATGAGGTAGATATTCTCTCTAGGTGTTTATTCTCTTTCAAAAGATTAAGTAATCTTCAGAGTTGTACTAGCACTGGATATTGAAGGAAGTGAGTTAACTGAGATACCTGAAGGCAGAAGCCGAATTTGAGGAGATTCATGCGTAGCTGGGGAAGCACCCATGGTTTTGCAGCTGTTACCTAGATGGAAGAATGATGGGCATCGTTAAGTTCTTTCTGGAGAATTGATTTGGATGGTACTAACAATCTCCTCCACTTCTTCAGCTCTGGAGACCACAGTCATGGCAGCTTGCATGAAGATAGGATTTTCTCCTAGGCTTACATGCAGTTTTCAGCTTGTGCATGGCATGGCTTTATCATTAGGTATTTGGTGCTCATGAGTTAAAACAAACTAATAATTTAATTAAAATAAGTTTCACATTACATATTTTATATGTCTAAACCAGAAATGGTGTACAGTTGCTGCAAACAACAGATGACAATTTAGAAGAGATATATGAAATATATTCTACAATTTCAGTTGTTGATTAATATATGCCAATGCAAATGAGCTATTAGTGTCATACCTATACCTGCAAGAGATGCTTCCTTTGTGGACGGACTGTTAGAGGACAGCTATTGAGCACGTATCATTAAAGAAAGTTTATCTATATTCATGACATTTACAATTTGCACAGAGAAATTGGTCATTGGACAGACATTTGTTAGAAATGTCAAAAGGTAAAAAAAAATACAAATGGATGAAGATGCCTTTAAATGCATTATGGTCGCATACTTGCCTCACTGATGATTCTTAGAGGGCAGAATTGATGCTTGCAGGATGTCCTCTGATATCATCTGATGACCGTGACATGGTGTTGACTCCTGCAACCAGTGTATCACTGAAGCTGAATTGAGAGACATATAAGGAGTAAGGAACTATCACTAAACAAATAGCTTTAGTGTATAATAATATGTTATTGATGTACAGTGCTTAAATAGCCACATAAACATCTCCTGCATCAGGAGTAGTGGGATTTGTAGTCATGCACTAACATGATGTTAATGTTAGTTACTGTGACAAAGATCATATCACTCAATTATTGTGTGGCTGGCAAGAGGCATATACATATACTTACCAATTAAACTTCACAATGAAAGCATTTATTTAGTGACAAAAGGACCTACTGGCATTCAAACTAAAATGGCTGAAACATGTAGACTTGGGATGTGAGAGATCATCACCATGTCAAAGCACATTCACCAGTGTTGTTATTTCTTGCCCTAGGTTACCATCATTAAAATTACCTTCATCGGTGGGTAACCTAGAGGCAATATTAAAAACACGTTTCCACCTCAATTGAGACTAACCAACCAAAACCCGCTCCATTGTAATCAGGTGTTGTAGCACATCCAGATGCTCTAGGCATCTCTGGTGGGAACCCTATGATGATGCATGCCACTAACTAGGGATGAGTGTTCTTTTTAAAAAGCTAAGAGTTTTTTCCACACACATATGTGAGAAGGGCATCAGAAATAGGTAAAGGTTCATGGTAGTGAACTCATTTTTATTCATTGTTAAATTTAAGCGAGCACTCTTCTCACTCTATTCTTGATATTTCTTTGCTATTTATGTTACACACATAGATCATTTATTGGCACGCAAAGATAATTAATTCACATTTTCAATATATATTGAAAAATGTTAATGTATGTATATATGGATGTGTGTATATAGTAGGTATAGTTTCATAGATCATCTTTCATACCATGCAACAAAACAATTACAGTTTTTAAATCTATCTAAATATATATATAAATAATAATAAATATATATATATACATATACATATATGCATGTGTGTATTTTAAATAGTTATTTATTTTAAAGCAAAGGACGTGGACAGACATACCCTCAGGTGCAAAAAGACATTTATTTGCGTGTTCGCAGTGGGTGGGGCTCATTTCAGGGGTTTGTAGTGGGGATGTGTGACACTCATATAAATAAATGCACTTTTTTCAACGGAGCGCACCTGCATCCACTTTCTTGATTTCAAAGGAGTGAGCATGGTTTCTCTTTACACTTTTGGGTGTGAACTGTAAGTGGTCCATAGTCTAGTGGGGCATGTTTGCCACTTCCAGTCTGACAGGGAGGGTGTAGGACTGAAGGATTAGGGGGGATTTGAAGATGACATCAAGTTAATCATAGAACCAGGATTGTCTTCCATGGTTATCCAGGTGCATGTTTGGGCAGATTTAAGGGATGTTAGTTAATAGCAAAGTCTGATATCAGGGTTGTTGCCATCCTTTGTGTCTTTATGTTGCTAATAGGTTTTTCATCTTCATTAGGTGCAGTACGTGAAGGGAGACAGGCCATCAAATAAAAATGTTTAAGTGAGTGGATTAGCAATTTTATTGAAGGAAGCAACACATGTGTAAGGAAGGGAACTGTTTTTAGGGATTAGTTTGAAGGGGGATATGATTGGTTAGTCAGAGAGTACAACGTTTGAATGCCACTCTGTAGTAACTTCTACTAATCATTGTCCTTTTTATCTTTCCTCCTGTCATAGAAACTGAAAATTGCCAAATCAGGCAAAATGGGGAAAGTCGCCTGCAGCACGGCCAGAACTCAAGCAAGCAATTGAGCTGGGGAAGATGCTCTGGCCACTAAAGGTGTTTCTGCTTGTGCTGGTAAGTAATGTTTAATATTTATTTCTTAGTTTAAGTACTCCCACCTACTGTTTGTTATGGCATTCTGTATTTGTGATTGTCCCATCTTCCCTTGGTCTCCTCTAAATTTAATGTTTGTTATTCCCACATATTTCCCTGCCTTTCTATAATCCCTGTTTCCGCAGCTTACTTCCTCCTGTCTGCAGGTTTTTTTCCCACCCCATTGTTACAATGACAGAAACCTTTACCTCACCCATTTCAAACGTATCTATGTTCCATCGCTGTGTGGTGCAGTACACAAAGGCAGACTAAATTTGCTCCATAGCTTCAAGAGTGGCAACATTTCAAACTGTATAAAGCAAAGGGAAGGAGCAATTTACTATTTTATTTTTAGGGGTGAACAGAAGGAAAGTAAAGAATTGCTTAGTTATTCATCAGATTAGTTGGCCTCTAAAATGACCCTTTTTTTTAAAAGTGTGCCTACTAATAAGTGCTATTCGGTCTCCACTTTATTTCTCCTTGTTTTAGGACAGTCCACCATCGTCGACCCCCCACTTGACCCATAGGACTGAAGCAGCCTCCACCTCTGCCATTCTGGCTGGTGCTGCATGTAATCTTATTGAATATTATCAGCCTTTAAACTAGTATGTATTAAAGAGTCTTCTGTGTTTTTTCTAATGTCTCCTATTTACTTTAGTGTCCGCTTTTCTTTAATCTCATAGTCCCCCAGTTTTAACAGCTGACTTCTTCCTGTCTTTAGCTTTCTTTCTATGCCTTTTTTAGTAGCCTTTCTCTCACCCCTGTTTTACATGTCCTGTGTTAACAGAAGATTGTTGGTAACAAATGGAGGAACGCAGGCATAAGTATTCACAACATGTAGGTTGGCAGAAGGATTTATTGAGCAAATAGTCCATAGTACAGGTGCAGAAATGGTTATAATGGACGCCAACAGGATGTCTTGTCATACAGGGTTCCATGATGTCAAGGCAGTGCAGCATGGTAGGTTACCACCATACGTGCTTTCCATTCCCTTCCATCCTACATTGTTTGTTTTTCGGACCCTTTTGGAGCCATATCCCTATTTAGAAAATATAATATAGCATTTAATGATTGACTACTTATGTGGTCCGTTAAACCTTCAAAGTGATATTATGGATAGAGGATAGAAATGGATACCCCAACATTGGTGATGTATTGCTCTTGTAACTTGTGCAAAAATAATGTGATGGTTACTACAACAGGTATCTAAATATGTGTATTATGGTTTTGTCTTGAACCACAAGTACTCCAACCTCCTGCGGAGGAGGCAGAGACCAAAATCCAGAGGAGGGGGAATGGGTGGCTGCTGGGACAAGTGGTAAGTAGGCCTGGCACAGAGTGACCAAAAGACTCTGCCATACTATGTAAAGTTCCACAAGCGTCAAGGTGCGTTAGGTCGCACTGCTTTTTAGCGCTGGGTGTTTCTCCTGCACTGTAAAATAAAATTCAGTGTGAATCGCACCATGTGCAGTGCAAGAGGGCACTGCTTCTTTCTAACACTCAAGTAGATGTTCTACTCGAGCAGCAGTTTCCTCAACACGAATGGAATGTTTCTCAATGCAAGCGATAGCGGCCATCTGCGACCGCCCATGTTGAGAAATCTCACTAGAGGTGGTGTGGAGTATGATTTTCTTAACATTGGCAATCGCGAGCAAGGAAAAAACTTTACTCTGCAGAGCAGAGTTTTTTGTAACTCTGTGCGCTATGCTGAGTGGGAAAAACTGCACAAGTGGAGCAGAATTTCACACCCAGTCCTAGTGTGGAAATATGGATTTTTCTGGTCAGTTATGTCCCCTATCTTGGACCCCAACGGTTCTATGTGCATATCACAAGTACATGTATGTTTCCTCCAGTTCCAGTTATGAAGACGCAAATACATGTGCGTCCACCGTCAACATGTCCTCTGTCAGATCCGCCATGAACAGGCCGGATATTCCATTCCTAAATATGAAAGGCCACCGGCTTTGTATGGCTCACTTATGCCATTTTACAGTCCAGGCAAGTAGGCCCTGATTCTGTCATCAAAACTCCTTTTGCCTTCTGCCTCTGAAAGCTCCAGTCTGAGCCTGCATCTGTGACCATGAACTTTGTCTCATTCTCTGCGCGGCTCACGAAGCCTGACATCAGCCTATTCTCTGCCAAGTACTGTATTTCACCTTCGAATTATCTGCTTCCCCCTCAGCCGATGCATTCCTGCCTAGTAGCTTAAGTAAACATTCTTCCAGTTACCGAGCAAAAGGCCCGGCTTCTCTGTCCTCATGCAAGTAATTCATAGCCCTGTTACCATGGAATATTCCTACCCCCTCGCATTCAGTGTAGACACTTAGACGCTTGTACATGCACGCACAGTCAGTATAGAATAGATTCTGTCCGAGAGTCCTTCTTTTGTGGATAACATAGTTCTTTAAACATAGGATGTTAGATATGATTTGGGATTAGGTTGGCTTGACCCCCCAGACTTTTCGTCTCCACATGTAGAGCTAAATGTCAAGTCCCCTTCACCCCCTAGTTACACGTCAATTACACGTCATACTGCTGCGCGCGCATCTAGGCCAAGTATTATCTTATAGATCCACCTATGTATGACATCATAACCAATTACGTTCCTTTTTACTCTTTATTACACCCATTTCTGGTTACGCAGACAAATCGTCATTTTCCTTATCAATTGTTACGCCTACTGCATTCGCTTCATTGTAATGTATGTACTATAAAAGTTACTTCTTGTCAATAAAGTATGTACTTCACTTCCTGAACCCCCGTGGTGATGGAACTTGGAGCAACCGATTATAATCGATCACTGGAATAAAGCCCATTCCGAAACTCTAATATCACGGATTCTGCCTCTCATTTTACTGAGCTATTTTATAATGTTTCTGTATCAAATTCAGTCCCGGTAAAGGAATTTTATTTACCACATGATGGCGCCCGAATAGGGACACTTTCTCATCTCACGCGCCGGCGGTGAGTTGCAGGCCCGGTCTCCTGCCACAGCTGGACGGACAATAACGCGTACCAGCAGGATTTCCTGTATCTCCCTCCGGCCAAGCGGGGGCGACTGAGACTGCGATCAACACCCAGACGAGGCGGTGAGAAGTGCGAAGTATCCCGACCAGAGCCTAGCTGAGAGAGCAAGATCCGAGGTATACAGAGACCCACCAGTTCGAAGTCAAGCCCAGTTTCCGACGAGACGAGTCGAGTCCAGTCCGGTTCAAGTTCAAGTTACCGAGGCCTTCCGTTTCCGAAGCTACCCGGTGAGTACCATTACCGGGGAGGCATTTCTGACGTGCACATAGGTTGTGCCGGTCAAGACGGGTTTGGGTACACAAATCCGGTCTGCACTGTTTTAGCAGTGTATCTGTACTGTTTAGCAGTATATCAAGTATTCCGAAGTATCTAGTTATTGTCAAAAATTAAGCTTGGTGATTAGTTATGCAGACGATCATCATTGTTGTTTCAGTTAAAGGTTTAATGTTTAATGTTTAATGTGTTAAAAACGTCCTGCATATTGTGGTATGAATGGTTGTTCATTATTGTGCTTTCGTATTAAGTGTGTTCAAGATTAAGTATCGGATCAGTTGTCAATATGCCGCTCTTTTCGAAATTAAGACAGATCACGACTAGAAAAGGGGTTCTCGAAGAAGCCGTCCCTATTCCTCCTAGGGACACTCCAGGGCACTTCATGTATCACAAACATGGCTTAGACGCTATATTATTTCTTGATTTATGGGTAGACTACACCAAGGGATTACCAGAAAGTCAGAGGTGGCCCGCAGCGGGGACCTGGGATGCAGAGTGCATCATGAAAGTCGAGGAAGAGTTATGGAAAAGGAAAGTCAGACAGTCACAGAAGGACGCCGTTGAGTTATGGCGTAAAGAATCTCATAGACGCACAGAAAAAGCACGTAGACAGGAAGAGAAGAGTAAAGAGAGTTCAAACAAAGTTCGAGAAAATCTATTAATTGAGGAAGGTATCAGAGTGAAATCAGAACAAGTAGACAGACAGAGAAATGCCCTTATGAATGGTATGTATCCCCTTCTGGCCGAAGGATTACCTAAGGCTACTCCAGAGATACCGAAAGACTTGCCACCCCCATTATTCCCAATCAAGGTACATCCTAAGGGGCATCCTAGAACCGCAGAAGATGTTTTTCTTTCCTCATATTTAGATGACGCAGCTCCCGAGTATGCTAATTCCGCCCCACATAGACCGCATATCAGGGAGATCCTACGCCAAGATCCAGTACCCGTATCCCTACAGCAACAAATCGAGTCACAAGTTCCGGCAAGCACATCTGTTTCTGTATCTGTTCCTACAGCTACTTCTATAGCTGTGTCCACACCTATAGTTGCTGTGTCACGTTCAACGAATCCTTTCACACCCGACGCCCCAGATGGGGCCACGGGAGGTGCTACCAATATCTTTTCTACGCCACCTAGAATAAATAAACTTACTTTTCAAGAGTCAGCGCATTCACGTACACCCAAATTCGTAAGTGCTCGTGCACTTAAAGAACTTCTCGTAGATTGTAGATATGACCCGGTGCCCGGTATAGAGGACGAAATGACCCTGGCATCATTGCGTATCAGACGAGCCGCAGTGTATTTAGCGAAGTTACCAGGAATGCCTGCGCATCTAGATAATATATATCATTTTGTCCAAACAGGGCGAGATCCAGAATGTATTTACAGAGCTATGGAATACCAGAAAGTAGAGATACAGGGGGAACTGTTACGTTTCCTCATAAACTGTGTGATCAGAAATCAAGACCGACCGGGGGTAGATCCGGATGCAATGCAAATTCTTACAAGGTGGAGCCAGAATATATCAGAAGGGAGACACGATAAGCAAAATTGTATAATAGCCATGTGCCGAAAGATCCGTAAAGAAATAGAACGCCTACACGAAGAAAGATTAGAGGCAGACGAGTTCGAACAAAGCGAGGAAGAAGGGTCAGGACTGCCCGCAGGACAGTCGGACACCATAGCCTATGTAGGTAGAGGAAGATCTTGTAATAGGAATCAGACTAGATGTCATACTGACTCAATACGTCCGATATGTCCAGATAATAACAGGAATTTCCAAATACCTATAATCAATATAAGGTCTAACGAGCATTCGTTCCAAACCGCCGACAAGCTACTCCGAGAACGAAGGGGTTATCATTTTCTCGATTCTATGGACGAACAAGATTTGGCCAGGGCAGCTGTCCATTGGGTGGACAGTCCCGGAAAATATAATGATGATACAGTAGTACGCACATTTTTGAATCTCACCCCAGATGAACAGAGGTTAGCTGGGATTTATATGATTCAACAACTCATTATACTATATCGGAGTCAGCATTCGGACCCTGGTCCCTTACCTGACATATTGACTGAATTGCTTATGAATAAATGGAAAGGTCCAGGTACTAAATTAATTAAAGAAATTCTAGAATCAAGAAAGCAGTATATTGTTTTTGTATGCTCAGAGCATGTTTCATTGCCCGTCAAGGAAAGAACCACGTATCACATGGATAGACAGAATCCCTTACGAGAAGTGCACCCAATAAGAGGCGAGGACAACGAGTTTAAGCGCGTATTTGTATATACGCCCATATCAAAAATAGAATTGTTACAAATGAAGAAAGTGGTACCCAGTCATGACAAAGATCCAGCGGGTTTTCACCGAGAAATTAAAGACATGTTACTCATGGGAGAGTATACCTATCCCGACATTATGACAATATTAAAGGTGTTGATGCCTGCTGGCATTTATGAGAAACTCAAGGAAAAAGAGTGGGAGGTAGGTGACCAAAAGATAGAATGGTCAGTGTTAGAAGCGGAAGAAAAGGCCCGAACTGCAGGAGCAGGACTTGGGGATAAAACTAAAGCATTACCAGGTTTATTAGTACAGGTACTGCCACGTCTATTAACTACGAAAAAGGAAGATTGGGGAACGATTTCAGCCTGTAAGCAGAAGCAAGATGAAGACACCAGTGATTACTATGCCCGATTTGAAAAATGCTTTGGTATAAATAGTGGCATAAAAGCAAGTAGCGAATCATACCCACATCTGTTTGTAACAAAGTTAGTGGAAAATGCCCTGCCCCCAGTAAAGAATAGAGTATTAAAATTCGAGAGTACCTGGCAAGGTAACACTCCATCACAAATGTTACAAATGTTACAGTACCATCACAATAGAATTAGATAACAAGAACATGAACACAGACGCATGAAAGACACGAAAATGAAAATGCTAGTTTCCCAGACTGTTCCAGCTGAAGGACATAAAAAGGGTATGACACATTCCGATTCAGCAGGACCTGTAAAAGGGACATGCAATTATTGTAAAAAGCCAGGTCATTACGTACACGATTGTCCAGTTTTAAAACATAATATCGCCATAGGTAAAACACAAGAAAGATCACGGCCACTCAGACAAGATCAGAATGAACAAGGAGCTATGCAGCATGCCCAGGCCATGCCAGCCGCACAACAGCCAATACAGTTTGTGCCAGCTGCACCACCGTTGCCTGTTACTGCCACACAGACAACAACACGACAAATGTATCAGACCGCACAGTATGAATATCCCGAGTATCAGCGTTACGCATGAACAAGCCTAGAGAGGGAAGTTGATTTACCACTTATCGAGATTCCTGTAGATCAAGAAGGACCTTATGTACATAGTGAATTATTAGGCCAAGATAGGAAGTTTTTACTCGATACAGGGGCAAGTCGAACGACCATAAAACGTAGTGAAGTTCCAGGGGCACCCCTCTCAGGCTCTCAGAATATTTCCCTTGGTTTTTCAGGAAAACCTATTGTTAATGAAGTGTCACAACCTCTGCCACTTACGATAGGACCTCTGACCCGAACTACAGATTTATTGCTTACTAAATCATGTCCAGAAAATCTGTTAGGAATTAAAACCTTGAAAGCTCTAGGAGCCATAATATGTTGTTCTCCGGAAGGTGTAAGGTTGTTTTTACGTGATTTTAAAGGTCACTATGTGTCTAGAGACATGGATCCCCGACTGCAGACTTTACCTACACGTCTATGGGCACAAGGCCCTACTGATGTTGGATGCATGAATATTACACCATATCGAGTCACATTAAAGGCAGGAGTGGTGCTACCACGAATGCGACAATACAAGTTACCACCAGATGCTGTAGTGGCTTTACTACAAATCATTGACGAGCTCATTGCCCAAGGAGTAGTTGTGGAAACAGACTCCAATATATGTAATTCACCGATAATTCCGATTCTTAAACGAACAGATCCAAAGGCCCCGCCAGTATATCGATTGGTTATTGATCTGCGCGAATTAAACAAGTGCATTGTGCCACAATTTCCTGTGGTCCCAGATATCTCGTCATTACTGACAGCCATTGATTCCGAAGCAACATTCTTTACTGTAATTGATCTCAAGAATGCCTTTTTCAGCGTCCCAATAGATCCGGAAAGCCAATATTTGTTCGGATTTAGTTTAAATGGACGTAGCTTTAAATTCTCACGCGCACCTCAAGGATTTACAGAAAGCCCCAGCATCTATAGCCAAGCACTGAAACGAGAACTTGACAGTATCCACATGCCAGTTAACACTGCTCTGCTTCAATACGTCGATGATCTGCTGATCACCGCGAGAAGCGAACCAGAATGTGAAAAAGCATCACTGACAGTTTTACAATTTCTAGCCGAAAAGGGGCACAAGGTGTCCCCTTCTAAGCTGCAATTCTGTGTCCAGCGAGTTGTTTATCTTGGACACTCGCTGTCCAAGGAGGGAAGGCAGCTTACACCAGATCGCATCCAGCTAATTGCTAATATGCCAATACCCAAGACACAAAAGGAGGTGCGGGCTTTCATAGGCCTCACTTCATATTGTAGGCAGTGGATCCCTCAGTATGCATTTCTAGCAAAACCACTCATTCAGTTAACCACACAAGAGGCAGCCACATCGACTGTTCTCCCTTGGACTCAGGAACATACACAAGCTTTTGAAAGCCTAAAGAAAGCTTTATGTCAAGCACCTGTTTTAGCAACGCCATGTTACAGAAAACAGTTTACACTCTTTGTTACAGAACGCGAAGGTACTGCCTTGTCAGTACTCACACAGCAACAAGCAGGAGCACACAAACCATGTGCTTATTTTTCTAGTACACTAGACCCAGTAGCTCAGGCTTTGCCTGCGTGTCTGAAATCAGTGGCAGCGACAGCTTTAGCAATCAGACAAAGCGATGCCATAGTGTTAGGACATCCATTGACAGTTCAAGTACCACACGCAGTAGAGGTTCTTGTAAATAGAACGCAAACACAACACTTGACTATAGCGCGACTTACAGGATACGAACTTACATTGTTTCAGCCACACATAGAAATCAGACGCTGTAACACATTGAATCCTGCCACACTTTTGCCAGTAACCGGAACAGACCCACTAGCCCATGACTGTATTGAAGTTATTACTATAACGACAAAACCCAGACAAGACTTGACCGATGTTCCATTGTCCGATCCAGACCTGACGTTATATGTAGATGGTTCATGTACAAGTACAGGAAAGTTAGTGGCCGCTTACGCAGTCACAACAGATACTGAAGTCATTGAAACTAATCGTATAAATACTTTGTCAGCTCAAGCCGCAGAGCTCATCGCTCTGACACAAGCCTGTATTCAAGCCACAAATAAAAAAGTCAACATATACACTGATTCACGTTATGCATTCGGAGCTGTACATGACTTCGGCGTGCTGTGGCGAGAGAGAGGTTATTTAACTTCCCACGGTGCCCACATTCAGCACGGACCCCTCATTCATGCCTTATTAGATGCAATACATCTACCCACTGCAATATCAATTATGAAATGTAAGGCTCATACGAAGGTTACTGATATCATTTCCCAAGGCAATGATCTAGCCGACAGAACAGCTAAACAGACTGCTCAAAGTCAAACCCCCGACATGACAAAGACAATAGTCCCGACACCGACACATTGTATGACAGTTAAAGATCCTACTCTTGACGTGATTGACATACAGACACATGCTACACCAGACGAAATAAAGAAATGGACTGAATTAGGAGGGATCCAAACGGACCAAGGATGGATGATGAAGGAAAAGTCTGTATGGTTCCTTCCTGATTCAATGGTCCAAGTTATAATTAACACAATACATAGTCCAGCACATCTAGGAGAAAAAGCTATGCTAGACAGCATTCAACACATTTGGTTTAATAAACATTTACGAGCAGCAGCCAAACAAAAGGTCCGTACCTGTATGATCTGTTGTCAGTTTAACCCAGGAAAAAGTGTTCCCGTAGAACAGGGTGGATTTCATCCTCCTAATCACCCTTTTGAAGTCCTACAGATGGATTACATCCAGATGGAACGATGTCGAGGATTCAAATATGTTCTCGTAGTTGTCTTTGCTCTTTCCCGTTGGACAGAGGCGTACCCGGTTTCAGATTACACTGCCCCGACTACTGCCAAACAGTTGGTTCGAGAATTCTTCCCACGATACGGTTTACCACGTGTTGTTCACTCAGATAACGGCCAGCCGTTCTCATCCGAATTAATGAAACACGTTTCACTTCTGTTAGGATATCAGTGGAAATTCCACTGTGTCCGACACCCCGAAGCAGCAGGTCTCGTAGAAAGACATAACCAGATACTGAAAATCAGAATGTCCAAAATATGCAGAGAAAAAGGTGTCGACTGGGTAGTAGCGTTACCCGTTGCACTCTTTTACATGAGAATGGTAGCACACTCACGAACAGGGCTATCCCCGTATGAGGTGATCTTCGGTAGACCACCAAATATGTGGGGGACGCCTATACCACGAAAAATAACTGATGTTGACTGTAATATGGTGAGAGATTACTTGGCTTCCTTGATGTCTGCACTACAATCTTGTCGTTCACAGGTAGCTGCAGCCTTTCCCGACAACACCGAGGTGAAACCCCATGACGTGGTTCCGGGGGACCTGGTCTTTGTGAGGAATTTCGACCGAAAGACTCAGCTGGAGCCCAGGTGGAAAGCACCCAAGTTGGTCCTGCTGACCACAAGGACAGCCGTGAAGATCGAGGGCCGCAAGGGCTGGATTCATTCAAGTCATATCAAGAAATTTCATGGACTATCCTTGGATATAGACATTGTGCCCCGCACTCCCTCACAGACTGTTGCAAAACTTCCTTTGGTTGAAAAGACTGAAACCGAACTTTACAAACTAAAGCTTAGGCCCAACAAGTCGAGCAATTTGATTGTTTAAGTCCTCTCCAAGGTGAAGCGGTTGAATTGTCTCTGACATGTATCCCTTGGACCTGAGTAGAGAAAATACCCGGAAAATGTTGAAACGACAGGCGTATTGTAAATCACTGCGTAGCCACTGCATAGTGACATTATTAATTTTGTTTTTATTGAGTCTTTTAATAATTATTACAAGTATGTTGTTGCACATATATTACCCTATTTCTAGACATGTTTATAATGTTGCTGCTGAACATTCTTTTAGTGATTTACCTCCGCATGAATTGTCTTATAGACTTGCGCTGCGCAATAACACTTTCATTAGTATGTTACATCATTCCCATCAGACTAGTAATGCCACCAATTGTTGGGTGTGTGGTCGGCTCCCTCCCTATCAGAATTATGAAGGAGTCCTGCCTTTCTTTCCACATCCATTTACACGTAATGGCTCCTGTGGAGCATGGTTCAGTTTAATCAATTCCATAGACTCAGACACAGCAGCTTACCAAGATCATTGGGTATGGGGAAACCTGAACCTAGTTTTACTCAAGGTCTGCTACCCTGACAAGGAGGGTCGCCCCAAAAGAACAGGAACTGATCTAGAAAATGAAGTATATGGATTAGGTAATTTTACACCTAATCTCATGATTCTAAATGTCGTATCCGAAATTGAACTAGTCTTACCCACCATGTCAGTATTTCCAGCGAAGGGTGAATTGTGTGTAAGAAAGGTTGGTTCCATACATATGGGCCATAGTAAATGCACTACTATAGTAGAATTCAGTGATCAAGGCAAATCTTCATTTAGAGCTTCTCGCCATTCCTACTTTGTATGTGGTCAGACTGCATATATGCGTTTACCTCTAGGTTGGGATGGTACCTGCTACATTGCATTCCTTTTACCACCTGTTTTCCTAGCTCCTCCTGATTATTACAGAAATATTCATTTAGTACACAACAGAGAGCGGAGAGATCTCCCCATTGTCGATTACACTGAGACGGCATGGGACAAGTATGTAGATTTTAATAAAGGCATCTTTCCCTATATAGGTACCGTTACTAATAGTAAGCTGATACGTAGATTAACTAGAACCCTTGAAGCAGTAGTGAATGAGACTATTTCCGCCTTAGGCAATTTAACAGAAGAGCAGTCTGCTATGCGGATTGTTGTGCTTCAAAATCGTCTTGTCCTTGACGTCATCCTGGCTGATAGGGGCGGAGCTTGTAGGATCATCGGATCAAGCTGCTGCGTATTCATACCAGAAAATTCGCCATCAGTATATAAAGCCATCACTCGCCTTCATAAGATTGTAAGCCAGATACACCAGAACCCAGGCACTTGGACTTGGTCCAGTTGGTTTTGGAACGTGATATCAGCCTGGGGATGGAGAGTTTTATCCTTCCTAGGTATAGGCCTTCTCCTACTATTCAGTTGCTGTCTATGTCTACAATGTGGACCAGCGATCTGTGGTCTGTGTGCCACATCGTGTATTCCACCACCAAGATTTCATTCGTCACGGAAGAAGAAAGAAGAACAAATGATGCTATATGAACAGATCAATGGATTGATGAAGATTGATATCTCTTGAAGGGCAAGTAGGGGACAAGGAGGGAATGTGGAAATATGGATTTTTCTGGTCAGTTATGTCCCCTATCTTGGACCCCAACGGTTCTATGTGCATATCACAAGTACATGTATGTTTCCTCCAGTTCCAGTTATGAAGACGCAAATACATGTGCGTCCACCGTCAACATGTCCTCTGTCAGATCCGCCATGAACAGGCCGGATATTCCATTCCTAAATATGAAAGGCCACCGGCTTTGTATGGCTCACTTATGCCATTTTACAGTCCAGGCAAGTAGGCCCTGATTCTGTCATCAAAACTCCTTTTGCCTTCTGCCTCTGAAAGCTCCAGTCTGAGCCTGCATCTGTGACCATGAACTTTGTCTCATTCTCTGCGCGGCTCACGAAGCCTGACATCAGCCTATTCTCTGCCAAGTACTGTATTTCACCTTCGAATTATCTGCTTCCCCCTCAGCCGATGCATTCCTGCCTAGTAGCTTAAGTAAACATTCTTCCAGTTACCGAGCAAAAGGCCCGGCTTCTCTGTCCTCATGCAAGTAATTCATAGCCCTGTTACCATGGAATATTCCTACCCCCTCGCATTCAGTGTAGACACTTAGACGCTTGTACATGCACGCACAGTCAGTATAGAATAGATTCTGTCCGAGAGTCCTTCTTTTGTGGATAACATAGTTCTTTAAACATAGGATGTTAGATATGATTTGGGATTAGGTTGGCTTGACCCCCCAGACTTTTCGTCTCCACATGTAGAGCTAAATGTCAAGTCCCCTTCACCCCCTAGTTACACGTCAATTACACGTCATACTGCTGCGCGCGCATCTAGGCCAAGTATTATCTTATAGATCCACCTATGTATGACATCATAACCAATTACGTTCCTTTTTACTCTTTATTACACCCATTTCTGGTTACGCAGACAAATCGTCATTTTCCTTATCAATTGTTACGCCTACTGCATTCGCTTCATTGTAATGTATGTACTATAAAAGTTACTTCTTGTCAATAAAGTATGTACTTCACTTCCTGAACCCCCGTGGTGATGGAACTTGGAGCAACCGATTATAATCGATCACTGGAATAAAGCCCATTCCGAAACTCTAATATCACGGATTCTGCCTCTCATTTTACTGAGCTATTTTATAATGTTTCTGTATCAAATTCAGTCCCGGTAAAGGAATTTTATTTACCACACTAGTGGTAAGTCACTTTTCTTTCCTCATGACAACTACTGCATTTGTAAATGTATTCCTACCTTTCTTCCAAACCTACATAGCAATCCTTTTATAAATTACCCAGCCTCCTTTGCTTCTGTCTATCCTCCCTACCAATCAATTGTTGGAAGAAAAGCTGTTGTGTCCAGTGTCCACTTACCCGATCCTTCCTGTCCCACCCTGCCCATTAATTGCAATCCATTTTCAGCATGCGTCACATTTTGCCCACAGTTTCAGGCTAAGTGACTTCATTTAGGGCTTCATTCATATTTTGTCTTCTACCTCCCACTAACCATGAGGCTGAGACCGCTAGTATATGACACCCAATCAATCCATAGCCAAACATAAACCTAGCCCAAGGCCTGCTGTTTAACGTACCTAACCTTACCCTGCACTGTAACTTACTTACCCTATAGTCAAGGGAAAAATTATTTGTACAGAATTATATTGAGTGGTCGGAGTAGTGGAACTCTGGAGTTGTACTCAGGGTGGGACTCAGGAGGGAGGAGGGAGTAGGAAGAAGAAGAGCAATGGCTATTGGATGACATGCCCATAGCTGTCCCAAAACACATTCTGCCCTTCCAGGATGTCTCTGTTAATGTTGCACTGTACATTCAAGTAAATTGTGCTGCATTGATTAAAGGTGCCATAATCGTCAATGGAAATATATATTTATAACTATTTGGCAGCTTATTAATTAATTAACACACATTAAGCATGTGTTGAAAGTGTGACCACATAAAATCATTTTAGCTTTTAATGTATCTTCTGGTGATGATTCTCGCTTAGTTCATACAATGCATTACTACTGCATTGTGGGAAGAATTTATGGGAAACATTTGCCCTCTGACAAAAAGTCACATAAAAAAGTTCCAATGGCTCTATGGAAACAGCAATGTAGTGGCTACTGTGTAATGCTTTGAGTATTACAAGCCATGTTCTTTTCTTCTTTCTTTGGATTATCTAGCTACCCCTTCTAGAGGACCTAACACTTGGCTTTGCCTTCTGAAAATTGAGGCAATTGTGGTGAAAAACTGCTGGCTGGTGGTGCTCTAGTAGGAGGCAGCTGATGCTGCCTTTGGCCACCAGCCGGAGGGACACCGGCATTGACAACACTGCCACCGCTGGAACAAGATGTCCCCGGCCACCCAAGACACCCCTATCCCCCCAACCACCAACACCACTGTGGGCTCTGTTGTCCTCCAGAAAATTATGCAGACCTGGAGGAGATAAAGTGCGTCCAGTAGAACGTTTGCGCTGGGTTGAGGCTGCGGATGCCTATTTGTGTGAGGAATGAGACTTGTGGTGGAAGGGTAGGGTGAAATTGACAGTTGGGGAGGGGTGTTTTAAGGGTTTGCTTGGTTTGTGGAGTGGGTGGACCTGTTGTGGGAGGGAGTGGAAAGGGCTATTGGGAACATGGTGCCTTTGAAGTACTTTGGGTTTGGGTGAGGGTGTGGGCCTGTTGTGGGAGGAGATGGTGGGACCTTTGCCCCTTTTTGTTCAATTAAATCAATGTTTTTTTGTTTATTATCAAGAGTGTGGTCTTTGCATTAGTGGCTAGAAGAATAGCATCACATACAGTTAAGGAGAAAGTGCTACCAACGCAGTGACAACATCGGCTGTTCTTTTCTACCCTTGTCCAATCACAAACCAATTATCCCATTGTGTTCATCGCCTTCCTCTTTCAAACTTTTAATATTTTCCTATCTGATTTCCAAATGTTGTTAGCAACTCAGTTCACCTTATCTCACTCAGCCCAGAACTCCCCCTGCAAACAGTATTTTCAAACAGAATATAAGTGACTATATACAACCCTCCTACCCTTGTTTGGTGATAGGATCCACCCTACCAATGTCAGCAGCATTTGTATAGTACTTATCTGTCATTGGCCTACTCCTTACAACTAATTACCATGAATGGGGTTGGTCAACATACAGCAAAATCAACAATACCTCCTTCGTGAGAGCTTCTTTTCTTACCTGAGTAGATAAAGCAATGTCTGCTACCTCTCCTATAATCATTCCATATGTCAATGCGGGGTCAATGCAGGGTTTTGCAAAGGTCATTCTTAATGCTATTGGTGGCGCACCATGCCACTATTAGGGACAACATGAGAGGGATGACAAAAGAATATCCTTAAGGAACCTGGTGAGGTGAACTCGTGCATCACAGCCACCAACTAGGCCAAAAGAAAAGAAAATGAGTGGAAAAGACTGAGAGTAACATGATGAAGCAACATAAAGTACTAGAAAAACTAAAGTACATATAATTAACTCCTTAAGTCTCAAGAGCAGTCAGGAGAACTCACTAGAAGATTACTTCAGTAGAATACAATACATATTGAGTAGACTGTGAAAAAAGTACATACCCTTTGACATATATTGTTGTAATTTGGTGTCTGCATGATGATGCATGATGATGTCCCTTTTATGCCTGGGTAGGAGGGCTGGTGTAGGCAAATGTCAATTTTGGTACTAACAACACCACTGTAACAGTTGGCATAGCTTTCACCACATCCTCCCCACCAAGTGTGAGATTTCAACATTCATCAAGTGAATGAATCCAAGTGAATGAATCCAAAACACATCTGTTGTGGAAGGAAGGTGACAGTTCATTTACCAAAAGCAAACAGACCTTCAGGCCTTGGACTTCCAAGTTATATTACATAATCAATTTGTTACATATGGCTTGAAAAATGCAAACTAGGGAGGACCCACACAGTTAAAAAAATAATTATAGTTATGGAAACAAAAATGATAATGTAGACAAATGGATGGTGCATCTGCAGTCTTCTGAAATTGTCCATCTTGGGTGCAGGGATGACCCACAAAGCAGCAGTGCTGTGGAGCATTCTTCTTACAGATGAGATGGCCTGTGGAGTGCAAAACAAATTGCCAGTATTGGTGAGTCGTGATGCGCGTGATAGTGCCTGAGGAGTAAGAGAGTATAGGCTGGTACAGTGCCAATACCTAAGAAGTGAGAAGAGTCACCAATCACAGACAACTAGTTTCATGTGTTTGGCGTTTCGGCATTCTGTGGTGTTCCAAACAGAACACAGCAGCCAGACTAATCCTCGGCCCTCCCCGATGAACCCGCATCACACCCCACCTCAGGAAACTCCACTGGCTCCCCATGCATAAGAGATGCCTCTTCAAGCTGCTGACCTACTCTCACAAGGCTCTACACAGCCAAGAACCCACATCCTTTACCACTGCCTGAACTTCAACCAACCATCGAGACTACGCTCCACCTCCCTTTCACTTGCCAATATTCTCCCCACATCTACCGAAACAGAAGTGAAGGACGCTCTTTTTCCCACATAGCAGCAAAGACCTGAAACCGTCTCACCATGCACCTCTGGACCATCACCTCACCTGGCTGTTTGAATAAACCTCCAGAGCCTGCAAGTGCCTTGATACCCTATTGGGTGATTAGCCTTGTTTTATCAATTCTGATTGATTCATTCATTCATTGATGTACCTGACTGATCACTCTAACAATATCAACATTTCGCTGCGAGCAGTAATTCATACCACAAATTGATGACTTACTTAGAGTTTGCCATTTGAGCCACTACTCTGCATTTTCCTAAACAACACACCTCTTAAGTCCACAAGGGTAGGCCCCCTTGACTCCTTTTGTTTCCCACTGTAACAGATACAAGGCAATGCTCCTTCTTCTGGTTGTTTTCAACCGGGAAACAACTGTTACAATGCATGCGTTACAACGCATGCCATTACCCTGCATGTCATTACAACATGAAAGGCTTGTTGTAGGGGGTGGAAGGTGTTAGATTTAACTCCAACACCTTTCCTACTGTTGCACACACTGGAATTGGAATAGTAAATTATACTATTCCAACTTCCAGCGCACCCCTGACAACAAGTCAGGGTAAAGGTATGCGTTGTAATGGCATGCGGGGTAATGGCATGCGTTGTAACGTCATACAACCTCTTCAACCTAGTTGTTTTCAACCGTACTTTAGCATTTGTTGTTTCAGCCAATAGAGATACATCTGTAGTGTTGACAAGAAAATGAAAAGAATTTGGGGACTAGAAATGTCAGTTTTGTCTTGGAAAATAAACTGACTGGTCACAGAAGATACTAGGGATGATGGTATTAAGTTATCAGAGAGAAAATGAAAGTATATATTCTATTATGTGAGAGGTAATCATTGATATAGATTGATACCCCAAACATAGATAATCATGTGTAGCTTAGCACACTCTCCCACCCACGGGAACATGATGAATCATTTATTTGGCAATACTCATTAATGCAAGTAAGGTACCTGTTCCAAGTGTGTGGTGACCCTATGTCTCTGTCTTCTCCATCAAAGCTATAAACAATATAGGGAAGTCTCAGTTTTAAACCTTCACAGGCAGCCTAGGAAATGGATGGTACCATCCTAATGCAGCATGCTGTCAACATTTGCCTATTACAAAGTCAATGGTTGAACTGAAGGTTGATTAGTCTTTCTTAACTATCATCAAATAGTTGTGTGTTTGTTGATTGACCATCTGTGCCATGCACACAGGTCTACTCTTCTTTTCATTTTATTATGTACAGTAGGTAGGGTAAGTAAGCTCCACACCAAATATGACTATTTTTTCAAGCAGTTCTCCTATATGTAACTTCTTTTGTTTTAGCCTGGAAAGAAGAGTTCCTCCTCAAACTCAGGGGGCAGAAAAGGATAATCACTGACCAAACTTGAGGTGTCAAGACCAACTGCCATTGTAATTCTTGTTTGTTTCAGGAGCACTGTAAAACCTTGGAATGAAGTGTTTGTTCATTTAATCATCCCCAATCTCTTCAAGTTTGAGGTGAGAGACTGGTCCTTCTGACTGAGATAACTGTGCCATCTGCACTGAAATCATGCACTGAAGAAACACTGGCTACTGAACAGACAAGCTAATTTATTGAACTCCAGGTTCTTTGCTGTCTTGTCATTCTAATTTATCAATGGGGTTTTATCCAGGTATATCTTTGTTGAATCATCCAGATATCCTTGGACCATCTTTTAAATTGTCTTTGGTGCTGCCACTTGCTGTACCTGGACTTCTGCACTTGACTTAAATACTGCTGAATGAGCACAACCCATTGCAGCGTCTGGTTGTGAACTTGAATCGGTTGTTGCTCTGCATTTTGGGGTATCTGGATGCTGCTGCAGAGACTGAAATGCAGTGGCAATGGAGGTTGAAAGCTGCAGAGCAGAAATTATTCCCCAACCTCAAATTTGCTGCTGTTCTTCTTCTAGATCAGTCGCTTTATTGACGATCCAAGTCTCTGACATCCATTTCAGGAAAAGTAATGAAAGTGGCCAGCGCTTTATTGTATTGTTGATCCAGTATCGTGGCACAAATGTACACTTTGGAGGACACAATCTCTCTTTGTAGCCTTTGATTAGTGCTCAAGGTAAACATGAAGCTATCCACCAAAGAAGCTGCCTCTTTATGGACACCTTTTTCAACTAATCTTCTATCAGAAGCAGCAATGGTATTTCTTGGCTCATGGTACTGTCTTCCTTGCTGACTGCCCATGTCATAATTTTGAAATGAAGTAGCGTTTGTATCAGGCACTCCAAAAGCCCTCATCTGTCCACCTCTATTGTCATGACTTTTGTAGTTGAATTCCCTCTCCTTTGATTTACGTAATCATTGCATAATCATTGATAGACTTGTACTGCTCAAACAGGCGTTCCAGCATGCAGTAGGTTGAGTTCCTGCACATGGGGTTTTGCGGGTAGCTTATTAATACACTGAAGAATCATCAGCTGCTTTTGGACTTTGAATGAATGCCAGGTTTAAGCTATTCCTAGTCTTTGGTTTAAAATTCTTACACAACTGGTGCATGCTGCCAAATGCCCTGAAAGCATCATTTACAGTCAAACCTGCAGCTTTGCCTAAGTCCCTGGAAAAAGACTCAGTGTGCAGCAATGCACATGTAATTTGTTGCTTGACAACTGGTCCACATGCCTTTCATGAGGTGGGTGGTCTGAACAGAGCGCTGCTTCTTACCATTGCCAACTAATTGCAGCACTTCATGATGCAATGCTGGCACTGCTACTCCAGCAAAATAGCTCTGGCTAGGAACCTTACATTTTGGGCAGAGATACTCCACAAATGCTAGGAAATCCATTTATTCCACAAAAGACAAATGTAGGAGGTCAAGTGCTAACATTTTAGCTAGCTTTCCGTTGTAGGAACAGGCTTTGTTTAGGCTGCCTGGGTGATTTGGCCAGGAGTTGCTGTATCTTGCTGTACCTTATGCCATGCAGAGGATGCCACGGTTGAGGATTGTATACCATGGAAGCTGCTTTATGTAATGCTGCTGCTCGTACCCTCTTCTTCCTCCTCCTGACTGCCTTCTTCAATCACTTTGGCTGCTGGTTCTCGCTCACTGCAAGCCTCTGTGCTTTTTATCTGCTCTTCCCACATGATTCTGTTTTTTTTATACTTAGGACGGGTGGCCATACCATAGTGTCCATCTGGATTACAACAACAAGCTTTCTTGTGTCAAGCAGAGGATATCACAAAATGATGGTCATGCGCGCTAAGCCTAAAGAAGTCCTAAACTAGGAAGGAGCACTTTCTTATTGTGCCACAACCTGAAGAACTGGAGGTGATTGTATTGTTGTTTGCAATTTTGTAGGGCATGCTGCGAATTTGGTATGAGAGGTGGTGATGGTGGGGGCTGCAGGTTTCTGGAGTCTTGTGAATATGGGAGCCAACGTGTTGCTGGAACGATATGCCTCTGAGCAGGTTAAATAGAGGTGATCTGCACCTCCTCTGTGCCACTCTTCACACTGATGATCACTGGCTCATCATCACCACCTTCCTCACGTGCAAGGTTTGCAGGAATTTTCTTTTTCCCTTGTCTCTCAGACTCGACCGGAGTCCAAACCATGTCCAGATCATCTGAAAGAGGGCTTGGAAAAGATGGGGAAGTACTCTTTCTTTTCCTTGCTGCAGATTGTAAAACTGATGGCAGAAAGCATTCTTCTCAACAATATCTTAATCAGCAAGAATCGCAACCTTCTGTTCTGCTCTCATGCCCAGAAGACATGTTGCTGATGATTCAGTTAGTGGTTGAGACAATTCCATTTCAAATTTACTCGTCTTTATGACAACAGTCACTGCATCGCTGAGAAGCATGGCCTTAGGTTTTGGTGGTGGCTATGTGATTGATGCAGGAGCTCAGCCTCTTTCTGCCCAGAGGAGGCCTCAGTTGGTATGTTATGTTTCCTGAACAAGGCTGAAGGTTGGATGTTAATGGTGGAAACCTGCTTCTTCTCCTTCTCCGCTAGCCGCTTTCTTGGTAGGAACCACCTTGTTTGGGGTCATAGCCTTAGCACTAGCAGTTAGCGCATAGCACTGGGAGCAGAGGCACTTAGCAGTGGAGGACTCAGGTGTGCTGACAGCTGATTCCTTCAGGGACTATTCTCTGTATCAGTCCCATGTGTGATATGTTCTGCGGGACCTGCAAGCAAAGCAGCAAACAATTCAGTGAAACATGGGCAATCAGAAGAATCTAGCCAATGTAACACAAGCAAAGGCATTATCCTCATCCAAATGCTTAACAATAGTGTACCTAAAACCATGCATAACAATGTTTTCATGTGACAACATTACACAGAAAGGTTAATTTGTGTCCCTCCGGAGCCATTTTGGGACCCATATAGGAGGCAATGGGTGCGTGAAAAAAGTACATTATATAATTGCTGGTGCCCCACAAGGGCCCATATGAGCTCTATGAGAGGTCAAGGGCAGCTGGTAAAAATAAAAAAAATACATTAAAACAAACAAAAATTTACAAAGCCTCCAACTCGGTAATTCCGATGTATGGCCAGCAAAGAAAGAGGCATGGGGATCAAAGAAAACCAATGCCCTCCCCCTGCCCTACCTGGAGCACTTTTCCCCTCAGACAAAATATCTTGTAGCATTGCAGGAAAGGATTGCAAAGATATTATCGGCTACATTCACATGCAGAACAAATAAATAACCTACTTTCTGCATTTAATCCACAACCATCCACAATACCTTAAATGTTTTTCAAAAGCATATAGCACAGCAGCGGTGAGAATGTGAAATATATATCAAAAATACACCCAAGGCCTAGTGTAGGGCAGACTTGGCCGCAAACAGTAAAACAACATCACAGTAAAATAGTTAACAAATCAGTATAACATCTGTACAAGACAATGGAGAACAGCTTACATTTAACCCTAGGCCTCCACCATCAAAAAAGGTGCAAACAATTCCCCTTGAAAAAAGTTAATCCTGCATGTCCCCACCCTACTCCAGCCCAAACACCAGGCTACCCTACAATAAAGATACAAAACAAAAAAAATGTTTTTAAATAGGAGCAAAAGATTCTGGTGCAGGCCCTCCCTCAAACAAAAAGCATTTTGCAAGTGTTGCATTGAACTTACTTGATTTCTCTCAAAAAGTTAAGATTCCGATTGTGTATCTATGCTGCAGGGATTGCAGGCAAAGAGAGTGAGGGATGCTTTCCTTTCAAAATCCAAATTAAAAGTGACCAAGGACTGGACAAAGCAGAGGTAGGAGTCTTCAGAACAGGAAGAGGAAGTTGCTACTGAATGTTCAGTAGCCTCCTAGTCTCTACAGCAGTTTCTTCCTGTTTAAAGGAAAGTGCAGTGTGTGCTAAACAAAACACCCAAATGGTCCATACAGGTAAAATATCAACTAAAATTTATATTTTGAGTTGATTTTCCAGCTGCTAAAAAATATACTCAAAATGCTGATCGGTGACCGACCGTATTAAAGTAGTGCTGCTTGTGTTTCTAACAACCGCTAAACATTCTGATCACATTCTCCCAAAGATGAATTTAAACATTGGCACTCTCATGTTTTTTCACTGTTTTTCACAATCCAATTTTCCCTCAACAGGAGAATCAATTACACAGAGTGATGTCATGGAGGTACAATTGGTAATTGTGCATCACAGGTGTAACGTGGAGTTACTAAATTACTCCAGTAACTAAAATTACGCCAAGACCTACTTTTTACTTAAATCATCTAAAATTCAAATCTCTGGATCCCTATATTGGATTTTCATTGTTTGGTGTAATTGTGTCTATTAAGTTATTCTCTAGTTTTTATCAATTGGAGTGAGATTTTACACATATTATCTAAGTTAAGTGTGTCTGCTCTGTGAAATAGCTTTGAAAGGTTGAACTCAGGGTTAAATTACTAACAATCTTTTATTGTAGCCAACAAGATAGTGCCTTTATAACTTGTGGTGAACCACAATCCAACTCAACCTATAAACTGCTTCCTTAAAGCTTATTATATAAAATTCACAGAATTATACCATTATGCCAAGTTGTGCAGTTTTGATTCTATTTGGGTAAAAATCCTATCATTGGAGCTCAGGAACAACACAAATAAAGATAACACAAGAGGCTGTAGTTTGAAGCTTTTTTAGTGAGAAATTAGGCCTTCCTAAAAGGACACAAGGACGTTTTTTGCACTAAAAACATTAAACAAAAATCACATTTTGCGTACCTCTATATGTAAGCTCCAACCACATCGTTGCCTTCTCCGCAACCCTGATGATGGATGGAGACAATCTAATTTGGTGCCCTGTACTGATTAACAACACAGATAAGTACCAAGTCTGTCTCATATGTGAAGTACCCCTCCCTCCTGAAATCATGGACTACATCCAGGAGTATATGGTAGGTATTTGGGTCTCTGACAGCCAGCAAAGTCATACTATTCATGGGGAAGATGGCAGAGTTGAAGATGTAAGTTTCTTTATAAATTTGCAGAGCTAATATATGTTGTGTGTGTGAGATTTGGGTAAGTTGAATGCTGTTTCCTATACTTTTCTCATCTGCATTTTTCATCGCAACAGTCTCAGTGGATTATATGCCGACATCTGATCATAAAGTTACTTGCAGTCATAATTCCAGTCATAAGTGTCTCCATCATGTAATCGTTGGATATGTCCACCTGGAACAGGTGAATGCCACCCAAGATTAAATATCTGCCGCAGTGTAGACAGAAATATACATGTGTAGAAATCTCCAAGCGTACATTTATCAATAGGGTTTATATAGTGTTTAGCAAAACAGTTAATCTTTCCCATGATCGCTCTTTCAGATATCTGAGCTAAATAGTATTTTATTCAATTCTGTCAGAAAACAGCATGACCTATTTGCAACATATCAGTAAAGCGGGTGAAACTTGGGTGTAGCACTTTGTGTTAAAAAAGTAGTAAAATACTAGATGTAAAAACCAGTGAAGCAATTGAACACCAGAATAACACAGATTAATATGTTGTAAATTAAGTTTTATAAGGGAATTAGATGTTAGCTTCATAACAGGAAGGACAGGTATAACAGATTTGTTGCACAATACCACTGTAAGAAATCTACATACCTTCGCAGAAATACTTTGTTTATTCTTTTCTTTTTGCACCTCTAGATTTTTTGCCATTATGTCTTCTGAAGATTATAACTAGACCTGGTACACAACATTAACTTTTTCAAATGACCTCTAATCAGCATATCAAGAGAATGTCTTGGAATGACTTACCCCTTCGTTTAAGATCGATTGATAATCATCTTATGTTCCGGAAGGCCCTCAAAACCTGGCTTTTTACTCTCTAGCGCTCCATTGTTGTTCCCTCATGGATTCTGTATTGACAAGCGCCAGGACACCTCCGGGTAACAGCCGCGCTATATAAATTAAATTAACAATGTTAGAGCCTGTTTCAACATCTTACCCATTTGTTGTTATGTACAGTATCTTGTTTGGTGGTAGCCAAAAATATATTTTGGGCAACACAAATATGGCTCTACCTAAAGTACACAAATCAAAAATACAATTTTTATATACTTCTTCCATTAAATAGTTATGAGCAATGGTGGATTTCATATTTCCCCAAGACGTGTGACAATCTCTTAGAACAATTTACTTTCATTGACTTAGAATCTCAAAATTAATGTATACTAATGAGCCTGTGAAGGCGCTGTAAGTGAATAACAGTTTAAAGGTATAGCACAATGACAACATGATAGGATGAGCTGTTACGTGTTGCCTATCCTTTGCATTGAATGTGTAAATATACTCAGTTTTTCTAGTTATTTTCCCCCCGATGAGATTCTCCTTAGGTGTGGGCAGAATGTTCTGGTCCACCCACGGATTTGGTGGAATTCTGGCCACTCTGCTGTACTCTTTAACATAGAGTTCTGGCCACATTCCAACAATCAACGCTTGGGGGAATTTTTCTCCCATGAGGCTCCAGAATATGCAAGCTGGCGAGTGAGACTTGGCATCCCCTAGTGTGATTTTCGAACAAGCACAGACAGTGGCATTCGCGAGTAGGCATAGGTCCAAGGGCTGCCCCTCAAGTAGATTTGATGCTGCTCAAGTAGATTTTCTACTCGAGCTGCAGCAAAAGCAACTTGAATGCATTTATGTTCTTAGGCAGCACGTGGTGCTGTTCACTTTGAGTTGAAGCACTGCTTGTGTCACAGGTGTTAAATTGCAGTGTGAACAATGCAAGCTGCATATTTTCTGCCAGTTGGCGGAATTCCGCTGAGTTTAATTTTGCCCACCCTAGTTCTCCTTCTCCTAGACTTCCTGGCTGCAAAGATTTACAGGGTGCTTCACTGTTGTCTTCACCAACACGTGAGCGATGTATACTGTTTATCAATTTTAGAGGGAAAAATTGGTTTCTGAAGACGGGTGCAGATTTTAAAAAGAGGAGAATCTCTATACTATTTGTTATTTTTCACAGATTGTGCTGCAGCATTTTCCCAGCAAATTAATAATAATCCCACTAGACCTGATACACGTATTATTGCACTAAATGCCTTAGTGCAAGGTGTGGGAAATATTTCAAGATTGTATGATTTTAAATATTTCTGTACAACACACAACAACCTTATTCCTGTCATTGGCAGCAGAGTTAATATTGACAGCTCCAAACTGAATAGTCCTCCCTGTGCAGAGTCAATTAGATTCATTTGATACTCCCATATTAACATAAATTCATAAATCATTTTATGAATTCTGTATAGTTCAGACTCCATCTCAGCAAGGCATTCAGTTTGCTTTCTCCTCACAGGACTCCAAACAGCTATTAATGCTAAGGCCATTTCTCACTTCAGTAATGCCTTTCATGTAGGCTTTCTGATATTCATCGTAATGCCCATTAACGCAATGCTTCATTCAACCACCATACTTAAAATAGGATCTAATAATTTCACACTAATAGGCTTGATGATCCAAGACGTTCAACTTCAGGTTAAAATCAATTTCAAACTAACCTGCATTCCAAATATGGTACTCCACACTGACAGTGCTCTCCACCAGGACAGTCTTCTATTAACATAATTTAAATCAAAAGGTCTTGTTTTAGAAAGTTACTAGTGTAAAAGTGCTGCTAGCTCTTTTAATTGCACAAACATTACTCAATAGATAAGACATATGGAATATACACTTTAAAAGCTTGGTACACTAATTCATATTATTTTAGGCCATTCATCAATCTAGCTTGGCTTTAATGGTCCTCCTATTTTAATTTAGAGGCTTTTGAGATTTGAAATTATCAACTGCAGCTGAGAGGAATGCAGCATTGTATACCGATGAACATTGTGGAATCTGGAGTATAAAAGTGAAAAAAATATTACATATTTAGAAATTATATTATTAAAATTGATGGCATTCTGCTACTCATCATTCTACTTCTGCCTGGGATGGAATTCAGCTCTGGGAATATGGGGTCGAACCAGATATGTTGGTTGGGACACATTAAACTTAACAAGGTGTAAGACTACAAAATATATGATGGGCCGCTCTGGGTCATTTTCTGTTTTCCTCTCATTATTTGGCACACAATTGTTTGTTGACCCTTTTTGCTAGTTGATACATTGTCCATAGTTCCCACTCATTTCCATTAAGCATAGCTGCCACTTTCAGATAAACACTGTTTGCATCAGGCATTGTGTCTTGCCACTTTTGGTGTTTTTCAACAGTGCTGCCACAGCCACATTTAGTCATGTGAATTTTATGAGCAGCAGGTACTAATGTCCGTACTCTATCAAAGGAACTTTTAGCATCTCAGATTCATGATGGACAAAGACTACAAGGTGTGGTAACGGTTTTTGCCCAGGAGGGGTGGTTTGTATTACCTTTGGATTGTCTCTTTGTTGTATTCTTTTTTTCTTTGATGAGCCCTTATGGGGTTCTTTAGTGGTGACGCATGAGCCATCATGAAATAACGTTTGATCGTATGCTTTTTGAGTCTCAATCTCTGTGGATTATCTGTAGGTTCTTGGAATTCTATACATTGTCGCCAATTTCAGGCAGTACTGCTGGGGCAATGATAAAGGCAGGCAACACTAATAGAGCAATTTTTCAATAGTCACAATGCCATTCTATGCTAGCATACACACCACACAATTTGAGCTAAAAGGTAAATTTTCACTTACCAGTTAGTCCAAAAATGAGATTTGTGCAAACTAAAAATGACGTTTTTCATTGGTTGACCACTTAAAATGGTAGAAACCTGTCTGGCCTTCATTGGAAAATTGCTTAGTCATACAAGCATGCCTTGCAGTAGGGCTACCACTCGGTACCTAAACAGCTCCATCTTGCAAGGCTGACCCATACCCCAGCATTCACGTTGAATGAAACACATCCTAGCTGTGATAAAATGGTAAGTTGTCATTTGAAATTTGCAGATGCTAAGAGTAGATTATATGCCAGCACTGACATGCAAGTACCTAATATTACCAAGAATGCAGATGGGGAAAAGGAAAAGAAAATGGTTTAAATGTTAGTTCTCTAAGCCTGTGCTGCAGGTTATATTACTAGTCCGTGCAAACTGAGAAATATCACCGCTCAGTGTGAATGAGCCAGAAATAAATATGACGATGACAATCACGGGATGCTGTCCCAACTGCCCTTTTCCCTACTTTACAGTATTAACAGTGTTAATTAATTCTAGCATGAACTAGTTAGGAGGAGTAATTCAGTGGTGTTGCGGAAGAACTGCACCACTGCGTGAAGAGGGTGGGTGGCCAATGCAATATACTCCTTATTTGGGCAGATGTAATTCAATTATAAAAGGATTGTGTACTGTTACCTCATGGCAATATCTCTCAGATCCCTCTCATGGTGCTGGATCAGGTTGTGCATGGGATAGCATGTGGTTTAATCTGCAGATTATATCACATTTCACTAACCCAGTAAACATGTTAGCTTTGCTGGGGTCGTCCTCCTGTGGTATGGCACTATTCATTTCACGGAAGTGAAAAGAATCACCAGATCTAAAAATTAGGTACCCTATTAATTCCTCGAAATGTTAATAATATTCATTTATAGCCATTCATTTCTCAGTTTCCCAACTCTGAATAGAACTTTGCTGGGCGATAATGGCACTTGATATTTTGACAACATTTTTAAATGAATGCTCAATGTTTACTATGGGGTGTATTTTGAGGCGAACCGAAATTCCTCTATTGGCTGACTTTACTACAGATTTGAGTGCATTTGGTCAGTGGCTAGGAGTGGTAAATTAAGAAGCCCACAACAGAGTGTATATTCAGAGATACTCTCACACCAAGTAATAAAATTATCTTTCAGAAAATAACCAAAGATGAAACAGAAATACACCACAAAGAAGACTTCTGTGATAGAGAACCTAAGCGCTTAGCTTCTCAAATAACTGTTTTGGGAGCACATTGGGATTGCTACAGATACATTGGAAACAAAAGGCAGGGCATAGTTGTAAGGTTGTGCAGCAGTTACTAAGATGATAAGGGAATGTATTGCTGACTATCCAAATACACTAGCAATGGTGTAGCCTATACGTGTAAGTGTGTGCACCTTTAATATTGCCACCAGCCACTGCTTGTTCATACATTAAAAAAGAAGAAAGATAACAATATTTAGAAGTAGTAAAATACACCCACGGTGATCATTGTCATTTACTGGGTCGTTCTAAGGAAGTAAGGAATCATCAGAAGGTACCACCGTCTGTGTATTTAAATGTATTATTTTTGGGTCTACTATTATGGGGCAGTTGCCCAATTGTATAATATGTCACAGCACAGTTATGAAAGTATCTGGGTGTTAAGTTCAAACAATACGAAGAATTTTAGAATTAATAAACACAACAGAATAAAATGTTATGTTATGTTATGCTTTGTTATGTTATGTTATTTATAAAGTGTGTTATCATCTGGAAGGGTATGCTGACACTACAGGTGTAGTTCTAGCCTGGCCTAAGGCTGTCAGGTGGGTTATTCAAAGAGACAGGTCTTCAGCTTCTTGCAGAATTCAAGAATTAAAGACATAGCTCTGATGGATAAAGACAAGTTGTACCAGGCTTTAGGAGTGATGTAGATGAAAGCCTGACCATCTGATCTGATTCTGTGTAAGCGTGAGATGTGTGCAAGAAGGATGCCACCCGAGCGGAGGTGTTTGGTTGGTTTATGAAATGAAATTAATTTATTGAGGCAAGCTGGGCCCATATTGTGGAGAGATTTAAAGATGTGTGAGAGGCATCTGAATAAGGCTTATTTGTGTATTGGAAACCAGTGGAACTCCCTGAAGTGTGGTGTGATGTGTGTGCTGTGTGCATGGTGGATTGTGATTCTGGCTTTTGTGTTCTGAATGGCTTGAGGTTGTCTGGTGAGTTGTTTCCTGATTCCGGCAAAGAGGGTGTTTATCATAGTCCAGCTTGCTAGTGACAAGGGCATTTGTGACAATTTTGTGGGTGCTGGTTGATAGCCATCTGAAGGTTTTTTCACCATTTTAAGGATGTGAATGCATGAAGCTGAGAGAACGTTGACTTGGTCGGACATATTGACTTGGCTGTCGATGATGATTCAATTCAATTAAATTCCCCTTTTTTGCATATGCATGGTTACCCAGTACCGGGTTTCGCAGCACTGTCAGTTCTAGCTGGAGTGTCAGGGTAAGGATGGTTTAGGGGAAAAGAAAAGTTTTTAGTTTCTTTCTGAAGCTCATGAAGTTGTCCTCCGTTCTCAGACTAATTGGCAAGGAATTCCAGAGCTTACATGCAAGATATGTGAAGGAGCAACCTCTGCTTCTAGCTCTCTTGACTCTGGGGACCACCAGAAGATCGAGATTGTTGGACCTAAGAGATCTGTTGGACCAGTGGGAGGTTCTTGGTGTGGTTGGCGTGAGTGGGTGGGGGTTGGATTTCAGTCGGTCCCCAGGTGGAGTGCCATTGTGATTGATTTTTTGTGATTTCTCTCTTGTCTGTGTTGAGTTTGAGAAGGTTGGCCTTCATCCAGTTGGTGACTTCAGCAATACACGTGGCTACTTGGTTGGGGTGTTGTACATCTTATCTGAGAGGGAGAGTATAAGCTGAATGTCATCAGCATAGGATAGGATGTTGACGTTGGTGGTGCAGGTGATGTTTGCTATTGGGATCAGTTACACTTTGAAGAGGGTCGGGCTAAGTGAGGATCATTGTGGTACTCTGCAAATGAAGTTGCTGGTGTCCAAACAGTAAGGGGCCACATTGAGTGCCTGTGCCTTTCCAATCAGAAAGGAGCATATCCAGCTGAGAGTGGGTCCATGGATTCCAATTTCATGCAGTCATCAGATGGGGATGTGGTGGGATACCATGTTGAATGCGATGGAGAGGTGCAGGAGGATGAGGGCATCTGTGTCTCCTATGTCCAGGATCATCTGGATGACATCTGTAGCAGCGATGAGGACTGTCACCATGCTATGGCTGGGCCTAAAGCAGGACTGAGTAATGTCTAGGAACTGGTGGTCATTGACATGGTTGGTGAGGCATGTGTTGATAAGTTTTTCCAGGATTTTGGTTGGGCACGGAAGCAGGGAGATGCGTCTACAGTTGGCATGCGTTGTTGGGTTCCAGGAAGGCTTCTTGAGCAGGTGGAGTGCTGTGACATGTTTCCAAATGTCCTGGAAAGTGGCACATGTGACAGAGATGTCCATAATTGGCTGAGTCCTCCACTGATGAATCCTTTTGAAGATAAATACAATAGGTTTAGGGGAAAATAGCAATATGATTTTTTTAAAGTTTGAGGGCAAAAAGTGATTGGAAAAAGTAAAGCATCATTGAAACAACAGCTGGGGACTTGGACCTAAGTGTGACTTCAGGCTGACTGTGATAGAGCAAAGTTACGATATACAAAGCAGGTCTACCCAGTCAACATTTTTACCTTTGGATGTGTTCTCTGAAATGGAAGTCGAAATCTTCCAGCTGGGCAAGGTCCAAGGCTGTGGCTGGGAATAGTCTATCAAAATGTAATCAGCTGTCATCAACCTCCTACTAAAGCTGTTGGTTTCGGCACCAAAGGTTCAGAGCGAGACAAAGTTGCATTTGATAGCCACTGAGGGTGCTTTTCTATCTTGCCCTACTCTAAGGTTTGAACTTCAGATTTAGTCACTTTAAAAAAAAGTCAAAATCCTTCAGCAGGGCTGGAATCTCTAGCTCAGCACATCTCCACAATGCCTGATACCTTCACTGCTAGGTCATGATGAATCTGTTTTTGGTGCGGGAAAACCCCTCAGTGGGTCAAACCTTGAATTCCTCCCTGCTTACGGTGCCTCATTCATGGCAAGCCTCAGCACCTTAACATGATCCTCTTGAGGAAGAATGAATGACTAAGTTCCAACTGCTAGGAAAGTTCATTCTGGTCAGTCCTGCAGTTTCTAGCTCCTCATGGCAGGCTTCAAGGCACCAAGTCTCTGTAAGGCCAGATATCCTGCAGAGTGCAGTCCTGCAGTAGTCCACCTGAATTTGTGTCTCTGAGACAGGAAAAATAGAGACCAACTACTTGACCTCTTGAGAGAGAAGGGTGTCAGGGATGAAGCCGACACAGGAGTTGAGGATGTGACAGACCATGCGGAACAAGACAAGACAGGCCTTTTTTTCCAATGGCCATTTCCCAGCTGGGCCTGAGTCTTTGGAGGTCAGTTTTGAAAACCCAGGGCCACTCTTGTTGCCTCTGTCACTTTGTCCATCTCCCTGAAATTAATTGGATCAAGCACAATGAGGCTTCAGAGAGAGAGAAAGAGAGGGAGGGGAAAGGTAGAGAGAAAGTAATGAGAGAGAGGAGAGAAGGTGAGAGAGTGAGTATGAATGGATGGAAAGCAGAGATTGTGATAGGAGATAAAGGGAGCAGGGCTTGTTTGAGCAATTTCGTCAGGGCTGTTTTTGCTTCCCTAGTCCGGACCTGCTGGGGAAGACTGTGTATTGGCAACTGGAAGCTGGTTCAGTGGCATTGACAGACACTCCAAATCAGTCAGGCTGCTGGGGGTTTTGGAACAATGGAGGGGAGGACCAGGGACTCCAGTCCTCTCCACCCTCCTCACATCCACTGCCCTGGGCAATCCGAAATTACTATTTTTTTCTTAGGTACTCATAGCAACACATTTTGCGTCCGTAGATTAAACCTAAGGTCAGCAAAGTTGTTAGCCGTGACTCTTCACAAGGAATTTTTTTTACATTTGTGTGTTATTCGTTTTTTGCTTTGATCCTTTTTTATGCCAAAAATGATAACATATTTGTGCTGCCTGCAAAGATACTGCATACTTTGACCTTCCACAATGGTAAATGCACATGTAATAGCTGAAAGTGAAAATATTTTCAAACCTAAAGCGATGTATCACATGTAAAAATGAACAAGAAGAAGCGGCGACGTGCGTGCACTTTGTTACTGTCTCGAGGGGTTTAATATTTTACGACAATGATTGAGATCTCGAAAAACACTCCCATATTTGCGTGTTTTTGCTAAAATGTAGGCCATGTGTCTTTTATCCAGATCTATTTTTCTTGTATTGGTTGCATGTTACCTGTATTATGCAGACCAATGCATCTTCTCGGTAGAAGCTAGTCAGCACGTCCAGACAGATTGGTGTTCTGTTGAAAGCAGTCCACATGAATCATGTATTAGTTCATTTAAAAGCACTTTGTAGACAAACATGCTCACAATATCAGCAGGCAAAAGGATGCAAATACTTCACTCAGAGCACATGAGTCCTGACAGTGCATCCATGATATATGGAATAGGAAGCGACTGGCTCCATAAGAGCAGACAACATCACGCAAATGGCTCACAGAAATTCTAATGTTCACCTAACCATTAACTTTACTCTGCAATATGCTTGTAGCCTGATTCTTTAGTGAAAAAGCTTCAACAGCCGAACGTATGTTTGTTTAAGCCTTTCCCAGTTTTAAGGTAAAACAAGTTTATAAAACACCCAAATTCATTTTTTCGACTAAATAAGAACCCCTTTTGTTGAGTGATTTGAATACCAGGAAGCAATAATGTTCTACCAACAACAAATGATCATATTAGGAAACAGAGAGTAAAGGCATACCTAAAAGCAAAACAAACACTTAGCAAAGTGGTTGGCTTATAAATGACAATTAGGAATCTAAATAGTCTTCCGTTTTGGGGAATTGTGTGTGTGTTTTTAACAAAATAATATACACTATAGTAGACGATGCCGCATGCAAAAGCATTCTATCCCCCAAATGCACATGGCATCAGGAAAATATTTTAGCGCCGCGTGACTATGCGGTAATACTGAGCATCACAAAAATTTGCTAAATTTGCATCTATTTTAATTTTTAAGAACTTACCTGGTCAAACTTCGTGCAGTGAGCTGTAAGTAGCAAATGAGATACAGATTAAAGGGTGTAGCATGTTACTTTTCCAAAGCTTTATTGGGTCCCGTTATTAATCTATAGTTATTGGATTTTCAATTCAATTTTTCAGTATAATACATTTATAAAGAGCCACATGGGTTAAACGATTTTTCCATATTGACAGAACTTGCAGTTCAGTTATTTCCTGATCAGTGTCAATGGATTCATCGATGTCAGATGTGACTAGGTTAGACACCATAATGGGAAATGTATTGAGGACAGTCCTTAGCTGCTCTGGAAACAACATCATTTGTCAAACATTAATATTTTAATGTATTCCAGGGCTGAAGGAGGAGGAGCACGGAGAGGAGTAGATGTAAGGAGCACGTCATTCCAGACTTTCCAGTGTGCACAGAGCAGGGTGGTGCCTATTTTCAAGTCGTTTGCTTACGACTCTCTGGATATTTAAGTAGAAAAGGTTGAGATTACAAATAGCGCATGTACCTCATGTGTTCGCAAAGTGTGAGGCCTTTTCTTGACTCTTACTTGCCTTTCCTTTGGCAGGCTCTTGGGATACCTTTTTCTCTTGTTGCCCATGTGATGCTGTCTCTTTGCAATCAACTGCTCATTTTATGGTATTTTGCAATCTGTATCGCTCATTAAGAGTCCAGTTTTTACACCCTATATTACTGCACGACCATTTTATCTCATATAAAGATGGTTTGGGATATTTGCAATCTCTAGATAATACGGAAACCTGTTTTCTGTACTTGATTACATTATTGTTCCTATAAAGCTAAGAAAAAATTATGAGTCTTAATTTTAAAATTGTAGGGTTTAAATATGCTGTATTTTTAGGATTTGTCACATTTTTATTTTACTGATATTTTTTATCCCTGCTATAAATGTGAAGAATGTGTTTACTTTTATGGCCTTTAATTTGGCCGAATAAAGATCTTTTGATTGATTGATTGACTCTTCGGTCAATAGGTAATTTCTAGTCTATAACAGTGGTGAGTATTGTCTTTTAACACTGCTGTCCCACGATATTCCCTATGTACACAAATTCTTCAATGTAGGTATTGAAAAGTCAAGGATTACTCAAGGTAGGAGGCTTGGAACTCGGATACAGTCACAGAATGCATATATTCAGTTTGAACTATAGCTTATAATAAGAACAGCATTTCTTACACATCGGATATTTAAAGCATATTGTGAGGTTGATAAACAAACCAGAGTGTTGTAGCTGGATGTATGACGTTACAACGCATGCTATTACAACGCCTACCATTACAACGCATTTTTTACAACGCAAACACTACTACAACGCTTTACTTTACAACGAATACTTTTACAACGCTAAACCTATTAAAATACTTAAAAGTGCTGTTACAACGAAAACCATTACAACGCATACCATTACAACGCGAAAAAAATATTTTTTTACTAAAAAGTACAATAAAATCTGGCACGGGATGCAGGGAAATTAGGGGTTTTAGGGTGGGGAAGTGTATTAAAATGTGGAGATAAACTGTACGTAAATCTACTCAAATGCATTACCAAATTAATACTCAAGTATTAAAATTAATACTCGAGTATTAAAATTAATACTCGCGTATTAAAAATAATACTCCAATTCCCCCCAAAAATTCCGTTTTCACACATTTCAAAGTTTTACACAAAGAACGAAAAATTTAACAACAGTTCATACACATTTTTATCATGAATATATCGGAAAATAAGTAAACAGAGTAAAACAGAAGACACATACACATAGGCGCCATTTTATCCATCTCACTTGTAAAACTTGTCCTACAACACTTTCTATGAAAACAATAGCAAAAGACATGTTCCAAAATGGATGCCAAAACGGAGCAAATGAATGAAAACAATACATTTTTAAATGCTTTTTTAAATTATCATTTTCCACAGTAAAATAAAGTATAATAAAAAACACAACGAGCGCAGTTTTAAAAAAAATTAATAGTGACACTGACAAAAAATTATAAATACCAGGAAGACACCATTTTGCAATCAGTTGATTATCAACTACCAGAGAGACCAGACGTCAAAACCTGACCCTCTGACACCTCCACTGCGACCTCCACTGAGAGAGCACTGAATTCGTTTGGAAAAGCATTGTTAGTTTGCAACTACTAGTAAGTCACTAATATATTTTAACACCTTGCTTTAGCGTAAATTATGTTTTCTTTCCATACAAAATATGTTTTTAAAATTTTTATATTAACTTATAAAATGTACTGTTTCTAATTTTGTATCACTAAAAATATATACCAACTTAAAACAACTACTTTCTTTTCCAAAAACAGAAACTTGTTATTTTTCCAAAATCAAGAATTCGTGTACCTAATTTTCCATCACCTCAACGTAATCGACTCACCTTTAATATTGAGAAGGTAAATGTTTTTTAATTGTAATTCTATTATTTTAAAAATATATTTTTAGCATTAGCAAAAGTGTTGTATGGTAAAGGGGATTATATTAATTTTTTACACATTCACACTGCATCGTAAACGAAATTATGCGATGGTGCAGGGGTAACAATTACTAATATGACTGCAGTTAGGTACTGCATTTGAAAAAGCGTTTCATGTTACTGGGGTAACTATTACTATTGTAAGTCCCAGAATGTTCAGCAGTAGAGTAATTGAGTGATGGTGTAGGGGTATCCATTATTACTCTTATTTAATAATGCATTGAAAGTGTATTATGTTTTGCTTTACCAATTGTTACTCATACTCATTTGTCATGCAGCACCATGAAAAGTATGTTATGTGATGTAGAGTGAAATAAAATATCAGATTTACAATCATTTTTTTTGTTTTTTGTTTTAAGCTACGTTGGCTAAGTAACATTAATTTTTAAAAAAAAAATTAATTTCCACAGTAAATCGGTTGCAACTTTGTGGATTAAATCAATAAAAAAATAACTTAATCCTGCAGCCAGCAGTACCAAAAAGCCACGAAAACAATCAGCAACAGAAAAAGGTATTTTAAATTTTCAGTGTTATAAATTCCACAATGGAATAGTCATTCCTTTTGTTATTGTTACTCCAGTAAAGTGAAGAAGTAGGGTAAGTGATGGATAGTGTAGGGGTACAATTTACTATTCTAACTCCAGGAAGGTGCAGCAGTAGGGAAAGTGTTGGATGGTGTAGGGGTACATTTTTCTATTCTAACTCCAGGAAGGTGCAGTAGTTGGGAAAGTGTTATGTACTATTAGTTATATTCAATGTCATAATTTTTAAAAGTTATTCAAAATTTGCATTTGTCAACAACGTTCAGTTATTTCATTTTCTCTTTTTTCATTTTTCCAGACAATTGTTTGTAACTTTGTTGTACGATTCAGTCCATCACATAAGTGAAAACTCCAGCCAGCAGGCCAATTCCACTTCAGAAGCCTCACCAAGGAAAGCAATTCCAAAAAAACAAGGTATTTTTAAACAGCATTGTATTTAAACCATCAATATGTTAGACAAACCATTTACTTCTTATTGTTAATATAATCCCAAAATATATAAAATAAGAGTTGCAGTTGGAAGAATTTTTTTTTCTAACTCCAGGAAGCTGCAGCAGTAGGGAAAGTGTTGGATGGTGTAGGGGTCCAATTTACTATTCTAACTCCAGGAAGGTGCTGCAGTAGGGAAAGTGTTGGATGGTGTAGGGGTGCAATTTACTATTCTAACTCCAGGAAGGTGCAGCAGTAGGGAAAGTGTTGGATGGTGTAGGGGTGCAATTTACTATTCCAACTCCAGGAAGGTGCAGCAGTAGGGAAAGTGTTGGATGGTGTAGGGGTGCAATTTACTATTCTTACTCCAGGAAGGTGCAGCAGTAGGGAAAGTGTTGGATGGTGTAGGGGTGCAATTTACTATTCTTACTCCAGGAAGGTGCAGCAGTAGGGAAAGTGTCATGTACTATTAGTTATATTGAATATCATATTTTCAAAAAGTTATTCAAAATTTGCATTTGTCAACAACGTTCAGTTTTGTCATTTTCTCTTTTTTCATTTTTCCAGACAATTGTTTTTAACTTTGTTGTACGATTCCGTCCAACACATAAGTGACAACTCCAGCCAGCAGGCCAATTCCACTTCAGAAGCCTCAACAAGGAAAGCAATTCCAAAATAACAAGGTATTTTTATACAGCATTGTATTTAAACCATCAATTTGTTAGACAAACCATTTACTTATTAATGTTAATATAATCACAAAATATATAACATAAGGGTTTCAGTTGGAAGAAGTTTTTTTTCTAACTCCAGGAAGGTGCAGCAGTAGGGAAAGTGTTGGATGGTGTAGGGGTACAATTTACTATTCTAACTCCAGGAAGGTGCTGCAGTAGGGAAAGTGTTGGATGGTGTAGGGGTATAATTTTCTATTCTAACTCCAGGAAGGTGCAGCAGTAGGGAAAGTGTTGGATGTTGTAGGGGTATAATTTTCTATTCTAACTCCAGGAAGGTGCAGCAGTAGGGAAAGTGTTGGATGGTGTAGGGGTACAATTTACTATTCTAACTCTTGGTAGGTGCAGCAGTAGGGAAAGTGTTGGATGGTGTAGGGGTATAATTTACTATTCTAACTCCAGGAAGGTGCAGCAGTAGGGAAAGTGTTGGATGGTGTAGGGGTACAATTTACTATTCTAACTCTTGGTAGGTGCAGCAGTAGGGAAAGTGTTGGATGGTGTAGGGGTATAATTTACTATTCTAACTCCAGGAAGGTGCAGCAGTAGGGAAAGTGTTGGATGGTGTAGGGGTACCATTTACTATTCTAACTCCAGGAAGGTGCTGCAGTAGGGAAAGTGTTGGATGGTGTAGGGGTGCAATTTACTATCCTAACTCCAGGAAGGTGCTGCAGTAGGGAAAGTGTTGGATGGTGTAGGGGTCCAATTTACTATTCTAACTCCAAGAAGGTGCAGCAGTAGGGAAAGTGTTGGATGGTGTAGGGGTGCAATTTACTATTCTAACTCCAGGAAGGTGCTGCAGTAGGGAAAGTTTTGAATGGTGTAGGGGTCAAATTTACTATTCTAACTCCAGGAAGGTGCAGCAGTTGGGAAAGTGTTGGATGGTGTAGGGGTGCAATTTACTATTCTAACTCCAGGAAGGTGCAGCAGTAGGGAAAGTGTTGGATGGTGTAGGGGTATAATTTACTATTCTAACTCCAGGAAGGTGCAGCAGTAGGGAAAGTGTTGGATGGTGTAGGGGTCCAATTTACTATTCTAACTCCAAGAAGTTGCAGCAGTAGGGAAAGCGTTGGAAGGTGTAAGGGTAACATTTGAGGTATAGCATTTACTTTTTCATCCTAATTTGTTTTTCTTCTCTTCTCTTTTCAGATAATGTCTAGTCTTGAAGCTGCGAAGTACATTAAATCCAGGAAGGGAAAAAATTTATTAAACCATGGAGGATACATATATAGTAATGAAAGAATAAGTTTTCCTAGAAATCATTGGAGGTGTGTGCAATACTACACTACCCATTGCAGTGGCAGAGCGGTTACTCTTGATAATTTAGTTGTGAAAACAACAGAACATAACCACTCTGCCTCTGCAATGGAGGTAGAAATAAGAGAAACAGTTAACGAAATGAAAGCTATTGCAAGCACCTCCAATGATTCTACAGGATCCATTTTAAGAGAGGTTGCAAAGCATGTCCCCAGTCATGTTGCTAGTAACATGCCTATAATTCCTAATTTGAGAAGAATTATTCAAAGACAAAAGCAGGCAAGTAACATTCAATTATCTACACCACATTCTGTCTCTGACATTAGAATTCCACATGATCTTTCTATTTCTTTTTCTGATGAACCTTTCCTTCTGCATGATAACGAAAACCCGCAGAAACGAATTCTCATTTTTAGTACCCCATGTAACCTTGCAAAGTTAGAAAGTAGTGAAATTTGGATGATGGATGGGGCGTTTAAAAGTAAACCCCATCCTTTCACTCAAATTTACACTATACATGCCAAAATTAACAATAGTGTAATCCCCTTAGTATATAGTTTGCTACCTGATAAGACTTCTGCAACATACACTGAACTTTTATCAGTTATTAAAAGTAAAACATCTCAAAGTCCTAGGAAAATAATTATTGATTTTGAATTGAGCATGATCAATGTGATCAATAAAACGTACATGGATACCCAAATTCAGGGATGTTTTTTTCATTTTTCCCAGGCATTTTGGAGTAAATTACAGAAAACATCCCTAGTTGCAGAATATTCTCGTGATAGCAAACTACAATTTGAACTAAAAAAATTATCAGTACTTTGTTTTGTTGCTCCCGATAGTGTGGACGAGTACTACACTGCAATTATAGAATCTGTTTATTATACAAGTAACGAAGAAAAATTGGCACCCATTCTAAATTATTTCGAGGACACATGGATTGGGCACCTAAGCAGATCGGGTCGCAGGAGGAAGCCACGATTCCATGTGGAGTGGTGGAACTGCTACACGAGTTGTTTAGAGGGAGAAGCAAAAACAAACAATGCCATTGAGGGATGGCATAACTCCTTCAACCACACAATTGGCAAACCTCATCCAAACTTCTACTCTTTCTTGGAAACTTTGAAGAAGGAGCAAAGTTTTCAAGAAATGAGAATAGCCCAAACACTTGCAGGTAGTCTAAATCCACGAGTAACTGTCAAAACTAAGGAAATGTCTGAGAGACTATTGGCCATTGTACAACAATTTTCGTTGTGTGTGGCTATAGACTACCTGGAAAATCTTTCTAACATTCTTTCTTTCTAAAATTAGTTTTGTACTTACTTTCTTGCTTTGCTTCAAATTTAAATATTTTTAAATTACAATTGGCATACAATGTTTTTCTAAAAATTTTTACAAACTTACAAGTCGGGTCTTTTATTTTTATTTTTATTTTTTTTCAAATCTTCATTTATAGCAAAACTACCAATGTGATCAAATCTACTGTTCCATAGTATTGGACCAATTTTTCAACAACCAAATGCCATTAGTTTAATTTCAGAAAACTTCTTTATTAATTACCGGCCTAAAAATTCACCAAAAATCAAACTACTCAAAATTGTACAAGTCAAGCCATTATCCAAAATGCACATTGCTGCATAAACACCAATTTATATTCAATCACTTTTTTCCAAAATTTACGAATACGCCATTATTTTTCTCTTAGAAATGAAGATCTAAATCAGTATTTTTGGTTCCGAAGTTAAGAAATAAACTTTGTGAACAGTAACTAAAAATAATTTTACAGTTACATACGTTTTTGTAATGAACCAATTCCTTTGCGCGACCCGACATAGGCATACATTAATGACATAAATGTGGACATGATTTAAAACATTTACAACATCAATTAGTTTTTCCGCAACCTCTCCTTATTCTTTTCTTACTATATATGTATCACTATTAAAGGTTTAATCTATAATTAAAAGTGAAAATGTTTCCTACCTGGACGCAGATCAGCTTCCTGCTGCTTCCTCCGATGCTCTTCAAAATGGCGCATTACGTCGACGCTCACGTCATGACGTCATCGCGTGCTTCAATGTTTATAACGGACTACTTTATTTATCTAAACTGTAAATAAATGTTTATAAGTGTAAATAAATTATTTCTATGTTTTCTAAATAATGTACATTATGTTCCAAAAATCAATAAAAATTATGATTATTTTTTAAGTTTGTTCCAATAAAGAAATATTTAATAAACATTATTTGTTTACTGTTATTATTTTTAAAAATTGTAATTTAATCATGTAAAATGTTATTTTTTAAATGTAAATTTACTAAATGTGTTCCTTACCTCGACTCTATTTTCTTTTTCCTTCCAAACTTGCGCTTTCTTCTCTTTCTGATCCTTCTTTTCTTGTTCCGCGGGTTGTATATTCTGAAGCTGCCGAAATAAATGAAGGACAAATAAGCTCATAGACTTCAATGCAAAAGCGTGGGAACTTTTTTTTAAAGTAAGTTCTATTTTCTTTGCTCTATTTTCTTTTGGTTTAATTATTTTTTAAATACATTTCTAATTACTCTATTAATATTATAAATATTTTTAGTTTTTTATCTTTATTTTTTGGTTAACATTTCTCTTATTTTATATTATAATACTCCAAAAGTACTCTTACTTTTTTTTAAAAAAATTTAACAATCATTACACTTTATATAAGAAGGTTAAAAATACTCAAGTATTAATCTTTCATAATACTAATTTTTAAATACATTTTTATTGATATTAATTTTTAATAAATGCTCTAGTATTAATAATTTATAATAATTCTAATTTTAAGATTTTTAACATATTAAATTAAAATTAAAATTACTCAAGTATTAATTTCTCATAATACAAATCATTTATTAAATGTATATGTATTTAATTTAACTTAAAAAATACTCTTTGATATTTTAAAAATACTCAAGTATGAATCTTTCATAATACTAATTTTTAAATAAATTTTTATTTATATTTTTTTATAATGCTCTAGTATTAATAATTTATAATAATTCTAATTTTTAGATTTTTAACATATTAAAATAAAATAAAAAATACTCAAGTATTAATTTCTCATAAGACAAATCATTTATTATTACATTTATATTTATTTAATTTAACTTAAAAAATACTCTTTGAAATTAGAAAAATACTCAAGTATTAATCTTTTGTTAAACTACTCACATTTTTTAATTTTTCTAAATTAATAAATAAATTATACTCAATAATTACTCTTTCATATTTATCAAATATAGTATTTATTATAAATAATACAATATTAATTACATTTTTTTCAAAACACAATTTTCTTTAAAAAATAATAATAATAAAGCGTTGTAATAGTATATGCGTTGTAAAAGTACTTACCATATAACAGCATGCGTTGTAAATGCATGCGTTGTAAAGGCTTTTGCAATGTATGCGTTGTAATGGTATATGCGTTGTAAAAGTACTTACCATATAACAGCATGCGTTGTAAATGCATGCGTTGTAAAAGCTTTTGCGTTGTAAAAAATGCGTTGTAATAGCATTGCGTTGTAAAAGTTGCGTTGTAAAGGTTGTTTCCCGTTGTAGCTCCTATTACAAAAAATCAAATTCAAATACATGTATATTTTTTAACAATATTATCTTGTAGGGACAGATTGTGAGTTCACAGTTATCCTAGGAGATGTTTGAGTCTCCTCTTGAATGATTTGTTCACATTCGCAGGTGCGCGGAACAAAAGAGTCAATGTGAATGCAACAGTGTATCATGTATGCAATGATATGTCTGCTCTTTCTCTATTTTTCTCTGTTGCACGAGTTGCAAGGCACCATCCAAAGAGTGAACTGAGATTCACACCCTCAGGCCATTGATAGATGTAGGGTGTTTAAAAGGAACATGTCAAAAAACAGAGTTCAGTAGGCTTCTCAATGGGCCAATTTCATATTTGGACCAATCTTCATTAGAAAAGTAGTGGCTACTCCCAACAGACTTTCAAAGACTGTGCTCAAACGGTGCTCTACTATTGCTTTAATGAACTCTCATCCGCTGTAAATTTCTCCGGGGACCCCAGGCTTAGGTTACCATTGTTATGTGAATGGACCGTTATAATAAAATTGTTTATGCAATAGGTCCACCCACAAGAAATCGCAACAATTAGACCCTCTGGGTTCCTGTGCTTGCAGAGAAACTGGGATTTAGAGATAACAACATGTCCTATTTTAGAGTGTGATTGCTCAAAAACCTTAAGAACTAGATAGATGGTTCCAATGATTCTGGAATCAGACTAATGTGTCTTAGACACAAAGACATGACTGCAAGGCATTGGAAAAACAGCCCAAAAGGCTAGTTGTATTCCGAAATATCTGAAACAAAAACATTGATATAAAAAATCTGCTCCCAGATACCAACTTCTCTATTTACAATTGAAAGGACCAAAATATATACTACCAAAATATCAATTTTCAAAAATATAGTAAGTTTTAAAATTAAAAAAAGGATCAATGTTATCCAGTGTAACCCTGGGCGTAGTTCGCGAAGTAGCACTTCGCGAAGCTAAGCAAAGTGCAGTTCGCACTACGCGAGCTACGCGTAGCACTTCGCGAACTGCGTAGTACCTTGTTCGCACTGTGCCAGATGTCGTTTTCAATGATTGCACAGTGCGGACAAGCAACCGGCACTGTGCAATCATTGAAAATGGCATCTTGCACAGTGCGAGCTGTAGATTTTTACTCGAGCGGCAGCTTTCTCAACGCGAACTGGTAGTTTCTCATCGCGAGCGGTCGCGGGCATACGCGACCACTCGCAATGAGAAACCTGACCTCCTCGCGTTGGGAATCTCGCCGGGAGGTTTATTTTCCATGCTCGCGATCGCCAACTTGATGTTGCTGATCGCGAACAAGGAAAAAGTCTCGCCGGGATGTCATTTTGCTTGCTCGCGGTCGCCAACTTGACGTTGAGGACCGCGAGCAAGCAAAAAATGACCGCAGCACTACGCAACACTACGCTACGCGTGTTCGCACTGTGCTACGTGCAGTTCGCGTAGTGCGAAGTAGCGCGAACTTCGCAAACTACGTGAGCGTAGCGTAGTGCTTTGCCCAGGCTTAATCCAGTGGCACAACATTTTTTGGGAATGCACAGCTCTAATGCAGAGCTTTTGATGTTTTTTGCGACTGATGAAATCCTGCCTTAAAGGAAGGGTAGACGCATGGGGAAGATCCTAAGAAAACAGGAGTCAAGATACATCCTTGAACTCCATTAGTGCTGCTGTTTGGGCAGAGGGAGCCCTCTTCTAAGGACTACAACCTGCATTATTTTTAGGTGAGTAGAGAGAAGGTCACTGTTGGAAGAGAAGGTCCCCTATGTTTTCTTACTACCAACACCAACTTGCCTTTGCAATCAAAGGTTTCTTGCCCAGAAGCCACCCCAATAAAGCCCCATTCCTGACTGTCTGCCTAAACCAAGTACAAACAGAAGTGGATCCACTAATTATTGTCTCCTGTCTAAAACGGTACTCCCCACTTATGAATATAGGAAATGAAACTGAGTAGGCCACAGCCTCTCAAATAGGCAAGAAAAAGAGTGCAGAATTAGATCTGACCATAGAACAGATCAATGCCTTAAAAAAGATTTTAAAGCCTTGAAAGGGACTGTGTAACGGATCACTGACAGAATATCGAGGAGAAGAATATCGAGCTGCCAAAATATCGAGGTAAAAATATCGAGTGACAGAATATTGACTTCCTATCTACAAACAGGTAAGTACAAAAATATCGAATCGTAAATATCTTTGTTAATAATATAGTTTGCTAAAATATCGACTTTTTTAAATATCTTAAAAGTAATATAAAATTAATGAAATAATAAAAAAATAAAGTAAAACATATTTAAAAATATTTAAAAACATTACAAATAATAAATAATAAAAGTAATGTTAAAAAAACATGCCTTTTTATTTTTTTTAATATATATTAACTTAAAAATATTTAAAAAATATTTATTTGTTTTAATTAAAAAAATTTAAAAACATAATTTAGAAATATAATTATATATATATATATATATATATATATATATATATATATATATATTACCTACTGGCGGTCGCCAGTAGGTAGTTATAGTTAGGACCACGTTTCCATAGGAAATCCGCAACATTCTATTTTGAATAACTTTGGCGCCGGTCGACGAATCCTCGCGAATTTCTCAAAATAGGTGGGGCGCTACGCTCCGCTCCTACCCTGAAAGTCTCGGGGGGATCCGTCAAGCGGGGGCTGAGATAAAAGGGGGGTCCCAAAACGCGTTTTTCCCATGCATTTTTCCATAGGACCTTTAGAACGAGCTACAGCCTGAACGGCTGAACAGAATTACTCAAAATTTGGCAGAGAGGTAGTCCCTAGGTCAAGGAAGTGCCTTTTGTAGGTTTGGTGTAAATCTGTTCAGTAGATTCTGAGAAAATAGCCTTTAAATCAATATATATATCTGAGCCCGCTTACGGTACGCTTACCGTACGCTTACGGTAAGCGTACGGTGGCGTGCGCGAGCGCGATTCTGATTGGCTCTTAGATCTTAGTAAACATTCGAATCGGCCGAAACCAGGAAGCGGCGGCCGCCATTTTGTGTATTTCACTCTGAAAAAAAAGAGTGAAAACAAGGAAAGGGGGCAATGAGGAGAGTTACAGACCCCCTAACAATTGTAAGGGGGTCAAAGAAGGACAGAAAAGTACAAAAAAAACATTTATTGATTTTAAAAAAAATCACGGGGTACGCGTACGGTAAGCTTACGGTAAGCGTACGGTAAAAAAAATAAAAATAAATAAATGAAAAGCAGATTTAAGAGTTTAGAAATTAGGGAGCTCTAAAAAGAGCTGTTGTGTTTATGGAGTCATTTTTTTAGTGGTACCTACAAGTAAGTACCGATGCAGAGTCTAAGGTTCAAGAGGAAGACTCTGTTCCCTTCATCATTGAAGTGCACACCATCTCCTCTATAAATGTCTTGCATGTCGTAACGCAAGTTGTTGTGGTAAATGGCACCCATACCATAGTCACGGAGGAAAGCAGAAACAGATTTGTTGACGTGCTTTCTTGCTTTGTCAATCTGTGGACAGAAATGATTGGACCAGTTCCATTTTTGCCTTTGGCATATGTTGGAAAACACAAAGGCAGTTTTAGGGAAAAGTGTAAACAGTTGTGCAAAGGTGTCCTTCATAAGCATTTCCAGACCTACCCCAGTCAAAGTGCCTAGGTCATTGCCACCACAGTGCACTATTATGAGGTCAGGGTGTTGGATTTGAATGAAGGATTTCACCAATGGCATCAATTGGTGCCACTTTAACCCTCTCTGACCAATCCATTTAATGTCTACATTTGGCAAAGCAAGGTCTCTCACCATATCTGTTTTCTCTGCAAACTTTTCACTCCAGAAGACATAGCTGTGCCCTACAATCCACACTGTGAACATCTTCAAAGGAGAACTGGATGCACTCAGGAGGTGTCTTTCAGTAGAATGGCAATATGAAAAGAAAGACAGTTTGGAAATGGAGGCATACATATTTTTTACAAAACAAAAAGAACTGATTGGCTGTTTCATACCATTCTAGAAAAAAAACTAGGCTGTATGTGAAAATTAATAGAAGCATGTTTTGTATTGGTACAAAAAAATGTGTAACCAAAGAACAGTACTATGGATTTGCTGTTAGGTTTGAAAAGTCAAGCACTCTTGCTCTGTGGAATTGAAACATTGTGTGTCGAACTTCTGACCTAACTGCACACAGCAGTGTTCCATGAGCTGTTGCTATGGTAGCAGGCAGAAGTCAAGTTGGGGGAAGGGTACTAGGCAGAAGTCAAGTTGGGGGCAGGGTACTTTTGGAAAAGGGTTGGTTTTCAACCAATAGAAATGTGTCATTACATTTGAAAAAAAGGGGGAAGCACTGAGATTTGAAACTTACATGTATATGTGTGGAAAAATAGAGGGAAAGTTTGCCATTATCTGGTTCTGCTGAGAGGAGAGAGGTGAACACAACAGAGATCCTGGCTCTGATAATCTGCTGTTTGAGTGTCACATTTCTTTCACAACTAACTAATTTTAAAGGTGAGTTTACAGTTTGAGAGGGGATGTATGTGGTAACTTAAGAAATGAATAATAGAAATGGGAATTGTTTTTGTTGTAGTTACACATGGTGGTTTCATAATGTGTCAGTCTGTAAAAGTGATTTTCACTTGGCCCGAAAAAAAAAGAGCAGTAAGTGTGCTTTCAAATTGGCAAAGAAATTTCGTTTTGGCACTAATGTGAAAACATGACTCTGTGTGCATAGAAGAATTATAGGCAGAGATTTATTGCGTCTTGCTCTGGTGATTTCACAGTTGCAGTAGATGGAAAAGAGGAGCGAATTTTTGGGGGAAGAAGCAGAGGCTTAGCACACACCCATGTGCTTGCCATGTATAGTCATGCACAGTAATTAGAAGCGAGTGGGGTTTTCAGGTTTAAGTCTGTAATGCAAATACATTCAGCATCACTAAGGCTGGTTGCCCCTGCTGGAGTGTAGGCAGTCACAGAGAATACACACGGTGGTGGTCTGAAAAAAAAACAGCTTGGACATGTGCATTTAAATAAATTTAAAAAAAAGGTTTCAGAATGTGTCAGTCTGTAAAAGTGATTTCAAATTGTAAAAAGAGATTTTCACTTGGCCCGAAAAAAAAGAGCAGTAAGTGTGCTTTCAAATTGGCAAAGAAATTTCGTTTTGGCACTAATGTGAAAACATGACTCTGTGTGCATAGAAGAATTATAGGCAGAGATTTATTGCGTCTTGCTCTGGTGATTTCACAGTTGCAGTAGATGGAAAGGGGGAGCGAATTTTTGGGGGAAGAAGCAGAGGCTTAGCACACACCCATGTGCTTGCCATGTATAGTCATGCACAGTAATTAGAAGCGAGTGGGGTTTTCAGGTTTAAGTCTGTAATGCAAATACATTCAGCATCACTAAGGCTGGTTGCCCCTGCTGGAGTGTAGGCAGTCACAGAGAATACACACGGTGGTGGTCTGAAAAAAAAACAGCTTGGACATGTGCATTTAAATAAAATTAAAAAAAAGGTTTCAGAATGTGTCAGTCTGTAAAAGTGATTTCAAATTGTAAAAAGAGATTTTCACTTGGCCCGAAAAAAAAAGAGCAGTAAGTGTGCTTTCAAATTGGCAAAGAAATTTCGTTTTGGCACTAATGTGAAAACATGACTCTGTGTGCATGGAAGAATTATAGGCAGAGATTTATTGCGTCTTGCTCTGGTGATTTCACAGTTGCAGTAGATGGAAAGGGGGAGCGAATTTTTGGGGGAAGAAGCAGAGGCTTAGCACACACCCATGTGCTTGCCATGTATAGTCATGCACAGTAATTAGAAGCGAGTGGGGTTTTCAGGTTTAAGTCTGTAATGCAAATACATTCAGCATCACTAAGGCTGGTTGCCCCTGCTGGAGTGTAGGCAGTCACAGAGAATACACACGGTGGTGGTCTGAAAAAAAAACAGCTTGGACATGTGCATTTAAATAAATTTAAAAAAAAGGTTTCAGAATGTGTCAGTCTGTAAAAGTGATTTCAAATTGTAAAAAGAGATTTTCACTTGGCCCGAAAAAAAAAGAGCAGTAAGTGTGCTTTCAAATTGGCAAAGAAATTTCGTTTTGGCACTAATGTGAAAACATGACTCTGTGTGCATAGAAGAATTATAGGCAGAGATTTATTGCGTCTTGCTCTGGTGATTTCACAGTTGCAGTAGATGGAAAAGAGGAGCGAATTTTTGAGGGAAGAAGCAGAGGCTTAGCACACACCCATGTGCTTGCCATGTATAGTCATGCACAGTAATTAGAAGCGAGTGGGGTTTTCAGGTTTAAGTCTGTAATGCAAATACATTCAGCATCACTAAGGCTGGTTGCCCCTGCTGGAGTGTAGGCAGTCACAGAGAATACACACGGTGGTGGTCTGAAAAAAAAACAGCTTGGACATGTGCATTTAAATAAATTTAAAAAAAAGGTTTCAGAATGTGTCAGTCTGTAAAAGTGATTTCAAATTGTAAAAAGAGATTTTCACTTGGCCCGAAAAAAAAAGAGCAGTAAGTGTGCTTTCAAATTGGCAAAGAAATTTCGTTTTGGCACTAATATGAAAACATGACTCTGTGTGCATAGAAGAATTATAGGCAGAGATTTATTGCGTCTTGCTCTGGTGATTTCACAGTTGCAGTAGATGGAAAGGGGGAGCGAATTTTTGGGGGAAGAAGCAGAGGCTTAGCACACACCCATGTCCTTGCCGTGTATAGTCATGCACAGTATTTACAAGCCAGTGGGGTTTTCAGGTTTAAGTCTGTAATGCAAATACATTCAGCATCACTAAGGCTGGTTGCCCCTGCTGGAGTGTAGGCAGTCACAGAGAATACACACGGTGGTGGTCTGAAAAAAAAACAGCTTGGACATGTGCATTTAAATAAATTTAAAAAAAAGGTTTCAGAATGTGTCAGTCTGTAAAAGTGATTTCAAATTGTAAAAAGAGATTTTCACTTGGCCCGAAAAAAAAAGAGCAGTAAGTGTGCTTTCAAATTGGCAAAGAAATTTCGTTTTGGCACTAATGTGAAAACATGACTCTGTGTGCATAGAAGAATTATAGGCAGAGATTTATTGCGTCTTGCTCTGGTGATTTCACAGTTGCAGTAGATGGAAAAGAGGAGCGAATTTTTGGGGGAAGAAGCAGAGGCTTAGCACACACCCATGTGCTTGCCATGTATAGTCATGCACAGTAATTAGAAGCGAGTGGGGTTTTCAGGTTTAAGTCTGTAATGCAAATACATTCAGCATCACTAAGGCTGGTTGCCCCTGCTGGAGTGTAGGCAGTCACAGAGAATACACACGGTGGTGGTCTGAAAAAAAAACAGCTTGGACATGTGCATTTAAATAAATTAAAAAAAAAGGTTTCAGAATGTGTCAGTCTGTAAAAGTGATTTCAAATTGTAAAAAGAGATTTTCACTTGGCCCGAAAAAAAAAGAGCAGTAAGTGTGCTTTCAAATTGGCAAAGAAATTTCGTTTTGGCACTAATGTGAAAACATGACTCTGTGTGCATAGAAGAATTATAGGCAGAGATTTATTGCGTCTTGCTCTGGTGATTTCACAGTTGCAGTAGATGGAAAGGGGGAGCGAATTTTTGGGGGAAGAAGCAGAGGCTTAGCACACACCCATGTGCTTGCCATGTATAGTCATGCACAGTAATTAGAAGCGAGTGGGGTTTTCAGGTTTAAGTCTGTAATGCAAATACATTCAGCATCACTAAGGCTGGTTGCCCCTGCTGGAGTGTAGGCAGTCACAGAGAATACACACGGTGGTGGTCTGAAAAAAAAACAGCTTGGACATGTGCATTTAAATAAATTTTAAAAAAAGGTTTCAGAATGTGTCAGTCTGTAAAAGTGATTTCAAATTGTAAAAAGAGATTTTCACTTGGCCCGAAAAAAAAAGAGCAGTAAGTGTGCTTTCAAATTGGCAAAGAAATTTCGTTTTGGCACTAATGTGAAAACATGACTCTGTGTGCATAGAAGAATTATAGGCAGAGATTTATTGCGTCTTGCTCTGGTGATTTCACAGTTGCAGTAGATGGAAAAGAGGAGCGAATGTTTGGGGGAAGAAGCAGAGGCTTAGCACACACCCATGTGCTTGCCATGTATAGTCATGCACAGTAATTAGAAGCGAGTGGGGTTTTCAGGTTTAAGTCTGTAATGCAAATACATTCAGCATCACTAAGGCTGGTTGCCCCTGCTGGAGTGTAGGCAGTCACAGAGAATACACACGGTGGTGGTCTGAAAAAAAAACAGCTTGGACATGTGCATTTAAATAAATTTTAAAAAAAGGTTTCAGAATGTGTCAGTCTGTAAAAGTGATTTCAAATTGTAAAAAGAGATTTTCACTTGGCCCGAAAAAAAAAGAGCAGTAAGTGTGCTTTCAAATTGGCAAAGAAATTTCGTTTTGGCACTAATGTGAAAACATGACTCTGTGTGCATAGAAGAATTATAGGCAGAGATTTATTGCGTCTTGCTCTGGTGATTTCACAGTTGCAGTAGATGGAAAGGGGGAGCGAATTTTTGGGGGAAGAAGCAGAGGCTTAGCACACACCCATGTGCTTGCCATGTATAGTCATGCACAGTAATTAGAAGCGAGTGGGGTTTTCAGGTTTAAGTCTGTAATGCAAATACATTCAGCATCACTAAGGCTGGTTGCCCCTGCTGGAGTGTAGGCAGTCACAGAGAATACACATGGTGGTGGTCTGAAAAAACAGCTTGGTTTCATAATGTGACAGTTTGTAAAAGAGATTTTCACTTGCCCAAAAAAAAGAGCAGTTTGTGTGCATTCAAATTGGCAAAGAAATTTCGTTTTGTGACTATTGTGAAAAGAAATGTAGTAATATATTTAAATACAATAAAGGATTTTTTTTTTAGTTTTTTTCAGGTATTACTGAAGAACAGTGAACAAAATTTAAGATGCCTACAAAATCTCGAGTTCAAAAAACGCTAAAAAAAAAACTATATTTGAAGACAACTGGAGGACCAAAGTTAGTAGAAGATGCTGATGTTGGGAAAAAGAAAAAATCTTCTGGTAAGCAAAAAAAACAATTTCTAAACAAAATATTCAAAACAAAGAAAAATGTACAAAATGTCTGTTCTCGGAAAAATGTAACAAAACATAGAGAACAGCAAAAAAATGAGAATTTAGTTAATGCAAATATACCTTCTGCAATTGAAAAGTTTAACATAAACAGAAAAACAGCATTTAAAGAGATACGTAGAAAAATGTTTCAGAGAAGAGTTATGTCCAATTTGATAAAGGATATAAAGAAATATAAGCAAAAGGCTAAATATTACAAGAGAAAAAAAGAAATTGAAGCCATTGCAGCAAAAGCATTAGAATTAAAAAGGAAACTATTCATATTAATTTTGAATAGGATGCGTACATTAGATAAAATGGTTAATGTACTGAAATCACAAAGCAAAAGCAAAAGAGTAGTGAACAGAACAAACTTTTGTAAAGTGTTTTTAGGAAAGTGGATGCATAGTTCAAGTAGTGAACCTTTTTTTAATGAAGAGAGCTATTTTCAAAGTAATAGTTTGCTGCATGCAGTTGACACCAGAGGTCGTTCATACGAAGTAAAAAATGGTTGCATAATGGAGAAGGAGATAATGGTTCCAAGAGATGAGGTACAAGTGATGGCAGATGAGGCAATGGGGAGACGTCCTAAAGCCCCAGTGTACACTTGGAATTGTAGTAGTATTTGCACTGTGCGTCAGGAATCTATTGACAGATTTCGAGAGTTTCTAAGAGAATATAGTAAAAAAAGTGTAAAACAAAAGATTAAGGTGCTTCAAAGTCTGGATCCATGCAGAGTGAGAGAGAATACTGGTTTGCAGGGTCATTCTCTTGCTTGTCTATCTAGAAAAGTGTGCAATAGTGTTTTCCATCATTTTAGGATGCTGGCTGTTCATCATACTGAAATGAGAAAGTTTGTGAGACGGTTGTATTTTGCCAAAAGTCCAGCAATAAAGTTAAATGAATTGAATAGGGCTCTGTTCCGAGGAACGGTATCAGATGTAGAGAAGGTTGTTGATGAAATTCAGTTTTGTTACTTTGGTCCTGAACAAAACAGTGCAGAGAAGGACACAGTAAATGAGGCAGAAGTGGAAGAGAATGTAGAACCTTGTGTAAGTAAGACATTTAATGATCACATAACAAAATTTGCAATAATCTCTAATGAAAGACCAAATGTTACTTGTATTTGTTGCCGCAGAACTCATTATAGAAAACAAACTAGGAATGTTGATCTCTACAGAAAGAGTGAAAATGAAGATAATTATAAGTGGATGGATTTTGCCACATATATATTTCTTGAAAATTGTTTTGAATTGGGTGAAGATCAGCGTATTTGTAAATACTGCTACAACAAGTTAGAGGAAAATAGAATGCCGACCAGAGCTGTACATAATAATTTAGAATTGGATGCTATTCCTGCTGAACTTTCTGAATTAAATACATATGAGTCTATACTCATTCAATGTGTTCATCCGTTCCAGACCATAGTACGTATGGAGCCCAAAACTGGTAAATTACCTCCTTCAGATTTACTGAGAGGTTTAAAAGGTAGAGTGGTGTATTTGCCCTTGGATTTGAAAAAAAATATGGAAACTATTGATGCGGATACTTTGGAAACTGAACCATTAATTATTCTGGTTAATGGTGTACCTACAAAGAATAAGAAGATTTGGCAGGAGCTGGTAGATGTGCGGAAAGTACAAAGAGCAAATTTGTATTTGAAAAAAAATAACAAATGGTATGAATCAATTTATATAGAAGAAGAAGAAGAAGAAGAAGATTTACAAGGAGACACAGAAACACCAACTGGACAAATTGAAAAAGTGGACAAGTCAAAGGAAGAAGAAATTTATGAACATTTTAGCATACATCCTCTCCATTCGAAAGAAGTTATGGGAGACAATATTGATCTCTTTCAGATGAAGAAAGCAAAAGGAAATCCCGTGAGTGTATGGGAGGAGAGCTTGGAAGCTCGATGTTTTCCCCAGCTGTTTCCTAAAGGAAAAGGAGGACGATACGATGAACGTCCAGAACAGATTCCAGCTTCAGAGTATCGAACTACAAGACTATATGCTGAAGATCCCAGATTTCGACAAAGTATTCCTTATTTGTTCCATCTTTTATTTGAAAGCGACTTGTCTGCACTGTCTTATGCAGTAAATCACATTTTAAAAAGTGGAGTACATTTACAAAATGTGTCTGCTAAGGATTTTATGGAGAAAGTGCAGCACCGAGATGATCATTTGGAAACACAACTGATCAATCTGATGGCTTGTCAGCGTGGGACAAATGAATATTGGTACCGACGCCATGGTGAACTAAAATGCATGTTACGCAATTTAGGAACACCAACATGGTTCCTTACCCTAAGCTGTGCCGAGTACGCTTGGGATGATTTACTGGATTTTCTACGAGAGGCCAATTCAAACATTAAAAACATCGAATACAAGACAGCAGGAGAACTGTGCTCATTGGATCCGGTTAATGTTTGCAGATATTTCAATCATAGATTTGAGGCTATGATATCCTTCATCTGCAATAAAAAAAATCCACCCCTTGGAGAAGTAGTGGATTTCTTTTGGAGAAAAGAGTACCAGGCAAGAGGTGCTCCTCATATTCATATGCTGCTGTGGATCAAGGATGCCCCAAAGTTTGGAACAGATACTGATGAAGCAGTGTTATCTTACATTGAAGAATATGCAACATGTGCTATACCTAAAAGCACAGAAGAGAACAAGTTAAAGGAGCAAGTTCTACGTTTCCAAAGTCATCGGTGTGGAAAATACTGTCGACGGAAATACAAGAGCAAAGAAAAATACTACACTAAATGTCGATTTGGATTTCCTAGACCTGTTCTTACAAATGGAAGAGTCAACAGTTTTATGTCAGCTGTGAGACATACTATCACAAGAAAATCACCTAAGAATACCTACAACCTTAAAAGAAAAGAAGAATCAAAAAATATAAATGACTACAACCCAGTCATTTTATCCATGTGGAACGCTAACATGGATATACAGTATGTTGCTGACAATTCCATTGCTGTTGCTCGATATGTAACGTCTTACATTACGAAATCAGAAAAAACAGAATTGAAGGAAATGTGGGAAGAGATTTCTCACGAGAAGACTGTCAGTAAGAAGCTGTACAGTTTCAGTTTGAAGATGTTATCGCATCGAGAAATTGGATCCTACGAATGTTCAGATAGGTTATCTTCTGCAAGTCTCTACTCGAAGTCAAGAAGAATAATTTGGGCAAGTTTAGGCCTTGCAGCAATGAGAAATCGGGTACTGAAATCTGTTGGAGAAATTGAATATTTGGCTGAGAATGACCCAGAAAGTACAGACATATTGAAAACAAACATGTTGGACACATATTATCCCAAGAGAAGTCATCATCTGGAGAACATGTGTCTCTATGAAGTGTTACAGAACTACATTTATTCACGGAAAGCTGCAGAAGACATCAACAGTGGAAAATATAAAGTTGTTGGTGAAGAAGGATGTTTGGTGAAGCAAACCAAAGGAAGTTTGATAAATCACCGGAAGCTGAGTTGCGACACTACCGACAAGAAAGAATTTTACTACTTGGCTCTTTTACAGTTGTTTAAACCATGGCGTACAGAGGATGAACTACTGGGAGAATTCCAGAGCTATGAAGATTCTTTTAATGCTTGCAAAGACAGCATACAATGCAGTACATTCTCAACTTATCTGCAAATGTTAAATGAAGAAATTGAACAGGAAACTACAATTGCAGCAGAAATAGCTAGAGACAGTTCTCAGGACAGCCAAAGTTCAGGAACACACAGTCAAGATCCCCTAGGACAACCAATCGTTGAAAATGAAGCATCAATAGCCATGAATGAAGTGGAAACGGCTATGAATCAAGCTCAAGAAGAATTTATAGACTTAGAAAATTTGGAAAGACAACTGAATCAAGAGCAGCAACAAATTTATGAAGAGATCAAAAACAAAATTGATCACGGATTTCTACATATCAAAAAAGAGTGCTCATGCACATCATTTCATCCAATCAGGATGTATGTAAGCGGACAAGCTGGCACTGGAAAAAGTTTCCTAATTAAAGTCATCAGAAGCTACCTAAAGCAAAAAACGGATTCTACTTTGTCTTGTGTGGTTACTGCTCCAACTGGGTTAGCAGCATATAACATAAAAGGAATCACCTTACATCGTTTGCTAATGTTACCAGTGGAGCATGAGAACAAAATACAATTCAACAAGCTAACTGGAGAAGCATCCTTGGAAGTTTCACGAGTATTGAAGAAGATGCAAGTTCTCATTATTGATGAGGTGAGCATGGTATCAAACTTAATGCTTGCCTTTGTGCATTTAAGAATGCAGCAAATTTTGAAGACAGACTATGACGTGTTATTTGGTGGAAAACACGTCATAGTTTTTGGGGATCTTTTGCAACTTACTCCAGTTAAAGGACAACCAGTGTTTAATACTGTGACACATGAAGACACGAAGAAGTCATTGGGAAGCATTGGAAATACAAATATTTGGTCCTTCTTTGAGTACAAGGAACTTACAACTAATATGAGGCAAGCAAACGATGAAGAATATGGAAGTATTCTGAAAGATATCAGGATTGGACTACTCACAGAAGTTGGGAAAAAAGCATTACAGAGTCGGCTGCTACATAATTTATTTCCAAAGGAAGAAATAGTTGCAGAGAAAATATACAAGAATATTGCAGAAAACAAAAGTGTCATCTGCTTAATGCCAACTCTACGTGAATGCTCAATATTTAATGAGGAGCTTTTGAAATTGGAAAAGGAAGACATCAGGAAATTGGAAGCAGTGGACAAAATTGAGGATGGAAGAATTACTGTCACAGTAACAGGCAAACTGAAAAATAAATTGGACTCACTAGAGAAGTACATCTCCAAAACAGCAGGATTAGAAAAAAATCTATATGTTTGCATGAACTGTAGAGTGTTTTTAAGGAGAAATTTGGATGTTGAGAAAGGCTTAGTGAATGGAGCGATGGGAAGAGTTGTGGGTTTTATTAATTATCAGAAAAAAGATGGAATTGAATGTTTAAAAATAAAATTTGATCAGATAGAGGAAGTTAAAGACATTTGTCGTTGTTCAGTTCGTTTCATGCTTGTGAAAGACTTATATGTACGTAGGAAGCAGTTTCCGTTTTCACTAGCATATGCTGTAACTATCCACAAGTCTCAAGGATTGACTGTAGATTGTGCATTTGTGAACATTGGTTCAACTGTGTTCAAAGAAGGTATGGCATATGTAGCTTTGTCACGAGTCAAAACATTATCAGGTTTATTCATGATAGACTTTGATGACTCAAAAGTTAGTGCTGATACAAACTGTGTAAAGGAGTATAATAGATTAAGAAGAAGCTATGCTCCTCATTTAGGTCAGTATCCTGTGTTGGAGAAACGTGTAGTTTCTCGTAAAAGGAGAAATGAGAATATCTGTAATGAAGATATAGAGAAGAGGAAAAAAAAGAGGAGTGATGTAATTGCAAACAAAAAGAAAAAGGACAATGAAGAACAGGTTGTAGGATGTCATTTTGAAAATAGCTCTGGTGTCAACTGCTACGCTAATGTAGTGCTGAATGTTGCATTTTATCTGGAAAGTTTGCAAGAGCAGATAATAGTAAATCAGGGAAAAAGATTCTGTTCAGAGCTCAGTCTCCTTTTTCAAAAGCTGAGTAAAGATAAAACTCAAATAGAAAGTGCTACTGATATTAGAAAACTTTTAGATGTATGTTCAGGACGAACACAGTTTTCTCAAAATGAACAGCAAGATGCACACGAATTTTTGATGTATTTTCTTCAGGTAGTGGAAGAAGAAGGAGTTCCCATTGACATTTTTTTTGGTCTCTCTTATAAATGGGAACATAGTTGTGATAATTGTTATAATATATGTGGCTCTATTGTTGATAATGAAAGGTTTATTTATTTGACATTGCCAGAGAGTAAAACAGTCACTTTTGCAAAATTAGTTAAAGATGCTAATCATAGCATGAAATGTGGTGAGTGTAATTCTGACATGTTATCAACATTAATTTTAAGGGAATACGGACAGTATGTAATTTTAATGATGCAACGATGTAGAGCTGATGGATCAAAATTGGATACTTTAATAAAGAAGTTTACAGGACAGCAATTATCAATTTCAGGAAAAACTTTTGTAACTGTTGCAATAATTTTCCATGATGGACCTACTGTTACTTCTGGACATTACACAGTTTATCTAAAATGTGAAAAAGGCTGGACACTGTGTAATGATTCCCAATTGATTTTCAAACAACGTTTGCCTTTTGATTTAGCAAATTCCTATCTAATCTTCCTGAAACCTAAATTTTAGAGAGATTTGGCAAGATCTGGACAAAATAATTTTACCATTTTACTGGATTACCATTGCAATTTTGTAGAAAAAAGATTTTTAAAATTATCATTTGGCCTAAAGGAAAGATAACCAATTGTAATGTGGACTTTTTTAATTTTTAATGCAATTTTGAAAAACCAATAATTTAGAGATAATTGGTAACTTCTGCACATTTTAAATTTTGGAATGCTATTGGACTGCCATTGGAAATTTTTTCAAAAATGATTTAAAAAATTACTATTTGGCCATGTGGAAAAGTAAGCAATTCTATTGTGGACTAAATAAATTATTCAAAAAATTTTCGTGAACCAAAATGTTACAGAGAATTGGTGAGATCTGGACAGATTAAACTTTAGAATTTTAATGGTTTTCCCTTGGAAATTTATTCCAGGAAAAAAAAAAAATACTATTTGGCCTAAGGGAAATAAAATCAGATGTATTTTGGAGTTATTTGAGATATAATTTTGTGATTATACTTCTGAAACAAACATATCAGACGGTATTTTAAAGAAAAAAGTATTGTTTTTAGATGATATTTTTTTAGAATAATATGCATTTCTGTAATGATAAGTTTAAGTGAGAAGAGATTCTGGGCTTTTTTAATACAATCTTTGAGATTGTTATTTTTTTTTGCCCGCTGTAAAATGATGAATGCAATTGCTTTCACAATTTATAGTGAAATGCAATATATTCTGAAAACAGCAAAAATAAGGCAAAAATATTTTTTGGTAAAAAATGTAAATATGTGTACTGTATTATAAAATGGTTTAAAAATATTAATACTTTTTTCTTTTTTTTCAGATCGATATAGAAAATTTTCGGAAACTACAACCATTTTAAAAACCATTTTTTAAAAAAACAAATGAATAAATATTTTTTTGAGTGAGTATGGTAAGTCAATAATAATAATTGTAGTCTCTCAAGGACCTTCTAATGTGATAAATGATTTTTAGTGTTTTTTTTAAAAAATAAAAAAAAAGGTACGCTTACCGTACGCGTACGGTAAAAAAAAATAAAAAAAAGTTTTTAAAAACATATGTAAAAAAAAGATGAAAGATAAGGTTGGCTCTTAAAAGAACCGTTGTGTTCATGCAGGGACAGAGGAAAGAAAGATTGGGAATATTAGACGGTACGACAAGTGTGCTGATCTATTTTACTGTTCACCAGGGAAACACTGGTCTCCCTATAAGTAATTAGATCGTGACAAGTGGCGCACCGTACTTCAACCCTCGCAAACCGAGGGTTAATTTCCAGAGGGCCAGCAAAAGGAGATTCTCCCCCCACAGATGAAGGGCTCACCTGACCTGCAGAAGAAGGAGTCTGCCCTGCAGGTGATGGTCCAGGCTGAGCTGCTGTGGATGTACTGGCTCGTCTTTCTGAAGAGTTACCTCCAAAAAGATGACCATGTGTCCTTCTGTGTACATCCTGGAGGTGTCTCTTCATGGTGTGATTCCCAAAGGAATACTTCCTGTTAGGATTACCTCTAGAAAGTACACGCTTACACAGCTTGCAAGTAACTAAGGGTGCATTCACCTTTTGCTGGCCTTCTGGAAAAGTAAAATAATCCCAAACATAAGAAGGCTTTACTTTCCTCGCTCTCTGCCTCAAGACAGTGCTGCTGGTGCTAGCCTCACTCTCAGAAGAGCTCTGCTGTTCTGCCATCGTATCCCAAAGACAAACCAGCTCCTTCTCCCAAGGGATCACAAGCAGAAATGAGGGGAATGGGTGTGGTGTAGGAGAGTTCTAGAACTGAAAGTAGTTTCAACCAATCAAAAGTTGTGTTTCATGATCACATGACCAACCGTACGCTTACGGTACGCTTATGGTACGCTTACGGCAAAAAGTACGCGTGCGCGTAAAAAAGACACGCGCTTGCGCGCATGCGCATAACAGTCACTCCCCGGCACTTCCGCGTAACGTGCGCGTGTTGCGTAAGCGCGCACGCGTCCCACGCGCAGTACGCGCGGCTACGCAAAGTACGTAACTATACGCAAGCAGCGTAGATAGATTACGGACGTTGCGTAAACCGTACGCTTACCGTGAGCTTACGGTACGCGTACTATAAAAAAAAAAAATAAAAAATCTGGAAATAAATTTTACATGTTTATTTTAAAAAATATATATAAAAAAAATATTTAAGGATTTTAAAAATTTAAGCATAGTCTTTATAAAAGATAAGAAAATTAAATTAAAAATATGTTTGAAAAAAATGAAGAATAAAAAAAAAAAATAGCATTTAAAAAACCTTGCAAATTCACTGAAAAAACCATGGGTTTCACACACGTTATAGTTAGGAATTAGCATTTAAAAAACCTTGCAAATTCACTGAAAAAACCATGGGTTTCACACACGTTATAGTTAGGAATTAGCATTTAAAAAACCTTAGAAATTCACTGAAAAAACCATAGGTTTCACACACGTTATAGTTAGGAATTAGCATTTAAAAAACCTTAGAAATTCAGTGAAAAAACCATAGGTTTCACACATGTTATAGTTAGCTGGACATTTTACTCGTAAAAAACCAATGAAATTGCCCCGTTATAGTTAGTTCAGCTAACTATAACTCGCGCGCCCGCAATGCACTGCTGATGACGTCACATATTACATCACTCATGACATGGTCAGTGACATCACTCATGACATCACTGATGACATCTCAAATGACATCACTGATGACATCACTGATGACATCATCCTTGTGATAGAGTGGCAGACCTCCTCTCACCTTAATATAAGCTTTGATACACACATTCAAAAATAGAGACTAAAAATTTCAAAACAATGGACATACCAATACCAGTTACAACAACCTCTTCAGTAATTCTAAGATCCACATACACATCCACTCATTCACCAACAGTCCTATACAGTCACTCATACATGTACTCACTCATCATATGTACTCATACATCTATACATCCTGTTACACAATGCCACTCATCCATAGAGTTACTCACACACATAGTCACTCATGCTAATAAAGAATAAAACATACATTTACTTGCATATACAGTAATACACACACCACCATACTTACTTCTACGGAAACTTACACATACTTAGGTGCCGATCACGATCCGGTAAAAAATGTCCCCGTACGACTCGTATCGGGTCTTTTTACCGTACGAATCGTACAAGTGCCGTACGAACTGGCAATCACGATTCGCATGGTAAAAAGTCCATACGAACCGCACTGGGAATATTTCCCCACACGTCCTCGGGTCGGAAAATGTGTCCGACACGTCCTCGGACGATTCACCGTACAAACGTGAAAGGTGAACTCCGACCGGGGAATCACGATCCATCCCGGGCGTCCGAATGTACAACCGTATGGTGAAAAGACCGTCCGCACCGAACTCCCATAACAACCATGGAGACGTCCAAACAGGTGCCCGGTACGTGCCGTACCCCCCCAGCCCCCGTAGGTACGCGCCGACCCCCCCCCCAGCCCCCGTAGGTACGCGCCGACCCCCCCCAGCCCCCGTAGGTACGCGCCGACCCCCCCCCCAGCCCCCGTAGGTACGCGCCGACCCCCCCCCCAGCCCCCGTAGGTACGCGCCGACCCCCCCCCAGCCCCCGTAGGTACGCGCCGACCCCCCCCCAGCCCCCGTAGGTACGCGCCGACCCCCCCCAGCTCCCGTAGGTACGCGCCGACCCCCCCCAGCCCCCGTAGGTACGCGCCGACCCCCCCCCAGCCCCCGTAGGTACGCGCCGACCCCCCCCCCAGCCCCCGTAGGTACGTGCCGACCCCCCTGTGTGTACACCCGTGTACGGTGCGTACCCCCGTGTACGCTCGAGTCGGACCCCCCCGTGTACGTTCGAGTCGTACCCCCACCCGTGTATGTACGGTGCGTACCCCCCGTGTACGCTCGAGTCGAACCCCCCCGTGTACGCTCGAGTCGGACCCCCCCGTGTACGCTCGAGTCGGACCCCCCCGTGTACGTTCGAGTCATACCCCCACCCGTGTATGTACGGTGCGTACCCCCCCGTGTACGCTCGAGTCGGACCCCCCCGTGTACGTTCGAGTCGTACCCCCACCCGTGTATGTACGGTGCGTACCCCCCGTGTACGCTCGAGTCGAACCCCCCCGTGTACGCTCGAGTCGGACCCCCCCGTGTACGCTCGAGTCGGACCCCCCCGTGTACGTTCGAGTCATACCCCCACCCGTGTATGTACGGTGCGTACCCCCCCGTGTACGCTCGAGTCGAACCCCCCCGTGTACGCTCGAGTCGGACCCCCCCGTGTACGTTCGAGTCGTACCCCCACCCGTGTATGTACGGTGCGTACCCCCAGCGCTACGCGCTGGGGGTACGCACCGTACATACACGGGTGGGGGTCCGACTCGAGCGTACACGGGGGGGTCCGACTCGAGCGTACACGGGGGGGTACGCACCGTACATACACGGGTGGGGGTACGACTCGAACGTACACGGGGGGGTCCGACTCGAGCGTACACGGGGGGGTCCGACTCGAGCGTACACGGGGGGGTACGCACCGTACATACACGGGGGGTACGCACCGTACACGGGTGTACACACAGGGGGGGTCGGCGCGTACCTACGGGGGCTGGGGGGGGGTCGGCGCGTACCTACGGGGCTGGGGGGGGGGTCGGTGCGTACCTACGGGGGCTGGGGGGGGGGTCGGCGCGTACCTACGGGGGCTGGGGGGGGGGTCGGCGCGTACCTACGGGGGCTGGGGGGGGGGTCGGCGCGTACCTACGGGGGCTGGGGGGGGGGTCGGCGCGTACCTACGGGGGCTGGGGGGGGGGTCGGCGCGCACCTACGGGGGCTGGGGGGGGTCGGCGCGTACCGGGCCACCTACTCTGGTCGATTCGCGCCGTACTTCGCTTTTGCGGCACTTTTTGGGTGCCGTGAAAATATTGCCGTCCGGACTGCTGTCGGTTCGAATCGTAATTCCTGGTTCGTGAAACGCTGCCTGAAAGCGTCCCGACGTCACGTCGCAGCATTCCCGGATCACATTCGTATGTATATTTTCGTCGGTCGGTGTTTTTTACGATTCGTACGGAAATGGTGTTTCCGTGCGAATCGTAATTCCATGTTTGTAAAGTTTTACAACCGGGTACGAGTCGGACGGGGAATTCGCTCCGACCGACGGTTCGTACGCGGTTTTTAACGGATCGTGATCGGCACCTTAGTCTTTTAAACAATCACTTATAGAAACACATACTTATTCATACAGGAACTCTTTCAATCTCTCCCTCTCACATATACTCACATATATACACCAATAGTCACATATACTAGTTTAAAACATATGTAGTTACTCCTGAAGACACTATTGAGACAGTCATTCACTCACTAACACACCCATACACACACTCATCCACCCATACAGTCCTGCACACATGCTGTCTTCAACACATACAAACAGTGAGTCACTCATTCATGCATCTATGCACTACGTAATACCCCCCACCGTACCATACAGACACTCAGACTGATACTCAAAAAAACAACTAATAACCTATATAGACACCCATGTAGCTACTCACCAACCCATGCAGCCACTTATACACAAAGTGAGAGATACACTTAATCAGTCAGTTACACAATCAATTTTTCAAAAACAAATCATCCATTTAGACACTTATATACCCATTTATTCTTCCATCGACCTTGAGATATACATATATAAAACATATTTAATTTTCAGAAAAACACACATTCACTGGATGATGTCATCAGTGATGTCATCAGTGATGTCATTTGAGATGTCATCAGTGATGTCATGAGTGATGTCACTGACCATGTCATGAGTGATGTAATATGTGACGTCATCAGCAGTGCATTGCGGGCGCGCGAGTTATAGTTAGCTGAACTAACTATAACGGGGCAATTTCATTGGTTTTTTACGAGTAAAATGTCCAGCTAACTATAACATGTGTGAAACCTATGGTTTTTTCACTGAATTTCTAAGGTTTTTTAAATGCTAATTCCTAACTATAACGTGTGTGAAACCTATGGTTTTTTCAGTGAATATATATATATATACCTATAACATAAATATAAATATAAAATATATATAATAAGTTAAGACATTAAAATAAATAATTTAAAAAAAAATAATATTTTACACTCCATTAAATATAACAATACTGAAAATGTTGCATAGCGTAGGGGAGGAAATTACTATTCCCACTCCAGTGAATGGTACAGTAGGGAAGGTTTTGGATAGCGGGTGGGTAAAAATTACTATTCCCACTCCAGTGACTGCAACAGTAGGGAAAGTGTTGGATAGCGGGTGGGTAAAAATTACTATTCCCACTCCAGTGACTGCAACAGTAGGGAAAGTGTTGGATAGCGGGAGGGTAAAAATTACTATTCCCACTCCAGTGAGTGCAACAGTAGGGAAAGTGTTGGACAGCGGGTGGGAATAATGTATTATTCCCACTTCACCAAGTGTAACAGTAGAGAAAGTGTTGGATAGAGGGAGGGTAACAATTACTATTCCCACTCCAGCGAGTGGAACAGTAGGGAAAGATTTGGATAGCGGGAGGGTAAAAATTACAATTCCCACTCCAGCGAGTGAACAGTAGGGAAAGTGTTGGATAGCGTAGGGGAATAATTTAGTATACCCACTCCTGCAATATAATTAACATTAATTAACAATTAATTATGTTTTCCAAATTAATTTGCCTCCCACATTTTCCCCTATAAACATCACCTACAATATTGTAAAATGTTAATAAATTAACATAATTAATTAACAATTAAGTAATTAACTAATACCAATTAACAATACAATTAATACCCATCAAATCTAAATTAATTCACACAATTAACTCTATAAAATTACTTTTAATAATTATTATATGACAAATAATACAAATTACATTAAAATTAAATTACTTCCCACCCTACTCCCCTATCAACCCTCAACCCACTCCTAAAAAGAGTCCACAATTAACATATTTACAAATTAATTCTTAATAATTAACATCTAATTAATTACTAATTAATAAAAAAATCAGCACAATTAACATGACCAATAATTATTAATTGCTATTACTTAATTTATAATTAATTAAATATAAAGTAATTAACTTAATTAACAATTACAATTATTAAATACTAATTATTAATTAATAAAATAATTAATTAATTTAAATTAAATTACTTCCCACCCTATTCCCCTATAAACCCACATCCCGTTACAGAATTAAATTACGCAAAAAGTAATTAACATATAATTAATGAATTCTAAATAATTATTAAAAAATATATTAAAATTAAATTACTTCCCACCCTATTCCCCTATAAACTCACAACCCGCTACAGAATTAAATTATGCAAAAATGAATTAACATAAATTAATTACTTTAAAAAAATTCAAACATACATTACAAAAATAATACATACTTGTAACACATATACTAACATACAAAACACTTTCCAAAAAATCGATATTATTAACAACAATATTTTTAGAAACAAATTTACTAACTTCGATATTATGAAAAATGATATTTCTTACCTGCATGTTGATATTCTTAACCACTATATTTTTGCAAGTCGATATCCTGTCCACTCGATATTAAAAACTCCATATTTAGTCCACTTGAAATTTTGTATTCGATATTATGACTAGTTACCCTGTGCAACATCTTAGTTCCACAAAACAGGGGCTACTAAAATCTAATCTGAAGCTACTGCAGAAACAAGATTTACTTATTGGTGGAAGGTGTGTAGATAAATTATAACAGGCAAATTGTTAGCTATGCGGATGTCCTCCTATTTTGGAGACATCAGGAAAGAAAACTTTCCCTGGACCCCCTATTTGCAGAAATACCACAGACCATCTATTCCCACACAAGCCTAGGTGAACAAATATCTCCACTGGAAGAGGCAGTGTCCAGTACTGAAAATCAAGTGATGGAAATAATGCTCCTGCTCCAACGCCATCACTTATCCATTGCCTGGTAACCCTTAGTGGTCACAAACAAATAGATTTATCCAGTCGGCATTGTCGCTAGTACAGGCAGCTCAACCCAACTCACAAAAAGGCAGTTGGCATCAGCACAATCCTTCAAACCTGTATTCTTTCCCTAATGTACCAACACTCCCTTCAAAAGGGCTCTACAATACACTGCTATAAAACCTCCAGGGGGGAACTGTATACATGACAAGAGTCCCTAGGCTAGCACCTGATCAGAGGGAGACAACTGACTCCCTAATTAATAAGATCACCCACTGGATTCAACAGAAAAGCAAGTGCCTTTAATTTATGCATTCAGATGTGATTTCTGCAAGGCGCACATCTAATAGCTTGTGTAGCTGTGACAACAGGCCGTTGTGGACAGACTCTTGGCAATGGAAGCCCGCTCCATTTCTCCCCACGGTTTCTCGTTCCAGTTCAAAACTGTGGCTGATTGTACAAACTTTACCAGATATTTTTCTCAAAACCAAAGTAGTATGACTGTGCGCATTGATAGGGCTTGCTGAGCACCTCCAGGAACAGTTCAAAATCACTGCAACAGGTCCAAAGGAACAGGGTGTAACGTTGAGTAGATAGCACCCATGTACCTGGAAAACCTTCTTCCCTTGGCCTTGACAAAAACATTGGCAACAAGGGTTATATACATTCTCCGAAGAATGAAAATGATTGTGTATTATCCCTAACAACATCAGAAATCTTGCTAACTCAAGTAGTCCAGCAACTGCCAGTCACTCTGTAAGACCAGCATCAAATCATCCCAAATCACATCTGGAGGCCCCTCTGAGTGCCAACCGGAACGCTGCTAAAGCTTAGTAGAATATTCTTTCATGGAATCTAGCTGGGTTAAAGACAAAACGTATGAATCCAGATTGGGGACTTTATATTGATGAGCACGACATATGTGCTTTCCAGAAAACTTGGCAGCTTGAAACTTGTCTCAGATGTGACTATTGAAGTTTTTCCTGTCCTGCTTTACCACTAGAGAGAGGCCGCCATATAGGAGGCTTACTAATTCACTTCTGTATGACAGGCTAAGTTCTCTGCCCCATGACGCCTTTATAATAGTAGCTGGACATTTTAATGTAACAATGGAACCATTGGATAATTGAGATTCGTCCAAATCTGATGAGGAGGATGCCTTATGACATATAAAAAGAGTATGCATTTCCCAAGCAAAGAAATGCTCAAGCTTGTCACTAAAGATGTTGAGCATCACACTGAAATCCGTGAAAAGGGTTTGCTATGAGAGGTCTCTGTCAGATCAAGAAGTAGCTATGACCTACGGGCCCTCGAATAGTACAGGGAGGATTGACAGCAAAATTCTATCCTTGCGTCTCTGGACTCATATGGGCAATGCTACTGTAATAACAAGGGGAGGCAGTGACCATGATGCCTTTGATTTTGAAGTGGAACTTATTAGACTATTTCAATTCTTTTCAGAAGCAATAAACATAGTCTTCTGGGGAATGTAGTCCTCTTGAATAAGAAGAAGGCCCTAAAATGTGAGTATGTGCAGGCACACCCTGACATCTTTAAAATTGTGTATGCAAATGTGGGCAATGCTATGGAAAAAATGAAGAAACTGCTCGATGAAGGTGCATTTTCCAGCCAAATTTCAATGGTGCATGAGAACTTGTTTACATTTATGAGGGATATGTTTTCTAGAGACCACAGAAAAACAACAAGAAATGGTCACAAACAGCATTCATGGCACAATGCTACGGATAGGTCAGCAAAAGCTTCACTCTTGAGTTGCATTAAAACAGTTGATCAGTGTAGAATCCCAGAGGCATGAAAAATGTACAAAGATGAGCTTAAGCAAGCTAGAAATACCTGAAAGGTGGAGGTCTGAGCTGATTTAACAAATGGAGCAACATTGGGGGACACTAAAGCATTCTGGCACATGGTAGTCCCTCCACAGTTACTCTAGTAGCTTTCCACATTGAAACATACAAGTGGGCCAATCATTTTGCAGAGTTGAATTCCCCTAAGGACATTGTCAGTGATGCTGGTGGGAGTAGTGATAATCTCTCCAATAATATTATGGGTCAAGCAGACAGGCTTGAAATTTACCATGCTGACTCCCTTGGTGCATTGAAATCAATTGTAGCTAATAAAGCCCTAGCTCCTGACTGTATTCCATGTGATCTTTATACATCCGACCCCGATATTTGGGCTCCTTATTTAAAACTCTTATCAAGGGCAATTTTAAGAGGGTGTCCAATACCAAAATCTTGGCACAGTGCAGAGATTGTCCTGATTTATAAGAAAGGCCAACAGGACAAACCCGGGAACTATCGACCTATTAGTCTAATTGATGTGCTTCAGAAGATCTTTTGCCAACAGGTCCAGGGCAAATTTCCAGGCCTGGGCGGAGTTTGCAGAGTTTTGCAATGCAGAACTCTGTGAAGTGACAAAAAAACTCAGTAGAGTTACGCAAGTAGTGGAGTGCAGTCTGAACTGCCATTCGCGGTGGTCTTCATGCTGCTTGTGTAAAAATTCTACCCAAGTGGCAGCTGCCGCTTGTGAACTTACCGTTTGTGAGCCGGGAAAAAACTCCACTGCACTACGTGGAGCAGAGTTTTCTGCACTCTGCGAGCTCTGCGGAGTGCAGAAAACTCTGCAAACTCCACGAACGGAGCAGAATTCACTGCCCAGGCCTACAAATTTTGCAAATGGGCACTGTCAAACAATATATTCACAAATGTGCAAGTGGGTTGGCACCCGAAAGTGTGTATTCTCGACCAAATCTTCCGGGTTTGTTATACTGAAAACCTTTTTTGCTAGGGAGAGCCACTTGTAAGTTATTTTTGTGGTCCTTAAGTCAGCTTTCAACGTGGTCCCTGGTCCCAAGATGTAAATTGTGGGAAGTGCTGGGTAGCATGGGAGTACCAACAAACATCTTAGATACTCTAATAGAAATTCACAAAAACAGTCAAGCGCAAGTGAGATTTGGGAGGGATTGGGAGCAAACAGTCTTGTTTAGAATAGAGAGGGGAGTGTGGCAAGGCTGTGTTTTAGCTTTGACTCTCTTCTCTCTATTTATGAACAATCTGGTAGAAACCTTACATTTTCAGAACAATGTTGCCTCCAGGATTGCTAGAAAGTCTATTATTATTTGCCCTGCTTGTGACAGCGTCAGAAACAATTGTCATTCTATACTCTTTTGTGAGGCAAAGAGGTTCCCAAGGAGAAGGTGGATTATTCCAATGCGTCAACTTTGAGGTATAAGCTCTCTTGGAATTGCCCTTAGGATACAAAAAACAGACACACAGGAGCTGATTGTTGTTAGTTTAACTAAATTCCTGCGCTCTGCCTGGATATTCCGCAATCAGCGGAAAGACCGTTTTGTGTGAACCAAGCTGCAGTCTTCTAGAGGTTTTCCCGTATTCTTGGATAAATTATGCAAGAACTGTGTAGCTACCTTGACCACTTAATAACTCTATGGGAGCTTTCCTCTGCTGATTCTCTAGTTTGTATTCAATGGGATAAGGTATGAGTAAGGATGCTGGTATGTATTATTCTATTTTACCCATATATTGTGTAGAGTGTATTTCCTCAAGAATTTTAATATGGAATGTCATGTACAATAGGGCTCTGGTATCATTGATTTTATTAGATCATCTCTTATGCTGATTTTCAAAGATTCTGTATTTTTATTCTATTAATGTATTTATTAATTATTTATTGAGTATTTAATGCATTAATAATCACATATGGATACACACATGCATCCTTGAATATGAAACTAAAAATCCTGATGAACTTAACGTTGTGGAAGACCTAGCAGTATATATTGGCTGAATTATGTGAGTTGTAATTGTAATGGATGTTATGTGACACAGCTACATTTACACATAGGCTGGACTTGAATTTAGTTTTAGTTACTTGGTAAATACACTTATATTTGAAAGCCAGAGAATACATTTATGAATAATTTAAGATGAGACATGAGCTGTGGCATGAAACTCACTTACTAATCCATGGGAGTCCAATTATTAAATGACTTTGCTTTACATTGGGTGAACAGTTAGCCACTGGGGCTGTTGGATTAGACCTTACACCTTATAGAAGGCCATTTAGGCAGCCAAGTCATGGAAATTAAGCCATTGGCCATATAGACATGCAGTCTTCAGCATAATCTATATGACACTCTATAACATTAATGTAGGAAGTCCACAGTGATTGTTTTTATAACATTGTCCTTTCACTTTCAGCTCTGATTTAATTGATAGATTGATGTGCTTGCATCAAAATTGTGAGTTTTAATAAACCATGCATAATGACTGTTCCTATGAGATGTGCTGTTACTTGTTCCCTCACCATGCTCAGTTATTTTATCAATGATGTCATTGAACATGTCATGAGTGATGTAATCTGTTAGGTCATAGTTTGGTAAAAAGGGGACCTCTACGGTAAACAATGAACCTTGCTAGCTGTAGGGAAGATTACATATGGGGTAAAGACAAAGGCTTGGTACAAGTTATAAAATCAAGTAAAGCATTTCAGGCTATATATTTCCATATATTGTCTTTCATAAAACAGAATGGGGTGCAATTTAATAGACATATACACATGACCAGACAATCTATATCTTTTGTTTTTTAAAGAAGATATTTTTATTCAAGGTTTCTCATTTTTGGGGGGAAAATTTAAGGTATATCAAATATGTAATTCTGTGTACATTCGTTTATATTGATGTATAGCCTGAAATGTTTTACTTGATTTTATAACTTGTACCTAGCCTTTGTCTTTACCCCATCTGTGAGGTCATAGGCAGAGCATGGTGGGGGCACACATTCTAGTTAACCCACTAAACTATAATTGATATATTCTAGTAGAATTTTTAAATTAAAATGTTACATTTTAAATGACATTTTCATCTAACTATAGTGGCACTCTAACTTTAGTTTTTTTTTAAGTGCATTTCTGAGGTTTCCTAATGTAAAGTAAGAAATTACTACCATACACAACTATAATGCCACTTTAACCTCTATTTCTATAACTTAATTTCAAGAATATCTTTAAGATAATGTAATATCTTTTTACCATACCTAACCCTCAACAGGCAGCCAAAGCCCCACTTCAATGGGCTTTGGACGTGCTTGGTAAGGAGTTGGGTACAAGGTCTGATCTGAAGCCAGGCTCTTCACCCACCACCTGTGAGTGGCTAAACACCTCACAATTTTTTTGTAATTCATTTTGCCAGTCCATCAGAAGTCCCTTGATACTCCTTCGGTAAGAATAGTGGTGCCCCAGAATTTAAAAAAAAAACAATTTTGGGCACAAAGGGGTCAGAGTTTCCTTCTTCAAAAACCTTTGCAGGACAGTGGATCAAATCTCTGATTCCTGTAAAAGCCGCCACAACATTTCTTATCAAACAGAATGTCCACTCTTAAAAAGTCCACTCAGCCAAAGAGAAACTTTGAATTTTTGAATTTCAGCCCCATATCTATAAATTTGGAACCTACATTTCTCAAAAACTTCTTAACAGATTTACTCCAAATCACTTCCTTTTTCTCTGCTCAAGCTGATGTGGATGAACTTTTTTGGGGAAACATTTGTGAAGATTCGTCAAACGGAGCTAAGGTTAATAGCGAATAAAAAAACACTTCCTATGCTAACTAGGTCCATCAAGCGGGGCTGTGAAAAAGAGGGTTCCCAAAACATTGATTTTCATTGTTAGGCCCCATAGAACACTTTGCTCGAAAAAAGTGGCTAAACTGAATTATCTCAAATTAGGCAGAAAGTTATAACTTTACTTAGAAAGCATGCTGTTATGTGATTTAGTGTAACCCTGTCCAGCCATTTTTGAGAAATTGACAGGCTAGACTCTTCACCACAGCCTGCTACTGCAGGCGAACTCGTGTTGCTCATGGGCATAGGCCATGTGTCGCAGTGAACTTGTTCCAGGGTCTGACTTCCAATCACTTGCTGCACTCATACCCCCTGCTGATCGAAGGATATGCACAGAAGGGGATGGATGCAGGGTCTGGCTGTAGGCCGAACTCCCATGGACAGTCAACCGCCTGTTGCATACATCCTTCCCCAAAGAAGCTTACACTGTACTACTGTGCCATGTGGGTGAGATTTTTGTAGTAGCTTTCATGAGAGCACCTCAGTACCACAAGAAAAGGCCGTACTGGGTCCTGTGGAGTACCACGGTGCCTGCTCCACAAGAAAAAAAAATTGTCCCCATGTTCACCTACTCACAAGTGTCAGGTTGTCACTACCCTGCCCGCTAATACTATTTTGAAAAACGATTTCCATGTCGTATGGACTGAGTCCCCTAATCCTGTAATAGAGTCCATACCATTTTGTTCTCAGTTGTGACCAGCCAATCAGAGCCCTGAGTACTGCAAAATTGTTCTCAGTCCCGCAGTACTACAATGGTCAGCAGGAGAACAAGCTCCCTCTACCAATCAGAGGGCCCTATTTTTTGTAAATTAGGTACTGCAGGACTCCTGTGGGACTCCCACGGTAATAACAATCCCATTATACCGTACTTTTTAAATCCTTCATACCAACTTCAAAAACCTCTTTAAATGTGAATTTCCCTGAAACAGCTGAACAAAGTTGCATGAAATCATAAAAAGCACCCTTTCTGAGCAATGTTCTACATTTTGTGCAAAATTTGTTATAATTCGGTTCAGCCATTTGTTTTCTGTATCATAGAGAAAAGTTTCCTAAGGGAATTTACATGGAAAATCAACATTTCTTGGCCCCCACTTGATGGATTAAATTGAAAATGTCCATGCAGTATCCAAGAAGAATAACATTTTTTGGAAAGCTATAGCCAAATTGTTAGAAATGGGGGTCTCTAATTGGCAGAGGTATGTACCTTTGTCCAAGTAGGGACCCTTGCTTCTAGTCAGGATAAGGGGGATACACACTTTAGATAACCCCTGTTCATCTCCTTGGTAGCCTGGCACGAGCAGACAGACTTATCCCAAAGGCTATGTGTAAAGTATTTGCACCCAAAATACACAGGAACACAGCGGTAACACCACAAATGGACACCACACCAGTTTAGAAAAATAAAGTATCTTTATCTAGACTCAACAAGACCAAAACGACACAAATCCAACATACATGTAGTCAATGGCACTTACAAACTCTTATTTTCAAAATAAAGCTTGTAAAAAACAAATAGCTCCACCTGGGCCTTGTTACAGCAATAAATCCAAAGTACGACACTGACTGCTAGGTGCGCTGCATTGAGCACGGAGTCACACAGAACCCCAAACAAACAATACCTTTGGAAATGAAGTCTATGACGATGCACTGCATCGTGGAGTTAAGGTGTCAGTGTCGAGCTTGAGGCTGGCTCCCTAACTGCCACAGGGAAAGTGAGGTGTCATGTCATTGAGGTGATGTATCGAATCCAGGACAAAGGAAGTCATTGCGTCAGCAGTGAGGCGTTGGTTCCGGTGAAGTGAAGCGAAGTCGGCAGGTTCACGGAGTCACTGTCGGCGGTTATCCGCACCGTGATAACAGGATGCGGGCGGTGACGGCTTTGGGAAGGCCGATAATTGCAGGCGTCGAAGGGTGCAGACTCTGTGGTGCGTCGTGCACTTAATGAGCGTTGCCCCTGGCCTCGGTGCAGGTCGCAGCATCACAGCGGCGTCACTGACGGCATTGGAGATTGCTTTTCTTGCTTTTTTCAAGTTGCTTCGAGCTCCCAACAGCAGGAACAACCTCCAGGGTCCAAAAACCGGAATAGGCACCTACTGACAGGTCAGAACTCTGAGCAATAGAGTTCAGGGGAATTGGAGGTGAAGTCTTTGTGTCCCTGAGACTTCAGAACAGGAAGTCAGCACACACAAATGCTTTGAGATTCTTCTTCAAGCAGGTCCATAGCAAAGTTCCAGACTTTGTTCCTTCCTTGGCAGAAGCAGCAACTGCAGGCCAGCCCCACACATCACACAGCAAAGGGTCAGTTCTCCTTGTAACAGCTCACCAGCTCTTCTCCTTGGCAAAGCTTCCTCTTGAGTCCAGAAGTGATCTAATGTTCTGGGGTTTAAGGTCTCTACATATACCCCATTTTGTCTTTGTTCTTTTATGTGCAAGGGTCTATGAGCTAAGTCCAAACCACTTCTGTCCTCACTGGTGCAGTATGACCACAGGGGGTGGGGACACCATTGTCAAAGGGAGACAGACCCTATTTAGGTGCAAGGAAAATGAAATGCAGCCAAGTTCTATTCAGTTCAGCTCTGAGTCATCCAGGAAGGCCCAAGCACACCTCAACCTCCCAATGGATGTCTACAGTGAATACACATCCCCCTTCCCTGTCACTCCAAAGCCAGACAGTCAATCCACAAACAGGCAGAGGCCCACAGAATGGTTAAACAAGAAAATGCCTACCTTCTGAAAGTGGCATTCTCAACATACAATTTAAAAACCATCTTTAGTAAAAGATGTATTATTACATTTTGAGAGTTCATAGAGCCTAAACTTTATTCCTCTATATTGTCCCAAAGGGAAGTTATAATTGTAAGATGTTACAAAGTATCTCCCATGCCATCCTTTGGGACAGATAGCCTTTCAATAGTGAAAAACAGAATTGTCAGTATTTCAATATCAGGACATGCCACACACACCAGTCGTGTCCTACCTTTCACATACACAACACCCTGCCTATGGGGATACCTTGGGCCTACCTAAGGGGTATCCTGCATGTAGGAAAAGGGAAAGTAGGGCCTGGCAAGTGGGTGCACTTGCCAAGTCAACATAGTAGATTAAAACTGTGCGCAGACACTACAGTGGTAGGTCTGAGACACATTTACAGGGCTACTCATGTGGGTGGTACAAACAGTGTTGCAAGCCCACTAGTAGCATTTGATTTACAGGCCCTGGCTCACTTACTGCACTTTACTAGGGACTTACCAGTAAATCAAATATAGCAATCATGGATAACCAATTATAATCATAATTTACACAGAGAGCATATGCAATTTAGGACTGATTAACAGTGGTAAAGCGCCCTTCTAAAGCCAACAAAAACAGTTCAGAAAAAAGAGGAGGAAGAAACAAAATGTTTGGGGATAACCCTGCAAAAGGGCCATTTTCAACGCAAATGGAGCCAAAGTTAAACACTCTTCCTATGAAACTACTGACCTAATTATAACTGCATAGTGGCATGTATAACCTATGTGGTTATAGAAGTTAGGACAGAGTTTCTATAGGAAGACCATATATATTGATACATGGTTTTTTTTAAACACCATCTTTATGGAAACATTTTATTGGTATGAAATGTAGGGGTGTGCATAACTTACAGAATTTCACTCCAGTGAATTCCTCAGAGTTACACAAAAACTCCATGAGATTCCCCAGAGTTCCGCCAACCGGCAGAAATATGCAGTCTGTGCTGCTGGTGCATTCATTTAGTGCCAATAGTGCATTCCATGCTGAAAAATCAGCACAAACTGCACCACATGGTGTGCAAGAGTTCACAGCCATTTAAGTTGATTTTTCAGCTGCTCAAGCAGAAAATGTAATCAAGAAGCAGCCCTCTGACCACCACTGCTCACATTATAAAATCTCACCGGAAGTCCTCCTGGTGACCAACAATCGTATGAGGGAACACCTAATCTCGTTCACCAGCTCACATTTCTGGAGCCTTGCTAGAGAGAAAGATCCGGGATGGGGTGATTGGCATTATTTGCCCCTGGCCTCGGTGCAGGTCGCAGCATCACAGCGGCGTCACTGACGGCATTGGAGATTGCTTTTCTTGCTTTTTTCAAGTTGCTTCGAGCTCCCAACAGCAGGAACAACCTCCAGGGTCCAAAAACCGGAATAGGCACCTACTGACAGGTCAGAACTCTGAGCAATAGAGTTCAGGGGAATTGGAGGTGAAGTCTTTGTGTCCCTGAGACTTCAGAACAGGAAGCCAGCACACACAAATGCTTTGAGATTCTTCTTCAAGCAGGTCCATAGCAAAGTTCCAGACTTTGTTCCTTCCTTGGCAGAAGCAGCAACTGCAGGCCAGCCCCACACATCACACAGCAAAGGGTCAGTTCTCCTTGTAACAGCTCACCAGCTCTTCTCCTTGGCAAAGCTTCCTCTTGAGTCCAGAAGTGATCTAATGTTCTGGGGTTTAAGGTCTCTACATATACCCCATTTTGTCTTTGTTCTTTTATGTGCAAGGGTCTATGAGCTAAGTCCAAACCACTTCTGTCCTCACTGGTGCAGTATGACCACAGGGGGTGGGGACACCATTGTCAAAGGGAGACAGACCCTATTTAGGTGCAAGGAAAATGAAATGCAGCCAAGTTCTATTCAGTTCAGCTCTGAGTCATCCAGGAAGGCCCAAGCACACCTCAACCTCCCAATGGATGTCTACAGTGAATACACATCCCCGTTCCCTGTCACTCCAAAGCCAGACAGTCAATCCACAAACAGGCAGAGGCCCACAGAATGGTTAAACAAGAAAATGCCTACCTTCTGAAAGTGGCATTCTCAACATACAATTTAAAAACCATCTTTAGTAAAAGATGTATTATTACATTTTGAGAGTTCATAGAGCCTAAACTTTATTCCTCTATATTGTCCCAAAGGGAAGTTATAATTGTAAGATGTTACAAAGTATCTCCCATGCCATCCTTTGGGACAGATAGCCTTTCAATAGTGAAAAACATAATTGTCAGTATTTCAATATCAGGACATGCCACACACACCAGTCGTGTCCTACCTTTCACATACACAACACCCTGCCTATGGGGATACCTTGGGCCTACCTAAGGGGTATCCTGCATGTAGGAAAAGGGAAAGTAGGGCCTGGCAAGTGGGTGCACTTGCCAAGTCAACATAGTAGATTAAAACTGTGCGCAGACACTACAGTGGTAGGTCTGAGACACATTTACAGGGCTACTCATGTGGGTGGTACAAACAGTGTTGCAAGCCCACTAGTAGCATTTGATTTACAGGCCCTGGCTCACTTACTGCACTTTACTAGGGACTTACCAGTAAATCAAATATAGCAATCATGGATAACCAATTATAATCATAATTTACACAGAGAGCATATGCAATTTAGGACTGATTAACAGTGGTAAAGCGCCCTTCTAAAGCCAACAAAAACAGTTCAGAAAAAAGAGGAGGAAGAAACAAAATGTTTGGGGATAACCCTGCAAAAGGGCCATTTTCAACGCAAATGGAGCCAAAGTTAAACACTCTTCCTATGAAACTACTGACCTAATTATAACTGCATAGTGGCATGTATAACCTATGTGGTTATAGAAGTTAGGACAGAGTTTCTATAGGAAGACCATATATATTGATACATGGTTTTTTTTAAACACCATCTTTATGGAAACATTTTATTGGTATGAAATGTAGGGGTGTGCATAACTTACAGAATTTCACTCCAGTGAATTCCTCAGAGTTACACAAAAACTCCATGAGATTCCCCAGAGTTCCGCCAACCGGCAGAAATATGCAGTCTGTGCTGCTGGTGCATTCATTTAGTGCCAATAGTGCATTCCATGCTGAAAAATCAGCACAAACTGCACCACATGGTGTGCAAGAGTTCACAGCGATTTAAGTTGATTTTTCAGCTGCTCAAGCAGAAAATGTAATCAAGAAGCAGCCCTCTGACCACCACTGCTCACATTATAAAATCTCACCGGAAGTCCTCCTGGTGACCAACAATCGTATGAGGGAACACCTAATCTCGTTCACCAGCTCACATTTCTGGAGCCTTGCTAGAGAGAAAGATCCGGGATGGGGTGATTGGCATTATTTGGCCGGAACTCCACATTACAACACAAATGCAGTCACCCAAATTCTGTTAATTCCATGAGCGGAATGACATTTTCTGCCAGGCCCTGATTAAAGTATTGTTTGAACATAAACATATATATATCCAAAAATTTATATTTTATGACTAAAGATTAATAATATTAAAATATAGATTGTATCACAAAATGTGTAGATGCAGGATGTCGCAGACGGACCTGTATAATTAATATTAACTTGACAGGTCGCTATTTGCATCAGCCTGTGATTGACTACAATTACACGGATGGTAGTCTTCAAGGAATAGTAGAATACCATGACTTTGTTTGTATTCCCAATCGGGAAACTTTTTTAAAAAGCAGCCCTTGTTACTTAACCCCTTCCATGCCCATGACGGAACGGTTCCGTCATGAGCATCGGTTGCGCTGTGCTCATGACGGAACCGTTCCGTCATGGCCCCGCCCGCGCTCGAACCCTTCAGCACCGCGGGGGAATTCCCGCCGCGCTGAAGGGGTTAAAGAAACCTGTGTTGCTTTTTAAAAATATATATTTTTTTATTTTCAGTAAACTTCGGGGGAGCAGGTTGTGAGAACCTGGACGACTGCTTTCTCCCTGCAGAGAAAAGTGTCTCAAGCGACACCTTCCCCTTTGCAAATTAGGTACTACCTCATTTGAGGTGTTGGTAAAAGTTCAGTGGTTTGCAACTGGAAGTTGCAGTCGCTAACCGTTGATACACATAGGGGCATATGTACAAGCCCCTATCGCCATGGGAATGTCACTTTTTGTGACGTTCCCGTGGCGATAGGGGCCTTGCCTTATGTACAAGGCAGCGTTAAGCCCCTTAACGTGGCTTAACACTCCCTTGTACATAAGGCACCCTTTCCCGCTATGGTTAGAGTGAAAGTGGTGTGCAGTGGGTGTTGCGGTGGGTTTTCCACCGCAACATCCATTTTATTTGACGCTGCCCCCTATGTACAAGGGTGGCGTACATAGGAGGCAGCGCCAAAATTAGGAACAGGAAAACCCTGGTCTTAAGTTGGCGAAACGAGGAGAAATGCATTATTTCTCCTCGTGTTTGCTTTTACCATGTGTGCTGCCTTGTGCAACACACATGGAAAAAGCAAAAAGCCATTTTTTGTTTATGTACAGGAAGGTGTCCCTTCCTGTACTTAAACAACCCTTTTTAAAAAATGCAATTTTGTAACTTTCATGTGTGCTGCATGAAGCAGCACACATGAAAGTTACAATATGGAATTTTAGGATTATTTATGTGCGGGGAGGGACACCTTCCTACACATAAACAATCCTCCCCTGCATGCAGGCACCCTTGCACTATGGTGCAAGGGTGCCTGCATTTGCGCTAAATTGGTAAACTTAGTGCCATCGCACGGTGAAACACAAGGCTGCACCACAATCTTGTAAATATTGTGCAGCCTTGCATTTCCGAAGTGGCGGAGCGTGTCGTTAAGCCCAGGAGGCTAACAACCACACCGCCACTTCTATTGTACATATCCCCCATAATATCGTATTACAGTTAGGAAGGAGCTTCCTTTTAATGAAATGTCTTTCTTTTAATTTGGTATGGGTCGGAAAACCCATTTTAGAAGTTGTAAATGCCTTCCCAAAAAAACATTTTGTGTTGCAAACACTGATTTTGTGATTCACAAGTGTTGCTGGTGCACAATGCCTTCATACATCAAACCTCTAGAGTCACTGCAGGAAGATTAAGATTGGAAACAAAAGATAACACTGTAGGTATTGTCACATTTTGGGATAGGATATAAGCAAGACGGTATATATACCATTCCCTATGAGTACGTTGCCCCTGAGATGAAACTTCATAACAAGGGGAAAAAAAAACATTCTAAATTCTATCAATAGAAAATTTGAAGTGATTTCGATTATGCTCGTTGCATAAAATTTCTGAAATGGTGCCAATATGCCACATCGCGTAGTTACCTGGCATTTGTTGCCAAATTTTACCGCATGCCTGCAGGAGTAAAGCAAATGGCCAGAATGCATGTAGCTAGCTCAGGGCCGGACTAGGAACCACAACCGGCCCTGGCAAAGTGCCTGGGGGGGAGGGGGGTGCCGCCGAGCTCTTTGCCAAGGCCGGTTTTCAGCCGATTTTGTTACTGGGCCGATGTTGCAGCTATGCTGCAAAGACGGCCCTGTAACAAAAACGGCCCCCAGGGGGCCAAAACCGTCCCCCACCCGTGCGGCGCACAGGGGGATTGCCCGGTGCCCACTACAGCCAGTCCGGCCCTGAGCTAGCTGTTGTCACGCCATTTGTGTTTTTCATGCTATTTTTTCATGAAAAATGTGTCTTTGCATGAAAACTTGATGCCTGCAAATTGTGCCATTTTTTCTTACCACTATAAGTGCATTAGGAATTCCAGGGCACACACTTAATTCTCGAAAAGTAAGTAATTATTAGGGATCAGTTATTTTGAGATGTGGAATAGCATTACAATTATCCCCCATCAAACCAAGAATTACCAGGACGGTACGTGTTACCTACCATACTGATTTTCTCAAATAATTCCCTCTTACCAGGTTGGTTTCTGAGGTCATATTTCTCCAACATCCCAGGAAATATAAAGGAGACACTAAATTCGAAGGCCCTAGACTATACTGTTAGATTTACATATCTTGCCACTGTACTGTTACTCCTATTGGTCAGAAAGATCCTCCTGCTCATAACCAATCAGCGGCTCTTATTAGTGTCAATTGGATATTTCACAAAGTCGATACCTCCTTCAAGGAATGATAGTAGACATTTCTATAAACAGCTTCTGAACATGTCATAATGCCCAGATCACAATCCTTTGATGCAATAGCCACTCTGCTCCCAAGCCTGAAAGCTCTGCCAATATACGCACGTAAACCGCCAATCACTGTCAGCGGGGAGGGGGCTGGTTAGCTGGAGTGCACGAGCAGGAGAAGCAGGGCAGTGTTGTAGACATCTGTGGACTTCTGTTTTTGACAGGGCACAGTGCATTCAAGAGAACACACAAAAAAACAAATAAAATGTATTATTTTCTGCTGCACAGTCGGTCTTTGGCGTGAGCAACAAAGGTACCCTAGGACCCGCGGTATTATACACTCTGCTGGTGTCTATTGCGTAGTCCAATTATACCAATTTTGATATATTGCTGTTGCGAAGCATTATACCGTGAACATAAAAACAATCCCAGTCATGTGATGTACTTTATTAATTTATGCGCCTGAGAAACGGCCTAAATATATACATCTGATCATTTTAGTTAGCTTGAAAAGGAAGAAAGAAATACAGCTATGCAAAGCACGCAGGGTAGGAGAATTTATTTTGAAAGCCGCCCTTAAGCTATACTATTAAATGAAGATAATGGGTATGAAACACCTTAGGCATGCAAGTGACTAATTAATAAATTACTTGGTAAAACAAAGTCAGATGCTCCACTCAAGCAGAAACAGCCGTGAGTAATGTGCTTTTATAGCTGAGGCAACGCAACGAAAGGTTCATGTCATGTGAAGAGACCTGGAAAATGTATGATAAAATCTTACATTACCACGCACCTGCTTTGAGAGGACTTGAAGCGCTCCTCAGAGTGGAGAGCGCGCGTGCTCAATACCGCGAGCGCCGCTCCGCGCGCCCGCTTTGTAGGACGGAGCGCGGGCAGTGACATTCCCTGTCACAGACCCATCAGTACACTCCTTCCTTTGTGTTTTGACATACAATGACTCGCTATTGTGAAAGAGCGAATTTAACCTTTTGGTGCAAACGCTCATTTTTTTTATTTGATATTTTACTTCACCGAATAAACTACAATTGTGTAAAGAAAAGTGCACATAATATCAAAGAATGTCATCATTTTCGAAGAATACACACTTCGCCGCTGATATTTCCGTGCATACATTTGTAAGTCACATTTTCCAATGAACAATAAAAAGGTAGGATGTTTAGTCTATAAAATGATGCTATAAAATTGCCTTATTACTAGACAGTTAGGTTATTGCTCATTATTGCTCGCTCTCTCTATACGCCCATAGCTTCCATCTGCCAAACAAGCTGGCCCCGTCTGTCTCTCTCACATTCCACATTGTAATTGTTTCATTAATTATATGTTTCTCAGGGAAGAAAGAGTCTGTTTACCTTTTATCTGGTTAACCCTTAAATATTTCCCTCGCACATGTTGGTAAGAGGTAGCGCTGGGTGGCGATTGCGTGGGCTTTTAGGAGTCAAATGTTAAAACCTGATCTCCGTGTAAAGCGTGGAATGAGAGGAAGTCAATTTACCCCCCCTTGCCAGTGGTGATTAAGAAATACCAATTTGAATTAAAAGCACTGCAAAAATTGTGCCAAGTTAGAAAACAAGTCACACATAGTACAGATGTGAAATTAAACAAATGAGTCGGGTTAAAAGAAAACTGGCGTAGCGGTCCCCCTTCATTAAGCTGGCGACGTGGGTGGGGGGGAGACAGGGGGGGGGGGCTGTTGGCATCTTTCTTTTTCTAGACTTCATGTTGCGCTATCACATCTTCAAATATCTTGAATTTTACTCTAATCAACAGTACGTTTGCAATGGCAATGTTTGTTCAGGTAATAAACCGTTTACAGTTTATCAAATATGTAAAGGACCTCAGTAAAGACTATTACTAAAATGTTTAATGTTGATTTTTTTTGTGTCTGACCAGGTTTGGAAAGCAGACTCTTCCTATAGCTGGCAAATGTGTGCTCATAACATATCTGATGCACCACACGGAGCTCTTATTTGCCTTGTATGTAAACAATACTTTCGCATACAGGGGCAGATTTACTAACATTTCACGCAACGCAGCATAGCAAGGCAATTTGCTGCGCTGTGTTGTGTTATAAGGAGACATCAGAAATGTGCCATATTTACATAGATATGGTGGCGCAGTTCTGCTGCCTTCTAGCGCCAAAGCAGGCCCCCTTGCACCATGGCGCAAGGGAACCTGCTTTATGGGGAGGATTGCTTTTGTGCAGGAAGTGACGCCTGTGCAAAAAACAATCCTTAAAGGCATTTTCCTTTTTCTATGTGTGATGCAAAATGCATCATACATAGAAAAAGGAGGTAACAAGGAGAAATAAAGATATCTTTCCTCGTTACACTTGGGTCTGGGAGGTGTACCATTTTGACACATTCCCAGATTTACTATTCTTTGTAAATCTGGGAATGTGTCAAAATCCTTGGGTAGATGGATGGGAACGCCACTCCTCACCCATGGAATGCCTTCCTGCCGCTAGGTAGCCCAAGGCAGTGAAATGCGTTGCCTTGCATCACCTTGAATTTAGCAAACCTCGCAGAGGCGAGCTAGGTGGCTCTGCTGGCTTAGTAAATCCCACTTAATGGCTTGTGTTGCCTTGTGTGAACACAATGGAGGTCCTTTGTGAATCTGGCCCATGATTCATTTGGGACTGACTTTCTAGTTTATTATGTGACCAATTACGGATGATTATCATCTACTTTCCAGTTATCTTGGTTCAAATTTTGATGTGCTTCTTTAAATTATGTGCTTCTTTAAATAATTAACCAAAACTGTTCTTTTTTCTTTTTATAAAAAAGAACTAAGGGTCACCTGTACAAAAATGTAGATTAGGGATTCTTATCAAATCACAATTAGGAAATTGTAATTCCTCATGTCAAAAAAATTTAAATCTTTCCAGAAGCGGCCCGTGGTGAGAGTGCTGCCGGATGCTGACGTGGGGCAGGGGAGGGGCAGGGTGCATTTGGCGATGCAGCGCGCACAATGAAATTTTCTTTATTTACTTATATGTTTACTCACCTCTAATCGTGCGTAATCTGTAGTTTACTACCCCCCACCATGCCCCTCCCCCTCCCTACGTCAGCTCCCAGCAGCACTCCCACCACGGGCCGCTACTGCATCTTTCAAATTGCGATTCCTAGTGGGTCTTAATTCAACCTACCTCATGAATATTAATGAGGTAGGTTACAGTTGGTGACCAATTAGGAACTTTAGGAATCACAGGGATGGTGGCATTCTGGGTCAGAAGACCACCATGTCTGTTATTGCTTTTTAATAAAGCACTTTTTTGTGTGAAAAATGCAGCCCATTTTCCTTAAATAAAAATGAGCTGCATTTAAAAAAAGAAAATGAAACTTTGCAGTTTCATTTTTTTAAAGTAGGCAGTGGTCTGTGGCGACACTGCCTTCTCTTGACAAACATTTTTTTTCCATTCTCAAAGGGGAAGTGGTTCCATTGGGACCCCTTCCCATTTGTAAATGGATTACCACCTCCTTCAAGGAGTCAGTAAAGTATTAATGTTTTGCAACTGGAATTATGTCGCAAAACATTAATACATCCCATTCAGATTCAGTATTTGAAAGGGATGACCAAAACACACCCCTTCCAAATACCGAATCGCAAACACAAATTGCACATGTAAAAGCATTTTTGCGGTAAGGCATGGCCCAACTGGTACGTTTCTGACTGCAAAAATGAATTGTACATATGGCCCCTTATTAGCGCAGAGAAGTTCTGGAAAGAGACTACTGTGGAATGCTATTCCAGCAAAAATCGTGCCATTACCGAATACCATAAATAGTCAGCAGGGAAAGTATTTTAATCATTGGCATGAGAAAGAAGAACCCTCCAGACTTATTCAAGATGGCTGTCAATCTTTTAAATTATAGCTGCATGACTATACACATTGCTTCTTGTACAGACCACCAGAAAACTAGGGTGAGTTGTGGTTGATAAAATCAGTAGAGTCAACACAAGACAGTGACTATGACCACGTTGTACATATGTTTATGAATGTATATAGTATTTCCATAGTGCAACCTAGCCAAAACGCAGTGGAGTGCTTTACAGGGTAAAAGACAAACATAAGGTCAATGAATGATAGGCGAGGTAATTGGATTGTGGATGGTTAATGCATTGTGATGTAGTGTTCTTAAAAGAGGTGAGTCTTTAAATCTGTCCTAAAAATTGAGCAACACTGAGGTGTTCTTGATGAATACAGGAATATTGTTCCAAATCATAGATCCATAGATGGAAAAGGCTTGCTGCCTATTTTGTTCTTTCTTACGTTTCTTAGTCTCCAGTATGATGGTTTTCCACCTGCGGGTGTGCTGAGAAGTACTAGAGATGGAAAGCTTATCTGCAAGGTAAGTGCAGGTGCTGGTTGTGAAGGCTTTGATGCAGCTGGTTTTGAAACTGTTGCAGCCTGGCAAGAAGAGCCAATGGAGTTCCAGCAGGATAGAGGTGATCTGAGCCCACATTGAATCAGAAGAAATGCTGAATGCTCTATCTAACTTCACCTACGGGTAATACGAAGGGCATCTGCATGCACTTATGCTAATATAACTGTGAACAGGCACTGTTCTCTTTCATAATAGCACAATCCAACACAAAGGCAGGATTTCAGAAGAGTTTATTGATGACGGCCTCCTTTCTTTAGAAAAGGAAATAACATCTGTCAATAAGTTAACATGTGGCCTCTTTGTTCCTCGTGCAAATAGGGCGCAGTTTGGCTTCCATTCTATCACACCGATAGTGCAGCATTTTTGTTACATTGCTCAGCTGTATGATCTGAAGTTGTGGCCTGATGATTTCAATAAAAATGTGATGTTAAAATCTATGTCCATTCTTTCATTCTGTCAATCAAACCATATTTTTCACAGTGCGTGCTGAAATTCCCCAAGCAGAACTGATGAGTCCTCGTGACCTTGAGATCATGGGGAGAACATTCACAAAAGTAAATTCGGTCATAAATGTAGGTTTGTAACCAAAATTAAAATGTTAACACCTGCCAGGAGTCCACAAAGGGGTTCCAGGTGGCTGAAAATCTGTTTATGATTTGTATTTCTCCACCCGAGTGCGGAGAAATCAGAACTTGTAAATCCCAATGAAGGGAATCGAAGTGAGCCTTCCAAGGTGTGTATTTTTGGGGAATGCCCACAAGTATGGACATTTAATGGTATTCCCAAAATCTGTTCAAATCCTTTTCCACTCATAAAATGGTATGAGATTTACCCTAGGAAAGAGCTGGACCAGTCCCCTTTCCAGGATGAGAAGGAGAATGGATCACCCCCGCGTTTGTTGGTAGTGTGCGGGAAAGGCTTTCTACATGACAAGAGATATTTTCCACATTGAGAAAAAATACAAATGTTTGCGTTTTCGCAGAGTGCTGCATCCCACTTGCAAGGGCATCTCTTCTACAAATAACTGCATGGGGAAGGGGAATGGGTACCCTTGCATAAAGTCTTGCTAAATTCCCAGAAGTATGCCAGGAGCCTATGCCCAGTGGAGCTTTCTAAGTATACTTCTGAGAATGTTGCTGAATTCCAAAAAGTGCACCCACATATAGATGTAAATCTACAGAAGCAGAGTTACTAATTTTTCATGAACCAGGCCCCTGGTCTTATTACCAAAGAATGCTTTCTGTATGTTTCTGTCTTTTTCAGTTGTAAACTAATAACCACTGCTCCTTTTTTTTAGAAATGTTTTTTTTGTTTGTTTTTTTAGAATGTTTTAAGGACAAATGTCTAAATAAACTTGTTTCTGAACATGAACCTGAACCACTGCTCCTTGATTGTGCCTAAACCAGCTTATGATACAATGTTTCCAACACAGATTGTACAATTTCGCTATGCCTAGTTTCCACACATTGTTGCTGGATGGTCACTAACAGAACCTAACAAAACAATGATGTAACCATGGCTTGTGAATCATCTCTCCATACATGCTTGTATGAGAAACTGGCCCTCAGTGCACAAATATATTATTTGAATGTAACACATGGAACAAGATTCAGGTTATTTGCACCTTTTCCTTTGCGCATGCTCTGGTTATTGTTAATATTTATAACCAGATCTAGGAATTCCAAAATATTTTAAGAAATGATTGGATGTTTGTTGTTAGCTCAGAAATCAGGAGTCTTCACACTCAGCAAGACTCGCACAGACTGAGGTAATATGCGTTTCACGTCATCTGTTATTTATCTACTTCCTTATTTATTTCAATGTTTTAGCACAGATTTTACTTCAAATGATGTTTAAACAGTTGAAAAATTGTGTAAGACAACGGAACATTCACAGTTTTACATTTGTAGTAGTGGTTATGATTACATTTAAATTGGTGCTTAGCAGTTTTTACTAACATATTTCACTGAAATATCAATACAGCATGTAGTTAGGGAGGATGCCAGTCTGCAAATTTGAATGTGCTTTAGTTCCTAACCATTTAGCCTGAATATTGATATGTCACACTATCATAGATGATGCCAGTGTAACACAGGAGAGCAAAACTTTTGTGAGGAGTGTTCTGTAACAGGAAAGCTAGTCACATAGGCTAGCGTAAGAAGGAGCAATAGTAAATGAAAGAAAGAGAAAAATAGGAGAAAGAGTGGAAAATAAAGAATAGCAGAGTACGGCATCCCCCATCTAAGAAATCATGTTTTCCGTGGATTCCTATTCATAGGACAGTAAAACACGGGACCCCATTCCTCAAGACAGAAGTACTCCCAAACCAGGGGCCCAAACCCCGACCCCTGGAACGACACCTGGTTGCCCCTCGCCCTCGGACACCCGCCCACCCCCACGGACCACACATGCAACCTGGGAATCATCCTGGACTCCGAGCTCAAAATGGACTTTTAGATCAACTCCTTCTCGTCCTCCTGCTTCCACACCCTCCGCCTCCTACGTAAGACCTTCAAATGGATCCCCCTCGAACACAGAAAGACCGTCACTCACACCCTGGGCACCAGCAGACTCGACTACGGCAACGCACTCTATGCTGGAATAAAATAAAACCTCACCCGCAAGCTACAGAACATCCAGAACACCACCGCAAGACTGGTCCTCAACCTGCCAAGACTCTGCCACATCTCGCCGGCACCTGCGCACACACCACTGGCTCCCCATCGAGGCCAGAGTCACCTTCAAGATGCTCATCCACGACACCGGACCAGCATGCCTAAATAGCTGACTCAATTTACACGCACCCCAAAGGGCCCTACGATCAGCCCAGCTCTCCTACGCTGTGGCCCCTCGCATCAGAAAGACCAGATCGGTAGGCAGCTCCTTCTCCTTCCTCGTGGCCAGAGCCTGGAACGCCCTTCCACTCCACCTCTGACGAACAACATCGCTTCCCATCTTCGCAAGAAACCTCAAAACCTGGCTCTTTGACAGACCCCCTCCTTGATGGACTGGATCCTGCACTCCCCCTCACCTCCTCACCCCCAGCACCTTGAGACCCTTACAGGTGAGTAGTTGTGCTTAACAAACGCCTGATTGATTGATTGAAGGTGGGGGGGCAGCATATTCGAGCTTCATGAGTGAATAGTTTAATTTAGAAGTAATTCGTCAGGCACACTTAGAAGGATGTGCATGAAGGGTCTCACATTATATCAGTTACTTTATAATTAGAAAAAGTGAGTTAATCCTGAGAAAATTGTTTTAATCTTCTTCAGGAAAACATTCAGGAGTTTTATCTAATAGTGGGACCGCTTTTCCAGAGCACTGACTTATAAGTCTGAGTCGGTTTTATTTGCAGAGGATGAGACCAAGATATTCACTATTATGTATCATCTACGAGCAAAACCGGCTTCTTGGGTTCTCATTCTGAGGAATCTGGGAAAAGAGTAGTGGTATGCTCATTCCCAGAATTACTGATAATCATAATATTCCACTTAGAAACTTGAGGAGCTCTGTAGATATACAGAATAAACAAAGTAACTGGTCTCACTGGCCCTATGATCCCCTGGCTATTTTTCCTATTTCTAGCCAATTTTCTATTAAAAAATATCACTAGCTTTCAGCTAATGAAATATCAAGTAAAATGTCCAGGTGTAAAGAACCAGGAATGCAATGTTCCAACACCTCTTATAATTCCCATGTCAGCCAGTAACACTAGTTACTAGTCAGATCAGCAATTATTCGGCCTTTGTAATGAAAGCATTGCAGGTTTCACTACATATCTTTGATAAGCCACAGTTAGAGTATGGATGATGATAAAGACGTCCTTGGGGCCAACTACCTCTCCTGTTACCTCGAGTAAGTCCCACACAGCAGGATTGCTGAGACCTGGCAGGAGTCCACACCCCCTTTCTCAACCACTCTGCAAACGTTCCTCCTGGTGCACTACTAGTAGGGGAATGAAGTCCCTTTCGCTGTTGCGGGTCCATGGGGGCCAACTACCCTCCTTTTACCTCCAGCAAGTCCCACACAGTGGGTCTGCTGAGAGGTTTTTAAAGTCCACGCCCCCTTTCTCCTCCACTCTACAAACACACCTCCTGCCATACTGCTGCTTGGGAGAAGAAACCCACTTCAGTCCTGAGGCCCTCAGGAGGCAAGGGGACCTAACGTCCTCAGCAGCAGTGTGCCAGGGAGGTCGCGGTCCCCGAGGCTGTAGTGTGCCGTACAGGTCCCCCACATCACTTTCAACATGTTTGCCCCAGGGAGGTGGCAGTCCCTGGGGTGCAGGGATGCTGCATGGGCACCCCCGCATTAATATATAAACTTGTCCCCGGGACCTGGCCACCCGGGAGCCTATATTTAAGAAAGTGCTTTGTTAAAAAAAAATGTTTTTTATAATTTTGCACCTGATTTGCAGGTTCACCTGTGAGTCTGCAGAAAAACTAATTTAATAATTTGCTTTTCAATCCCGCTGGGTTCATTTGGGACCCCCGCCATATCGCTGGGGGTCCGGTTATTCCTACCCTTCCCGCTTTCCTTTATTTTTTATTTTTTTTATGGGACTAGGCTTCAAGCTGAGTGCCAAGATGGCTGACAACACATCCTGGCTAAAGTGTTGGCAGCCAACTAAATTTTAGTAGGATCTGCAAGTCCACTCAAAGGACTTGTGTCCCCAGAGATCTATATATTTTAACTTTAATTTTTCAGAAACTCCTGAACAGATTTACAACAAATCACAAAAAGCACACTTTCTGGACCAACATCTGGCTTTCTGCCAAATTTTGTGTAATTCTGTTCAGCAGTTCAGGCTGTAGTCGTGTTAAAAAAAAAGAAAAATCCCTTAACATGGGGAAATTGCTTTTTGGGATTCCCCTTTTTTCTTTGTCTCACTGATCACCCCATAAACTTTCAAAACGATTTTCCTATGGAAAATTTGGTCATAACTATAACTACCTACTGGCCGGTATATATATATATATTAGGCTCAAAGAAATTCCCTCGTCTGGCAAAGGAATAGACCGCACTCAGGATGAAGTGGTATACGGTGTTTATTTCCGTATAAAAATCAGCAGGACGTGTTTCGGCTTCGCGCCTTTTTCTTACTAATCAAACGCACACAAAAATCAATCACCATATTTAACCATTTCATACTTAGATTATTTCCGGGTGAAAAAATTACACAATTTCCGGGCCGTGTCATAACCATAGAAGAAGTACCTCGATAAACACAAAATTCATTCGCTCTTGGCGGCCATCTTAAGCTATTAATGAAAATACATATACCACTAGTTGCAATAATTGCAATCAATACTGATGTCAAATTAAACAAGCAAATTAAGCCATGAATGGGCAACGCAAATCACAATGCTTAATGCACAATTATATCCAATGATTCAGAGATACTCGTGTTATTTGATTGTTATATATCCCAGGAGACAACCAGATAATACTATATACATTATGATCAATAAATTCCGATCATTGAAATGTATGTAGCGGATACGTTCCCACTACGTTATCATAAAAATAAATTAAAGATAATAATTCAGTGCTGTAACTATCTTACATATATTGGTTCTATGTAACAGTACATCATGTTACAATAGTGTTCAGGTAACTGTACTCATGGGGGAGATTGACTGTTTAAGCAATGATAAATATCTTGATTCATTAATTTGTGATCACAATAACAATTCATGAAAACATTAGTTTGTTCTGTTAAATATTGTCCTAACTGGACTCAAATAAAGTGGTGATGGCTGTGGAGACACTCATGTATGGATCTACAAGAAAGCACATGATGTTATAATGACGGGGGGATGCACATTGTCAGAATAGAGGAATTAGCACAAATGAATGGCCAATTCCTCTTCTGTATTGAGGCCCAATGGATTCCTAGTTTGTAATTCAATAATATATCTAGATTCCAATTTGCACAAATGAATCTCTCTCTCCCCCACGTTCTTTAGCTGGAACATGATCCAGGCAGAAAAATCTCAGCAAATTACGATTACTTTGGTGCTTATCGGCAAAATGCCTCGCAACCGGATAGGTTGGGTTTCTATGTTCAATTCCCCTTGCGTGTTCAAGTATTCTGCGTTTTCCTGGGTGTATTGTGCTGCCGATATACTGCAAATTGCAAGGGCAAGCTAAGCAGTATACACAGTATGGTGTAGTGCATGTCAGAATTTTTTTAATTTTCTTGCCCTTCAATATGCCTGGTATAGAGTATGTTGATACTTTACTACTGTTTTTACAGGCTTTGCACATGTTACACGGAAAAAACCCAGATAGATGACCTAATCTGGGATGGCGTGATATTGTTTCATAGTGGCTTTGGACTAGGAGGTCTTTTAATGAACGATTACGCTTATATGTTATGCTGGGATGATCAGGTATATCAGTACCGATAACAATGTCAGATTTTAGAAGGTGCCAATTTCTTGATAGAATATGTTGCAGTCTTTCCGAATCTCTGGTGAAAGTAGTTATGAAACGAAAAGTATTCTCAGTTTTTTCCAAAGGCTTTATTTTATCTTTGAGAAGACATGACCTGGGGATCTTTATTACTTTTTCAAGATTTTTCATTAACAGTTGATTTTTATAGCCTCTTACTTTAAACATTTCAATGGATTCATAGGCTGCTGTTAAAAAATCCTCATCGTTTGAACAATTTCTCTTGAGTCTTAGTAATTCCCCATATGGGATACTATTTTTAAGAGATTTAGAATGGCTGCTATTGGCTTCTAAAATGGAGTTCCCAGCTGTGGTTTTACGAAATAAGGAAGTGCACATTTTTCCTTCATTTATAAAGACTTTGAGATCTAGAAAATCAACCTCTTTGTCACTTATGTGGCCACTAAAGTGCAAATTCACTGTGTTGCGATTAAGATTTGCAATATATGTTTCGGCATCTCTTGTGGTTCCTTTCCAAAAAATGAAAAGGTCATCGATATATCGGTACCATCCGATAATCAAAGTGACCCACTGGTTATTCTCATCAGCCCAGGCCACCTGCTTGTCCCACCAGCCTATGAACAAGTTCGCATAGCTAGGGGCGAAGCAGGTGCCCATTGACGTGCCTTTAATCTGTCTGTAATGTTGTTTTTGAAAAAGAAAAATATTGTTAGTTAAGCAAAAACTTGGAAATTCAATGAGCATGATATTATGTTGCAGATATTTCAAAGATCGACTCTTGAGGAAATATTTGACTGCATTGATTCCATCCTGATGCGAGATACATGTGTAAAGACCTGTGACATCTAAAACAATCATGAGCATATCTGATTCCCAGTGTGAGAAATGGTCCTTATAAAGTCTGTGGTGTCTCGGATGTATGATGGCAATGTTTTAACAAAATCAATTAGAAAAAAGTCCAAATACTGAGACATTGCTTCTGTGAGGCTGCCTTTAGATGAGATTATGGGTCTGCCTGGTGGTTTTAGTGAATCTTTATGTACTTTAGGCAGATGATAGAATGTTGGAGTTACTGGTTGTTGGCAGCTTAAAAATGTATGTTCGTTGTTATCCAACATTCCTAATGTGGACCATTTGTCTAATAGCTCATGATATTCAGCAATACTTTTGACATGTTCATCTTTAGTTATTTTATTGTAGCAGGTGATGTCATTTAGTTGTCTTAGGGCCTCAGTGCAATAAAAGTCTCTGGTCATAAGTACGATATTCCCTCCTTTATGAGAAGGTTTACATACTAAATTTGTATCAGTTCTTAAACTTTCTAGCATCCAGTTGTTGATCTCTTGAAAGATTCGGTTTCTTATATTTCAATTTAGGTGGATTAGTTCTCATTTTCAATAGGTCACTTTTGAATGTTTCCTCAAATGTGTCTATGGCGTCATGAGGTAAATTTGGTACAAATGCTGAGCGTGGTTTAAACTGAGTCTTGGCTCTTTTCTGAGTGATGCCAAAGCTTTCAGCAGATGCTATCGCGCTTATTTCTTGTTCTTGTGTACTTAGAGTCTTTTGACTTGTAAGTGTCTGTAACACTTGTAGGTCTTCTTCCACTAAATTGTCCGTTGATCTGCCATTGCCTACATTATTATTAATGTTGCTAGGTGTATTCCTCATTTTATGAAACTTGTGAAGTTTTAATTTTCTTGTAAAGAGGAATAAATCAATTCTAGTCTGAGTAAACTCAAGATTTCGTGATGGACAGAATGACAGTCCTTTCTTGAGAACAGTTTCTTCATGTATAGTCAATTTGCATGGTGTTAAATTGACAATGGTGAGATCATCAGCTGAAATTATCTTCTGTTGCCCCTTTTGCTGCACGTGTGTGAGGCTATTCCTTGATATTCTTCTGTTGAAGCCCCCTCTGCGCGTCTTTCTTGTCTTTTTTCCGGTGGTTTGCCTCTTGATCCTCTCTGCCAAGTTTGTCGCATTAGTTGAAACTCCTCGCAAAAATGGAACTGTGTAGACTGTTGGTCTGGTGGTATTACCCTTTCTTCACCAGATTGTTCAGTATCTGTTGTGACATTTGACTCTGATGTTGGTTCTGTATTTTGATTTATCACAGTTTTCTTATTTGTGGAGCCTCTTAGTGCTTTGCACGGTGCATCAAATTTGCGCGCAAATGTGAGAATGTGTCTTTGTTCGTAGTCCCGTGCATCTCTTTGAAATTTCATTTGTTTACGCCTTCTAATTTTGTCCTCATATGCGAGTAGCCTCTTTTTCATGCTTTCCCGCAGCTCATCTTTAGATTTAGTGTCCGGATCCTATGCTATCAATGCCTCTAGTTCTTCAATGTCTTTTTGGCATTTAGCTCTGTCATTCCATGCAAACTTTAAAAAAAATTTCAGCATGCCGCCTAACATCTCGACGGTATAGCTTGCCCATTCGTCTAGTAGTAGTGGGTCCGGATTTTCGTATGCGGGGACTGTGTAGATGCGGAGACCGTGTGGAATACGCTGTACTTCTAAATAATTTTGAAGCGAAGTCGCTTCCCACCATTTACGAATTTCACGTTCAAAAAGTCTTTCCAGTTTCACAAATAAAGATTTTAGAGTTCCTTGTAGGTTAGTAGTTGTGCTGCTTGTAGAGCCATTTGGTCTAGATTCTGACTTAAATATCTCAGCCGCAGGCTCGCGACGTGCTTCATCTGAGTACATTCTGAGTGAGTACTTTTTTAAAACTTGCATGCGTTTTGCTGCAAATAAAGCTGACACTTCACCTTTAACACTCCTGCCGTATTTTAACATGCACTTAGCGGTATGCGGAAGAGAAATCTCTGTAATGAGAGAAAAGGAAACGAGGACATGTGTGTCCTCCGACTCACCAGTCTTCGTCACCGCCTCTCAATCTTCAGTACTTTCGTTCTGGTTCATAACGGCGGTGCTCAGGCGACATTGGTTCAACGCAGAGAGTCCATCAGTAGTCGCCGGGTAGCACTCTGGAGCGGGTGCCGGTCTCAAGTCCGTGGCGATGGTACCCCGGAAATTATATTAGGCTCAAAGAAATTCCCTAGTCTGGCAAAAGAATAGACGGTACTCAGGATGAAGTGGTATACGGTGTTTATTTCCGTATAAAAATCAGCAGGACGCAATTCGGCTTCGCGCCTTTTTCTTACTAATCAAACGCACACAAAAATCAATCGCCATATTTAACCATTTCATACTTAGATAATTTCTGGGTGAAAAAATTACACAATTTCCGGCCGTGCCATAAACATAGAAGAAGTACCTCGATAAACACAAAATTAATTCGCTCTTGGCGGCCATCTTAAGCTAGTAATGAAAATACATATACCACTAGTTGCAATAATTGCAATCAATGCTGATGTCAAATAAAACAAGCAAATTAATATATAATTTATATATATGTCCAAAACCCCTCGAGCCTGCCAAAGGAAGAGGCCACACGGGGAATCCAGGTAAGAGATTTATTGGACAGCAGAAAAGGCGTGATGCATTTCGGCCGTGTGGCCTTCCTCAGACACCGCTGCTCACCAAGAACATAGTCACGCCTCCACGTTTGAATGGTACTGCAGTCTCCCATTGGTGAGAGCACCCTCCATCCCCAGTCATGTGCTCGCCCACCAAGTGCAGCGCTGTAAGAACTGCAACTCCCAAAATGCTTCATTTTCGGCCAGGTGTTGCGTGGGGAAATAAAGTTGAAACCAATGTGGCTGGTGTACTTCAGGGCAAGGCGCGGTGAACCCGGTTATGATATATATATATATATATATATATATATATATATATATATCTACAGCAAAGTTTGCCTGTTGAGAAGAAAGCCGCACTACAGGTAAGGTTATGCCAAACCATCATTTATTGAAGGATGCTGCGATGATTTCAGCTGGAACAGCACAAGGTATTCGTCCAGAGCCTGACGCGTTTCGTGTGATACACTTCCTCAGAGGCGTGGACTTGCAAATTCAAAGGCACGGCAATTTTGGCGATGTTTTATCTTACTTTCCCCGCCCTGAGTGGGCGTAGCCACTCCCGTGGCTTTCTGGTCTTGGTAGTGCCATTTCTTGCTTCAGTGAGCTGACATGCCGTTGGTGCAAAATAAAGTTAAATGATACCGCAGTGGGTTTGTGAAGTCAGCCTCAATACTTCGCTGCATTCCTTGCCCTTCAACAACAGGCACCTGCTCCATTAACAGCGGCATCGGTTGGCGTCGCTGCAGGAATGCAAACTGCATCAGGGCGTTCTCCGTGGCTCAGGCGGGGCCACTAACATCTACAGCAAAGTTTGCCTGTTGAGAAGAAAGCCGCACTACAGGTAAGGTTATGCCAAACCATCATTTATTGAAGGCTGCTGCGAGGAATTCAGCTGGAACAGCACAAGGTATTCGTCCTGAGCCTGACGCGTTTCGTGTGATACACTTCCTCAGAGGCGTGGACTTGCAAATTCAAAGGCACGGCAATTTTGGCGATGTTTTATCTTACTTTCCCCGCCCTGAGTGGGCGTAGCCACTCCCGTGACTTTCTGGTCTTGGTAGTGCCATTTCTTGCTTCAGTGAGCTGACATGCCGTTGGTGCAAAATAAAGTTAAATGATACCGCAGTGGGTTTGTGAAGTCAGCCTCAATACTTCGCTGCATTCCTTGCCCTTCAACAACAGGCACCTGCTCCATTAACAGCGGCGTCGGTTGGCGTCGCTGCAGGAATGCAAACTGCATCAGGGCGTTCTCCGTGGCTCAGGCGGGGCCACTAACATCTACAGCAAAGTTTGCCTGTTGAGAAGAAAGCCGCACTACAGGTAAGGTTATGCCAAACCATCATTTATTGAAGGATGCTGCGAGGATTTCAGCTGGAACAGCACAAGGTATTCGTCCAGAGCCTGACGCGTTTCGTGTGATACACTTCCTCAGAGGCGTGGACTTGCAAATTCAAAGGCACGGCAATTTTGGCGATGTTTTATCTTACTTTCCCCGCCCTGAGTGGGCGTAGCCACTCCCGTGGCTTTCTGGTCTTGGTAGTGCCATTTCTTGCTTCAGTGAGCTGACATGCCGTTGGTGCAAAATAAAGTTAAATGATACCGCAGTGGGTTTGTGAAGTCAGCCTCAATACTTCGCTGCATTCCTTGCCCTTCAACAACAGGCACCTGCTCCATTAACAGCGGCGTCGGTTGGCGTCGCTGCAGGAATGCAAACTGCATCAGGGCGTTTTCCGTGGCTCAGGCGGGGCCACTAACATCTACAGCAAAGTTTGCCTGTTGAGAAGAAAGCCGCACTACAGGTAAGGTTATGCCAAACCATCATTTATTGAAGGATGCTGCGAGGGTTTCAGCTGGAACAGCACAAGGTATTCGTCCAGAGCCTGACGCGTTTCGTGTGATACACTTCCTCAGAGGCGTGGACTTGCAAATTCAAAGGCACGGCAATTTTGGCGATGTTTTATCTTACTTTCCCCGCCCTGAGTGGGCGTAGCCACTCCCGTGGCTTTCTGGTCTTGGTAGTGCCATTTCTTGCTTCAGTGAGCTGACATGCCGTTGGTGCAAAATAAAGTTAAATGATACCGCAGTGGGTTTGTGAAGTCAGCCTCAATACTTCGCTGCATTCCTTGCCCTTCAACAACAGGCACCTGCTCCATTAACAGCGGCGTCGGTTGGCGTCGCTGCAGGAATGCAAACTGCATCAGGGCGTTCTCCGTGGCTCAGGCGGGGCCACTAACATCTACAGCAAAGTTTGCCTGTTGAGAAGAAAGCCGCACTACAGGTAAGGTTATGCCAAACCATCATTTATTGAAGGCTGCTGCGAGGATTTCAGCTGGAACAGCACAAGGTATTCGTCCAGAGCCTGACGCGTTTCGTGTGATACACTTCCTCAGAGGCGTGGACTTGCAAATTCAAAGGCACGGCAATTTTGGCGATGTTTTATCTTACTTTCCCCGCCCTGAGTGGGCGTAGCCACTCCCGTGGCTTTCTGGTCTTGGTAGTGCCATTTCTTGCTTCAGTGAGCTGACATGCCGTTGGTGCAAAATAAAGTTAAATGATACCGCAGTGGGTTTGTGAAGTCAGCCTCAATACTTCGCTGCATTCCTTGCCCTTCAACAACAGGCACCTGCTCCATTAACAGCGGCGTCGGTTGGCGTCGCTGCAGGAATGCAAACTGCATCAGGGCGTTCTCCGTGGCTCAGGCGGGGCCACTAACATCTACAGCAAAGTTTGCCTGTTGAGAAGAAAGCCGCACTACAGGTAAGGTTATGCCAAACCATCATTTATTGAAGGATGCTGCGAGGATTTCAGCTGGAACAGCACAAGGTATTCGTCCAGAGCCTGACGCGTTTCGTGTGATACACTTCCTCAGAGGCGTGGACTTGCAAATTCAAAGGCACGGCAATTTTGGCGATGTTTTATCTTACTTTCCCCGCCCTGAGTGGGCGTAGCCACTCCCGTGGCTTTCTGGTCTTGGTAGTGCCATTTCTTGCTTCAGTGAGCTGACATGCCGTTGGTGCAAAATAAAGTTAAATGATACCGCAGTGGGTTTGTGAAGTCAGCCTCAATACTTCGCTGCATTCCTTGCCCTTCAACAACAGGCACCTGCTCCATTAACAACGGCGTCGGTTGGCGTCGCTGCATGAATGCAAACTGCATCAGGGCGTTCTCCGTGGCTCAGGCGGGGCCACTAACATCTACAGCAAAGTTTGCCTGTTGAGAAGAATGCCGCACTACAGGTAAGGTTATGCCAAACCATCATTTATTGGTTGTGGTCTAGTTACAGCGCCAACCGGCGTTGCAGCGAGAAAAACAAGTCAGCTGATTGCGGGATTGTAAGAGGCAATTTGAACGGCAGGACAAGTTATCGCAACCCACTGGGGTTTCATTTGCATTAAGAGACAGCACTCGCATGGCAACTCACTAGAGTAAGATGAAGGACACTACAGTTACCAGCAGGCCATGCAGTTGGCCACGCCCAACCGGGCGGTGACTTCTACAAATTTCAGGTGTCTACAAATTGCCGTGACAAGTATCTGCCATTTGCCTGCAGCCCATGATGAAGTACGGACAGTACGAAACGCGTCGGCAGCATCACATTGTGCGGAACTTTTTCCTAGCTGTTTCCTTTGGTTTCCTGCAATAAATAGAAAGCCTAATCAAAATCGACTTGTTGGTGGTTCCCTTACAACAGGCAAACTTGTGTTGGATGTTATTGCGGCCCCGCCTGAGTCGCTGAGGGAGCTCCGCCATGCCTCGGTGTGGTCTAGTTACAGCGCCAACCGGCGTTGCAGCGAGAAAAACAAGTCAGCTGATTGCGGGATTGTAAGAGGCAATTTGAACGGCAGGACAAGTTATCGCAACCCACTGGGGTTTCATTTGCATTAAGAGACAGCACTCGCATGGCAACTCACTAGAGTAAGATGAAGGACACTACAGTTACCAGCAGGCCATGCAGTTGGCCACGCCCAACCGGGCGGTGACTTCTACAAATTTCAGGTGTCTACAAATTGCCGTGACAAGTATCTGCCATTTGCCTGCAGCCCATGATGAAGTACGGACAGTACGAAACGCGTCGGCAGCATCACATTGTGCGGAACTTTTTCCTAGCTGTTTCCTTTGGTTTCCTGCAATAAATAGAAAGCCTAATCAAAATCGACTTGTTGGTGGTTCCCTTACAACAGGCAAACTTGTGTTGGATGTTATTGCGGCCCCGCCTGAGTCGCTGAGGGAGCTCCGCCATGCCTCGGTGTGGTCTAGTTACAGCGCCAACCGGCGTTGCAGCGAGAAAAACAAGTCAGCTGATTGCGGGATTGTAAGAGGCAATTTGAATGGCAGGACAAGTTATCGCAACCCACTGGGGTTTCATTTGCATTAAGAGACAGCACTCGCATGGCAACTCACTAGAGTAAGATGAAGGACACTACAGTTACCAGCAGGCCATGCAGTTGGCCACGCCCAACCGGGCGGTGACTTCTACAAATTTCAGGTGTCTACAAATTGCCGTGACAAGTATCTGCCATTTGCCTGCAGCCCATGATGAAGTACGGACAGTACGAAACGCGTCGGCAGCATCACATTGTGCGGAACTTTTTCCTAGCTGTTTCCTTTGGTTTCCTGCAATAAATAGAAAGCCTAATCAAAATCGACTTGTTGGTGGTTCCCTTACAACAGGCAAACTTGTGTTGGATGTTATTGCGGCCCCGCCTGAGTCGCTGAGGGAGCTCCGCCATGCCTCGGTGTGGTCTAGTTACAGCGCCAACCGGCGTTGCAGCGAGAAAAACAAGTCAGCTGATTGCGGGATTGTAAGAGGCAATTTGAACGGCAGGACAAGTTATCGCAACCCACTGGGGTTTCATTTGCATTAAGAGACAGCACTCGCATGGCAACTCACTAGAGTAAGATGAAGGACACTACAGTTACCAGCAGGCCATGCAGTTGGCCACGCCCAACCGGGCGGTGACTTCTACAAATTTCAGGTGTCTACAAATTGCCGTGACAAGTATCTGCCATTTGCCTGCAGCCCATGATGAAGTACGGACAGTACGAAACGCGTCGGCAGCATCACATTGTGCGGAACTTTTTCCTAGCTGTTTCCTTTGGTTTCCTGCAATAAATAGAAAGCCTAATCAAAATCGACTTGTTGGTGGTTCCCTTACAACAGGCAAACTTGTGTTGGATGTTATTGCGGCCCCGCCTGAGTCGCTGAGGGAGCTCCGCCATGCCTCGGTGTGGTCTAGTTACAGCGCCAACCGGCGTTGCAGCGAGAAAAACAAGTCAGCTGATTGCGGGATTGTAAGAGGCAATTTGAATGGCAGGACAAGTTATCGCAACCCACTGGGGTTTCATTTGCATTAAGAGACAGCACTCGCATGGCAACTCACTAGAGTAAGATGAAGGACACTACAGTTACCAGCAGGCCATGCAGTTGGCCACGCCCAACCGGGCGGTGACTTCTACAAATTTCAGGTGTCTACAAATTGCCGTGACAAGTATCTGCCATTTGCCTGCAGCCCATGATGAAGTACGGACAGTACGAAACGCGTCGGCAGCATCACATTGTGCGGAACATTTTCCTAGCTGTTTCCTTTGGTTTCCTGCAATAAATAGAAAGCCTAATCAAAATCGACTTGTTGGTGGTTCCCTTACAACAGGCAAACTTGTGTTGGATGTTATTGCGGCCCCGCCTGAGTCGCTGAGGGAGCTCCGCCATGCCTCGGTGTGGTCTAGTTACAGCGCCAACCGGCGTTGCAGCGAGAAAAACAAGTCAGCTGATTGCGGGATTGTAAGAGGCAATTTGAACGGCAGGACAAGTTATCGCAACCCACTGGGGTTTCATTTGCATTAAGAGACAGCACTCGCATGGCAACTCACTAGAGTAAGATGAAGGACACTACAGTTACCAGCAGGCCATGCAGTTGGCCACGCCCAACCGGGCGGTGACTTCTACAAATTTCAGGTGTCTACAAATTGCCGTGACAAGTATCTGCCATTTACCTGCAGCCCATGATGAAGTACGGACAGTGTTGTAAATTAAAACAACGATGTGATTAAGCATTTACTAAAGACATTAGTTCCTTTCCGTTAGAGCATGTTTTCTCTGTTATGTTGACCGAAGTTCGGACTCCATTTTGTATTGTCATACCTCCACGTGTTCACCACGAGAAGAGTCCAACCTCTGTGTTAGTTGCTCTTGTAATCTGCCCAGTAACAGTCTATAAATAGCTCCTTTGTCCATCTGCTACATGCCCAGACTTGACCACATCTGTTATCAGTTAGCCTTGCTTGACCATGTTTTCGCGGGCTCAAGGAGTGTGTTAGCTCCGCCCACATATTGATTCAGTATCGAAAATGACCATAAATGGTAATGTTCTTCGACCTCATGTTGTATCCACCCACTTATGAGCCTCTCTATTGTGTATAAAAGGGGACCATGTACGTAAGTTCCGTGTGCTACTCTATGCAATACTGAAGAGTGTTGTGTGGATTGTAGGACCACCCTTAAGGGTTAATAAATGCTATCTTTGTACTTTGCAGTTTCCGTGCCAACTTCCTTATAGATTCCATTACAGGAGAGCGAACCCTTGTGTCCTGCAGGCCTAGCTGGGGCCTGTATTCATCAATTGGCGCCCGTCACGTGGGGCTCATCGGCGACTCGGATGCTCGAAGGACTGGTCGCGACGAAGGTGAGGAGTTTGGCCGGGGACGTGATCACTGCCAGCGGCGTCTTAGCCCTGGCATCCCGAGGTTTTTCTTCCTTCCCTTCCGAGCTGACCGTCTGGGTGGCACCGGTCCTCGACTGAGACCTCTTCTGTCGGTCCTGCCGTGAGAGCCAATTGGGCGATTTTGGAGCTTGGCAGTTGGAATCTGGACTCTTGATTGGTAAGAACCGTTGTACGGTACTTGCTCCGAGTTTTTGAAGCCTGGTCTGGCTATTTGAGTTTGGTTTGTGATGACTAGTCATATTTTGTATTTGTCTTTGTGAAAATATATGCGTTGCAACACATATAGGCAGGTAATGTGGAGAGATTTCTCCGGAGCTGTGTAACTTTGAACGGCGCAACGATTAAGTGCCATTTTCTCTATAATATTGCATATTTTGCATTATTCCTGAGCATGCCTGCTTTTAGCGCACTCCGTAAGTGGTGTTGCTGTTTTGGAAACCGGTTGAACCTCGAGGAATCTGCTCCAGCTCCCCCAGAGGGGACTCCTAATAGGGATATGTGTGTGAAGCATGGTCTTTCTTCCATAATGTACAGCACAGTATGGAGGAAATATACTAAAAAAGATCCTGAGTTACGATGGCCTTTGTATGGATCGTTTGATATACGTAAGATTGAGTATGTGGAACAGTGTATGTGTAAGCGGCGTGCTCGTCAGGATATGTTTGAGTGTGTACGGTTGTGGGTGAAGGAAGTGCGTGAGCGAGAGAAGCGTGAGAAAGCGCTGTTTGATAAAGAACAACGGAAGAATGATCATGTGCGAGCCCAGGAAGCGAAGCGTCGGGAAGACAGAGAACAGACAGAGAGACAAGAGAAAGAGCGTAGGCTGCAAGTCTCGGGTCAATATGCTGTTCGGCAGCCACTTTATCCTGTCCTTAATAATCTTGATGATGATTTTTATTTACTAGATCGCTCTCCGCCCCCTTATGTTGGCGCATCTGCTCCGAGGCCACAAGATTCCGTCCCGGGTCCGGGTAAGGTAGATACGCGGTCCATGTTATCGGCTGAGCATATGGCTGAGCTTCGGCAAATTTCCTTCCGTGCACTTAAGGGCAAGGTGTCCGTGGATGAATTGTTCCATACTTGGGGGCCGTGGCAGGATAGAGAGAGATTGTATTTTTTGAGTCATTTCGCTGAGGAAGTGATTGCTGCTTTTCGGAAATATTCTAGTGTCTTTGAGCCTGAAGAAGTGACATCGGATGCTAAAGCATTGCATGATGGTGTTTTTTCTCCCTCTAAGGCTCCTGATACGGCTCGGCGGCTATTCGCCTTGCGGGACGCGGTGCTGGCCCATAAAGAAAAAGCGCGCCAACGAGCAGGGGAGGAGACGCAGTCGGATTCGTGTCCCGCAGAAGGCCACTCATCCACTTCTCAATCAGATAAGAGCGATCTAGTGCATGCTAAGCCAATGCGCGAGGCGGCGCCTTTGTATGTTCCTCCTAAAGGAGCGGGGACTAGCTCGGACATTACCTCCGCCGATGCTAAGGGATATTTTGTGTATAATTGGGTTTATACTCCGTGGCATAGAGCTGATGTTATGGCATTAAAGAATGCGCTGCCTGACCCCCGCAAGAATCCAGCGGCCTTCTACGAAGAAGTCGAGGGGGCCTTGAATTCCTGCGTTATGACCTTAGCAGATATAGACCTGTTCTTTGGCCTTATTTTACCACCGGATATGTGGCGATCTGTCCGAAAGGTAGATGATACAGTTGCCTTCAAGGCCCGGTGGTCTGAGCTTGAGGATGAGGATAGGGAACGGAAGCCCGCACAGAAACCTCCCCAGAGTATTTTAGATCTCCCTGCTGCTATTGTGGCTAAGTTGAAAACAATTATCCCCCCTAAAAAGATTGACTGGAATATGTTAGCTGCATGTAAACAGAAAGTTGACGAGTCAGTTGCGGACTTCTTTACGCGCTTTGAGGAGACGTTTCATGATTTTAGTGGCCAGTCGCTTACTGACGATACGGGCCGCCACCTTTTTGCGGATAAATATGTGGCTAATCTGCTGCCGGCAGTTGCGGCCCGTTTAAAAGCGAGTGAGAGTTCTTGGTCCTCCGCGACCCCAACGGCTCTCCTGACTATCGCTCAGTATTATGAGCGTCAGGAGCAAGAAGCGAAGGGCCAGGAGGAGAGGAAATCGAAAGATCTCAAGACGAAGGTGATGTTGGCACAAGTGTATGGCCCGCCCCGACGGGGTGTTAACAGAGGTAGGGGAGGATCTTATGGTCCTCCCTCGGGCCGCTCTGATTTGAATAGGAACCAGTGTGCGTATTGTAAGCAATCGGGCCATTGGGCCAGGGATTGCCCAGTGTTGCGTGCTTCGCGTCAGGGACATATTTCGGGTGGCCCGAGAGGTAGAGGGGGTTTCTCGAACTTTAGGGGGAACTCTAACGATAATGCTCGTTTCGATCCTGCTGAGCAGCACCGAGACAGATCAAATGTTTTCGATCGCCAGCATCAGTATCACGTGTCGGAGATTGACCGATCGGGGTATCATGATTCTCAGCATGCATAGGAATGCGTTGGATGGGGGTTCGAATCAGTTGAGGTGCCGGTCGATCAGAAGGGTCCTTATGTATCGGCTGAGGTTTTAGGCTCTACTGATCAGTTCCTAGTGGATACAGGAGCGACACGTAGTGCACTGTCTCAGCAATTGGTTCCGGGGGCTCCCCCATCCGGCTTAATGGTCACATCGGTAGGGTTTGACGGTACACTCTCCCGAAGCCCTCTTTCGCAGCACCTCATGTTTAAGGTTGATTCTTTTTCTGCACCCTGTCCGTTTCTGCTTGCCCCGTACACACCGGACAACATTATGGGTCTTGATATGTTAAAGTATTTTAGGGGTACGATCCGCTGCTCCCCTGCTGGTGTGCGGGTAATATTGAATGACAATTACCCCCGATCTGAACGGATGTGTGCGATGTCAGAGGATGCGCTGTTAGCTACCCTCCCTCGTGCTTTGTGGGCAACGTCGGATACTGATGTGGGACAAATGGTGATTCCACCGGTCCACATTAGTGTCCAGGAGGGGGCGGTGTTACCACGCCTCCCACAGTACCGTATTTCCCAGGAGGGTGAGGAGGCTCTCATACAGATAGTGCAGGATTTGATGGCGGTAGGGGTAGTGGAGGAAGTCCCCTACAACATTTGTAACAGTCCGATTCTCCCCATTCTGAAAAAGGACACGGATGCTAAGGTTTATCGGTTTATAATTGATTTACGAGAAGTGAACAAGATCGTGATACCTCAGTACCCAGTGGTTTCCGATATCACGACATTGCTTACCTTGGTCCCGCCTACGGCGACCATGTTCTCAGTGATCGATTTGAAGAATGCCTTCTTTTCCATTCCCATTCACCCTGATAGCCGCTATCTTTTTGGGTTTACATTAAGTAATAGATCTTATCGTTTTTGTAGGATCCCCCAGGGCTACACAGAAAGCCCTAGCATTTACAGTCAGGCTTTGAAAAGACAATTGGATTCCTTTGTTCTGCTCGAGGGGGTCGCCCTCATTCAATATGTCGATGACATCTTGCTGGCGGCTGACACCCTGGAGTTGTGTGAAAAAAGTACGTTATCCTTACTTTCCTTTTTAGCATCCCACAATCATAAAGTATCTAGGAAGAAATTGCAATTCTGTAGACCAAAGGTGACTTATTTGGGTCACCTTTTGTCTAAGGAGGGGCGTGCACTCACACCGGATCGTATCCAAGTAATTTTGGACACACCGAGACCGTCCACACAGAAGGATGTGCGTGCGTTTCTGGGCCTTGTTTCTTTTTGTAGACAGTGGATATTGGGGTTTTCACACATAGCTAAGCCATTGTTAGCCCTCTTGACAAAGGACACGCCTATCCCAATCCCTTGGTCAGATGAGTGTGATACTGCTTTTCAGCAACTACGACAGGCCCTTTGTTCAGCACCAGTGTTAGGGACCCCTGATTATGCAAAACCCTTTTCGTTGTATGTGCATGAGAAAGATGGATGTGCATTGTCAGTTTTAGTGCAGATGCACGGCGATAAGCAGCGCCCTTGTGCATATTTTTCGGCTGTACTTGATCCTGTCGCCCGAGCATTACCAGGGTGTTTTCGCTCGGTTGCGGCGACAGCTGTGTCAATACGCCAAAGTGAGGGAATTGTGTCATCTCATAAGTTGTTGGTATTAGTCCCCCATGCTGTCGATGCCCTGCTCAATCAAACGAAGACGCAGCATTTGACCAGCGCCCGTTTAACGGGATATGAGTTGACGCTTTTGGCTCCTCATATTACGTTAAAAAGGTGCGTAACGTTAAACCCGGCAACATTGTTGCCATACCCCGAAACCCAGCCTGAGGCGCGGAAAGCGCATGATTGTATTCTCGTGACTGAGGAACAAACAAAGGGTCGTATTGATCTCCAGGATACGCCCTTTTCAGATGTAGATGGAGAACTGTGGGTGGATGGATCCTGCCTGAAGCTACCAGATGGTACGACTTCAGAAGCGTATGCGATTACCACATTGCAAACGATAGTGGAGACAGCACGCATACCACAGAAATCAGCACAAGCAGCGGAACTGATAGCATTAACACGAGCATGTGAGCTCAGTACAGGATTATGTGTGAATGTTTATACAGATAGCCGCTATGCCTTCGGAGTAGCGCATGACTTCGGCCTACTCTGGAAGGAGAGAGGGTTTTTGACGTCACATGGAGTACAGATAATGCATGGAGAGTTACAGGCACATGCATCATCATAGGGTTTTGCGATTCCTTAATAGCGATTATTAAGGAATCGCAATTAAGGAATAGCAAAACCCTATGCATGTAGGAATCGCTAAAGAAATAGCGATTCCCACAAATTCCTTAATTGCGACTAGCAAATTGCGAGTCGCAATTAAGGAATGTCTTCCCATTCATTCCTATGGGCCTCCAGGCCCATAGGAATGAATTAGAGATTGCGGGAGCAATTTGCGAGTACCAGTAGGTACTCGCAAATTGCTCCCGCAATTTCGATGGTGCAAGGGTGTCAAAATGACACCCTATTGCACCCATGTATGTTCACTCTGCACAAATGTTGCATACACACATGCTCTAAGGGCATGTGTGTGGGCAACATGAAACTTAGAAAAATGCAAATAAGTGCATTTTTCTAAGTTTTCGCAAATTACCATTAGGTCCAGCCTCATGGTAATTTGCTCACGCTAATAGCGAAATCGCTATTTTTTAAACTGTAATGCATTGCATTTAAGGAATCTCAATTAGGGATTCCTTAAATGCAATCGCTATTTAAGGAATCCCAATTTTGAGATTCCTTAAATAGCGATTTTTGCATTTGGGATGATGCATCCCAAATGCAAAAATACCGGGAGCAAAGGGTCAGATTCTGAGAATCTGCCCGTTTGCGACCGGTATTTTACTTGATGCATGTGCCTATTAGTTCATAATCTCTTAACTGCGCTGACATACCCAAAGAAAATCGCCATCGTTAAATGTAGCGCCCATAGGAAAGTAGTTGATAAAGTTGGAGAAGGGAATGCGTTAGCGGACCGAGTAGCACGGGAGACTGCGATGCAGCCCGGTACTACTGCCATGTATGTAGTAAAGTCACAGGTGGAAAGATGGCATGATGCAAAGGAGGAAGTGCGGGAAATGCAAAGGACCGCTTCTGACAAAGAGCGGGAACAATGGGCTAGTGAGGGAGAACTGGATGACGAGGGCTGCTGGAGAAATAAGCAGATGGATAGATGGAAATTACCCACGGCTTTTGTACAACCTATGGTTCAGATGGCACATGGGCTAGCACATGTTGGAGCTTCCGCAATTGTGAAATTGCTTACCCAAGTCTGGGAGCATCCAGAGATTGCTAGCACAGCAAAGAGGGTGGTGCAGACCTGTATGATCTGCCTGAGGTATAACCCAGGAAAGGGTACTCGAACTCCAGCAGGAGGATTTGTGACACCTACTGCACCCTTCGAGGTTTTGCAGATGGATTACATCCAGCTTGAGCGCTGTAACAATCTGAAGTATGTTCTAGTAGTGGTCTGCGCTTTCAGCAAATGGGTTGAAGCGTACCCTACGAAAGACAATACTGCAACGACTACTGCGAAGTTGCTGCTGAAAGAGTTCTTCCCTCGATATGGCGTCTGTAGACTTCTGTGGAGTGATAATGGGCCTCACTTTGTAGCGGATGTTATAAAGTACGTCTTGAAGGGCCTGGGCATCACCCAGAAGTTTCACGCGGTATTCCACCCTCAGTCTGCAGGACTAGTCGAGAAGTATAATGGTACACTGAAGCTCAAGATCGCTAAAATTCAAGCTTCGACGTCCTTGACTTGGCCAGACGCTCTGCCACTGGCGTTATTGTCAATTAGATCGGTACCGCACTCCCGAACTGGCCTTACACCGTACGAGATTGTTTTCGGACGCCCAATGAATATTTGGGGTCCACCAAAACCTAAGGCTGTGTATGATGTACCTTGTGTAATGATGAACGATTATCTGGCACAGTTAACGGATAACTTGGTTTCTATTCATCAACAGGTCCGAGAGGCGCTCCCTGATCGGTCTACCGGTGAAGGACATGGTCTCCGACCTGGGGACCACGTGATGGTGAAAATATTTGATAGAACAAACAGCTTGGAACCGAGATGGGTGGGCCCTGAGCAAGTCCTCCTCGCAACGAGGACGGCTGTGCGAGTCTCCAACAGAAAGAATTGGATCCATTCCCTACACTGTAGGAAGGTGCCGCCCGGATTGGTGGAACCTGCCGTGCTGACCGATCAACGAGAAATCTTGGCTGCAGAGACAGACCGTGCTGCGGAGCCAAACGCCACTGAGGAGCTCTTTCCGGACCACGCGACTCCTGGAGGAAGGCGATATCATCTTCGACCAAGGAAGTGAGTTTTCCAGTACCGGGACATACTGTCAGAACGGCCCTTGGGTTAGTGAAACGGAGAGCCGATGAGGCAAGGGGGGGGGGATCAGCCCTGCATTAGTGTAGCGACACCCGTCTTGGCCCGCTGGTGAAGAAATCAACCGCTGCCCAAGGGGAAGAGTTCTGACAGACTTTTAGTTTCAGGAAGATATTGGGTTTTATTTTTTTTACTTTGACATGGAGAAAAAGAAAATCCTTTGTGCATTAGGGTTCATGTTGACAGTAGCCATTGTTGGGATAACGATGTGGTTCGTGGAGGATGTAACTCCCGCTCGGAAGATTCTTGTGTTGACAACTCCGGTGCCTGAGGAGCACTACTTTTATACATTACCGTATCAAGAGTTGAAGCATCGACAGTCTTACTTGAACAACACTTTCATCCAGATGCTGCATCACACCCACGTTGCTACGAACGCTACGAACTGTTGGATATGTGGGATGATGCCGGCTCATCAGAAGAAAGGAGGAACGCCATTCATACCACTTCCTTTCTCTCATAATGGCTCTTGTAGAGCATGGTACACTTTGCTTTTTGCCACTCGGAAGCCGACAGTGGGACGATTACTATTCAGACTTAATAAAGAATGTCACCAGGATAAAAATGGGTATCCGCAAGCGAATGGGACAATTTGGGAATGGGAAGAGTACCGACCAGACAATGAATCCATTCCCTACATCTTCACGAACACAAGAGACACTGTGGGAAAGGACAAATTCGTGATTCAAGTAGCACAAGCTCAAGCGGACCTGTGTGTCCAGAGTGTGGGTTTTATCCCTGTTGGTGTTAGTGATTGTATTACTGTTCTGAACATTGATGGGTTGAACAATAGTACCTTTTTAGCCTCCCATAATACGTACTTTGTGTGTGGAAATAAAGGTTATTACCGTTTGCCGGCTGGGTGGTCTGGGGTATGCTATGTATCATTCCTATTACCTCCTGTATTCCTAGCACCCGCATCTTATCATAAAGATTTGAAATTGTTGAATAACGTGACTGTAAATAGGTATAAACGTACTCTATCAATTGATGCTGTGGATCAGACTGATACCAGCTTGCAACAGTATATTGATTTTAACTTAGGACTGTTTTTCTTTGTTGGAGCCGCTTTGAACAGTAGGAAGATCCGAAGATTAACAAGAGTGGTAGAAGCTGTGACAAATCAAACTGCTGCTGCTCTTGGGAATCTTACGGAAGAATTGCAAATTACTAGAATTGTTGCATTGCAGAATCGTATGGTATTAGATGTTATGTTAGCCGACCGAGGTGGAGCTTGTAAAATTATTGGAAGTAGCTGCTGTGTGTTTATCCCTGATCATATGCCATCAGTTTATAATTCCATTCATAAGCTACACAAAATTGCAGCCGAAATCCATACAGAAAACGGCACTTGGTCCTTTTCTGGATGGTTTTGGGCATTGGTTACTGCCTGGGGATGGAAGGTCTTAACTGGTCTCTGTATCATTATAGCAATTCTGTTCTTTTGCTGTATCTGTGTTCAATGTGGTCCATTGCTCTGTTCCTTATGCGTATCGTTCTGTATCCCTGATAAGAAAGCTATTGCCGATGTTGCTCATCAGAAACGTTTAGCTAAAGAAGTCGAAGAAATGATGACAATTGACATATATGATGATTATCCTAGCAAACCGGATGTCTTCAGTAAATGCTGAAAGGGTCGTCTGTTGTAAATTAAAACAACGATGTGATTAAGCATTTACTAAAGACATTAGTTCCTTTCCGTTAGAGCATGTTTTCTCTGTTATGTTGACCGAAGTTCGGACTCCATTTTGTATTGTCATACCTCCACGTGTTCACCACGAGAAGAGTCCAACCTCTGTGTTAGTTGCTCTTGTAATCTGCCCAGTAACAGTCTATAAATAGCTCCTTTGTCCATCTGCTACATGCCCAGACTTGACCACATCTGTTATCAGTTAGCCTTGCTTGACCATGTTTTCGCGGGCTCAAGGAGTGTGTTAGCTCCGCCCACATATTGATTCAGTATCGAAAATGACCATAAATGGTAATGTTCTTCGACCTCATGTTGTATCCACCCACTTATGAGCCTCTCTATTGTGTATAAAAGGGGACCATGTACGTAAGTTCCGTGTGCTACTCTATGCAATACTGAAGAGTGTTGTGTGGATTGTAGGACCACCCTTAAGGGTTAATAAATGCTATCTTTGTACTGTGCAGTTTCCGTGCCAACTTCCTTATAGATTCCATTACAGGAGAGCGAACCCTTGTGTCCTGCAGGCCTAGCTGGGGCCTGTATTCATCAACAGTACGAAATGCGTCGGCAGCATCACATTGTGCGGAACTTTTTCCTAGCTGTTTCCTTTGGTTTCCTGCAATAAATAGAAAGCCTAATCAAAATCGACTTGTTGGTGGTTCCCTTACAACAGGCAAACTTGTGTTGGATGTTATTGCGGCCCCGCCTGAGTCGCTGAGGGAGCTCCGCCATGCCTCGGTGTGGTCTAGTTACAGCGCCAACCGGCGTTGCAGCGAGAAAAACAAGTCAGCTGATTGCGGGATTGTAAGAGGCAATTTGAACGGCAGGACAAGTTATCGCAACCCACTGGGGTTTCATTTGCATTAAGAGACAGCACTCGCATGGCAACTCACTAGAGTAAGATGAAGGACACTACAGTTACCAGCAGGCCATGCAGTTGGCCACGCCCAACCGGGCGGTGACTTCTACAAATTTCAGGTGTCTACAAATTGCCGTGACAAGTATCTGCCATTTGCCTGCAGCCCATGATGAAGTACGGACAGTACGAAACGCGTCGGCAGCATCACATTGTGCGGAACTTTTTCCTAGCTGTTTCCTTTGGTTTCCTGCAATAAATAGAAAGCCTAATCAAAATCGACTTGTTGGTGGTTCCCTTACAAGAGGCAAACTTGTGTTGGATGTTATTGCGGCCCCGCCTGAGTCGCTGAGGGAGCTCCGCCATGCCTCGGTGTGGTCTAGTTACAGCGCCAACCGGCGTTGCAGCGAGAAAAACAAGTCAGCTGATTGCGGGATTGTAAGAGGCAATTTGAACGGCAGGACAAGTTATCGCAACCCACTGGGGTTTCATTTGCATTAAGAGACAGCACTCGCATGGCAACTCACTAGAGTAAGATGAAGGACACTACAGTTACCAGCAGGCCATGCAGTTGGCCACGCCCAACCGGGCGGTGACTTCTACAAATTTCAGGTGTCTACAAATTGCCGTGACAAGTATCTGCCATTTGCCTGCAGCCCATGATGAAGTACGGACAGTACGAAACGCGTCGGCAGCATCACATTGTGCGGAACTTTTTCCTAGCTGTTTCCTTTGGTTTCCTGCAATAAATAGAAAGCCTAATCAAAATCGACTTGTTGGTGGTTCCCTTACAACAGGCAAACTTGTGTTGGATGTTATTGCGGCCCCGCCTGAGTCGCTGAGGGAGCTCCGCCATGCCTCGGTGTGGTCTAGTTACAGCGCCAACCAGCGTTGCAGCGAGAAAAACAAGTCAGCTGATTGCGGGATTGTAAGAGGCAATTTGAACGGCAGGACAAGTTATCGCAACCCACTGGGGTTTCATTTGCATTAAGAGACAGCACTCGCATGGCAACTCACTAGAGTAAGATGAAGGACACTACAGTTACCAGCAGGCCATGCAGTTGGCCACGCCCAACCGGGCGGTGACTTCTACAAATTTCAGGTGTCTACAAATTGCCGTGACAAGTATCTGCCATTTGCCTGCAGCCCATGATGAAGTACGGACAGTACGAAACGCGTCGGCAGCATCACATTGTGCGGAACTTTTTCCTAGCTGTTTCCTTTGGTTTCCTGCAATAAATAGAAAGCCTAATCAAAATCGACATGTTGGTGGTTCCCTTACAACAGGCAAACTTGTGTTGGATGTTATTGCGGCCCCGCCTGAGTCGCTGAGGGAGCTCCGCCATGCCTCGGTGTGGTCTAGTTACAGCGCCAACCGGCGTTGCAGCGAGAAAAACAAGTCAGCTGATTGCGGGATTGTAAGAGGCAATTTGAACGGCAGGACAAGTTATCGCAACCCACTGGGGTTTCATTTGCATTAAGAGACAGCACTCGCATGGCAACTCACTAGAGTAAGATGAAGGACACTACAGTTACCAGCAGGCCATGCAGTTGGCCACGCCCAACTGGGCGGTGACTTCTACAAATTTCAGGTGTCTACAAATTGCCGTGACAAGTATCTGCCATTTGCCTGCAGCCCATGATGAAGTACGGACAGTACGAAACGCGTCGGCAGCATCACATTGTGCGGAACTTTTTCCTTGCTGTTTCCTTTGGTTTCCTGCAATAAATAGAAAGCCTAATCAAAATCGACTTGTTGGTGGTTCACTTACAACAGGCAAACTTGTGTTGGATGTTATTGCGGCCCCGCCTGAGTCGCTGAGGGAGCTCCGCCATGCCTCGGTGTGGTCTAGTTACAGCGCCAACCGGCGTTGCAGCGAGAAAAACAAGTCAGCTGATTGCGGGATTGTAAGAGGCAATTTGAACGGCAGGACAAGTTATCGCAACCCACTGGGGTTTCATTTGCATTAAGAGACAGCACTCGCATGGCAACTCACTAGAGTAAGATGAAGGACACTACAGTTACCAGCAGGCCATGCAGTTGGCCACGCCCAACCGGGCGGTGACTTCTACAAATTTCAGGTGTCTACAAATTGCTGTGACAAGTATCTGCCATTTGCCTGCAGCCCATGATGAAGTACGGACAGTACGAAACGCGTCGGCAGCATCACATTGTGCGGAACTTTTTCCTAGCTGTTTCCTTTGGTTTCCTGCAATAAATAGAAAGCCTAATCAAAATCGACTTGTTGGTGGTTCCCTTACAACAGGCAAACTTGTGTTGGATGTTATTGCGGCCCCGCCTGAGTCGCTGAGGGAGCTCCGCCATGCCTCGGTGTGGTCTAGTTACAGCGCCAACCGGCGTTGCAGCGAGAAAAACAAATCAGCTGATTGCGGGATTGTAAGAGGCAATTTGAACGGCAGGACAAGTTATCGCAACCCACTGGGGTTTCATTTGCATTAAGAGACAGCACTCGCATGGCAACTCACTAGAGTAAGATGAAGGACACTACAGTTACCAGCAGGCCATGCAGTTGGCCACGCCCAACCGGGCGGTGACTTCTACAAATCTCAGGTGTCTACAAATTGCCGTGACAAGTATCTGCCATTTGCCTGCAGCCCATGATGAAGTACGGACAGTACGAAACGCGTCGGCAGCATCACATTGTGCGGAACTTTTTCCTAGCTGTTTCCTTTGGTTTCCTGCAATAAATAGAAAGCCTAATCAAAATCGACTTGTTGGTGGTTCCCTTACAACAGGCAAACTTGTGTTGGATGTTATTGCGGCCCCGCCTGAGTCGCTGAGGGAGCTCCGCCATGCCTCGGTGTGGTCTAGTTACAGCGCCAACCGGCGTTGCAGCGAGAAAAACAAGTCAGCTGATTGCGGGATTGTAAGAGGCAATTTGAACGGCAGGACAAGTTATCGCAACCCACTGGGGTTTCATTTGCATTAAGAGACAGCACTCGCATGGCAACTCACTAGAGTAAGATGAAGGACACTACAGTTACCAGCAGGCCATGCAGTTGGCCACGCCCAACCGGGCGGTGACTTCTACAAATTTCAGGTGTCTACAAATTGCCGTGACAAGTATCTGCCATTTGCCTGCAGCCCATGATGAAGTACGGACAGTACGAAATGCGTCGGCAGCATCACATTGTGCGGAACTTTTTCCTAGCTGTTTCCTTTGGTTTCCTGCAATAAATAGAAAGCCTAATCAAAATCGACTTGTTGGTGGTTCCCTTACAACAGGCAAACTTGTGTTGGATGTTATTGCGGCCCCGCCTGAGTCGCTGAGGGAGCTCCGCCATGCCTCGGTGTGGTCTAGTTACAGCGCCAACCGGCGTTGCAGCGAGAAAAACAAGTCAGCTGATTGCGGGATTGTAAGAGGCAATTTGAATGGCAGGACAAGTTATCGCAACCCACTGGGGTTTCATCTGCATTAAGAGACAGCACTCGCATGGCAACTCACTAGAGTAAGATGAAGGACACTACAGTTACCAGCAGGCCATGCAGTTGGCCACGCCCAACCGGGCGGTGACTTCTACAAATTTCAGGTGTCTACAAATTGCCGTGACAAGTATCTGCCATTTGCCTGCAGCCCATGATGAAGTACGGACAGTACGAAACGCGTCGGCAGCATCACATTGTGCGGAACTTTTTCCTAGCTGTTTCCTTTGGTTTCCTGCAATAAATAGAAAGCCTAATCAAAATCGACTTGTTGGTGGTTCCCTTACAACAGGCAAACTTGTGTTGGATGTTATTGCGGCCCCGCCTGAGTCGCTGAGGGAGCTCCGCCATGCCTCGGTGTGGTCTAGTTACAGCGCCAACCGGCGTTGCAGCGAGAAAAACAAGTCAGCTGATTGCGGGATTGTAAGAGGCAATTTGAACGGCAGGACAAGTTATCGCAACCCACTGGGGTTTCATTTGCATTAAGAGACAGCACTCGCATGGCAACTCACTAGAGTAAGATGAAGGACACTACAGTTACCAGCAGGCCATGCAGTTGGCCACGCCCAACCGGGCGGTGACTTCTACAAATTTCAGGTGTCTACAAATTGCCGTGACAAGTATCTGCCATTTGCCTGCAGCCCATGATGAAGTACGGACAGTACGAAACGCGTCGGCAGCATCACATTGTGCGGAACTTTTTCCTAGCTGTTTCCTTTGGTTTCCTGCAATAAATAGAAAGCCTAATCAAAATCGACTTGTTGGTGGTTCCCTTACAACAGGCAAACTTGTGTTGGATGTTATTGCGGCCCCGCCTGAGTCGCTGAGGGAGCTCCGCCATGCCTCGGTGTGGTCTAGTTACAGCGCCAACCGGCGTTGCAGCGAGAAAAACAAGTCAGCTGATTGCGGGATTGTAAGAGGCAATTTGAACGGCAGGACAAGTTATCGCAACCCACTGGGGTTTCATTTGCATTAAGAGACAGCACTCGCATGGCAACTCACTAGAGTAAGATGAAGGACACTACAGTTACCAGCAGGCCATGCAGTTGGCCACGCCCAACCGGGCGGTGACTTCTACAAATCTCAGGTGTCTACAAATTGCCGTGACAAGTATCTGCCATTTGCCTGCAGCCCATGATGAAGTACGGACAGTACGAAACGCGTCGGCAGCATCACATTGTGCGGAACTTTTTCCTAGCTGTTTCCTTTGGTTTCCTGCAATAAATAGAAAGCCTAATCAAAATCGACTTGTTGGTGGTTCCCTTACAACAGGCAAACTTGTGTTGGATGTTATTGCGGCCCCGCCTGAGTCGCTGAGGGAGCTCCGCCATGCCTCGGTGTGGTCTAGTTACAGCGCCAACCGGCGTTGCAGCGAGAAAAACAAGTCAGCTGATTGCGGGATTGTAAGAGGCAATTTGAACGGCAGGACAAGTTATCGCAACCCACTGGGGTTTCATTTGCATTAAGAGACAGCACTCGCATGGCAACTCACTAGAGTAAGATGAAGGACACTACAGTTACCAGCAGGCCATGCAGTTGGCCACGCCCAACCGGGCGGTGACTTCTACAAATTTCAGGTGTCTACAAATTGCCGTGACAAGTATCTGCCATTTGCCTGCAGCCCATGATGAAGTACGGACAGTACGAAACGCGTCGGCAGCATCACATTGTGCGGAACTTTTTCCTAGCTGTTTCCTTTGGTTTCCTGCAATAAATAGAAAGCCTAATCAAAATCGACTTGTTGGTGGTTCCCTTACAACAGGCAAACTTGTGTTGGATATATATATATATATATATTACTTCATTTCCAATCCGGTGACAATACTCCGCCGAACAAAACAGGACACAGACCCAAAGTAAGTGCTCAGATTAATTGTTTACTCCTTCTTCGCCATGACGCGTTTCAGCTCGTCAAAGCCTTGTTCACATGACATGTCGGAGCCAATCCATGAAAGTTATTTAAAGTGCAAATACAATTACGTAGCAACATCACATGATTTGAAAGCCATGGACATAGAAACAGTCAAATTGCCAAAATAAAACCTCAAAACCAACTTACGGCTAATATGTAAATAAAATACACATTTGATGTCAAACCTTCTGTTGCTCATGAATACTTGTAAAATACGTATTATCTGCAACCAGACAGGAATAGCCGACTTTTAGAAAATTAAATGCGGAAAATTACTCACAGAGTCTAATATAATGCCTAATATAGATAGCATACAAATGCATATACAGAAAATACTGTGATTTTCAATAGGTATGGAAGGAAGTATAAAAATTGGTGGTTCCCTTACAACAGGCAAACTTGTGTTGGATGTTATTGCGGCCCCGCCTGAGTCGCTGAGGGAGCTCCGCCATGCCTCGGTGTGGTCTAGTTACAGCGCCAACCGGCGTTGCAGCGAGAAAAACAAGTCAGCTGTTTGCGGGATTGTAAGAGGCAATTTGAACGGCAGGACAAGTTATCACAACCCACTGGGGTTTCATTTGCATTAAGAGACAGCACTCGCATGGCAACTCACTAGAGTAAGATGAAGGACACTACAGTTACCAGCAGGCCATGCAGTTGGCCACGCCCAACCGGGCGGTGACTTCTACAAATTTCAGGTGTCTACAAATTGCCGTGACAAGTATCTGCCATTTGTCTGCAGCCCATGATGAAGTACGGACAGTACGAAACGCGTCGGCAGCATCACATTGTGCGGAACTTTTTCCTAGCTGTTTCCTTTGGTTTCCTGCAATAAATAGAAAGCCTAATCAAAATCGACTTGTTGGTGGTTCCCTTACAACAGGCAAACTTGTGTTGGATATATATATATATATATATTACTTCATTTCCAATCCGGTGACAATACTCCGCCGAACAAAACAGGACACAGACCCAAAGTAAGTGCTCAGATTAATTGTTTACTCTTTCTTCGCCATGACGCGTTTCAGCTCGTCAAAGCCTTGTTCACATGGCATGTCGGAGCCAATCCATGAAAGTTATTTAAAGTGCAAATACAATTACGTAGCCACATCACATGATTTGAAAGCCATGGACATAGAAACAGTAAAATTGCCAAAATAAAACCTCAAAACCAACTTACGGCTAATATGTAAATAAAATACACATTTGATGTCAAACCTTCTGTTGCTCATGAATACTTGTAAAATACATATTATCTGCAACCAGACAGGAATAGCCGGCTTTTAGAAAATTAAATGCGGAAAATTACTCACAGAGTCTAATATAATGCCTAATATAGATAGCATACAAATGCATATACAGAAAATACTGTGATTTTCAATAGGTATGGAAGGAAGTATAAAAATTGGGTACCTAGTTGGAATTTGAAATTTGCAGAGATTACGACGTAGGCTTAGAGAATGGATGGGCTTACGTGTGGAATGGAAAGTGCCTAAAACAATAAAGGGGGACAAAAATAATAATAATAATAATGATAATAATAAAAAGAGATTGCTCAAGATGTGCAAAAATGTGCGAATCTAATAGGTCAGGTTATGTTATGCTAAACTCCAAGTTGAAATAACTGAGTTAGCCCGTAGATAAATTGGCAAAATGAGTAAGGTGCGAAAAGTGCAAAGTGCCAGGAAGGGAGGATGCAAAGATGCATCAACGGACTAGTAAAGTGGAAATCATAGATAATCCGTTGGCATAAATGATAAAATTTGGAATATGCGGGAGGACAGGGCAGAGTCACCTCCAAACATATATATTAATCTGGGACACAGTTATAGCAGCAACAAGCACAAATTACCTCGAGAGACAAATAAAAGTGTGCAAATTTGCGGTATCAAAAGGTGTGAATGAAGTGCCTGATGTAAACAAAAGACAATGTCTCTTGAAGAAACTGAGTTTGAAGGGTAAGGCGATGGGAGGTGCAAATGGTTAGCAAGAGATAAAATATGTATAAAATATGTATAGATATGTGCAAAACAGCAATTGTAAACAATCTTCTATTTGACAATAAATATATATATCTTGATAATAAATAGTCATAAATATGAATACATAAATACATAAAATCTTTACATCCCTGATCTACCTCTCCTAAAACAGTTCCTGGACCAGATATTTGACCATATATGAATAATATACAAATATACAATGATTTACTGCATCTAAATCGTAGCACCATGGTAAATGATTAGGTCAAGCACTAAGAGAGTATTTCATATACCAATTGAGTCATATAAAATATCCTTATCATAATTAAAGACATGTGTAAAGATCTTCCGTGGCATTCAAACCCCCTGGTGACTTGGTATTGAGCTGAATAATGTATCTAGTCTCCATTTGTCTCAATTTCTGGTCCCTGTCACCACCCTGTCTGCTGGGGGGTATACTATCAATCACATAGTAGCTCAAGTATTTAATGTCTGATTGGTGGAATTCTTTAAAATGCCGAGCTACCGGATATGTATTGTCTTGATGAGTTATTGCTCGTAGATGTTGTAAGACTCTTTTGTGAACCTGAAGTTTGGTGCTTCCTATGTATCTTAGGTCACAAGGGCACGTAAGAACATAAATAGCATATTCGGTTTTACATGTGAGTAATTTTTGTATTTTATACTCTCTATCACAAAATGGGGTGGTGTAGGTCTTGGTGTTTTTACCATGAGTACATGCTTTGAACGTTTTACATTTAAAAAAGCCCTTATGAGTCTGTAGCCATGTAGTACTCTCAATAATTTCAGGGTTGGTGGTAACTAAGCTATCCCTCATGGATGGTGCTTTACTGTACGTAATGGACACACGTTGCGGCAGCAAGGGTCCTATTACTGGATCGTTGAGTACCAGTGGGCAGTTGTTTTGTACTATCTTTTGAATGGCTTTATGTTGGCGACTGTAACCTAAAATCAAACGAAATTCTGGGGCTACAGGGCAGATGGCAGACATGGAAAGGGAAGCTGGGGGTGTCTGTTTGTCTTTTAGGAGGCTGTCCCGAGAGCTACTCATGGATTTGGAAATTGCCTGTGAGACAATGTTGGGGGCATATCCTCGTTCGAGGAATCTCTTTTTGCTCTCCAATTGGGCTTTGTGTAAATCCACCTCATTGCTACATATGCGTCTCAAACGAAGCATCTCACCGTAAGGTATGCTATTAATCAAGTGTTTAGGGTGAGAGCTCTGGGCATGCAAGGTGGAATTGCCAGCTGTCTTTTTTCTGTGAAGGCGTGTCTCTAACACATTGTCATGAATATAGATTTGAGTGTCTAGAAAGTCAACCTCAGTTTCACTGATTGTGGCAGTAAATTTTTGATTCAAAGGATTGAGATTAATAGCCGTTACAAAATTAGAGGCTTGTTCTTTGGTACCCCGCCAGATAACAAAAAGATCATCAATGTAACGAAGCCATTTGATGATATGGCTTTCAACAATGTACTTGTGTTCAGTTTTGAGTACCAGCTCCTCCCACCAACCCATATGAAGGCATGCGTAGCTGGGGGAGAAGCTGGCACCCATCGCTACACCCTGAATTTGCTGGTACAGTAAGTTATTAAACATAAAGATGTTGTTGTACAGACAATATTCCATCATTGATATAATCATATCGCTATGTTGCAGATCATATGTGGGGTTTTTTGCCAAGTAGTATTGGACTGCTTTGATGCCATGAGAGTGTTGGATGCTGGTATAAAGCGAAGATACATCTAGAGTCATTAGCAAATAATCTTGTGGCCAGTGCACATCCTTTGTTTTCCGAATAAAGTCACCAGTGTCCCGCACGCATGACTCTAAATTTTTGACATGATCTTGCAAAAAATAGTCGACATAGATAGATGTATTTTCCAGTAATCCATCCTTGGCTGTAATGATCGGACGACCCGGCGGTTTGTCTCTGTTTTTATGAATTTTAGGAATAAAATAAATAGATGGGGTTGTAGAATTGTCTTTCTTGAGAAATCTATATTCATCTTCACTGATAAGGTCTTTACCTTTCCAAATTGCCAGTTTTTTGTAAAATTTGAAGTAAGTGTCTTTAAGAAGTGCTGTGTTGCTGCGACTATAACATTGTCGATCATTTAGTTGGCTAAATGCCTCTTTTTTGTATTCCTCCTGGGGCCAAAGGACAATATTGCCGCCATTGTCGCTGTTGCGTATAACTATATTTTTATTTTTTTGAAGTTTTTGAATCAAGTTCGAATACTGCTGGTCTTGTTTGTTGTATTTCTTCTTAGTATTCAGCATCGATTTATTTAGTTTTTTGATGTTTGCCGTGACTGTTTCATGGAACACATCTATTGCATCTCGTGGGGCAATCGGATTGAATTTAGAGGTTGGTTTGGAGGGAGTCCGGATTTTTTGATTTCCTTGTTGTGGAATTTCCTTGGTAGAAGGAAGGTTCCCAAGTTCTTGTGTGGTGTTACCTTCCCATAAGTCAGTTAGTTCATTGAATAATGGCACATCTGACTGAGTTAATCTAGGTTGGAAATTGTCATCAACTTCAGAGATGTTGTGTTTGTTCCGAGAGTTGTCATTCTGGAGTAGGAAATATTTTTTTAATTTTAATTTTCTGACCCCTTTGTAAATATCCATCCTGGTTGATACATAATTGAAATCATTTTTTGGGCAGAAAGAAAGACCCAGACTTAAAATACGGATTTCTTCCGAAGTAAGCTCCAGTTGAGAGAGGTTGATTACTGTGTTATCGTTGGGGGTTATAGGGTTTATCGTTTCCTCCAGTATCCCCGACCTCTTTTTTTGTTGTTGAAGGCGGCGTTTCCCTGCCTTCCGTCTCTGTTTTCTCCTGTAATTTGCGGTTGTGCGGCGTGCTCTCTTTGTGGCCTCGGGCGAAGAGTCTGTCTTCTTTCTTCGCATAAAAAATTTAATTCTTCTCCAGGAGATGGTTTGACCTTTTGTTGTTGTCCCTGAGGCTGCCGCATTTCAGATTCTGATTCACTTCCACCCGTTGAGCTGAGGTCAGAAAAGGTAGTATCATTGGTGGTTCCCACGTTTTTTGTTGGATTAGGTACAGCATTCTGTTTATTGTGGGATTTATTGATCTTAGATGCCCGAAGTGAATCATACTTTCTTGCAAATGTAAAGATTTGTCCAAGTTCGTAATCCGTTTTGTCTCTAAGGAATTTAAAAGCTTTACGTTCTTTTATCTTTTCCTCTTCTTTTTTAAGTCTGGATATCATATCTTTACGAAGTTTGATAACCTCCTCTGTTTCGCCAAGTTTATCAATTTCTTCATTGAGTTCATCAATTTCTTTCAAAAGCCTTGCCCGGTCTATATCAGCATATTTAATTAAGATAAGGACGAGTTTGCGTGAGGATTCCAGGTTGCATTCCGCCCACTCCCGCATGAGGTCAGGGTTGGGATCTTCATACGTGGGGGCAGTCAGTATACGAAGGCCACGGGGGATACGTTCCACATCAATGTATCTTTGCAAAGATCTAGATTCCCACCATTTACTTTGCTCCATACGCATCTTTTTTTCAAGTATTTTGAATTTTTGTTTTGCTGAATTAGATTCGTTACTGTCTGTGTATTCAACTGTTGTGGCACTGCGAGAAGCCGCAGGGGCGCCCGAAAACATTTCCATGGCGGCTGCTTCTCTCTCTCGCATTGTGTCAACCGACATCGCGAAGGAGTTGAATTTAATAAATACAATGTCACTTAACGCTTGCTCTGCACGTAAGATACGGCTTGCTGAGCGTGTGATGCACTCTCCACAACCCCAGAATACCCAGCGTCCTACCTGATTCGGTCCGTAAACACCCGAGTCCTCCGACTTGCGTATCACCGACTATACAGGTTTCTGGATATAACGGGTTCTGGGGGGGTCCGACGCGTGATTCCTTTCTCGGACAAGAATGGCTCCAGGCAAACCCGGAACGGTGTTCTACTGTACGCGTCAACCATGCAGCCAGTGGAGGGGTCCGTGGGTGACCGTGTAGAACGGGAACGGTCAATCACATTACTTCATTTCCAATCCGGTGACAATACTCCGCCGAACAAAACAGGACACAGACCCAAAGTAAGTGCTCAGATTAATTGTTTACTCCTTCTTCGCCATGACGCGTTTCAGCTCGTCAAAGCCTTGTTCACATGACATGTCGGAGCCAATCCATGAAAGTTATTTAAAGTGCAAATACAATTACGTAGCCACATCACATGATTTGAAAGCCATGGACATAGAAACAGTAAAATTGCCAAAATAAAACCTCAAAACCAACTTACGGCTAATATGTAAATAAAATACACATTTGATGTCAAACCTTCTGTTGCTCATGAATACTATATATATATTATCTACTGGCGGTCGCCAGTAGATAGTTATAGTTAGGATCGTGTTTCCATAGGAAATCCGCAACATTCTATTTGGAATAACTTTGGTGCCGATTGACGAATCCTCGCGGAATTTTCAAAATAGGTGGGGCGCTCCGCTCCTTCCCTGAAAGTCTCGGGGGGATTCGTCAAGCGGGGGCTGAGAAAAAGGGGGGGTCCCAAAACGCGTTTTCCCCATGCATTTTTCCATAGGACCTTTAGTCCAAGCTACATCAGCAGAGGATTGCGGTCGCGTGAGTTATAGTTGCCTGCACTAACTATAACGGGGGAATTTCAATGGTTTTTCACGAGTGAAATGTCCAGCTAACTATAACATGTGTGAAACCTATGGTTTTTTAAGTGAATTTGCAAGGTTTTTTAAATGCTAATTCCTAACTATAACGTGTGTGAAACCTATGGTTTTTTCATTGAATATATATATATATATATATATGTATATATATATATATATATATATATATATTACCTACTGGCGGTCACCAGTAGGTAGTTATAGTTAGGACCTATTATCCATAGGAAATTTGTAACATTCTTTTTCCAATAACCTTGGCGCCGGATGACGAATCTTCGCGAAAGTTTCAAAACTGGTGGTGTGCTCCGGTCAGCTCCTATCCTGAAAGTTTGGGTGTGATTCATCAAGCGGGGGCCGAGAAAAAAGGGGAGTCCCAAAACGCGTTTTCTCCATGTTATTTCCCATAGGAACTTTTGGAACAGGCTACAGCCCGAACTGCAGAACGGAATTACACCAAATTTTGCAAAAAGGTAGCCCTTATTTCAGAAAGAGACCTTTTTTTTAAATGGTGTAAATCCGTTCAGTAGTTCCTGAGAAGTTCAAAAAATAAAGGTAAAAAAATCAATTTCCCATAGGAAAATTTAGACACAGTTATAGAAAAAACTGCTGAACGGAATTACACCAAATTTGGCAAAAAGGTACTGCTTGGCTCAGAAAACTTTTAGAAAACGGTGTAAATCCGTTCAGTAGTTTTTGAGAAATTAAGAAATAAAGATAGTGATATCTATGGCCGCGGTGGATTCGCGCACCCTCCCGATCACAAGCTTCATGCTAATTGGCTGTCAACACGCCAAACCAGGAAGTGTTGGCAGCCATCTTGTGTCTCGATAGAACCGAGGCACAAGAAAACAGAAAAACAACTGCACAAAACATGAAAAGGGGGCAGGGTAGAAATACCCTGACCCCCAAGGCCTGCTCAGGGGGTCCCAGAAGGAACCCCAGGGCCAAACAAAGCATTTAAGTTAATATAACTGAAAAAACCATAGGTTTCAGGCACGTTATAGTTAGTTGGACATTTGACTCATATAAAACCAGAGAAATTCGCCTGTTATAGTTAGTTGAGCTAACTATAACTCACGCTCCCACAATGCACTGGTGATGATGTCACATATTACATCACTCATAACATGGTCAGTGACATCACTGATGACATCACTGATGACATCTCAAATGACATCACTGATGAAATCACTGATGACATCATCTAGTGAATGTGTGTTTCTGTAAAGTTTAAATATTTTTCATATATATCTATGCCAAGGTGTATTGAAGAAAGAGTGAATTTACAAGTCCCTGAATGGAATATTTAGTAGGTGCGTGACTGACTGTATAAGAGAGTGATTGAACATGTGTTACTGAATGTATGGGTTAGTGACTAAACTGTGTGAAAGTCTGTATTAGTGTCTCAGTTGGTTTATAAGTGGCTGCATGGGTTGGTGAGTAGCTACATGAGTGTCTATATGGGTTATTGATTTGTTGTCTGAGTATCTGTATGGGTGCCTGAGTGTCTGTATGGGTGAGTGCAGGGGGTGTGTGAATCTGTGCATACATGTCTGAGTGGGTGATTCACTGGTTTTATGGATTAAAAAGTGTATCTAGGAAGGGCTGTGTGGGTGAGTTAGTGTGTGTATGGGTGTGTTAGTGAGTGAATGAATGTCTCACTGGTATATGTGTGAGTAACTATATATGTTTTAAGGCAGAATATGTGAGTGTTGGAGTATATAAATGACTATACGTGAGAGTAAGTGTTTTGAAGAGTGGGTGTATAAAAGAGTATCTGCTTGTATCAGTGATTGTATAAGACAGTAAGTATGTGTTAGTATCTGCATAAATAAGTGATATGGTGTGTGTATAAGTAACACAGTTGGTGTGTATAACTGTATACATGAGTATATGCTTGATTGATTCTTTGCATGACGGACTAGATGTGTGAGTAACTCTATGGGTGACTGGCGGACTGTGACTGTATGTATAGGTGTATGAGTGCATATTATAGTACTGTATTGATGAGTAACTGCATGTATAAGTGAGTGGATGTGAGTGTAGACCAAGGAAATAGTGTGTGGTATGTAGTATCTTGCATTGTTGTGTGTATGTTTTCAAAAATAGTAGTCTGTGTTTTAGAGTGCATTTATCAAAGTTTATATTAGGCCATCAGTATGTGCATCAGATTATCACGTGGATGTCATCAGTGATGTCATTTGAGATGTCATCAGTGATGTCATCAGTGATGTCACTGACCATGTCATCAGTGATGTAATATGTGACATCATCACCAGTGCATTGCGGCGCGTGAGTTATAGTTAGCTCAACTAACTATAACAGGCTAATTTCTCTGGTTTGATATGAGTTAAATGTCCAACTAACTATAACGTCTGTAAAACCTATGTTTTGTTCAGTGAATTTCAAAGGTTTTTTAAATGTTAATTTCATATTTTAATATTTATAAAACCTATATTTTTTCTTTTTTTTGGTACTATTTTGCAACTCTATTATCCTTTTTTTTTAAATTTGAAAAATTATGTAATTTATTATATCTTCTCAAAAAAGTATGTATATATATATATATTTTTTTTTAGAAAACTAGACTCCCGTACCGGTAGTGTACCAAGCTCCATCACCAAGCGAATCCTATCCGCGATATTGCAAAACTCGTTTAGGATGCGCATTTCATATTCAACAGCTTCGTAGCACCGTGTCCCGCCTAACATCATATACGTATAAGGTCGTGCCAGCTCCTAGTTTGGTATGTGACGGCTGCGCGGTACCAATACACGTGTTACGTCATCTACGTATAGGGTCAAGCCGGCTGCGCGTTCCGTATGCGACGAGTGCAGGCTGCCAGGCCCTGTATTACATCAGAGACATATGGTATCGCGCCGGGTACACTATTTCCTCATTTATTTTTTTATGTCTCAAAACTATATCTAAATAAGTTTAAAGTGTATATGAGAGCAAACGATAATCTAAAATATTTTCAACATTTATATATTTCTAACTGTAATAAACTTATATTATGGTAAATATATTTTCTCAAAATCGCGTCGTGCGGCCACCTTGCACGCTCGGTGCGCGCTTGCCATGTGACCTAAAAAAAAGCTTTTGATTGGTTCATAACATTTCCCATTGTAACAGTTGTAGGACCCCACCCATTTTAGTCATTCTCTCTACACCGTTTGATGAGAGACACCTCTTCTACTTACAGAGTTTTTCTGAAAACTTTTTTGCTGTGTACACATATCTTATAGTACACACAACATGCATTGATCATCTTGATCAATAATCATGCTCTGTACAGTAGCCTTTCACGTGTGATAGCCATGCATCTGAAACGTTACATCAAAAAAAAATTGTGTGTTACACGATGCCCCTGGTGTGTGTGTGCGTGCATTATTGTGCTGCCTTTCGGCCTGGGTATTGGTGGCTTGAAGGGGAATCATCAGCCACGGGCAGAGTGCACATCCTAGATCACATGTGACAAACAGTAAAGAGTAATGTGTAGATTTGTTGCAGTATGGTCTGTTGTCAGGCTTTACCAGTATAGTAGTTTGTCATATGTGAGACTTTCAGATTCACGTTTGACATGCATTGCTTGACTGTAATGAGCTTTATCACTGTGTATGACGTAGGCTCACTGCTGATCCTCCCTCCATCATAGCACATTCACATGTGTGTGATTCGGGATAGCAACACTTTCAATAATACCGCACACCATTGACATGCGTGTCTGCGCATATCCACAAGCTTGAAACGACATGTGATGTTGTCCATTCAATGCTTTTGGACAGCATCTCATTAGCGATAGTTGCGGCCCTCCCGGTACATGCTACCTTAATGTAAATTGCGGATTGTGCAACATCAAAACTGCAACAGAGACACACACATAAGTACACTTCCTGGCCAGGCAGGAACTGAACAACGCCCAGGTCCCCGGAATATTTATTCACACCCCTACGCTGGCCTGCAGTATGCAAGCCCAGCCCACTTTGTGTATGTATGAATAGGATAACTACGATGCCACATGTCCCAGTTCTTCCACACTGCTTCAGGTGATATTGGCCGCACCCACCTTGCATATCACAATGCGCAATAAAAAAAAGGGATCCGTGAGGTGTACATCATCCTGGCAATCGAAACTACGTCTGAATTGTGAACCCTGCTGGCTGTCGTGTTTGGACACAAACCAATGACAGCAGGTGAGCAGTGGGGCCTGGGTGCACAGGGGCTGCAATTGAGCGCGGTGCAGCGGAAGGGATGGGGTGCATCAGCCTGGGTGCACAGGTGCAAACAAGCGATGTTGCCGTGCGTAATGATGTGATCTCTGACCTCATTCAGTCACATCTCTGCTGGACCGTACTGTAGGCCTGAGACAGGGGGCATGAGGTAATTCAGTTTTCCGACACTGTCCGTATTTAGCCACCATTTTGTGTTCCGCCGCCATTTTGTGTTGCCCTCACTCAGGCAGCACGGTGAACGAGGGGTTGTTTTGCCTCTTCCTACTGCAAAGTGTCAAATAACCTCCTGCCTCTGTTTAAAGCTGGTGTCAGGGTCTGGCCGACTCCACTAATCCTCGTCTGGTTTGATTGATCCCTGTCTCGACTATCTGTGGTTCGCACCATTCTTTCCTGACTTTATCTTATCCTCTGGCCTTCGCTATTCTTTACTCGTATTCTCTCATTTCACAACTGTCCTGCGGGGCATACAAATGTGTCCTGCCACCTGCAAGTCGACTTATAAACACTACCACTGATTAACTTGTGGGGAAGGGTGACAAACACAGTTGGAAGGGAGGCTTATTTGAGTTACTTAATATCTTGTTTTCACATTCTTCTCATTGGTTAACCCTGTATGCATTGGGAGTGTTCTTTGTGAATATGTGTGTTATAAAAGATTGTGCGCCACGAAGTAAAGTGGCAGTCTCCTAAGAACATACCGAGTGTACTTCTGGGACAACTGTACTTAGCTGCAGCTAATAAACCAAACCTTCTACGCCTAACGGAGTGTCCCGTGTCTCTGTTCGACAAAGCAGGTGAACTCAGGAGATTAAGGCGTACCCTGCGCCACCAGGCCCATAAGGTCTAGGTTCTTCAAATTGGCGCCCGAACTTGGGCCGGCTTCAGAGTTAGCAGTTCTGCCCGAGGATCGTGAGGAGCCCCGCAAGAAAATTCTGGAGGAATCGCGAACCACGTCAAGCGACCCCTGTATGTCGAAGTGGTGTGAAGGTCTTTTGCAGCGCGGTTTCTCCTTTCTGACGGCTGCTGACGACTGCTGCCCTGACTGACGCCCTGCTTTGGTCCCTTTGATGATGTTTGGTATCACGAGACATTAGACGGGCCTCTGTTGGCGTAAGAAGACACTTAGTTAAGTATTGGTGGGTAGCTCCCACTATTTTGTTTTGATTTGGGTCTTTGATTCGGCAATTGCAAAAGCCGAAGCCGAGGGGTGAGTACGTTTGTGCTGTATTATTTGATTTAACCCCTTGATGTTTGTGAACAGTCCAGTGAAATAACGATGCCTGGTCTGAGTAAGTTTAGGAAGTTCTGTTGCCTTGGTTGTAATAGGGAATCCCAGCTGGAGGACTCTTGTCCGATTCCTCCGGTTGGAACTCCCACCTATGAGCATTATTCAAAACATGGTGTCGGCCCCATTGCCTTTAATAAGGCATGGATACGATACACGAAGAACGATGGCGTTCTACAGTGGCCACAAAATGGTAGTTTTGAGCCTGACACATTAGACAATTTGGAAGCGATATTGTTCAAAAGACAAGCCCGGCCGGCAATGTTTGACTCTTTCCGCCTCTGGCGTAAGGAAGCCAAACAGAAAGAAATTAAGCAGGCAAAACGAGATAAGAAAGCACAAAATATGATGATTATACAGGCTGCACAGCGGTTTAAAGATAATGAGATTGATAATGCAATGGAAATTTCAGAGAGACAGCATCGTATGGCAATAGATAGATGCTATCCGGTGTTGCCTGCTTCCCCTTCTGATAAAAGTAAGGATCTGGAGGAAGACCCTTTGATGTCTCACCTATTGAGATTGCCTCCACCCTATGTACAAGGTGCTAATGCACCCCCGTTGTTACAACCTGTTCAGTTGCCTGTTGTCCGCCCACCTGTTCCGGTTCTTCCACATTTGCCCCTTCCGGTATTGCCACTCCCACCTCTCGTGCCACCGATTCCTTTGTCTCCATCTCCTGAACATCAATCTTCTTTGCCTTCGGCCACCCTTATAACTGCCAGTTCCTCTCCTGTATCGCCTAATACCTTGTCCCCTGTCCTTATGTCTAATTCTCCTACTGTGCGCAAACGACTAACAGATACTGTCTCTGGCTTTTTTGTCCCCTTTCTTTGGGACTCTGAACATGTCTCTGGCTTTCTCTTGAAGACAGTCTCGTAGTCAACTTTCAGGTTCCGACGAACGGGTGGTATTGGACTCTCTCGCTCGCAAATGGATCGAGAAGGGTCCCCAGTATAGTGTGAAAGATATCATGATCACCTTTCATCAGTGGGATGCGCCCATGCAGAGATATGTATTTAATGTTATGTGTGACACTCTTGCTAAAGGATGGGAGGATATGGATTTGGGTTTACTTCCCCAGGGTCTGTTGGATGTTCAGGCTAATTTCGATAAAGGACTCATTGTGGGTTCTAAGGTTGAGGACGCCGTAAGGACACTTGTTACTTTTAGGTCCTTATTTTCTTCACAAACTTTTCTTGATTCTGATCCTGCTGTTCGGCAGACATTGAAACATTACCCAATGAGAGAGGTTCCTCCGATATGGAGGGAAGAGGTTGCGCAAGCAGGTAATAATCCAGCTATTCCCGCTCACTTCCAGCGTATATGGGTACATGTCCCCTGGAAGAGATCTGATGTTTTGGCACTCAAACAATCTTTACCGGATCCCCGTAAAAACCCTGCTGGTTACTATAAAGAATTGTCCCAGACTGTTGATGCCTGTATTATGAATTTAGCCGATATTGACATGTTGATGGGAAATGTAGTCCCTCAAGCGTTATGGGCTCGGGTTTGTAGAGAGGATCACGTTCAAGAATTGGGTGGTACATGGAATGCTATAACTGCCTCGGATAGAGCACAAGTGGGTGGTGCTAAGCCTGATGTTTTAATCACAGAACTCCCTGGTAGGATTATTACTTTAATGAAAACAATGATGCCCGCCTTACGAGTTAATTGGGATAAATTAGCTGCGTGTAGACAGAAGAAAGATGAGAGTGTCTCCGATTTCTTCACTCGTTTTGAGGAGACGTTTATTGATCACAGTGGTCAGGATATGACTACGGAGGGTGGACAGCGATTATTTGTAGATAAATTTGTATTTAATTTGCTTCCCGAGTTGTCACATAAATTATAAGACTCTGAAAGTTCATGGGCTGTTTCTTCTTCTACTCAGATATTGGCTAATGCTCAATATTATGAAAACAGGGACAAAGAGGAAAAAGACAAGCAAGAGAAAAAGACTAAAGAATTAAAAACGAAGGTTCTTCTGCAACAAGCTTATCCTCCTCGCTCTGCTCAACGCCAGTTTCAACAGCCTCCCCAGTTTCAGAGGGTGTTTCAAAAGCCTGAGCCCTATATTCCGCGGCCTTTGTTAGGTCCTAACCAATGCGCCTATTGTAGGGAGGAAGGTCATTTTAAGAATGGCTGCCCGGTTTTATTACAGCGTAATGGAGGACTATCTACTCCACGAGGTCGTGGTGGTTCCCAGTTAGCGCCCAGGGGTAGAGGTCGGGGTATGTCGCCCCAGACACAGCGTTCCCTTCCTCCTCCACATTCTATGAACTACTTTTATCAGCAAAATACTCAGTCTACACAGTATTACAATGATGATTACTATGTTGAAGGTGAGAATGACGGTCTTCATGCTAACTAGGACAGCCATAGACAAAGTGAGGGAGTTGTATCGATTCCAGTAGATCAGAATGGGCCTTATGTTAATGTCACTACAATGGGTGTTTCAGAGCCATTTCTTTTAGATACTGGTGCGATGAGAAGTTCTGTTATTCATTCCAAACTCCCTGGGGCACCTTTGTCTGGCTTAACAAACGTATCCGTAGGATTTTCTGGTGCCCCAGTTCATAGCCCGGTCTCTTGTTCTCTGCCTATTTCAATTGGTTCTTATGATTTGGAAGCTCCGCTTCTTTTAACGACTGGTTGCGGCGAAAATCTGTTGGGTTTGGATTTATTGAAAAGATTGTATGCAACGATATATTGTTCTCCTTCTGGTGTACATCTCGTTTTGGGGCCGAAACTGACTTCTCCAATGTATTTGTCTAAAGATCAATTTCCACCTGAATTGCTCTCTCTCCCTGTAACACTTTGGGCTACGGGTCCAAATGATGTTGGTTGTCTTGAGATCCCACCCTATGTCGTTACCCTCAAGCCCAATGCTAAATTGCCACGCATCCCTCAATACAAAATTCCCAATGATGGTGAAAGAGCACTTTTTGCCATTATTTATGATTTGGTTTAGAAGGATGTGGTTGAGGAGACGAGGGGAAATGTATGCAATAGTCCTGTTCTCCCGGTTCTTAAACGCACTGATCCTTCTTAGCCTCCTGTTTATCGCTTTGTTATTGATCTCCGGGAGGTTAATAAAATTGTTGTACCGCAGTTTCCTGTTGTTCCAGATATCACTGCCCTGTTAACTATGATACCTGCCTCGGCAGCTTGGTTTTCTGTTATTGATCTGAAAAATGATTTCTTCAGCATCCCCATTGCTGAAGAGAGTAGGGATATTTTTGGCTTCTCTTTAGGAGGCCGAAGTTTCCGGTTCAAGCGCGCACCCCAAGGCTATTGTGAAAGTCCCTCCATCTATAGCCAAGCTCTGAAGTGCCAGCTTGATGCTTTTCCTTTGCCGCCAGGTGCTACCCTTATTCAGTTTGTGGATGATTTATTGATTGCTGCTGATTCAGAGGATATTTGCAAGAACGTGACTATTGCACTATTGCGTCACTTGTCTGACCTTCACCATAAGGTTTCACCTTCTAAATTACAATATGCCTGCCAAGAGGTTACCTATCTAGGTCATCTCTTGTTGAAGGAGGGAAGGCGACTGACCCCAGAACGTATTCAAGCAATTGCACAAATGTCTGTGCCATCCACACAAAGAGAAGTGAGTGCCTTTCTGGGCATTACCTCTTATTGTAGACAGTGGATTCCAAATTTTTCTTTGTTGGCTAAACCTTTGTTGGAACTCACTTTGAAAGACACACCCCAACCCCTTCCTTGGACTGACAAATGTCAGAAGAGTTTTTCTGATTTACGTGCTGCTCTGTGCTCTGCTCCTGTGTTGGGTACTCCGGATTACAGTAAGCCCTTCAAGCTCTATGTCCATGAAAGAGAGGGTTGTGCATTGTCAGTCTTAACACAACGATTTGGGGACAAGCAGCGGCCATGTGCCTACTTTTCGGCTACATTAGATCCAGTAGCCAAGGCATTGCCTAGTTGTCTTAAAGCTACAGCAGCAGCAGCAATTTCTATTCGTCAGTCTGCTGGAGTGGTGCTGGATAACACTCTTATTGTTATGGTACCACATGCAGTGGATACCTTGCTAAATAGGACGAAAACGCAGCATCTTACAAGTGCTCGCTTGTCTGGGTATGAGCTGACGCTCTTGGCTAGTCATGTACACATCAAACGATGTAACACTTTAAATCCATCCACATTGTTACCTCTTCCAGAGGAGAAAGGTATTCAGGAACAACATGATTGTTTTCTCCATACTGAGGAGGAGGAGACAAAAGGTAGGATTGATTTGAAAGATACACCACTAATGGACCCGAATGGGATCCTATGGGTGGATGGTTCTTGTTTTAAACTCCCTAATGGTGAAACAACTTCAGCTTATGCTGTTACCACCTTGCATACAATTGTGGAGACAGCACGCATCAGACATAATTCAGCTCAGGCGGCTGAACTGATAGCTTTGACCAGAGCATGTGTGTTATCTAAGGAGAAGAGAGTGAATGTATATACCGACAGCCAGTATGCATTTGGTTTGGCACATAGTTTTGGTCATTTGTGGGAGGAAAGAGGATTCTTTACCACCCACTGTACTAAAATACAGCATGGTCAGTTGGTAACTGATCTTCTTGAGTCACTTGCTTTGCCTACCCAGATAGCAATCATAAAGTGTAGTGCGCATAAGAGGATTACTGATGATGTTGGTCGTGGGAATGCTTTTGCGGATGAGGTAGCGAAAGAAACAGCCAGAGATGCTATAAGTCGCATGTATGTTGCGGGCCCTGCAAATTGGGTCAAGGAAAAAGGAATGTGTGAGGATACAATAGAAAGTGTGAGATCGATTCAAGGAGAGGCTACAGAGAAAGAGTTGAGTAAGTGGAAAGAGAGTACAGGAATGTTAGACGCGATGGGATGTTGGATAGAATTGTCAGAACATCAGCGTTGGCTGTTACCAGATGCCTATGTACTGCCTGTAGTTGCTATGGCACATGGTCCAGCCCACATCAGTGTGAAAGGAATATGTAAGCTTCTGGCTCCAGTGTGGCTGAACGAAGGGATTCCAAAATGTGCAGATAATTTAGTGAAGCATTGTATCGTTTGCTTGATGCATAATCCAGGAAAGGGAACCCCAACTCCAGCAGGTCATTTTGCTCCCCCAACATATCCTTTTGAGGTGTTGCAAATTGATTATATTCATATGGAACGATGCAACAATCTCAAATATGTTTTGGTGGTGGTGTGTGCCTTCTCCAGATGGATAGAGGCCTACCCCCTGAAAGACAACACTGCTTTGTCCACTGCCAAAGTTCTTCTAAAAGAGTTCTTCCCTAGGTTTGGTTTGCCACGCATTGTCTGGAGTGACAATGGAAGTGAATTTGTGGGCCAAATTATGAAAAAGGTGTGTGCCGGTCTTGGTATCAGGCAGAAATTCCATGCGGCGAACCATCCCCAATCAGCGGGTTTGGTAGAGTTCTATAACGGCACTCTCAAACTTAAGCTTGCAAAGGTACAGGCTAGCACGGGACTTGCCTGGCCCGATGCTTTACCTTTGGCTCTCCTATCCACTAGAACAGCTGTACATTCTTGTTTGGGACTTAGCCCATACAAGGTTATTTTTGGGCGCCCGGCTAATGTTTGGGGAGTCCCTCGCCCTAAAAAGTATTCTGACATACAGTATCCAATGCTGATTGACTACTTACATGACCTCACCACTAAATTACGTGTTCTCCACCAACAGGTTCAAAACGCTTTACCAGAGGCCTCCACAGACCCAGGTCATTCTATCCAACCGAGAGACTGGGTCTGTGTGAAAAATTTTCAGAGGACAAGGAATTTGGAACCTCGATGGAAGGCGCCTCGACAAGTTCTTCTGGTGACACGTACAGCAGTGAAAGTCGAAGGGAAAAAGAACTGGATTCATGGCGTGCACTGCAAAAAGGTGCCCTTGCCCTTGCCTTTTGACCAGTGGGTCCGTAAGGGTGTAGGTGATTTTGAAGGCGAAAGGGTCCCCCGGTTTGTACCTTTCAGTAGTGCACACCTAGATGGAACTCGGTCAGAGAAAGAAGATGACGACGTTTTACAAGAAGCCGTACCGCCACATCTCCGATTGAACACTACAGATCCACAGACACTATTTCAGGACCAAACTGTACTGAACAGAACTCAATATAATTTAAGGCCTAGACTGGTCAAGGACACCTGAGATTTTCATCTCTTTCGTGACATGTATCATCTGTCCAGGTTGCAGGGTCACGGTAGGAGTCTTGGTTCGTGACCTGTATAGTGGCTAGGCCCCCAGGACTTGCAGTGTCATAGGACGGCTAATAATCACAGCCAAGTGAGTAAGGAAGATTGCCGTGACCAACAATTTTAGAGGATGGATGTCAAATTGGGAAAGAATGATAAGAAGGAAGAGATGAGAAAGAAATATTGTAAATTAGTGTACAGTCAATGTGGCATAACATTGTGTGTTCTTATGTTTTCTAGTATCTTATTGGCTTGTGTAGGTTGGATTGTTCATGCTATGCAGCACAAATCTGTCCCTACTTCTATTTCCTTGCCTCTTCATTCTACTATCTCCCCACATCAATTACATACGCTTCCCCAACATGAACTAATCAGGAGAACAGAATATTTTAACAATTCATTTGTCCAGTTGTTGCATCAACACCAATTGGTAGTCAACACAACCGACTGTTGGGTGTGTGGACTTATGCCTCATACCACAGACAAAGGGATGCCATATTTAGCCCTTCCATTTTCTTATGAAGGTTCCACTTGGGCCTATTGTGTGATGTTTTCAAATGCATATCAGAACCGATTTAGACGTCCAGTGGGTTCATATGGTAGTGGGCAAGATTTTAGTCATAGTTCTCTGATAAAAGGAATAGTGGCTATGGCTAGAATTGTGGAGAATAGTAGGGTTCCTGTTGATGAGAAACAGGCATACGATGGTTGGAACGTGACTCGTTACGCTACTAGCCTTACAGATAGAGTTAAACAGGGAAAATCTCCACCAATTTGGACTGTGCCTCATCGAGGTAACTTTGGTTTACAAATGAATGGCCAGACTACTGACACTGGAAAAGGAAAGAGTGTTTGTTCCCATACATACATTCACACATCTCAGAATTCACCACCATTAGTGCCATCCCAGGGCACGTATTTTGTCTGCCACGATAGAGCCTACACGTGGCTACCGACGGATTTTTCAGGAACGTGCTATATAGCCTTTCTTCTCCCCCCTACATACACTGCTCCTTCGGGACATCACAGAAACAGATATGGCAGAGGGATTATTGATTCTAAAGACACGGCAGGACAAGAGGGAGGTGATTTCCTTAAAGGATTCCTTCCTTTTTGGGGCCCAATGGCCAACAGTAGAAACATGAGACAATTGGTTTGGGTTGTTGAGACTACCATAGATGTCACTGTGGGAGCCTTGAGTAAACTCACAGCTGAACTTCAAGCGGATCGTCTCATGATATTGCAGAACCGGATTGCTCTGGATGTTATTCTTGCGGATCGTGGTGGCGTTTGTAAATTGATCGGATCTAGCTGTTGCATTTATAAACGCCCCTACGGTATACCAAGCCATCTCCAAATTACATGTGATCTCCGAGTCGATTCATCAGGACGAAGGAGATTGGTGTTTATTGGAATGGTTTTGGGGATTACTGTCCAAATGGGGATGGAAGGTATTAACATTCCTTGGAGTGGTTTTGGCCATCATTTTTTCCTGTTGTCTCTGTATGCAGTGTGGCCCCGCCATCTGTGGTCTTTGTGCCACTATGTGTGTCCCAAGGCCTGTGTCACGGAAGACGGAGAGCATTAAAACAATGTTGCAGCAACAGCTTGATGACCTCATGGCCATTGACGTCGACTCAGATTAAAATGAGTCTTTGCGTCTTGCCTGAGTAATGGCAAAAGGAGGGTCTGAGGTAATTCGGTTTTCCGACCCCGTTCGTATTTAGCCACCATTTTGTGTTTGATCCCAGAGTCTTCACACTGGTAGGCGTGAGTACTTCACTTCCCATTTCTGGTATAGTATAAACGCAATGTAGAGGTCAGTCATTCACTTCCCACTCCCTGTATGGTATAAATGCCTACTAACACTACTTCCACAGTTATGCTACAAAAACCAGCAAAGGACACACAATTGATGGACGGAATGCAGAACAAATCAAAACATTCACCCCCAGTCAAGAGATCTGGGTTAAATCCATCATTCTTTTGCTCACCATACCACCCCAGTTTAGACCTGGCCATATGCAAATCAGTCTTGACCCTGTGGCTCGTGGGAACAGTCCAGCTCGAACTGCCAAGTCAGGTCCTCCCTGGACTGGAAACAAGCATCCTAGGACCGCTTTCGGGGTTTCACCCCTCTTCAGCCAGGATAGCTTGATTCCAGTGGCACAGTGAGCCCAGGACCCACGTCTGGGCATACCTGGCGCACTTAGGGCGAGAAAGCAAAAGACACATAATTGATGGACGGAATGCAGAACAAATCAAAACATTCACCCCCAGTCAAGAGATGTGGGTTAAATCCATCATTCTTTTGCTCACCATGCCCCCCCAGTTTAGACCTGGCCATATGCAAATCAGTCTTGACCCTGTGCCTCATGGGAACAGTCCAACCCGAACTGCCAAGCCAGGTTCTCCCTGGACCGGAACAAGCATCCTAGGACCGGTTTCATGGTTTCACCCCTCTTCAGCCAGAATAGCTTGATTGAAGTGGCACAGTGAGCCCAGGACCCACGTCTGTGCATACCTGGCGCACTTAGGGTGAAAAAGCAAAAGACACACAATTGATGGACAAAGTAACAAAGACCAGAGCACATCACTTTACAGCAATGACCTCACAGTTTAGGCTCTTGGTTTCATACCCGAGTGTAGCAGCATCTCATCTCAGCACCATGTCACTCTGAGCAACACCACACTTTCAGTCCAGTAGAAGTGACTACTTCACTTCGCACTCCCCCACAGAGGTTACAATGCTCCTATCCTTCTGTTTCCTACCTTTTTTACCTTTTTTCCACCTTACTCATTTCAACGGAATGACAAAATGGCTGCCAACACTTCCTAGTTTTAACCGCTCGCACCGTTCGCAGCCAATAAGCAGCAAGCTCGTGCTCGTAATGCCTCAGCCAAACAGATGGCAGAATTCTCAAATATCGATATCTGTAAATTTCGATATTTCTCCAAAACTACTGAACGGATTTACACCAAATAAACAAAAGTGTGCTTTCTAGACCAAGACCCTTCTCCCTGCCAAATTTGGGGTAATTCCGTTCACCCGTTCGACCTGTAGCCTTGTCTAAAGTTTCCTATGGAAATTAACATGGAGAAAACACGTTTTGGGACCCCCTTTTTTCTCAGCCCACCCTAGACGAATAACCCCTAAACTTTCAACATAGGAACTGATATGAACAAAAAATTAGTTTGGAAAATTTCAGGAAGATTCATCAAACGACGCCAAAGTTATAAGCAAAACAAAAAATGCTTTTCCTATGGAAACTTGGTCCTGACTATACCTACCTACTGGCATATATATATATATATATATATATATATATATATATATATATATATATATATATATATATATATATATTCACTTAAAAAACCATCGGTTTCACACAGGTTATAGTTAGGTGGACATTTCACTCGTAAAAAACCAATGAAATTCCCCCGTTATAGTTAGTTCAGATAACTATAACTCGCACGCCCGCAATCCACTGCTCATGACGTCACACATTACATCACTCATGACATGGTCAATGGCATCACTCATGACATCACTGATGACATCATCCTTGTGATAGAGTGGTGGTCGCGCGAGTTATAGTTATCTGAACTAACTATAACGTGGGAATTTCATTGGTTTTTTACGAGTGAAATGTCCACCTAACTATAACCTGTGTGAAACCTATGGTTTTTTAAGTGAATTTGCAAGGTTTTTTAAATGCTAATTCCTAACTATAACGTTTGTGAAACCTATGGTTTTTTAAGTGAATTTGTACAGTTTTTTAAAAGCTAAGTTATGTATTTATTAATTTTCTTTTTTTCAAGGTTTTTCACCATGCGCGCACCGTGCGCTGCGCACACCGTGCGCGTGCTTTGGGCGCTCGGTGTTTTTTCTCCCTTGGGGGTCCTTCTGTGACCCCCTGACAAACGCTAGGGGGTCAGGAACTCTCTTCCCTGCCCCCTATTCACGTTTTCCACCTTTTTTCCACCTTTCCTTTTCAGTACGACAGACAAAATGGCGGCCGACACTTCCTGATTTCGACCGATTCGAATGTTTACTGACATCTATCAACCAATCAGAATTTCGCTCGCGCACGGTGCGCGCGTATAGATATTTTATGCTTTTAAATGCTATTTTCTCAGGAAATACTGAACAGATTGACACCAGACCTGCAAAAGGCACTTCCCTGACCTGAGGACTACCTCTCTGCCAAATTTCAAGTAATTCTGTTCAGCCGTTCGGGCTGTACCTTCGACTAAAGGTCCTATGGAAAAATGCATGGGGAAAACGCGTTTTGGGACCCCCCTTTTTTCTCGGCCCCCCCCTTGACGAATCACCCCGAGACTTTCAGTGTAGGAGCTGAGCGGAGCGCCCCATTAGTTTTTAAATTTCGTGAGGATTCGTCAACCGGCGCCAAAGTTATTCAAAATAGAATTTTCAGATTTCCTATGGAAACACGGTCCTAACTATAACTATCTACTGGCGACCGCCAGTAGATAATATTACCTACTGGCGGTCGCCAGTAGGTAGTTATAGTTAGGACCACGTTTCCATAGGAAATCCGCAACATTCTATTTTCAATAACTTTTGCGCCGGTCGACGAATCCTCGTGAATTTTTCAAAATAGGTGGGGCGCTACGCTCCGCTCCTACCCTGAAAGTCTCGGGGGGATTCGTCAAGCGGGGGCTGAGATAAAAGGGGGGTCCCAAAACGCGTTTTTCCCATGCATTTTTCCATAGGACCTTTAGACACAGCTACAGCCCGAACGGCTGAACAGAATTACTTGAAATTTGGCAGAGAGGTAGTCCTCAGGTCAAGGAAGTGCCTTTTGTAGGTTTGGTGTAAATCTGTTCAGTAGATTCTGAGAAAATAGCCTTTAAATCAATATATATATCTGAGCCAGCTTACGGTGCGCTTACGGTGCGCTTACCGTACGCGTACGGTGGCGTGCGCGAGCGCGATTCTGATTGGCTCTTAGATCTTAGTAAACATTCGAATCGGCCGAAACCAGGAAGCGGCGGCCGCCATTTTCTCTCTCGCACTCAGAGTGGGGCAGCATAAATGAAGCCCAAAAATGTGTAAAGGGGCAGTATATTGAGATAGTAATCACCCAGCAGTGATATACGGGCCCCCAAACAACCCCCAAAGGCAAAAAAAATATTTATTTTTTTTTCGAAAAATCGCCGATTACGCTTACCGTACGCGTACGGTAAAAATTTAAAAAAAAAAAAAATTATCCACACTTTCCACACCCCATGTGCAAATGGTGCCCTAAGGGCTCCATTTGTGCATGGCATATCAAATAAATGAAAATAATAAACAAAACATTTCACAACGATGCGCATAATATGTCCCCCATGTGCGCACGGTGCGCGAAGCGCATCGTGCGTACATGGCCCATCCCGCATGATGTGGGCACGCGGTGCCCGCGTGACCACTGTGCATGCATGGCACCTACTGCGTTAACTGGGCGCGCACGCCACGAATGGCGTAAAGTAAGTTAGCATTTAAAAAACCGTACAAATGCACTAACTGCGTAAAGTGGGCGCGCGGTGCGCGAAGCGCACCGCGTGCTCACTGTGTGCGCACGGAACGAACTGCGTTAACTGGGCGCGCACGCCACGAATGGCGTAAAGTAAGTTAGCATTTAAAAAACCGTACAAATTCACTGAAAAAACCATAGGTTTCACACACGTTATAGTTAGGAATTAGCATTTAAAAAACCTTGCAAATTCACTGAAAAAACCATAGGTTTCACACATGTTATAGTTAGCTGTACATTTTACTGATAAAAAACCAATGAAATTCCCCCGTTATAGTTACTGTAGGCAACTATAACTCACGCGACCGTAATCCTCTGCTGATGACATATGTGTCTTTATGAAAAAAAATATTTGTAATATATGTATAGCTTAAATTTAATGGAAGAAGACATGGGCAAATAAGTGTCTAAATACAGTATTAGCATCAGCTGAGGATTGCGGTCGCGTGAGTTATAGTTGCCTACAGTAACTATAACGGGGGAATTTCATTGGTTTTTTATCAGTAAAATGTACAGCTAGCTATAACATGTGTGAAACCTATGGTTTTTTCAGTGAATATATATATATATATATATATATATATATATATATATATTCTCAAATAATCCCTCCAGCCGGAAGGACAAACGGGACGCACTCTCTGCAACCTTTTTGCGCTATTTTTTATTTTCTTAATTTCTTTACTGCACGGGATACAGGCATGAACAGATCTACGCGTTTCGGTATTCCAGATACCTTGCTCACGATCAACTGTTTACTTGGCACCACCCTCTTTAAATTTGACTGGTTGTTACATCATTTCCTGGCAGTGACCCAAGTTCCCTTTGCATTCTGGAGAATGTAGTTTTGTCAACAAGTTTTTGAATTTACTTTTTGTTCCATAATTCTTTAAATTACATCGGAATCTTAACAATAAGAACTTAATAAAAATTATATAAAGATTATATCAAGATAATATAAAGAAAGACGGGAAAGACGTCAATGTCTCAATTTCATATGCCCAATTCGCAAGTTCATTTTCTGTTGATATTCCTTCTTTTTAATCCCTCCAATGGGACATGTCATTTTTGATCCTATATCTAACGCCATTCTCTGGGATAAAAGATTCAATCATATTTCCCTTGTTTCTCCATTGTTACCCCTCTGGTGGGGATTGGTCTTCTTAATGTGTGATGACACAAGTTTCAGATTCATCTTTACAAATCATTTCCCATCTTTTCATGTCAAATTTTCATTTTATGTAGAGATATATATATAGATATATATAGATATATATGCATATATATAGATATATAGATATAGATATATATATATATCTATCTCAAACATAAAGGTTGCCCCAAAATGGATTTGCCTTGCAGGTAGGTATGAAGCTCCTTTAATGAAGATAACAGCAAACACAGCCAGAACAAGAAGTCATATCATAAACGGCCTGATGCGTTTCGGGCTACCACGCCCTTGTTCACAGGCCCAGCAGAGTAACACACCAAAATTGCAATCACCTGTCACGTTTTGTAAAAAGGGAATGCCCCACCCCACTTCCTACGAAGTCCGGTGCCTCATGGTATTTGTGGTGAAGCAAGTGTCTTACTCCAGTGGGCTTTGATGTCACTCTCCTGTAACTGCAAAATTACACCCCAGTGGGTTGGCTTATATATTGTATGCTGAAGTCCGCAGCTATTACACAAACCTTGAGGAAGGTGCGAGAGCAATGAGCAATATGGATAAACCCTCAACTGTAATTGAAGAAATGCATTTTTTAGGTTTGGATCAGACCAATCACGCCAGACAAAGACCACCAAGAACGGAAAGAGGCCGGTGATACAGAGGAAATGAAAAAGAAGAAGGAGACGGTATGGAGCTGTGGTCAGGTGTCAGAACGAAGGACAACAAGCAGAACAAATAAAAACAACACCAATCACTGTGATCAATTTATCTGACCAAGCCCTATCGAAACTGAGACAAATATTCTAATGCTAGGCTTGCCATACTGCTGACAAACTAATTTTAATCATGCACAAACTCACATTTATTTTTTTAAGTATGTGAGAAAATTAAAAATTAAGGAAACACTTCAGCAATCAACCTAGTAGAAATGTGATGGAGAGTCTAGAGCAAAAGACTGTAAGTAACCTAGTAGTAGATCATCTAAATCTACTCAGAGATTTGGAGGAACTGGAGAGGACCAATGAAAATCCGGGAATGGAAATATCTTGCAAAGACACCGCTGACAGACTGGGTTTAGACATCTGTGGAACAAGCATAACTGAATTTAAAAAGAAATCAACAATTATACCAATCCTTCCCAAAGATTCAATTGATCTTTTTTCAGATCAAGTGATTAAGGATCTCAAGGAACTATCTAAAGAATCAAGTAAAAATTACAACAAAGGCACCAAAGAGGAGGAAAAGAACTATGCACACATCATGGACAAAATAAGATCAAGGTCGGACATTGTATTCAAACAATCAGACATAGGGGGCAATGTAGTCCTATGGCCATTGTGTAAATACAATGAAGCAGCGAGGTTACAGTTAAGAGGCACGGAATAGTACCAGCGAGTTCCGCAAAGCAATCTCCTGGAGGTAAAAATCAAATACCATAAAAAACTGGCCGGATGGAGGGGTATGGGACTCATCACGAAGGTAGAATATCAATACTTGAAAGTAAATAACCCGGTGACCCCTATATTGTACTTAATACCTAAAGTCCATAAAGACATGCTATCCCCTCCTGGTAGGCCAATAATATCGGACACTGGAAGCCTGTTTTAGACCTCATCAAGGTATTTAGACCACTTCCTACAAGACTTTGTAAAAACCCTGCCGTCCTATATCCAGGACACCAGGGACTTTTTGAGGAAATTGCATAACATACAGTGGGATGTACAAGATTTACTAATAACTCTGGACGTAGCCTCGTTATACACGATCATCGCATACAAAGATGGCCTAAGGGCTCTTAGGCATGTTCTAGGCACCAGACCTTTACATGTATATGAGCACACTGACATGTTAATGCAAATGGCAGAACTGTGTTTGGAAAATAACTTTTTTCTCTTTGGCAATGACACCTGCAGACAGCTTAGGGGTATGGCTATGGGAACCTACTTCGCCCCCAGCTATGCAAATCTTCACATGGGCTGGTGGGAGGAGCGGGTGCTCAAGGTCGTACATGAAAAAGAATGGAATGAGAATATCAAGGTCTGGTGCAGATTCATAGATGACCTGTTCATCAAATGGAGGGGGTCAGTAGAAAGTGCCAATATGTTTTTAACAGCCCTCAATGACAACACACTAAATCTGACTTTTATGCGTACTATTAGTGATTCAAATGCGCATTTTTTGGATCTGGAAATTTTTATCAAAGATGGCAGCCTGCACACTTGCACTTTTAGGAAACCTAATGCAGGAAACTCTATATTACACTCTAGCAGTTTCCATCCCCAGATACTAAAACAGAGTATCCCGTATGCTGAACAGCTCCGCATGAAGAGAAATTGTAGCGAGACAAGCTCACTAATGCAAGCAAAAACTGATCTGACAGAAAGATTCAAGGAGAGGGGATACAGTCAGAAAGTGTTAAATCAAGCAGTAGAGAATAATTCCTGTAATTTCTAGCAGAAACAGCTCTATTTGTTGTTTTAATTGTGAAAGTGCCATACAATCAAGAAACACATGCACAATATCAGCTCTATCGGTACTACACCTAAAACACTTCCCATCAGTATTATTTCCACCCCACTTCATCATCTTCTCTGGTGTATGATATAGATCAAATATAGTCTTAAAATGTTGTCTTTTCAAGTTTTCTGATAGCAATATCTTCCCTGCAGTATCAACAGAGCTCGGCATAAACTCAACACCTTGCCCTAATCGTACACACCATTTCGAATCTTGAGCAGCCAAATCGTCTAATTGTGTCTCAATTAATATGGAATATAATACCCCAATCTTTGCCCTCTTCCTAATTCCCTTGACTATCGGTAACACAGTAATAAACTCATGCAGATGATTCTAACTAAAAAATCATGAATTTGCAAATATTAAAATAATTCCTGATGTTGAAGTGCGTAGCTATCAACTAATTCTGCAAATGAAAATAATACTCCCCCCTTGAATAAATCACCCAACTGTGTAATCCCCTTAAGCCTCCACCCCAACATTTTATAATCCCAAAATATAGCTGGAAACCTAACCGTTAAATTAAGAGGTGTATAATAATTAGTCTGTGGGATGACTAGCCGTTTGCATATCAATTTCCATACCTTATATGCTGTAATCAAAACCTTAAACCATGTTTTTTATAGTAGCTTGACTCACTAAATTTTCCTAATACATTTCTGGCTTCCTCCCCTAATAATAACTGATATATGGATGGAGCTTCTGCGCCAGGCACATACTCCCCTGTCAACAAAATCTGCATATTTTGCAATAAACAAACATAATAATAGAAAAAAAAGTTTGGGACAGACCTCCCTCCCCTGTCAAGTGGTAGCTGCATAAATTTAAATGCTCTCCCTGCTTTACGTTGTCCCCACATAAATCCCCACATATGAATTGGATCCTCTGTAAATGATATTTTGTTAAGTCTAGTGGTACCGCCCTAAAGTAGCAAAGTATTTTGGGGAGGACAATCATCTTTAGCACATTTCATCTCCCCACCAAAGTAAGATGTAGGCACTCGAGCCGATCCAGCTGCTGCTTCACCCCTGAAACTATACTACCCCAATTAACTTCTATCAAGTCTTGCAAGGGTATTCTAATCTTAATACCAAGATACCTAACTTCATTAGTTACCCGAGCCTCACCCGGACAGGCCTGGTTGGTACATACTATCTGGGTTTTAGCCAAATTTAATTTGTATCCGGAGACAACACCAAAGTCATCAGCTAGCCTTTCTATCTCCCTTATTGCTTGTGCTGGGTCTGCGGAGGCAACTGTAATATCATCCGCATAAGCTAAAACACGCACCTGAAATTGCCCACATTCCATTGATCTAATGCTCACGCTTTGTTCTTGCATAGGCACGAATGGACTAATGTATAGCACAAACAATAGCGGAGAACAGGGACATCCCTGTCTTGTCCCCCTACGAATAACAACTTGCTGTGATTTCCTGCCCATCACACAGATCCTGGCTCGTGGCGACTTATACGTGCTCTGAACTGCCCTAAGATAGCCCTGCCCAAACCCCATCCTCCACATAATACCTCAAACAAACACCCAAGAAACATGATCAAACACTTTTTCAGCTTCAAGAAATATGAACCCAAACTGTTTATGATGTACATTGGCATAATCAATAAGAGTAATAACTCTATGAATATGATTGATCGTACTTCTGCCAGGTATAAATCCATGTTGGGACATGGAGACCAAGGGCATAATAACTCTCGCTAACCTATTAGCTAATATCTTGGCATAAACTTTCCCATCAGTATTTAACAAGGTCTATATGACCCAGGTGTATTCGGGGGCTTGTCCTTTATCTTGAACATGACTATATTAGCCTCATCCCAAGATGGAGGCGGGTTCCCAAGCTGAGCTTCTTGAAAAAAATTCAGTTTTTAAAACCTGAAATAGCAACCGATATATCTCCTGTGGCAATTTATCGGGCCCCACGGCTCTCCCATTTACCAACAATCCTAATGCCTCTTCCAATTCCTCAATTGTTATTGATTCATCTAATAATCCTTGCTCTTCTAAACTTAAACTATTCAGCTCAGTTTCTTGACAAAATTTCTCTATATCTTTTTCATCCGGATCATGCTGCGTATATAGTTCTCGATAAAACTCATTAAAAAAAAAATAATATCTTCTTCTGTTTCGACCATATTACCAGCCGCATCAGTCATAGCCAAGATTCTCTGAGAGGACTGTCTTACTCTTAATCTCTATCCTGTTTATGGATGTTATATTGAAGGGCAATTTCCTTGCACCAGATCGCATTTATTTTTGCATTAGAGCATGCTATCTTGGTATGTATAACCTTACCTTCGAGTCCCTGTCTAAGCACCTGTATCAACTCCTGCTCCGCGATCCTTAACTCCCCCAAAAGTCGCAGCATCAGCATTTGTCCTTGTTTCTGTTTGGCTAATCCAAAACTAAGAGCTTCCCCACATATACCTGCTTTGAGAGTGTCCCATTTTGGGACTAGAGGCAGATCCCCTATTTACCTCCCAAAAATGCCCAGTCCATCTAAGCATATGGTCGATAACCTTTTTGTTGTTCAATAGTTTCCTATTGAATGTAAATACCCTTCCAACCCTCCTCTGTCTTAAGCTATATAAATCTAACAGTAATGGACCATGATCCACCATAATCCGGGGCCAAACCTGCATTTTTGCTCCAACTATATACGCCCTGGACATGAATACATAATCAAGTCTCACCAATTTCTGATGCGGATGCGAATAAAAAGTATATCCTGGATCTAGCTCGTTTACAGTCCTCCATACATCTAGCAACCCATGATCCCTCAACAATTGAATCAAAGTTCTAAAGGCCTTGGGTTTTCATCCCGTATATTTATATTTTTTTGTTTCTAAAACTTGCCTCTCCAAATGGATATTAAAATCCCCACATAAGATTAATGGGGTCTGCCATGAAGGCAAGATGGCATCCACGTGCTGGATGTGTGAGTGAGGGGCTCCTGAGTGTATTCCCCCATCCCAGGGAATCGGCGGCCAGGAGGACGAAAAAAATCAGCATGGATAAAACTGGAGAGAACAATTGAAAAGTGATTAGCGAGACCAAATAAAACCAATCAAAAATACGGGAAGACGTGGAAAAACGTGGAAAAACAGCCGGGTAGCTAAATGGCTTAGGAGTGTTTGGCGGTAAGGCGTGATTACCTGTGGTGCACACCTGTGGAGCCTGAGGAGGAGGCCGTGGCGGCTGCGGCGGTGGGGAGCTCATGAAGATCGCAGAGCAATGGGCAGAGGGGGCAGAACAGCCAACTCGGCAGAGAAACGCCCGGGGAGGGCGGTCAGTTTGATTACCGAGGGAGCTGGAGGGACCGACATCTGAATCAACAGCAATTTAGGTGCGGCAGTACTTTAGGGCTTCAGATTCTCAGAAAAGGAGCAGAGACTGCTGATGAGACCGGGCTGCGAGTGGTAACATGGGAAGTGTGACTACTATGCACGTGGGGATATTACAGATCCTGGACGTGTGGTAGCAAGGGAGCAGAGTTTGCTACGCACGCTTGGATATGCTTGGACACGTAGAGATCACCACATGCATTTGACTACTTCAGACTCCAGATGTGTGGAAGGACCTCGTGAGTAAACCGATAAAGAGATTATATTTTACTACACCATAATAGCTTTGCTTACACTTCAGATATGCCTCCTAAAACTGGGCGCGGAGGGAAGACTTAGACAGTTAATGATGCAGTGAGCAGGGTGGCTTTTATTGGAGGCAATGCAAGAGGAGGGCTAGAGGGAGCAGAAGTTTCTATGGAGAGCTTAATGCAAGAGACTGGGAGCAACCAAATACCCCAGATATTCCTACCATCAAGCAAGCAAAAGCAGCCAGTACTACCAGTTCGGTGTATGTCTAATGAAATAGCAGATCACTTAGAAGATGCAGCAGTAGCTAAGCATGAAGATGTGGTGCAGCAGAAGGAACATCGGAAAGAGCAGATTAAACAAAGAGGTACAGACATGGATTTAGATTTAGGACAAGTAGCGCTAGTGGTTGAGTCAGGCTTGATGACAAAGAGGCACAGGAGGATACGTGAGTGATGGATACTGCGACTGGACTGAATTCTGAAGCTATCAAGAGAGTGATTCAGGGGAGACATTTTTTTCTATGTCAGACCATTCAGATCATTCAGATCTATCAGATGACGAGGATGATGGAGAATTAGGATTAAAATCTGTTTCCCTGGAAGGATCAGAAATGAGTAATGGTAGCGACTTAAATACTACCAGCCTTGAAGATGAAAATTGGAAAATAACGATGGTACATAAACAAGTGCTTGATAAGGAGAGGGTGCCACGAGCAGATGCAGCTGAGAACTTGATGCTGGATCTTTCCACATCAACTGAACTGACCCCTGAGATGGTTAAAGCTGACATACAAACTTGGTGGGCCCAAGCAGCGAAGCCGGACTATGAGATCTCTCTGGAGTCAATATACCAATGCATATCAGAGCATAGGGCTGAGACTCGTACGGAGAACGCAATAACACACACGGCGTGCCGCAAACTACAGAACACTGTTAAGTGGATTGCCAAAACGTGTAGTAAATTCACTGAGAGGCTGAATGAGGGTAAGGCAAGAATCTCCACATTAGAAGATGAAATCATGCCACAGAAGGCAGCGTCAGAAGATTCAAGAAACATAGGGATGACATACAAGCTAAACTCGTGGACTTGGAGAATCGACTCTGGAGGAATAACCTGAGGATTTTAGGGGTGCCAGAGGGGTTGGAGGGACAGGACACCGCAAGTTTGTGGTGAAGTTATTTACAGAGAACTTTCCAGAGCTGACAGGTTGGAATTGGGCAAATGAAGTGCAAAGGGCACATAGGTTCCCATTTGAGCAGAAGGCTTTGAAAGAGGGTCAATTGAATGCAAGACCACAAGCAATTTTGATATGCTTGAATAATTTTCTGGTGCGCCAGGCGATATATGAACTTGCACGGCCTGATAGAAAGAGGGCTGGAAAGGGAACACAATTTTTTGTAAGACCGGACTATTGTCACCAAACGGTGGTGAGAAGATGGCAGCTACGCTCGTTGATTACTCCCTTTCAGGTTAAGGGGGCTCAAGTTTTTTTATTGAATCCTGCCACTCTCAAAGTAATTCTCAAGGGTCAAACACGTTTTTTCACCTCTGATGTGCTAGCAAAAGAATACCTGATTTCTTTTTAACTGTCTTCCTTGCCATATATTGTTGGCTTTGTGTATGGTTTTGTTATGCCCTGGCTTTGTAATTAATATGTGGGGCCATATGTAGGAACATTAGAACATTGTATTATAGGTTATGGATGTAAATTAGGCACCCATGTAATACAGTAAATATATGGCTATAGTAAGCCAGGAAGCGGTAGGGAGGATGGGGGAACACACGGTTGTCAATTCACTGTTCATCACTAGGGCCTTGGGCCTTATTGCCTACAAAAAGTGGAGAGGGTGTTCGAGGGGGGCTGTAGGGTGGATGGTGGGACAAGGGGCAGGGGGGCATGTGGGTGTGGTGTGAGGGTTTAGTGGGGGCATGAAGTACACAAATCAATCCATGGGAAAGTTTTTTGATTTACACAATATGGTAAAAAAAATACAGCCAAAGACCAGCAAGGAGTCATACCATTTTGGTTAAATATGTGGGAAATGACTGCTAGTGGGATACACATATGTTTGTTTAATGGTTGTGGCCTTATTAACAGCAATAAGAGGCAAAGGGTAGCCGCAGATCTACGTATAAGGAAACCAGACATTTTGTGTATCTAGGAGACGCATATACCCTGGACGAAACGTAAAGTGATGGAAGAACTTGGATATACACTTCTTGCTGCGACTAGTACTAGCAGGGGAGTTGCTATTTTGGTACGGAGTGGGATAAGCGGGACTGGAAGGATAATAAAAGATAATTATGGAAGATGGGCGATGTAATATGTGACGTCATCAGCAGTGCATTGCGGGCGTGCGAGTTATAATTAGCTGAACTAACTATAACGGGGGAATTTCAGTGGTTTTGTACGAGTGAAAAGTCCAGCTTACTTTAACGCCCCTGAAACCTATGGTTTTTTCAGTGAATTTCTAAGGTTTTTTAAATGCTAATTCCTAACTATAACGTGCCTGTAACCTATGGTTTTTTCAGTGAATTTCAAAGGTTTTTTAAATGCTAATTTCTAACTATGCCTACAGAGATAGTACATGTGAAGAAAGAAGAAAAAACGCACAGAAAAAAAAGAAATGCAGAAAGAAGCAACAGAAGTCCTCAAAGACGAAGAAAAGTGCAGGAAGAAGGATAACGTGCAGAAAGAACAAACAGAAGAGCAGAAAGAAGCCTTGTTGCAAAATCATCCTGTACCCCAACTTTTTCAGACGGACACTGGTGGTAACTGAGTCTGACTAACCAGTCCTAGAGCCAGTGCTATGTTGAAAGGCACTCAGAATACAGTGAAAACACCTACATACACTAGGGAACACTATGCGTTGGGGTCCCCCTGTGATTAGCATGACCTCCTCTGTAAGCCCCTAGTATATAATAAGGCAGGGGGATTAAAACTACCTCTTAAAACACGCTACAGGGCGTGTTTTAACACATCACCTCAGGCCCCGTCCCCTCCCTTCCCCATTGTGTAAACACTCCCTGTGGCCGTTTTAAGTTAGGAGATTAAGTCCAACTAGACCACTAGGTACCTCCAGTAAGCACCACAGAGCTGCGTTGCAGAGAGATGTAAAAAGGGGCACGGCCTAGACCACCTCTCTGCAACGCAGCTCTGTGGCGCTTACTGGAAGCACCTGGTGGGCTAGTTGGCCCCCAGGGTCCCTCAGGATTGAAGGTGAAATATTTCCCCAACTTAAAACGCGCCACAGGGCGTGTTTGCACACGTCACCTCAGGCCCCGTCCCCTCCCTTCCCCACTGTGTAAACACGCCCTGTGGCCGTTTTAAGTTGGGAGATTAAGTCCCCTTGAATCCTGAGGGTCCCTAGGGGCAACATAGCCCACTAGGTATGTCCAGAAAGCGCCATTGCAGAGAGGTGTAAAAAGGGGCACGGCCTGCACCACCTTTCTGCAACGCAGAGCAGTGGCACTTACTGGAAGCACCTGGTGGGCTAGTTGGCCCCCAGGGTCCCTCAGGATTGAAAGGGAATTATTTCCCCAACTTAAAACGTGCCACAGGGCATGTTTGCACACGTCACCTCAGGGCCCGTCCCCTCCCTTCACCACTGTGTGAACGCGCCCTGTGGCCGTTCTAAGTTGAGAGATTAAGACCCCTTGAATCCTAAGGGTCCCTAGGGTCAAACTAGTCCCCCTCCCAAGGCCTTAATCTGCCCCGGGGACCCCAACCCCGGGGCATGGCCTTTTAAAAAAAAAATTCTTTAGGAGGGGGGCTGCGTTGCCCCCCTCCTCAGGCCACTTATGGCCCCGGGGACCCCAACCCCCGGGGTCAGCCTTTGTTTTTTATTATTATTTTCTTTAATATATTTATAGAAATATCTAGGACATGCTGGACAAACCGTATGTACCTATCACCATGACGATTTGCGTGATATTCATTAAAAGGCGACTATGCATACAATTAATCTACGTGGAATGTATTTACACTGCTAGTGAAGCTCTGACGTTTCTGACGCCCTACAGTGCCTAATCCCGGCGCCCCCGCCTGTGGGTACTCTCCAAGTAGACACCCTTGTCTTTTATTTATACAAACTTGGGTAGCTATTGATAGGCACATTTAATACACACACCAAGCCACTCAAAGGGGATTCAACAAAAATTCAACCAAAACTATGCAAGAAACCCCCCTCACGGTTAATAAAACACATATCCACCGCCAGATGTGTAATACCATTAATTTTACTCTCTGGAAAGGAGACAAACCTCACTTGAGAGTCACAGCGCGCTCCTGGCTGAGCCCAATGCTGTGTTACACCCACCAGTGCCCGTCGAGTGCCACACACCTCTGTGTTGTATTCCACTAGCTAGTGTGTATGCTATGACACTCTCTAGCCCATGTGCAGTGTAACACCACCCCGTGAATATGTCATGCCACACTTGCCTTCGCACAGGTTATATTGCCCCATCTAACGTGCCTTCCTCGATGCCTATGTTATAACGCACAGAGCTATGCCATACATATTACAATCTGGGATCCATATCTTTGTCACAGTGCATATGCAACGTTACACTCCCCAGCACATATTTTACATTACAATTTTAGAGACTAGTTAGGTTACACAACACTGCCGTGTGCATATTACACTCCAAGGGGATTATCGCATAGCACGCGCTAGTGATTGTGCTATCTCGCGCTCTCCAATGAATCTGTCATTGCGCACAATGTATTGCATATTATATTTCACGCCCCGGTTCATCTTATATCACACTTTTTGGTGCATAGTTTATACCATACACTATATCTAGTTTTCATTTTCAATCGTACTCGCAGGACTATGTTCTATATAACACTGCGTTCACCTACCCTTTTCACAGGCATTACCTTTTGCGATGGGGGTGGAAGGTCAGGGGGTGTTTCTGCCAAGTGAGCCCAGAGTCACAGTCACAAACGTCCTCTTCTTCCTGAATAAAAGTTAGATTATGCTGTATACTTGTTCATATTTTAAGTAGTTTGCACAGACACACATTTTAAAAACAATAAAGTTCCCAATACCCACCTTTTCTGAACAGTTAGCTTGCTGCCCCATCCACCTCCTCCCTATCCTCTGTTGTCTGAATCCATGGACTGGCCTCCTCCCTCTTGCCATGCATTGTCTGATGTGCTGCCACTGCCCTCCTTTTAGCATGATGTACCAGTCCACTCCTACTGCCCTCCATTGCCCAATTCTATGCCCTATCATTGACCTCCTGCTTAGCCTCTGTGCTTAGCTTGCTGCCCCTATTCTCCTTCCCCCTGCCCTCCGATGTCTTTGTGCATGCCCCTGCTCCATCCTTTTTGCCCACCATGTTCCATGGACCTGCCACTCATATCTACTCTGAGTGTTCTGTTGAGCTGCCACTCTCCTCCCACCTGCCTAGCATTGTCAGATGACTGTAACCTGTCCCTGCCACCTCCACCCTGCCTGTCCACATGCCATGCCCCTATCCCCTTCCTCCTGTCCTCCATGGTCCATTTTACTGCCACACCCTTCTGCCCTCCCTGTTCTGTTGTGCTGCAACTGCTCCTCTTGCCTGCCCCACGCAGTCTGTTGTGAGGCCCCTTCCCCTGAACTCTCTTGTCTGTGCCCAGGTCCTGACCCTCCCTTCTATCCTCCATGGTCCTTTGTGCATGCCCCTGCACCCTCCTTCTTGCCCATCATAGCCATTGTGCTGCCACTAACCCTCCCACTTGCCAAGCATGGTCTTCTGTGCTGCCACGGCCCCTCCCACCTTCCCTGTGTGGTCAGCTAGCTGCCCCTGACCCCCTCCCACCTTCCCTCCATGGTCTGTGTGTATGCCATCATAGTCTCACTGTTGCTCTCCATGGTGTGTCTTGTTTCTAGTGCCCATCCTGCCTGACCTCCATGGTCATCTCGATGCTCCTGCCCTGCCCCCTTGCCCCCTTGCCACCAGCCCTCTGTTTCCATGTGCAGAGCCTATTCCCTCCCTCCTGGCTTGTCTGTTCCATTGTAGTGCCCCTGATCCGTCCCTCATGCCCTTTATGGTCTGTTATGCTGCAGCTTTCACTCCTGTCTGTCTATTATGGTCAGCTAGCTACCATTGCCTCTTTCCCCTCTGTTCTCTGTTGTCCATGTGCATGGTCCTGTCCCCTCCCTATTGCTTCTATGGATTGTTGTGCTGCACTCCCATCCCGCATGCCCAGTATTGTGCTTCTGCAAACCCTGATGCTTGCCCTATAGGGTCAGTTTGGTGCACCTCTCCATGTCCCTCCTGTCCTCTGTTATCCGAGTCCATGTCCCTACCCCAATTCCTCCTGCCTTCCATGATCCAATGTACCATACTTGCGAACATTTTGAACTTGGTAAGAGGGAGATTTTGAAAAAAAACTGGGGTATTGATCTTCCCCTTTGAGTTACATTGAAAAAGAGGAGATTGTAGACAGGAGACAGATCAAATAAAGCCCATTTGAGCTTAAAACCATTGGACGTTTCCTGGCTGAATCGGGTCTGTTGGCATGTATGGTTGTACTAACACTGCATCTTCCTTCTGCCCACAATGGTCTATTATATTGCCACAGCCTCTCCTGCCAGTCCTGTATTGTTGGTTTGTTGCCCCTGCCCCCCTTTCCACTGCCCTCCATAGTCTGTTGTGCTGCCACTGCCCTTCCTGCCTACCCAGGGTGGTCAAACTGTTGCCTCTGCAGTGCACTCTCCTACCTGCCTTCAATTTTCAGAGTCTGTGCCCCTGGCCTCTGCCTCTCAACAGTATCCTAATGAACAACTAGATTGCTGACATTCTATATTTATTACAAAAGTGTGGAACACCAGACGTCATCTTGATGTAATCAAAACTGTAATACCTAGAGCATTTCCTTTAGAAATTACATATATGAGAGGGTCTTATTTGCATCAAAATTATGGTTAGTGCTCTAAAACACTAAAATGAGGACATATTTTTCTGAGTTTTCAAATAGCGACAAAGCACTTTTAAATTATTTGTTATCTTTATGTTTTTTTATCCAGTTGACCACTTGATTAAATGTTACACTTAGGGGAGAGGATGTGGTGTTACTTCCTGAGCTGCAGACTATGCAACTGGGGAACCAGGCTGGAGTTTCTGCTTCAGCTCAACATTCTGTGATTCTGGTCAAATCACTTAAACTCCCCATGTCTACAACCAAAATGAATTTGATCTTGTGTGATGTAACCAATGCTCATGTAAAGCACTCCAATACCTGACAAGTCTGCACTATATAAAACTGCAAAAACACAAAAAATAAGTGTTTTGCACCCTTCTGTCATTAGGCTACATGTGGGCTACATCTGGGTGATATTTGTGCTGCATTTGGGCTCTTTTGTCTCTGGTGGCCATCTTGGGAGATTTTTTTGTTATGAAGTTTCCTAATTTCCTCATTTACTGCAGTCTCCTCAGTAGGAAATGCTTTCAGTTTTTTACTTATATTCCATCAAGAAGGTATTCAGATATGTCACACATTTGCCATGAATTCTGAATGTTAGCACTCTAGTTGCTCATTAGACCACTGTAGTAAAGCTACTGCTCACCTCGGAAGTCTGCGGCTGGTATTAAAAGTGCATGTTTCAGTGTGCATGTCAGAATTCTTTAATGAAATAGAAGAGGATTTGAGAAGTCACTCAAAATGTGCCCTAATTTTTCTTTCTTCAGCACTAATCATAATTTCTATGGCAAAATGAACCCCCTCATTGTGTTCCTTTTTAAATTAAATGTTTTAAGTGTTACCAGTTTATTCCAATCAAGATGGCTTCAGGTGTGCCATACTTTTGAATAAGTAAGACAGTAAGCGCTCTAGAAGAACACTCTGAGACATTCTGTCATTGGGCTATACTTAGGCTACATCTGGGTGATATTTGGGCTACATTTGGCTCTTTTGTCTCCGGTGGCCATCTTGGGAGACTTATTTGTTATGAAGTTTCCTAATTTCCTCATTTACTGCAGTCTCCTCAGTAGTAAATACTTTCAGTTTTTTACTTTGATTCCATCAAGAAGGTATTCAGATCTGTCACACATTTGCCATAAATTCAGAATGTTAGCACTCTAGTTGCTCATTAGATCACTGTAGTAAAGCTACTGCTCACCAGGGAAGTCTGCTGCTGGTATTCAAAGTGCATGTTTCAGTCTGCATGTCAGAATGTTTTAATGATATAGAAGAGGATTTGAGAAGTCACTCAAAATGTGCCCTTATTTTCTTTCTGCAGCACTAATCATACTTTCTATGGCAAAATGAACACCCTCATTTTGTTCCTTTTTTTATATTAAATGTTTTAAGAGTTACCACTTTATTCCAATCAAGATGGCTTCACGTGTGTCATACGTTTGTCATAAGTAGGACTGTTAGCGCTCTAGTTGTTCTTTAGAACACTCTGGGAAGCGGCAGTAGAACACAAAGGAATCAACTGACAGTCTCTGCCCTTGTTGGATGTATATGTTTTACTGAGAATGTCAGATTTCATTCTCACATGATTGAGAAAGATTATGTGAATGTACAGAAAATATGCTCTCAGTTTAGCTTATAGATCCCCTTCCAAACCTCTGAGGGAAAAGCATGAGAAAATAGTTTTCTCTCAAACATGATTCATGATATCACAGCAGAAGGCTTTTTCACATAGTAAAATCACCTTAGAACACACCACAATTCCTAAAATGAGTATGGTACCATCAACAAATGATTTATACTGTAACTAAAGTCTTAAAACCTTCTATTAACTGCAATGCTTTTTAATGAGGTGCTATCATGTATATTGGTCCCAAGATGGCTGCCAACACTTCTTGGATGAAGTACTGACAGCCAATCAGATCTCACGATGAGATGTGTGGTTAGGCTCCTCCCTGATATATATGTGATTTTGATTTTGATTTTCTCAGGAACTACAGAACGGATTTTCAACATTTAAGCAAAAGGCACGACTCTGAACCAAGGTCTACCTTTCTGCCAAATTTGGTGTAATTCCGTTCAGCAGTTCGGGCTGTAGCTGCGGCTAAAGGTCCTATGGGAAATTGCATGGGGAAAACACGTTTTGGGCACCCCCTTTTTTTCTCAGCCCCCGCTACACAAATCATCCCGAGACTTTCAGGATAGGAGCGGACCAGAGCTGGCCAAAAGTTTTGTAAATTTTGCGAAGATTCGTCAACGGGCGCCAAAGTTATTCCAAATAGAATGTTGCAGATTTCCCATGGAAAATATGTCCTAACTATAACTACCTACTGGCGACTGCCAGTAGGTAATATATATATATATATATATATATGTATATATATATATATATATATATATATATATATAGATATATATAGATATATATATATATATATATATATATTATCTACTGGCGGTCGCCAGTAGATAGTTATAGTTAGGACCGAGTTTCCATAGGAAATCTCAAAATTCTATTTTCAATAACTTTGGCGCCGATTGACGAATCTTCGCGAAATTTTCAAAACTAATGGGGCGCTCCGCTCCGCTCCTACCCTGAAAGTCTCGGGGTGATTCGTCAAGCGGGGGCCGAGAAAAAGGGGGGGTCCCAAAACACGTTTTCCCCATGGATTTTTCCATAGGGACTTTAGTCGCAGCTACAGCCCGAACGGCTGAACAGAATTACGTGAAATTTGGCAGAGAGGTAGCCATAAGGTCCGTTTGGTGCCTTTTGCAGGTTTGGTGTAAATCTGTTCAGTATTTTCTGAGAAAATAGCATTTAAATCAATATATATATCTATACGCGTGCAGCGTGCGCGCAGGGTGCGTGCATGGCTTATCTTAACGTAACAGTTTATGCCAAAACCCTTAACAACAAAGCGTATCATGTGTCCTCCTTGTGCGGACGGTGCGCGAAGCTCACCGTGTGTACATGGCCCATTAAGCGTAACGTGGGCGCGCGGTGCGCGTAGCGCACTGCGTGCCCACCGTGCGTGCACGGTGCACAAAGTGCAGTGTGCGTGCACGGCACTAACTGCGTAAAGTGGGCGCGAGGTGCGCAAAGCACACCGGGTGCTCACAGTGCGCGCACGGAACGAACTGCGTGAAGTGGGCGCGCGGTGCGCAAAGCGCACCGCGTGCGCACCGTGCGCGCACGGCACGAACGGCGTAAAGTAACTTAGCATTTAAAAAACCGTACAAATTCACTGAAAACAACATAGGTTTCACACACGTTATAGTTAGGAATTAGCATTTAAAAAACCTTGCAAATTCACTTAAAAAACCATAGGTTTCACACATGTTATAGTTAGTTGGGCATTTTCCTCATGAAAAACCAATGAAATTCCCCAGTTATAGTTAGTGCAGGCAACTATAACTCACGCGACCGTAATCCGCTGCTGATGACGTCAGATATTACATCACTGATGACATATGTGTCTTTCTGAAAATAGATAAATAAATATATGTATAGCTAAAAAAAAAAGGAAGAAGACATGGGTATATAAATGTGTAAATACAGTGATGTAATATCTGACGTCATCAGCAGCGGATTACGGTCGCGTGAGTTATAGTTGCCTGCACTAACTATAACGGGGGAATTTCATTGGTTTTTCATGAGGAAAATGCCCAGCTAACTATAACATGTGTGAAACCTATGGTTTTTTAAGTGAATTTGCAAGGTTTTTTAAATGCTAATTCCTAACTATAACGTGTGTGAAACCTATGGTTTTTTCAGTGAAAATATATATATATATATATATATATATTTTTTTTTTTATATATATATGACAGGATTCCGCCTGGAGCACACCTACACGCCAACAATCCAAGAGGAGAGCGGGAACAAACGGAGACCGACCCTGATAGCGAGTGAGTTGATTTTCTTTATTAAATTCACAGCACCGCCTGCATGACGCGTTTCAGCCTTCCCAGAGGCCTTGATCACATGACGCCATGGGAGTTGTGATCCCGCATTTTAAAGTGCACAATGCTAATTGATAAGATGACACCATTGGCTAATTCAAACACTGCATCAATAGACATAGAGAGGTTATATACACATTGGAGCATGGACAAGAGCGGGGCAATGGCATCAAAAGCAACTGCGTTAAACAATTTAAAAGTGCTAAAGTGCAAATTTCATTAGATAAAAAAATAATTTATATGATAAAATCATTTCCACAAGACTGGCAAGTAATTGATATTGAAAAAACAACATTGTTTTAAATCAACATATTTTTATGTGAACCTGTGTGTTGTTTTTGATTGCGTGCATAAATAACTGAAAGCAATAAAGTTGGTTGTAGCTAACTCTAATACCTATGCTTTCCTATGAATACACAGCATGCATCTGATGTAAATCGTTAGGAATGAAACCCCAGTGGGTATACTTCAACAATTGACAAATAGATGCCCCTGGCAATCCAGACACTGATTTATCGGCCAGGATGACTTGCACAATTACTAAAGCCTGTCTTAAAGACGCAGTGCCGCCTACGAGTCATAATCTAATGTGTAAGGTTGCTGTATATTGCATATATAGGAGCCTTAGTTCCCTTCTTAATCCAAGCTTTAACCCAAATTAATGACAAGTGTCAAAATATGTCTAGATGCAGAGAAAACATATAGTACTCAGAGTATATCTAAAAATGTGTCATCTATACTGTGTTTAAAACCTGCAGTGGGTAGAGGAGGTGTGACCAACACGCAAAACAACCTAACACATAGGGGATGAAGATTAATCCAACCGAATTCACAGACAAGTGAAGAAATCTTCACTGGCATTGAGACCCTGCGGTGACTTGGTGTCTAGCTCGAGGATGTATCTCGTTTCTAGGGCACGGAGTAGTGCTTCTCTGTTTCCACCTCGTCTTAATGGGAGCACTGCATCAATAACAAAGAACTTTAATAATTCACTTTTGTTGTTGTGTAGTTCTTTGAAATGGCGTGCCACCGGGTAAGATGCATCGTTACCACTGATTGCCCGCATGTGCTGGAGTATCCATTTGTGGACCTGCAACTTGGTGCTACCCACATATTGCAGGCCACACGGACACTCCAGCACGTAAACCGCGTACTCGGTTTTGCATGTGAGCTGTTTTGTGATAAAGCGAGGCATCTCGCAGAACGGAATTGTGTACTGCGTCTTATTAACTCCCTGTTTACACGCTTTGCAGTTCGGGCATCTTTTGAAGCCTTTGCAAAACTGCATCCAGGTTGCGTTAGAAGCTAATTCAGGACTAGATTTAACTAAAGCATCGCTCATAGAACGAGCTTTCCTGAAAGTGATGTTTGGACTGGCTGCCATTAGATCCCCAATGACAGGGTCATTCCAAACCAAGCTCCAATTCTTCCTCAGAATTTTTCTGAGTGCTTGGTGTTGACGATTGTATGTCCAAATCAGTCTAACTGGTTCCCTGGTGTGAACTAGTGTGGCAGTTAATCCCTTATTGATTAGAGTCTCCTCTCTAGTTAAACAATTAGCCTTTCGAATGGCATTGTCAATCGTTGAAGCAGAGTAACCCCTAGCTAGGAAACGAGCTTTACTTGAATTTTGTTCCGCCAGGCAATCAGACTCCGTGCTGCAGATGCGCCTAATACGCAGCATCTCCCCGTAGGGAATGCTGCGAATGAGATGCACAGGATGGTGACTTGCAGCATGGAGAACCGTATTACCTGCGGTCGGTTTCCTAAAGAGGCGAGTGTAGAGTTTACCAAGGTCAATAAAGATTTCAACATCCAAAAAGAACACCCTGTCTTGACTGATATCTGAGGTGAAGCCGAGATTGAGGGAATTGGAATTAATAACCTCGATAAAATCAAGGATCTGCTGTTTAGTGCCACGCCAAACCATGAAAATATCATCTATAAAACGATACCAATGGATTACATGTTCAGACAGAAAATCAAGATGTTGACCATAGAGGACCAGCTCCTCCCAGTAGCCCATGTGAAGACAGGCATAACTGGGAGAAAAGCTGGCCCCCATGGCCACACCTCTGACTTGCTGATAAAATTGATTGCCAAACATAAAGAAGTTATTGTGCAGGCAATAGGAACGCATGGCTAGCAACATTTTGTTATGGTTGACCATATGAAGGGGTCGGGTTCCCAAGTAGTGCTGGACTGCTTTTACACCGTCAGAATGATAAATGCTGGTGTAGAGGGAGGTTACATCTAATGTAACCAACCAAAAAGATGGATCCCAATCAATCCCTGCTATTTTCCTTAAGAAATCACTTGTATCCTGCACATAGGATGGCAAAGTCTTAACATGTTCCTGCAAAAAGGCATCTATATATACAGAGGTATTCTCACAAAGTCCACCTCGCGCCGAGATGATTGGCCTGCCTGGAGGCTTCTCAGAGTTCTTATGTATCTTTGGAATAAAATACATAACAGGAGTTACTGGAAAGTCATTTTTCAGATATTTCAATTCATCTTGACTAAGTAATCCTGTGCTCCGCCAGGCAACAAGGTGGGAATAAAACTCAGTTCTAGCTGCCTTCACTGAAATTGCATCACAGCGTTTGTAACAAAGGGGGTCATTGAGTTGACCGTGGGCTTCCTCCAGATATAGATCTTTAGGCCAGAGCATCACATTGCCCCCCTTGTCAGATTGACGAACAATGATGTTGTTGTCAGCTTGTAACTTGCTAACCAGTTGGAAGTAGCAATTGTTGCGTGCTGTGTATTTAAATTTTTCACGAAGGGTAGATGAATAAAGTTTTTTAATCCCTGTGATTGATAGTTTATGAAATATATCGATGTTATCGTGCAGCATCAAAGGCGTGTAGGTAGATTTGGGTTTGAATTTAGTGTGACCCGGCACATTCAGGGTTAGATGTTCTTCCATTGTATCCACACTGGAGCCCTCATGTCTCAATTCCTGAAGGTCTTGCATTAAAGCCAGGTCGTTGGCAACCAATCCTTGTTGCGAGTCTGATATGGGTGTAAGACTCGGTCTCCGTATGTTGGGATTGAGAAGAAAATGCTTTTGCAGCTTTAGCTTGCGGATAAATTTATATAAATCGATCCTAGTCTTAGAATAGTTGAAATTGCTGCCTGGGCTGAAAGAGAGACCAAGATGTAAAATGTTGATCTCAGCCGGACTTAATTGCATGTTGGTAAGGTTGACAACAGATGGAGGTTCTATGGACTCAGTAATTTGATGTGGCGCTGACATTACTTGTTCCACCTCTTGTTGTATTTCCTTTTTGGCTTGGTGTTTGCGCTGTGCTTGTCGTCGCCATCTGCGCTTTTGGTTGCGCCTTTGGCGCTGTTGGGATTTTGCCTCCTGGGTCTCAAAGTTTCGCGGCGGTCTTGCCGCAAACAGTCCACCTCTGGAGCCAAGGAGAACCGGGTAAACCCCAATTGTGCCGCATTCCTGCTGCGCTCAGTGTCGGAATCGCTGTCAGGTATTGAACTGAGGTCAGAGACTGACGATGCCAGTTGGGAGGTAGGCATGGCAGCCTGGGCTTGACCAGGGGAGGGATGTGAGACTGGCACTATATATATATATTTATTTATTTATATATATATACACATATATATATATATATATATATATATATATATATATATATATATATATATATATATCTATATTACCTACTGGCGGTCGCCAGTAGGTAGTTATAGTTAGGACCCTGTTTCCATAGGAAAACCGCAACATTCTATTTGGAATAACTTTGGCGCCAGTCGACGAATCCTCACGAAATTTTCAAAACTAATGGGGCGCTACGCTCCGCTCCTACCCTGAAAGTCTCGGGGGGATTCGTCAAGCGGGGGCTGAGATAAAAGGGGGGTCCCAAAACACGTTTTTCCCATGCATTTTTCCATAGGACCTTTAGACAGGGCTACAGCCCGAACGGCTGAACAGAGTTCCTTGAAATTTGGCAGAGAGGTAGTCTACAGGTCAAGGAAGTGCCTTTTGTAGGTTTGGTGTAAATCTGTTCAGTAGATTCTGAGAAAATAGCCTTTAAATCAATATATATATCTGAGCCAGCTTACGGTGCGCTTACGGTGCGCTTACCGTACGCGTACGGTGACGTGCGCGAGCGCGATTCTGATTGGCTGTTAGCTCTTAGTAAACATTCGAATCGGTCGAAACCAGGAAGCGGCGGCCGCCATTTTGTGTGTTTCACTGAGAAAATAAAGGGTGATAACTTGAAAAGGGGGCAAGGAAGAGAGTTACAGACCCCCTAACATTTGAAAGGGGGTCAAAGAAGGACAGAAAAGTACAAAAAAAACATTTATTAATTTTAAAAAAAATCGCGGGGTACGCGTACGGTAAGCTCACCGTACGCGTACGTTAAAAAAAAAAAAAAAAATGAAATGAAATGCAGATTTAAGTGTTTAGATATTAGGGGGCTCTAAAAAGAGCTGTTGTGTTTATTAAGTGATTTTTTAGTGGTACCTACAAGTAAGTACCGATGCAGAGTCTAAGGTTCAAGAGGAAGACTCTGTTCCCTTCATCATTGAAGTGTACACCATCTCCTCTATAAATGTCTTGCATGTCGTAACGCAAGTTGTTGTGGTAAATGGAACCCATACCATAGTCACGGAGGAAAGCAGAAACAGATTTGTTGACGTGCTTTCTTGCTTTGTCAATCTGTGGACAAAAATGATTGGACCAGTTCCATTTTTGCCTTTGGCATATGTTAGAAAACACAAAGGCAGTTTTAGGGAAAAGTGAAAACAGTTGTGCAAAGGTCTCCTTCATAAGCATTTCCAGACCTACCCCAGTCAAAGTGCCTAGGTCATTGCCACCACAGTGCACTATTATGAGGTCAGGGTGTTGGATTTGCATGAAGGATTTCACCAATGGCATCAATTGGTGCCACTCTGACCAATCCATTTAATGTCTACATTTGGCAAAGCAAGGTCTCTCACCATACCTGTTTTCTCTGCATACTTTTCACTCCAGAAGACATAGCTGTGCCCTACAATCCACACTGTGAACATCTTCTTAGGAGATCTGGATGCACTCAGGAGGTGTAATTCAGTAGAATGGTAAAAAGAAATGAAAGACAGTTTGGAAATGGAGGCATACATATTTTTATAAAATAAAATGAACTCATTGGCTGTTTCATACCATTCTACACTAAAAACTAGGCTGTGTGTGTCAATTTATAGAAGCATGATTTGTATTGGTAAAGAAAAATGTGTTACCAAAGAACAGTACTATGGATTTGCTGTTAGGTTTGAAAAGTCAAGCACTCTTGCACTTTGAAAATGAAACATTGTCTGCTGAACTTCTGACCTGACTCCACACAGCAGTGTTCCATGAGCTGTTGCTATGGTAGCAGGCAGAAGTCAAGTTGGGGGAAGGGTACTAGGCAGAAGTCAAGTTGGGGGAAGGGTACTTTTTGAAAAGGGTTGGTTTTCAACCAATAGAAATGTGTGATTACATTTGAAAAAAAGGGGGAAGCACTGAGATTTGAAATTAACATGTATATGTGTGGAAAAAGAGAGGGAAACATTGCCATTATCTGGTTCTGCTGAGAGGAGAGAGGTGTACAGAACAGAGATCCTGGCTCTGATAATCTGCTGTTTGAGTGCCACATTTCTTTCACAACTAACTAATTTTAAAGGTAAGTTAAGAGTTTGAGAGGGGATGTATATGGTAAATTAAGAAATGAATAATAGCATTGGAATTCCTTTTGTTGAAGTTGTGTTTATCATTTTGTGTTTTGGGAGAAATTTAAATGTGAGGAACATGTAAAATAATATGGACTATGTTTTCACCATAAATTAAGGTGTACTGGTATAAATAAGGAATACTTTTAGGGTTTGAGGTTCCAGTCAGTAATGCAAATACATTCAGCATCACTAAGGCTGGTTGCCCTTGCTGGAGTGTAGTCAGTCACCCAGGTTACACATGTTGCTGGTCTCAGAAAGCTGTTTGGTATTGCTCTGGTGATTTTACATTTGCATTAGATGGAAAGGGGGAGCTATTTTTTATGCAGAAGCAGACTCTTAGCACACAGCCAGCTGCTTATCCTGTGGAATCATGCACAGTATTCACAACCGAGTGGGGTTTGAGGTTGCAGTCAGTAATGCAAATACATTCAGCATCACTAAGGCTGGTTGCCCTTGCTAGAGTGTAGTCAGTCACCCAGGTTACACATGTTTCTGGTCTGAAAAAGCTGTTTGGACATGTGCTTTTTTAAGAATATGAAAAGTGGATTGAAAAAGTGTCAGACTGTAAAAGTACTTATCACTTGCCAAAAAAAAGAGTAGTAAGTGTGCTTTCAAATTGGCAAAGAAATTTCGTTTTCTGACTAATATGAAAACATGACTCTGTGTGCAAAGAGGAATTACAGGCAGAGATTTATTGCGTATTGCTCTGGTAATTTTACAGTTGCATTAGTAGGAAAGGGGGAACTATTTGCCCATGTCTTCTTCCATTAAATTTTAGCTATACATATATTACAAATATTTTTTTTTCATAAAGACACATATGTCATCAGCAGAGGATTGTGCAGAAGCAGACTCTTAGCACACAGCCAGCTGCTTATCCTGTGGAATCATGCACAGTATTCACAACCGAGTGGGGTTTGAGGTTGCGGTCAGTAATGCAAATACATTCAGCATCACTAAGGCTGGTTGCCCTTGCTGGAGTGTAGATTGTTATTTTTTTGCCCGCTGTTAAGTGATGAATGCAATTGCTTTCACGATTTATAGCGAAATGCAATATATTCTGAAAACAGCAAAAAAAGGCAAAAAATTGTTTTTGGAAAATATGTAAATATGTGTACTGTATTATAAAATGTTTCATTAAATATTAATACTTTTTTCTTTTTTTTCAGATTGAGAAAGAAAATTTTCGAAAACTTGAACCATTTTTATAGCAATTAAAATTATATTTTAATTAATAAATAATTTTTTGAGTGGGTATGGTAAGTCAGAAATTTCATGGTCCCTTTTTTCCACTTCTCCACAATCACATTTTCAGTTTTTCATTGTAGTCTCTCAAGGACCTTGTAATGTGATAATTGATTTTTAGTGTTTTTTTTTTAAAAATGATAATAAATTACGCGTACCGTACGCGTACGGTAAAAAAAAAATCAAAAAAAGTTAAAAAAAATATTTAAAAAAAAGTTGAAAGGTAAGGTTGGCTCTTAAAAGAGCCGTTGTGTTCGTACAGGGACAGAGGAAAGAAAGAATGGGAATATTAGTCGGTAGGACAAATGTGCTGGTCTATTTTATTGTTAACTAGGGCAACACTGGTCTCCCTATGACAAATTAGACCATAACAAGTGGCGCACCGCATTGTAACCCTCGCAAACCGATGGTTAGTTTCAAGAGGACCAGAAAAAGGAGATGCTCCCCCCCACAGATGAAGGGCTCATATGTAGTTACTCATAAAGAAACTAGTATATGTGACTATTGGTGTATATAAGTGAGTATATGTGAGAGTGAGAGATTGAAAGAGTTCCTGTATGAATAAGTATGTGTTTCAATAAGTGATTGTTTAAAAGACTAAGTATGTGTAAGTTTCCGTAGAAGTAAGTGTGGTGGTGTGTGTATAACTGTATATGCAAGTAAATGTATGTTTGATTCTTTATTAGCATGAGTGACTATGTGTGTGAGTAACTCTATGGATGAGTGGCATTGTGTAACAGGATGTATAGGTGTATGAGTACATATGATGAGTGAGTACATGTATGAGTGACTGTATAGGACTGTTGGTGAATGAGTGGATGTGTATGTGGATCTTAGAATTACTGAAGAGGTTGTTGTTACTGGTATTGGTATGTCCATTGTTTTGAAAATTTTAGTCTCTATTTTTGAATGTGTGTATCAAAGGTTATATTAGGGTGAGAGGAGGTCTGCCACTCTATCACAAGGATGATGTCATCAGTGATGTCATCAGTGATGTCATTTGAGATGTCATCAGTGATGTCATGAGTGATGTCACTGACCATGTCATGAGTGATGTAATATGTGACGTCATCAGCAGTGCATTGCGGGCGCACGAGTTATAGTTAGCTGAACTAACTATAACGGGGGAATTTCATTGGTTTTTTACGAGTGAAATGTCCAGCTAACTATAACATGTGTGAAACCTTTGTTTTTTTCATTGAATTTCTAAGGTTTTTTTAAATGCTAATTCCTAACTATAACGTGTGTGAAACCCATGGTTTTTTCAGTGAATATATATATATATATATATATATATATGTCAGCGCACAAAGTCTTTTGCTATGCTTAGCCATTCACCTACCCACGGTGTCGGTGCCTCCTTGCGGCGACAGCAGCCGTAATAAATTAACGTATATGTCCAGTGTATTTCTCAAAGATTCTCAGGAAAAACAACAAGAGCGGCACATCAGGAGACTGCAGAATAGTTTATTGTGCACAAAGACGACACATTTCGGCGTTAGCCTTTATCGAGTACTTTTCAACAAGCAACGTCCCTTAGAAATACAGGTAATAGTTCATGGAAAGAGAAAACATACTTTAATCTCCTCGTAATTTATCAAAAGACTGTTACATAAATCATAATGGCAGAAAAATTGTATGAAAACATCGCCCACGGGTTGCCACGTGGAAGCAATGCCGGCTCCTGCAGGAGGCAGTGTGCTGGCTGGGACCTTGTGCCCTTGAGGCTACGCCGTGGTCGCAGGGAAAGCAGAAAGAGGATAAATAAAGGGCAGAAATGAGCAGAAAGAGGCAGAAAAATTCATAAAGAGGCAAGACGAAGTTGAGAACTGAGCAGAAAGAGGCAAAATAAAGGTAATAAGTCAGTCAGTCAGTCAGTCAAAAAGCTTTATTTCAATAACAAATATCATAAAAGCATCAGACAATCCATCAGTAAAATAGAAGAGAATACAGACTATTGAGATTAATAAATATAGCAGCACATAAGTTAAAACAATCCGAATAAAAAGCTATTTCATCATGGATTGAACATTTCATTTTGGATTAGTTAGATAAAACACTAAAAATATGGTTAAAAATAGGGGTATTTTTGGTGCTACCTATAGGGGTCAATGTATAACAATTCAAATTACATTTATCCTCCATTTTAGCTCAACTGTACATGCTCACGAGGATTCTAGGTCAAATTCAGGTTGCCCTTCTTATGGCTCTGTGCCTGATTATCCAGGCACAGCCTAGGAACTTGGCGACCTCGCAAAGAGGGTTCTCGAATCAGATTTTAATATGCGTAAAGCTACTCGATGATCGAGAGTGCCTAGTTGTTTGTAGATTGGCTCAAGCCACCTAGACCTAGCGTTTGCGTACACTGGTCAAGCGAACATAAGATGGGCGACACACTCTTTAGACGCCCCACAAGAAGGACATTCTTCAGTAGTCTGATGTCAGGGGCGCCACTTCGTGGTGAATTCATGAACTGGAAGTGAGCCGAATCTGAATTAAGTGTATAGTGCCATGTCTCTTGGGATCTGAATTATGTCCAAGTATGGTTCAAGGCTTCGAGATTGTTTGTGCTGGAAGAATTCTTCCGAAAGCCTTCCCATACTTGGACTGTTAAGATCTCTGGCGTCTATCCATCCCCAATAGGTGCATTTGAGTTCTGTCTTACTTGGTGAATTTTGAGTGTCCCAGGATTCCTTAAGGCCAAGAGTTGTCATTAATGCCTTAACATTGGAAATCCATTTAACCCCCTTGTTGGTGTCCAAACTCAATACTTCTGCAAATGCTTTTGCATAGTTGGCGAGTTCCGGTGTTCTCCTAAGGCAAGCCCAAAAAAGCAATGGGCGAAGTTTCACCATGTCTTTCAAATGGCGCCTGCCCATGTCGTATATCAAAAGCGTTAGAGGGACGCTCCGAGGCAGCATAATCAGATCCCTAAAGAACTTGTGTTTTAACCTACTGATCTCTTCTAGATTATCGAAGCCCCAAAGCTCAGCTCCATACAGAGCCGAGCTAACTGCCTTAGCTCCATACACAGCGAGTGCCGGGGCAACAGGTCTACTGAATGATGAGCGGTGTTCTTTGCTCAACGCCCCAGCAGCATGCTTGTGGTTCAGAAGCATTTTGTCGAGATGGGGTCTCCACTGCATTTTTTCAGAGAGTCGTATCCCAAGGTAGTCAAAGGTGATTACTCTCTCTAAGTATGTCCCATCTAGAGTAATATTGTTTCTGAACAATTTGTGTGGATTGAATGTCATAAATTTTGTCTTGGATGTGTTTATGACCAGCCAAAAAAGTTGGAATCTATTCAGGAGTTTTTGCAGCCCGGCTGGGGTCTTAGAGATCAGCAATGTGTCATCAGCAAACAGGAGAGTTGGTACCTTGTTACCTGCCAGGGCTGGTGCGTCAGCTGGTGTCTCTTGCAAAAAGCTGACCACCCCGTTCACATATATGGAGAACAGGGTGGGTGCCGTCACGCACCCCTGCAGAACTCCCCTGTTTACTGGGATCTTTTCCTTAAGCTGCCCTTGGGACCCCCATCTAACCTGCACATAATTGCCCTTGTGAAGCCTCACACAATATTTCCCATAACCTTTTCCTAGGCACCTGATCAAAGGCATTGTTTAAGTCGATAAAAGCGAGATAAAGACTGCCCTTGTCAATGACTACCACCTTCCAATCGATCAGGAGCAGCCTAAAAACCTGGTCCATCGTTCCAGTGTTGGCCCGGAATCCCGCCTGGTATTGAGAGAGGATGTCTTCCTCCTCAACCCATGATTGGATTCTCTGCAGTATGACCCTGCCAACTAGCTTCTGCATTGCATCAATCATGCTGATTGACCTATAGTTGGCAATAAATGAGCATAGAGAGGCAAGATAAAGGTGAGAAACAGCAGAAAGAGGAAGAATAGAGGCCAGAAACAAGCAGAAAGAGGGTTGATGAAGGTGTGAAATGAGTAGGAAGAAGCAAAATAAAGGTCAGCAGCAAGCAGAAAGATGCAAAAAAAAGTTGAGAAACAAGCAGAAAGAGGGTGAATAAATGTGAGAAACAAGCAGAAAGAGGCATGATAAAGGTGAGTAATGGCAGAAAGAGGCAACATAAAAGTCAGAAACAAGCAGAAAGAGGCAAAATAAAGGTCAGAAATGTACCTGCTGAGAACTGCTGAGACCTTGTTGCCCCCTTTCTGAACTACTCTGCACAGGGGCTTCCTGGTGAACTACTGGTTGGAGACGAAGTCCCCTTGGCTGCTGAGGGTTGTTGGTGCCAAGAACCCCTATTATTTCCACAAGTTAGTCCCTCACAGCCGGACTGCTGAGACATCTTCGGAGGCCCAACCACTCTGACTGAGGGCATCGACCCAAAGCACTTGCAGGCTGTGTGACACGGAACAAGGAGACATTCTGCTGATAGAGGCCCCCTTTCAGCAGAAAGGAATTTGCACTAGAAGGCAAGTGGTACTGGCATTCTTTGATCCAGCAGCCACGCAACTGAACTGCAGAATGGTAAAATTTCTTATGCTGGCTGAACAAAAAAATGCCTTAAACGACAATCCAACATCAGCAATTTTAGTAATAAGTTGCCTTTGTAGACATTGGCTCACAAGCTGGATGCTGCATTTCTTTGTTGCAATAAGAAAAGAGCATCATTTTTATGTTTAAAATATTAGCTGGTGCCATACTCATTGGGTGCCATCACCAAATATGTATGCAATGTAAGGCACCTTACCACGTGTATTCCTGGTTCTACCAATGTATTTTAATGACTGCACTACACTTTATTACGTGTATTATTGATGCACTCTAATGGCTTCACCGGCTATTTTAACCACAGTTAAGTACGTACTGTACAGCATTTTATTATGTGTAGTATTGGTTTTACCAGCGCATAACAACAGTTTTATTTGCTATTTTAAAATGTTGTAATGGTTTTTAGTAACTATGCAAAAATAAAATAAACTTGAAACTTTCTCTGCAGAGGGGCCTTCTGGTGCACTACTACTGGTCGGGGGATGAAGTCCCCTTGGCTTCTGAGTGTCATTGGGTGCCAAGAACCCCTATTATTGTCACAAGTAAGACCCCACAGTTGGATTGGGATTGCTGAGGCGGCATATAAGGTTCCATCCCCTTTCTCAACCACTATGCACAGGGGCATCCTGGCTCGCTACAGGTTGGGGGTGAAGTCCCCTTGGCTGCTGAGTATCATTGGGGGCCAAGAACCACTAGTGTTGTCACAGGTAAGTCACCCACAGCCAGATTGCTGAGATGTTTTCAAAGATCCAAGCCCTTTCTCAACCACTGTGCAGATTGGCCTCCTGGCTTGTTGCTGGTTTGGGGATGAAGTCACCTTGGCTGCTGAGAGTTGTTGGGGGCAAGAGCCCCTATTTTTGTCAAGGGTAAGTCCCACACAGCCAGATTGCTGAGATGTTGTCAGAGACCCAGCCCCTTTTTCACCCACTCTGAAAAGGGCCCGGGCTTCCAGGAGCACTAGTCTTTGCAGCCACGGTCACTTGCTCTAGATCACACTCACCTACGGCACAAAAAAGTTCTGCTTCATTGCAGAGTGCAGAGTTTATCGGAAACTCCACATTCTCTGTAGAATGTGGAGTTGCAGAATTCAGCAAACTCCGAAAGTGGAGCAGAATTGTACGCCCAGGCCTAGTTACCATTACCACTCAGAGACTCACGCACCCTCTCCTAGACCCATTCAGACACTTAGGGACCCACTCACAGACACACTCTGAGATTCGCACAACCACTCACAGACCCACCCAGACATTCCTGCACCAACTCACCCACCCCCTCAGAGACTCACACACCCACTAATCTATCTATCCAGCCAATCACACATCTACTCTGAAATTGTATAGGTCACAGTTAGGAAATACAATTTAAAAACACTGAAATTCACTGAAAAAATTGAAGTCTACAGGGGCGTTATAGCTAGGAAATAAAAAAATATAAAGCAGAAAATCATTGAAAAAAACAAAGATTATTGGAAGACTCAGATTTCACTCATGCAAAATCAGAGAAATTAAGCAGTTATAGTTACCTGCGCTAACTATACCTTGCGCCCTCACAATGTACTACTTATGAGCTCACATATTACATCACTCATGACATGGACAGTGACATCACTCATGACATCGTAAATGGCATCATATATCTATATATATATTATCTACTGGCGGTCGCCAGCAGATAGTTATAGTTAGGACCGTGTTTCCATAGGAAATCCGCAACATTCTATTTGGAATAACTTTGGCGCCGGTTGACGAATCCTCGCGAAATTTTCAAAATAGGTGGGGCGCTCCGCTCCTACCCTGAAAGTATCGGGGGGATTCGTCAAGCGGGGGCTGAGACAGAATTACTTGAAATTTGGCAGAGAGGTAGTCCTCAGCTCAGGGATGTGCCTTTTGCATATATGGAGTCAATCTGTTCAGTAGTTCCTGAGAAAATCAAAAGTAAAATCATATATATATGTGGGCGGAGCCTAACCACACATCTCATCCTGAGATCTGATTGGCTGTCAGCACTTCATCCAAGAAGTGTTGGCAGCCATCTTGGGACCAATATACATGATAGCACCTCATTAAAAAGCATTGCAGTTAATAGAAGGTTTTAAGACTTTAGTTACATTATAAATCATTTGTTGATGGTACCATACTCATTTTAGGAATTGTGGTATGTTCTAAGGTGATTTCACCATGTGAAAAAGCCTTCTGCTGGGATATCATGATTGAGAGAAAAATATTTTCTCATGCTTTTCCCACAGAGGTTTGGAAGGTGATCTATAAGCTAAACTGAGAGCTTATTTTCTGTAAATTCACATTATCTTTCTCAGTCATGTGAGAATGAAGTCTGACATTCTCAGTAAAACATGTACATCCAACAAGGGCAGAGACTGTCAGTTGATTCCTTTGTGTTCTACTGCAGCTTCCCAGAGTGTTCCAAAGAACAACTAGAGCGCTAACAGTCCTACTTATGATAAACGTATGGCACACCTGAAGCCATCTTGCTTGGATTAAAGTGGTAACTCTTAAAACATTTAATTTAAAAAGGAACAACATGAGGGGGTTCATTTTTCCATAAAAAGTATGATTAGTGCTGCAGAAAGAAAAATTAGGGCACATTTTGAGTGACTTCTCAAATCCTCTTCTATTTCATTAAAAAATTCTGACATGCAGACTGAAACATGCACTTTCAATACCAGCAGCAGTTTTCCCTGGTGAGCAGTAGCTTTACTACAGTGATCTAATGAGCGAAAAGAGTGCTAACATTCTGAATTTATGGCAAATATGTGACACATCTGAATGCCTTCTTGATGGAATCAAAGTAAAAAACTGAAAGTATTTCCTATTGAGGAGACTGCAGTAAATGAGGAAATTAGGAAACTTCATAACAAATAAGTCTCCCAAGATGGCCACCAGAGACAAAAGAGCCCAAATGTAGCCCAAATATCACCCAGATGTAGCCCAAGTATAGCCCAATGACAGAATGTCCCAGAGTGTTCTTAAAAACAACTAGAGCGCTTACTGTCTTCATTATGACAAAAGTATGGCACACCTGAAGCCATCTCGATTGGAATAAACTGGTAACACTTAAAACATTTAATTTAAAAAGGAACACAATGAGGGGGTTCATTTTGCCATAGAAATTATGATTAATGCTGAAGAAAGAAAATGAGGGCACATTTTGAGTGACTTCTCAAATCCTCTTCTATTTCATTAAAAAATTCTGACATGCAGACTGAAACATGCACTTTTAATACCAGGAGCAGACTTCCATGGTGAACAGTAGTTTTACTACAGTGATCTAATGAGCAACTAGAGTGCTAACATTCAGAATTTATGGCAAATGTGTGACATATCTGAATACCTTCATGATGGAATCAAAGTAAAAAACTGAAAGCATTTCCTACTGAGGAGACTGCAGTACATGAGGAAATTAGGAAACTTCATAACAAATAAATCTCCCAAGATGGCCACCGGAGACAAAAGAGCCCAAATGTAGCCCAAAATCACCCAGATGTAGCCCAAATATAGCCCAATGACAGAAGTGTGCAAAACACTTATTATTTTGTGTTTTTGCAGTGTTATATAGTGCAGAATTGTCAGGTATTGGAGTGCTTTACATGAGCATTGGTTACATCACACAAGAACAAATTCATTTTGGTTGTAGACATGGGGAGACTAAGTGATTTGACCAGAATCACAGAATGTCGAGCTGAAGCAGAAACTCCAACCTGGTTCCCCAGTTGCAAAGTCTGCAGTTCTGGAAGTAACACCACATCCTCTCCCCTAAGTGCAACATTTAATCAAGTGGTCAACTGGATAAAAAAACATAAAGATAACAAATAATTTAACCCCTTCGGTGCTCATGACGGAATGGTTCCGTCATGACCCACGGTTGAGCTGTGCTCATGACGGAACCATTCCGTCATGACCCCGCCCGCGCAAGATTCCGCCAGCACAGCGGCGGAATCTGCGCAGCATCGAAGGGGTTAAAAGTGCTTTGTCGCTATTTGAAAACTCAGAAAATATGTCCTTATTTTAGTCTTTTAGAGCACTAACCATAATTTTGCTGCCAATAAGACCCTCTCATATATGTAATTTCTAAAGGAAATGCTCTAGGTATTACAGTTTTGATTACATCAAGATGACGTCAGGCGTTCCACACTTTTGTAATAAATATAGAATGTTAGCAATCTAGGTGTTCATTAGGATACTGTTGAGAGGCAGAGGCCAGGTGCACGGACTCTGAAAATTGAAGGCAGGTAGGAGGGTGCAAAGGCAACAATTTAACCACACTGAGCAGGCAGGAAGGGCCGTGGCAGCACAACAGACTATGGAGGGCAGTGGAAAGGGGGGCAGGGGCAACAAACCAACAATACAGGACTTGCAAGAGAGGCTGTGGCAATGTAATAGACCATTGTGGGCAGAAGGAAGAGGCAATGGTAGTACAACCATACATGCCAACAGACCCGATTCAGCCAGGTAACGTCCAATGTTTTTAAGCTCAAATGGGCTTTATTTGATCTGTCTCCTGTCTACAATCTCCTCTTTTTCAATGTAACTCAAACGGGAAAATCAATACCCCAGTTTTTTTCAAAATCTCCCTCTTACCAAGTTCAAAATGTTCGCAAGTATGGTACATTGGATCATGGAAGGTAATGGGGTAGGGACATGGACTTGGATAACAGAGGACAGGAGGGACATGGAGAGGTGCACCAAACTGACCCTGCAGGGCAGGCATCAGGGTTTGCAGCAGCACAATACACCACACAGGGCATGCGGGACAGGAGTGCAGCAGAACAATCCATAGAAAGCAAGAGGGAGGGGACAGGACCATGCACATGGACAACAGAAAACAGAGGGGCAAGAGGCAATGGTAGCTAGCTGACCATAATGGACAGACAGGAGAGAAAGCTGCAGCATAACAGACCATAAAGGGCAGGAGGGACGGATCAGGGGCATTACAATGGAACAGACAAGCCAGGAGGGAGGGAGTAGGGGTCTGCACATGTAAACAGAGGGCTGGGGGCAAGGGGGCAGGGCAGGAGCAGCAAGATAGCCATGGAGGTCAGGCAGGATGGGCACTAGAAGCAAGACACACCATGAAGAGCAACAGTGAGACTGTGATGGCGCATACACAGACCATGGAGGGAAGGTGGGAGGGGGTGAGGGGCAGCTAACTGACCACTCAGGGAAGGTGGGAGGGGCCATGGCAGCACAGAAGACCATGCATGGCAAGTGGGAGGGTTAGTGGCAGCACAATGGCTATGATGGGCAAGAAGGAGGGTGCAGGGGCATGCACAAAGGACGATGGAGGATAGAAGGGAGGGTCAGGACCTGTGCACAGACAAGAAAGTTCAGGGGAAGGGGCCTCACAACAGACCGCACGGGGCAGGCAGGAGGAGCAGTTGCAGCACAACAGACCAGGGAGGGCAGAAGGGTGTGGCAGTACAATGGACCATGTAGGACAGGAGGAAGAGGATAGGGGCATGGCATGTGGACAGGCAGGGTGGAGGTGGCAGGGACAGGTTACAGTCATCTGACAATGCTAGGCAGGTGGGAGGGGAGTGGCAGCTCAACAGAACAGTCAGAGTAGATAGGAGTGGCAGGTCCATGGAACATGGCGGTCAAAAAGGATGGAGCAGGGACATGCACAAAGACATCGGAGGGCAGGGGGAAGGAGAATAGGGGCATCAAGCTAAGCACAGAGTTTAAGCAGGACGTCAATGATGGGGCATAGAATTGGGCAATGGAGGGCAGGAGGAGTGGACTGGTACATCATACTAAATTGAGGGCAGTGGCAGCACATCAGACCATGCATGGCAGGAGGGAGGAGGGTAGTCCATGGATTCACACAACAGAGGATAGGGAGGAGGGGGATGGGGCAGCAAGCTAACTGTTCAGAGAAGGCGGGTATTAGGAACTTTATTGTTTTTAAAACGTGTGTCTGTGCGAACTACTTAAAATATGAACAAGTATGCAGCATAATCTCACTTTTATTCAGGAAGAAGAGGATGTTTGTGACTGTGACTCCGGGCTCACTTGGCAGAAACACCCCCTGACCCTCCACCCCCTATCGCAAAATGTAATGCCCGTGAAAAGGGTAGGTGAGCACAGTGTTATATAGAACATAGTCCTGAGAGCACGATTGAAAATGAAAACTAGATATAGTGTATGGTATAAACTATGCACCAAAAAGTGTGATATAAGATGAACCGGGCGTGAAATATAATATGCAATACATTGTGCGCAATGACAGATTCATTGTAGAGCGCGAGATAGCACAGGCACTAGCGCGTGCTATGCGATATGCGCCTTGGAGTGTAATATGCACAGGGCAGTGTTGTGTAACCTAACTAGTCTCTAAAGTTGTAATATTAAATATGTGCTGGGGAGTGTAACGTTGCATATGCACTGTGACAAAGATATGGATCCCAGATTGTAATATGTATGGCATAGCACTGTGCGTTATAACATAGGCATCGAGGAAGGCACGTTAGATGGGGCAATATAACCCGTGCGAAGACAAGTGTGGCATGACATATTCACGGGGTGGTGTTACAGTGCACATGGGCTAGAGAGTGTCATAGCATATGCACTAGCTAGTGGAATACAACACAGAGGTGTGTGGCACTCAGCAGGCAATGGTGGGTGTAACACAGCATTGGGCTCTGCCAGGAGCGCGCTGTGACTCTCAAGTGATGTTCGTCCCCTTTCCAGAGAGTAAAATAAAAAGTATTACACATCCGGCAGTGGATGTGTGTTTTATTAACCGTGAGGGGGGTTTCTTGCATAGTTTTGGTCGAATTTTTGTTGAATCCCCTTTGAATGGCTTGGTGTGCATGTGTATTAAATGTGCCCGTCAATAGCTACCCATGTTTGTATAAATAAACGACAAGGGTGTCTACCGGGATTAGGCACGGTAGGGCATCAGACATGTCAGAGCTTCACTAGTGGTGTAAATACATTCCACGTGGATTCATTGTATGCATAGTCGCCTTTTAATGAATATCACGCAAATCGTCATGGTGATAGGTACGTACGGTTTGTCCAGCATGTCCTAGGTGTGTCTATAAATATATATTTTTTTAAAATAATAAAAAACAGTGGCCAGCCCTGGGGATTGGGGTCAAAAAAATATAATTAGGAGACAGGCCCTGGGGGATGGGGTCATCAGGGCCAATAAATTAGAATAAGAAGGGGAACCACACAGACCCCCTTCTTAAATAATTAAAATAAATAAAAGACTGGCATCGCGCCGGAGGCCACGCCCGCTCCTTGCAGCACTCTGCAAACGCGCCCCCTGGCGAGTTGTAAGTTGGGGAATTAATTCCTTTTAAATACGAGGGTCCCTGAGGGCCAACTAGCCCAACAGGCATCTCCAGTATGCGCCAGGGAGCTGCGCTGCAGACAGGTGTTCTGAGGCCAAGCCCCTTTTTACACCTCTCTGCAACGCAGCTCTGTGGCGCTTACTGGAGGTACCTAGTGGTCTAGTTTGACCCTAGGGACCCTTAGGATTCAAGGGGACTTAATCTCTCTACTTAGAACAGCCACAGGGCGCGTTTACACAGTGGTAAAGGGAGGGGACGGGGCCTGAGGTGACGTGTGCAAACACGCACTATGGCACGTTTTAAATTGGGGATATAATTTCCCTTCAATTCTGAGGTCCCCTGGGGGCTAACTAGCCCACCAAGTGCTTCCAGTAAGCGCCACTGAGCTGCATTGCAGAGAGGTGGTCCAGGCCGTGCCACTTTTTACACCTCTCTGCAACGCAGCTCTGTGGCACTTACTGGAGGTACCTAGTGGGCTAGTTGGACCCTAGGGACCCTCAGGATTCAAATGAACTTAATCTCCCAACTAAAAACGGACACAGGGCGTGTTTACACAGTGGTGAAGGGAGGGGACGGGGCCTGAGTTAACGTGTGCAAAAACGCCTGTTTTTTTAAGAGGTAGTTTTAATACCCCTGCCCTATTATATACTAGGGGCTTACAGAGGAGGTCATGCTAATCACAGGGGGACCCCAACGCATAATGTTCCCTAGTGTATGTAGGTGTTTTCACTGTATTCTAAGCATCTTTTAACATAGCACTGGCTCTAGGACTGGTTAGTCAGACTCAGTTACCACCAGTATCCGTCTGAAAAAATTGAGGGTACAGGATGATTTTGCAACAAGGCTTCTTTCTGCTCTTCTTTTTGTTCTTTCTGCACGTTATCCTTCTTCCTGCACTTTTCTTCGTCTTTGAGGACTTCTGTTGCTTCTTTCTGCACTTCTTTTTTTTCTTTCTGTGCATTTTTTCTTCTTTCTTCACATGTCCTATCTCTGTAGGCATAGTTAGAAATTAGCATTTAAAAAACCTTTGAAATTCACAGAAAAAACCATAGGTTTCAGGCACGTTCTAGTTAGGAATTAGCATTTAAAAACCCTCAGGAATTCACTGAAAAAACCATAGGTTTCAGGGGTGTTATAGTTAGCTGGACTTTTCACTTGTACAAAACCATTGAAATTCCCCCGTTATAGTTAGTTCAGCTAACTATAACTCGCGCGCCCGCAATGCACTGCTGATGACGTCACATATTACATCACTCATGACATGGTCAGTGACATCACTCATGACATCACTGATGACATCTCAAATGACATCACTGATGACATCACTGATGACATCATCCTTGTGATAGAGTGGCAGACTTCCTCTCACCCTAATATAACCTTTGATACACACATTCAAAAATAGAGACTAAAATTTTCAAAACAATGGACATACCAATACCAGTTACAACAACCTCTTCAGTAATTCTAAGATCCACTCATTCACCAACAGTCCTATGCAGTCACTCATACATGTACTCACTCATCATATGTACTCGTACACCTATACATCCTGTTACACAATGCCACTCATCCATAGAGTTACTCACAAACATAGTCACTCATGCTAATAAAGAATCAAACATACATTTACTTGCATATACAGTTATACACACACCACTACACTTACTTCTACGGAAACGTACACATACTTAGTCTTTTAAACAATCACTTATAGAAACACATACTTATTCATACAGGAACTCTTTCAATCTCTCACTCTCACATATACTCACTTATATACACCAATAGTCACATATACTAGTTTAAAACATATGTAGTTACTCATAAAGACACTATTGAGACAGTCATTGACTCACTAACACACCCTTACACACACTCATCCACCAATACAGTCCTGCACACATGCTGCACACATGCTGTCTTCAACACATACAAACAGTGAGTCACTCATTCATGCACCTATGCACTACGTAATACCCCCCACCGAACCATGCAGACACTCAGACTGATACTCAAAAAACCAACTAATAACCTATATAGACACCCATGTAGCTACTCACCAACCCATGCAGCCACTTATACAGAAAGTGAGAGACTGATACAGATATTTACATATTTAAACATTACTCACTAAGCCATGTATTCACCATGATACACTTAATCAGTCAGTTACACAATCAATTTTTCAAAAACAAATCATCCATTTAGACACTTATATACCCATTTATTCTTCCATCGACCTTGAGATATACATATATAAAACATATTTAATTTTCAGAAAAACACACATTCACTGGATGATGTCATCAGTGATGTCATTTGAGATGTCATCAGTGATGTCATGAGTGATGTCACTGACCATGTCATGAGTGATGTAATATGTGACGTCCTCAGCAGTGTATTGCGGGCGCGTGAGTTATAGTTAGCTGAACTAACTATAACGGGGGAATTTCAATGGTTTTGTACAAGTGAAAAGTCCAGCTAACTATAACACCCCTGAAACCTATGGTTTTTTCAGTGAATATATATATATATAGTCAAGTCAAGTCAAGTCAAGTCAGAGAATTTATATAGCGCACTACATACCCAGAGGGTCTCAAGGCGCTTAGAAACGGGAGGAGGATTACTTGTCAAATATCCATGTTTTAAGTTGTTTTCTGAATGCCAGGTGGTTCTGGGTGAGGCGAAGGTAAGCGGGGAGTGAGTTCCATGTTTTAGCAGCCAGGTATGAGAAGGATCTGCCTCCCATGGTGGTCCTGTTGATGCGAGGTACAGTGGCGAGGGCTTGGTTGGAAGAACGTAGTTGGCGGGAGGGGGTGTAGAAGGACAGTCGTGAGTTGAGGCATTCTGGTCCGATGTCGTAGAGTGATTTGTGTGCGTGAGTTAGCAGTCGGAAAGTGATTCTCTTATTGACGGGTAGCCAGTGGAGGTCTTTCAGGTGACTGGAGATGTGTTCGTTGCGCGGGATGTCTAATATGATCCTGGCTGAGGCGTTTTGGATTCGTTGGAGTTTCTTCTGGAGTTTAGCGGTGGTACCTGCGTAGAGGGTGTTTCCATAGTCCAGTCGGCTCGTGACTAGAGCATGGGTGGCTGTTTTCCTTGTTTCGGTGGGGATCCAGCGAAATGTTTTTCTGAGCATGCGAAGAATGTTGAAGCAGGATGAGGATACGGCGCTGACTTGTCTGTTCATTGAGAGTGAAGAATCCAGGATGACGCCTAGGTTCCGTGCGTGGTCTGTCGGGATGGGTGCTTTTCCAAGGGCTTCCGGCCACCAGGAGTCGTCCCATGCAGAGGGGGATGTACCTAAGATGAGGACTTCTGTTTTGTCTGAGTTCAGTTTCAGACGGCTTTGTTTCATCCATTCGGCAACTTCTTTCATTCCTTCGTGTAGGTTAGTTTTGGCGGTGCTGGGGTCATTGGTGAGAGAAAGGATTAGTTGAGTGTCATCCGCGTAAGAGATGATGTTGAGGTTGTGTTGGCGGGCGATGGCCGCGAGGGGGCTCATGTAGACGTTGAAGAGGGTGGGGCTGAGTGATGATCCTTGTGGTACGCCACAGATGACTTCAGTGGCCTCGGACTTGAATGGTGGGAGGCGGACTCTCTGGGTTCTTCCGGAGAGGAAAGAGGTGATCCATTCAAGTGCTTTTCCTTGTATTCCGATGTTATTGAGGCGTTGTAACAGGGTGCTGTGGCAGACTGTGTCGAATGCTGCAGAGAGGTCGAGGAGGATGAGGGCGACTGTGTCTCCATTGTCCAATAGAGTTCGAATGTCGTCTGTTGCTGCGATTAGGGCGGTCTCAGTGCTGTGTTTTGCTCGGAAGCCAGATTGTGAGGAGTCGAGGGATTTGTTGGCTTCGAGGAAGGCGGCGAGCTGGTTGTTGACGGCTTTCTCGATGACTTTGGCCAGGAATGGAAGGAGCGAGATGGGGCGGTAGTTTTTGAGTTCGGTGGGGTCCGCTGTGGGTTTTTTCAGAAGGGCGGTGAGTTCAGCGTGTTTCCAGTTTTCCGGGAAGGTGGCGGAGTTGAAGGAGCAGTTGATGACGTCTCGGAGGTGCGGTGCTATGACGGAGTCTGCTTTGTTGAAGATGTGGTGAGGACATGGGTCTGTGGGGGATCCTGAGTGGATGGAATTCATCAGGCGGATTGTGTCCTCAGTGGAGATTGGGTTCCAGTCGTTGAGGGTGTTTACGGGGGGAGAATGTTCAGCAAATGGTTGGGTGGGTTGGTCTCCGGGTTGGTTGTCGAAGCTGTTGTGAATGTCTGCAATCTTGTTGTGGAAGAATGAGGCTAGGGAGTCGCAGAGGGCTTGAGAGGGGGTGATGTCGTTGGAGTTGGCTGAGGGGTTGGAGAATTCTTTGACGATGTTGAAAAGTTCCTTGCTGTTGTGGGCGTTGTTGTCAAGTCGATCCTTGAATGCTGTTTTCTTGGCCTTTCGGATTAGTTGGTGGTGTGTGCGGGTGGCGTTTTTGAAGGCGTCCTTGGTGCTAGTGGATGGGTCTTTTTTCCAGGCCTTTTCAAGGGAGCGGCAGAGTTTCTTGGACTTCTTAAGATCATCGTTGAACCATGAGGCCTTCTTGCTGCCAGGTTTGCTTTGACGTTTTTTCAGTGGTGCTAGGGTGTCGGCGGTGTTGGATAGCCATAGGGTGAAGTTGGCGGTGGCTTGGTTTGGGTTAGAAGAGTGGGCTGGGGTGTTTAGAAGGAGCGATGCGGAGATCTGGTCGGTGGTGATTTTGTTCCAGTTTCTTTGCAGAGTTGGTTGGAGGTGGTTGGTGGGTTTTGGCTTGTTGTAGGTGAAGTGAACGCAGCTGTGGTCAGTCCATAGGAGATCCGTAGTGTGGCTGAAGGAGACATGGTTGCTGGAGGTGAAGATGGGGTCGAGTGTGTGCCCTGCGATGTGGGTGGGGGAAGTGACTAGTTGTTTAAGTCCGAGGTTGGCGAGGTTGTCCAGCAGGGTGGTGGAGTTGCGGTCGTTGGTCTTTTCAAGGTGAAAGTTGAGGTCTCCCAGAAGGATGTAGTCTTTGGAGGGGAGCGCGTGTGGAGTGATGAAGTCCGTGATGTCTTCACTGAATTTTGCGCGGGGTCCTGGTGGTCTGTAGAGGAGGGTGCCTCTGAGTGTGGTCTTGGGGTCGATGTGGATCTGGAAGTGAAGGTGTTCGGAGTTGGCGAGGTTGGCGTCAGAGCTGGTTGAGATGCGGATAGATTTCTTATGGACGATGGCGATGCCTCCTCCTGTGTGGCTGGTACGGTCCTTGCGTGTGATCTTATATTCTTCAGGGATGGCAATGGTGATGTCTGGGGCGGAGGAAGCGTTCATCCATGTTTCTGTTAGGAAGGCGACGTCTGGAGAGATGGTGTCTAGTAGGTTCCATAGGTCAATGGTGTGCCTGTGGACCGAGTGGGTGTTGAGAAGGATGCATTGTAGGTGGTTGGGGTCGGGAATCTGCGGTGTGGTCGTAGCGGAGATGTTGTCGGTGCCGCTGAATTTGCAGGAGTAGCAGGAGAAAGGTCCATGAGTGTGTCCAGGAGCGGCTTGGACGCAGTTGGGGGCGCGACCGGGGTTGAGGGCTAGGAGGGTGGCGGCATCGTAGGTGATGCGGGAGGGCAGCGCAGCGCGAGGGGCAGGGGGTCTGGCGCTGGGCGCGGTCCAGGCGCGGACGGGCGTAGACGGGCTTACCTTTGGCGCACCTTCGGCGCGGGTTGGGCGCGGGCGCTGCGCGTAAATGCTGCGCGCGGGAACTACTGTCATATATGGAGAGTGGAGGGGGAGGGGCGAGGGCGGCTCAGCTGGGAGGCGTGGCGGGCTCAAGGGACGGAGCACAACAACAACAACAAGCTCAAAATGGAGGGGAGGGCAGAGCAGGGCGCCGGGGGCTCACACAAACAATGCACAGGTCTACTTAAAATGAGCGAGTAATGGCAAAGAAATGCACACGCTTTAAAATCGCCAAACAGTGCAGCTTTGAAATAACGATACCACGTTGCACAGATAGCGCAGGCAGGGGAGCGATCACTCGAGGAGGAAGCGACGAGTGAATCACAGCGCTGCGTGGTCAGAGGACGCGCTTTAATGCTAGTGGGAGGGCGGCTCAGCTGGGAGGCGTGGCGGGCTCAAGGGACGGAGCACAACAACAACAACAAGCTCAAAATGGAGGGGAGGGCAGAGCAGGGCGCCGGGGGCTCACACAAACAATGCACAGGTCTACTTAAAATGAGCGAGTAATGGCAAAGAAATGCACACGCTTTAAAATCGCCAAACAGTGCAGCTTTGAAATAACGATACCACGTTGCACAGAGAGCGCAGGCAGGGGAGCGATCACTCGAGGAGGAAGCGACGAGTGAATCATTTATGGATCAATATATTTGATCCATGATGGCTTACATCGGGGTAACCATAGCGATTCTAAAGTAGGGTACTTTGTTAGCTTAAAATGGGTAAGGAACATATACACTCACACACACACGCACACACACATATATATATGAACCAAAAATCATAAAGTATAATTATCAATAATGTATCAAATCCTAAAACACAGAAAAACTTAAAGAGAGCATTAACAGAAAAAAATTATAAAATTACATTTAAAGGATACATCAAAATTAAATATATCCGAAAAAAGCAAAACATCTTTGGAGGGGTCATATTCAGTATATCTGTTCCAACCTGAGAGGAACAGTACAAAAAATGCCATATTATTGAGAGGGTCATAATTACTATTTCCATTCTAAAGTAATCAACCGTAAGGAAAGAATTGGACTTTTGAATGGTCATATTTACTAAGACCACTCCCATCTGAGCAACATCGGAGAAAGTGTTGGACTTTGGAGGGGTTAGATTTAATATTCAGATTACAGGTTAAGAAACAGTATGGAAAGTGTTGGACATTGGAAGAGTTGGATTTAATAATCCCGCTTCAACATTGGCAACAGTAGAGAGAGTGCTGGACTTTGGAGAATTAGATTTCCTATTCCTACCCCAATCTAAGCTACAGCAGGAAAAGTGCTGAACTTTGCAGGGGTTAGATTTACTATTCCCACTCAAATGTAAGCAAAAATAAGGAAAGTATAGGATTATGGTTGGATCTGATGTGATAACCCAGTCAATCCTGAGTAAAATTGGTAAAAAAGTTAGACTTTGGGGGGTTTACATGTACTATTACCAATCCAACCTCATCAGCAGTAGAAAAGGTTTAGAAATAAAATAAATCACATTTATGATTACCAAACCTAAATAACGAATTGCATGGAATCAAATGAAAAATATATAAAACAAATATTTTGAAATTAAAAAGTAAATTATTATTGCCACTGAAAACATAACAAACACAATACATTAAGTAAAATTATAAATATTTCAATAAAATATGAAATGCTAACTTTAAAAATCTTCAATAATAATATTGAAAAAAGATAAATAAAAATTATACATGAACAGACAAATTATGAAAAGCAGACTATTTCAACTTATTTAAAATATACAGATAAATTAAAAAATGAAAAATAACAAATGCATAAAGTCAATATACATGTTAAAAACAATCTGTGCCTGATTCACAAAGGTAAACGTACAGTTTCTTGTAAGTTAACGATTACTATTGACAAAGGGATTTAAGAGTATTATTTATGTAAAGTAGTATCTTTACGAGTGCAGAGTCTACACACATAAAAAAGACCTATGACTTTATGTATGGAGAATCTGCACTCCTAAGCCTACTTCTCAAAAATCCCTTTGTGAATAGTAAAAAATCGTAAACTTACATGAAAGTGCACATTTATCTTTGTGAATCAGGCTCTCAATGTATACATTTATTTAATGCTTTCACCAACTAATAAGACATAAACAGATGTTAAAATTAAGTAAAACATATATTTAAGAACACTTCCAGCCTTCTTTCATACAAACTAAACAACCCATCAAAATAAAAAATAAACATTATTCTAGTTAGCAGACATAAATTATAATTATAAATAACACAAATATGTGAAACTTTTTTTAGCATTTGTACTATGCAACTACATACTCACAATCTGTGCAACAAATAGTTTAATTTATTTGCATATGTTCTATACAAACTAATTAAAAAGTAACATATTCATTTAAAATATTTAAAATATTCATTCTTAATACAAAAAATTCTACAAACCGAACAACCCATCAAATTGTTTTCAATAATGTTGGAACATTATAAAAATGTTTGCTATATAAAATATACACAGACATTAAATTAGATGAGGATTTAATAAAAAATGCATTTTAATATAAATGCACAAAAATATGCACAGTAAGGTGCCGATTCCGATCCTGTAAAACCCGGGTACAAATGGTCGTACGGAGCGTTTTCTCCATACGACTCGTACCCGGGAATTCCACCGTACAAACCAGCAAGTACGATTCGTACAGAAATACCATTTCCATACGAATCGTAAAAAACACTGTGCGGCTAAAAAATACATACAATTCCGAACCTGGACAGCGCGTACACGACGTCTGCACGGAGTCAGGCAGCGTTTTACGGACCAGCAAGTACGATTCGTACCCACAGCATTCTGCACGGCTATATTTTTACGGGAGCAAAAAAGTGCCAAAAAAGCTAAGTACGCCGCGATGCACGAGTAAAAGGGGGCCTGGTACGCGGCGTACCCCCACCCCGTATGTATTTGCCATACCCCCAGCCCCCCCTGCATGTACGCACCGTACCCCCACCCCCCGTATGTACGCACCGTTCCCCCACCCCCGTATGTACGCTCCATACCCCAGCGCATAGCGCTGGGTGTACGGCGCGTACATACGGGGTGGGGGTACGGCGCATACATACGGGGGGCTGGGGGTACGGCGCGTACATATGGGGGTGGGGGTACGGCACGTACATACGGGGGGGCTGGGGGTACGGCGCGTACATACGGGGGGTGGGGGTATGGTGCGTACATACGGGGGTGGGGGTACAGTGCGTACAGGTACGGGGTTGGGCTACGGTGTTGGGGTACGGTGCATACAGGTACGGGGCTGGGCTACGGTGTTGGGGTACGGTGCGTACAGGTGCGGGGCTGGGCTATGGTGTTGGGGTACAGTGCGGAGGGGGGTACGGTGCTGACATACGGGGGTACGGTGCTGACATGTGCGGGGTAAGGGGGGCTGTACGACTCGTAACCGGGCACAAGTTTACCCGTGTACATGTGTGCTACAGCGTTCGCTCCGTACGGGGCATTTTACATGCGGTTGTGTATTCGGACGGCCGGTACGGATCGTACTTGTGCGCTCGGACTTCTGTTTTGCGATTTGCACGTAAAAATGTCCGGGTCCCTATCGGACACTTTTCCCGACGCTATTCAGACGTAAAAATTTACGGCTCCCTCTCGGACCATTTGCCCGACGCAATTCATATGTATTTTTCACTGCGAATCGTACTTCGCAGTTCGTACGGTACTTGTACGATTCGTACGTGAAAATATACGGATACGAGTCGTACGCAACATTTTTTACCCGGATCGGAATCGGCACCTAAATGTATTAAAGTATGAATTTAATAAAATAACTAATATTCCAACTAACCAATCAAAAAAAAATAATGTAACAGTTTATCAAATGCTATAAAAATACATTTTAAAACTCATCCCACCCAATTTCCCTGTAAATCCATAAGCCTACCAATAAAAAAACTAATCTTAAATAAAATGTAAACCTTTAAAAACATTTTCAAAGTCAATAAGGCTAACTTTACAAAAAATTACATTCAAATAGTAATAGCTTATAAAATTAAAACTAATAAATCCTAAAAAACAGATTACATACAACGGTATTACATAGTATTCCATCATATGATATTAGGTACTTCAGTACTTTTACCAAAGTACAACAAAATAACAATAATCCTACCGGCATTATTTGTCTTACAATACTATAGTCATCACAATATTTTTTAACAATATTAGTGTACCACAGTATAGGGTAGAACACCAAATCAAGCATTGCAAAAGCACAAGGGGTGTGTTTTAGGTGCCACAAAGGTACCAGTGAACAAATCTTAAAGTATTTTTTCTTGAATGATAATCTATGGTGATTAAGTAATTCATACTGTGCTTAATTGTTTGGTTTAAATATTGTAGTAGGGAAGGCTTTGAAGCCCCATGCAAAGCTGCTGGGCATCCCCAAAAACTACCAAAGATGCCTACATTCCTTCAATAGAGTGGTGGGGTCCTGAAAAACTTCCATTCAACAAGGGATGTAAAGTCCTTTCCTGTAACAAACACACATCACAAAACATACCTTTCAAATAGTTACTTACTAATAGAGACCTGGGGTAGCACAAAACCCTTCATTCAGTGGCACAGCTAGACCATGTGGCGCCCGTGGCAGTCCCTGCATTTGCCACCCGAGGACGCAGCATGTAAGAGTGGGGGTACTGACACTTCCCGCGGCTGCTGCGGTTAAGATAGGGGGAGGCTGCCTCCCCCAAAACTCGTACCACTCGCCCCCTCTTGCTATGCCACTGCCTTCGTTGCCATTAATAATAGCAGTGACAATCTTCCATTAGCAGTATACTGAATAGTTTAGAAGGCCCCGCAAGTAACCTCACCCTCAGTCAACAAATTGATATCACCCATCATTCAAAGACCTACATGATGCACCACTGAGTAGAGCATGACCAGAAACAAGTACAATCTAGCCCGTGCAAGCATGAGTTTTCTATACGCTTCCTGAACAACATCACAAAAGGTGATTTTGAAAACATATATGGGTTGATGTGCCTTTAACCCATAACTCTCCAAAGCACTTCATAATAGCAGCAAGCTTGCAATATTAGCCATCTTAACAATAGCCTACTTTTCCTACGTAGACTAGAGTTCACAGGCAATAAGCCATTACTTAAAAACTGTTATGACATTTGAAAGGGTATTTTCATCAATGCTCAAGAGACAAAACATCTCAGTTCATTGGGTATTTGTAGAGCTAGTGCGGATTCAATCAAACAGACAAAAGGTGATGGGAGGATGGTTGAAAGAAGTCTAACCACTGAAAATTGCTTAGTATAGTATTCGAACCCATTGTTCTTTTGGCCTGATTCACAAAACAAATAGTGTATCTGAACTTGCAGATTTACACCAGTATGCAAGTGGGATTCCCAAACAATTACAGTGGTCCACATGAAAAGCTTCACCAGATGATGGTTCTCCTGCAGATTCCTGTGAAGATTGTGTGACATTCCCATCAGTTTACTATTCCCATTGGGCATAGTTTTCCATAGCAGAGAACTCAATAAAGGAGCGAGAGGATCCCCAATGAAAAGGCACATTTGTTCCACATGGAAAATATTTTTTCCTGTTGCAAAACCCCTTTCCTCCCAGCAAATCTGGGATGTATCCATTCTCCAAGCCAATCTGGAAAGTGTTTGAAGATAGATCCTGTTTGGAGTAAACATGATACTGTTTCATAGGTGGAAAAGAGGAGTTTGAGATTGTCCACAAAGGTGCATGTTTGTGGGAGTTTAAAAACTGACAAGGCTGACCATCCCTTTGAACATTCAATTCCCTACCCCTTGAGGCAGATTTACAGGTACAGAAAAGTCCACACTCATGGAACAAAATGCTGCACATGTAATGGGTTTATGTCTTCCAGGAATCCCTTTGTGAATTACTGGAAGGCATAAAACAGTTGCATTCAGTTCTACATCTACGTTTTCAACCAAATTTACATTGGTGAATGGGGTCCTTGGTTTTGTAGGGGTGCACTGTGGAGCAAGTTGCTGTTACGTTTCAAATATATGGGCAAACACACAAAGGTTTTCCTGTGAGTAGTTCTGTCGACTATCAGGCTGGGAGTGACTTATTCATCAAGACGCCGATTAATAGAAGATAGTGTTGTTTCTCAGGCTCATAGTGATACATTAAGAAAAGGAAAAGCTTGTATCTTTTTATGAAGCCAAACTGAATCCTCACTAAGTCAAGCTCTCACAGCATTTACCAGATTTTGAAAATCAGCAGTGTTAGATGATGATATTCATCTAGATTTTCATCAGCAGCTAACCTTTAATAATTAGAAGCAGTTTATAGAAAGACTATAAGATATGATTAAGGACTTTTAACAGTTGAGTGTGTAATTCAAAAAAGAGACCATTAATTGTTTTGTTTGGCAATGTGTTGAGTGAGCAAAGCAAAGGCAGTTTTAATTAGTCAGGATAAGATCTTTCATCCAGCAAGCTGCAACTGTATTTTTTAATCCATTATTAGAATCATTACATAGGAGATGACTAATCCAAAAAAAAGGTAAGCCAATTATTAGCCAATTAATAATGGCAGTATACATCGATGACTCAATGGATCAGCTAGCTGCAATCTCAAACTCTGCTTACTATTGTGTTCACACATGATTGTTGTCTGATAGAGGTATGGTATGTAAGGGTTCTTTTTCATCAGACATGATATAAAATACAATGTAGACTGGTGCATGATATTACACTAAAAAGGCGTATGTAATTTCAACATTTTTTTACTCTTGTGTACAAAAATTCCACATGAGTGATTGAAAATGTATATATATTTCCCAAAATAGAAGCACTCCAATTTAATTTCAAGGTCCAAGTTATGACATATTGAATAGGTGTCTTAATCTTCTTGGAGTACAGAATTTGAGCAACTTCTGACATTCTCAAATTGCCTTTCTTAATATTAGTGATTGTTAGTGAATATTAAGGATTTCTCTGGGCAGGAAGCAAGGGGTCAATAAAAATGCTTTGCTATTTCATAAATCATTCCCCTTACGGAAGACACCAAATACAATTACATACGAACCGCTTGATTATTTGGATATGTTTTCTTTGGTCTACATTGGTAGCATTAATTTCAATAGTTAGTTGTAATGCCTCTTTTTGCATGACACCCCTTATTTGTTTATACAGATGCTGCCTGTTTCTATTTTTCTGCTAACCGATCCCCAGTGCACAAGCTAAAACATGTTGAGAATGCCTGTAGTCCTAATTGGCATATTTTAATTATCTTTGAGTCCCTATTATATGGTACAAAGCGAACCCCGGGCCTTAAATGTTACTAGTGAACTGCAGCATATATTGTGCCACAACTAAAGTGACAATGCCAAACATGACTACATGACTGCCACCGGTAACTTGACTGTGCAGGTTTAAACTACAAATTCAACATGTCAAAATACACTCTTATTACAGGACTAAACCCTGCTTTTAAATATTAGAATGATGCCCCTAAGTGTACCTTATTTGTCCATAAGACAGAGTGCATGATATGTAGTAGGACTAGTAAAATGTAATGTGAAACTTGTGCTTACCATGAAAAGCCATAAACCGTGATATTCAAAGTAGCAGGGTTAGCTGTTCCATAGGAAAGCAATAGAAGTTATTATAAAAATTAAATAATGTTATCTCTTTATTTTACCTAAAGGTAATTTGAAAAAGTCCCCTTTTACCTGACTAAAATCTTTTGTAGCCCATTTGCCTGAGCTTCCAAGTGTCACTCAGGCCTCTCAATGAGGTGTGCATTGACCCCCAGAGCTGAGGCAAAGGATCTGATGTGAGGAGTCCTGTTTCTCTGAAAGAAGGACCATCTGGACAGTGCCTAGAAATTGAAATTTAAGGGTCCTTCCCTGTTACTGGCAGATGTAGCTCACACCTGAGTCTGCCCCCTCTACTGTTCTTTTAGATAGCCAAGCGCCAATTACAGTGTGATAAAAAAGCTGACCCAGAACTATTTTGAATTACCAGAGGAGGGTTTACTCATTTCCCTGGCTACACCGCTAGGGTTAGAACAGGAGCTCTGTGCAATGGAAGTTCTGCAATTTTGCAATATAGTGGAGAGGGGCACTATGGGATTGCTTGCAGTATGGCTCACAGGAACTGCTGCAAAAGTGAGTAGTGTTACCCCCGAGATTTTTTCCTATTGGTTAGAGAGTGGCTAAAAGTCACCCTCATCCTCTAACTAGTGGCAGGCATGAATGTGCCAAGATGTCCTTGCCCCTTCTCCACAGGGCTTTTGCCTTAGTTACAGATAGCAGTGATGGTGTCCAGCAGTGTAGAGCTCTGCCCAGTTACAAAAGTCAGCCTTGCCCCACTGGAGAATTTAGGGTATCAAAAAAGTGACTAAGTCCAAAGCAAAAGCATCAGACCGTGGTAAGGTGACAACTCTACTCTAGTGCCAAAACAAGCAGAGTGACTGTGAAATTCTGCTTTTCCCACTCTGAACTTTTGTTACCAAAATGGAAGGCTAAATTGAGAGATCAAAGTGATGCATCCACGTTGACAGATCCTCTCATGCTACAGCACCCTGCAACCCACACTGGATTATTATGAGAACCGGAAAATCATCCAAGTCTCAAGGTAAAAACTTTGATCAGTGGAATGCACTTTGCTACGCAGTTTTTATTCTATTGCTGTCAGACTGAAATCATCCCTAGTACCCAGTCAACTGTGACCAGTGACTTTCAATTGGTGCTTTGTGATTTCTTCAAACCTGTTGCCTAAAATTTAGCAAACTCTGTATCTCCTTTGGCTATTACAATCATTGATGATTTTTTTAAGTTGTGGTTTGAATTTTATATTATGTTGTGTACTTAATTTTAATGTTGTTTAATACTGGTTAAATGTATCACTCATTTCTCAGATTAACTAAATTCACCTAGTGCCATAGCTTTCAGAGATTCCGCAAAACCCCAGGGACCACTGCCTGCCCTTAAAAAAATGAAACTGAAAAGTTTCATCTTTCTTGTTTTTAAATGCATCCAGTTTTCCTATAAGGAAAATGGGATGCATTTAAAAAAAATAACTGCTTTATTTGAAAGCAGTCACAGACATGGTGGTCTGCTTACCCCAGCAGGCCACCATCCCTGTCAGTGCTAGCCATTCCTAATGGGCTTGCAAATTGTGCTTGCTTCATTAATATTAATGAGGCATACAATTTGCGACCGCATTAGGAATCGTAAACAGTGTCTTAGACACTGTTGTACACCCCAATTTGCGAGTCACAAATTGGTGAGTCGTACATCTGGCCCTTAGATCTTTATTTTGACCTAACTGACATGGGGTATTTGACTAAACAGAAAATGCAAACAAATGTGAAACCAGGCTATGACCTGAAAGTCATCTCACTCTCGATGGCTATCACAGTCTTTACATGATGCCCTCTACACCTCCCTAAAAAGAGGAAATAATCTATTTATAAATAGTCCACTTATAGACCACCACCCGCATGTCTATTCAAATGAGTGCATAAATTCAAGATTGGTAATGTAAGTACCTCAAGTTCTTTGCCTGCTCTCTGCACCACAGAATATCACTTCTGGGTGCAACCTCAAGGCAGATGGAGGATAGCCATTTGAAAAAACACTCTCTAGGTAACAGCATGCATGAAGTAGAAGCTGCTGTGCAAAACAGTGAAGCAGAATTTCCATAATGTTCATCAGTGTTCCATCGCTACACTAGATAACAGCTTCACTGTCCATGTGCAGCACTCAGTGGCATCTTGCATCAATGGGAGTGGTGGGGTGGACAAATGGGTGGTGGGTAAAAAAAAAAAATACACTTACCTTCGAAACGTTCGCCTTCTCGCTGCAGGTCTTCCTCCTGCTGCTTCTGTCCGGAGATCAGCAAGGAGCCCTTGTCAACAGCCTTAACCAATCCTGGCGCTGCATGAGAAGAACCAGGATTGGAGGGAGGGACGTCTCTGGGCACTCCCGAGGCACTGGGAGCCTGAACTTGCTCTAATCCAGCTGTTTTAATAAAGCTCGGTTAGAGCTTTCAAAGTGTGTATTGACATGCGCACTTTGAACTGAAGTGCCCAGAAAACCCACACTCCTCCCTGCGGCTCCCACTCAGCAAACTCTGCCCCGTCCTGACCCCTAGTTTGAGATGGGTGGATGAAAAATACAATTGCAATAAATGTACTTTATTACCATTTTATTTTTCATCTCTGGGGCTTTTGGGAGCATTTCAATTGGCGGGGTGACTGGTGCTGCTCCGCTCTCACAGAGAAGCCAATCCTGGCAGCACTGCAATCAATTATTTGCCTAAGGAAACATGAAATATGTCGCTACGTTCTGCCTTCCATTCCGCAAAAAAATTTACTCCAAAAGGTTTCTGCTTGAGGTGGCAAGTGCTACCATTACAAAATGTAGGCGAGGCCTTAAAAATCATTTAATACTGTGCACTTTCTCAGGTGATGTAGCTGTCTAGTTATCTAGTAAAACGTGCGTGGCATGCTGAGGAGAGGGCACATATTATTTGGCAAGTCTATAATCTTGAAGGGTAGCTACATCTAGCACCACAGTTCACGAAACGAGGCAACTATGGGCTTGAAATGGAAGTATTGGAAACTTTATAAGGTATCGTACCTAGCTTATGGAGACAAAAATCACTTTTTAGACATTCTCGCCCAGCTTGGAGAAAAAGGTAGAATCACAGGTCAAAAAGCACTTGAGAGCAAGTGCGTACGTATTACGCAAACTCACACAGTTATGCTAGGGTGACCAGAATTTTAAAGCCAAAAACGGGGACATTTCATAAAAATAGAAGAAGGACTACAATTTTACTTCAAGCGATGAGAGTGCTCCTCAGCAGAGAATTACAGAACAGGCAGTAAGAACATACATAAATTCTAAATTTTAAACCCAGTAACTTGCCTGTTAATTAAATTGCTTTCTTGAAACAACTGCTAACTATCCCTGCTTTGTAAAACATAAAAAACACCTCCCACCGTTTTCAGTCGACCCTCTCTAAAAACCGGGACATGAGCTAAATTTCTTGAAATCTGCTGGGACAGCAGGTGAAAAACTGGGACCGTCCTGGCAAAACGGTACGCCTGGTCACCCTAAATTATGCCCCTGTGACGTTGTTCACTTTTACCATAGGTTTATCTGAGTAGACGCCATCTTGCTGTGCAGTGAGAGAACTGTGGCTGAAAAAGGACTGCTTGTGTGCATTAATTATAGCATCTGAAAGGCATTTGGGGGTTAGTGGCGGCTGTGTCCGTGTGTCTAATGTGTTTGTGATACCCCGCTGTGAAGAAAGAGGAGGGGAGAGGAGATCTGCATAAATCCTGTTGTGTCCCCTGAAGCAACTTCACAATGGGGGACAAGGGCTGTGACTGCGAGTTCTGGTCAAGGACAGCCCCCAGCATTATTTGCATGCACATTCTCCTCCCACAATGCCAACGCATGACTATTCTCTTACTTGAAGTTAACAATTCCCAAAACATAGCAGATTATGCTTTTTTGTTATTCTTTTGCAATAACTGCGAAGATTTTAATTAGGCGTCAATTTATCTTCTATGCTTTATTCTCAAAATAAAGTATACACAGTGTTCAAAATCAGATACATGCTGCTATTTTCGGAAGGCACAGAATAATCCCTATATAGAACTGCCATAATTAACGGTTCTGTGGATATTAACATTATCACTGCCAGAAATAATGTTTTTCTCCAAAATAAACATTGCCGTTACTGTTTCTCTGTAATGAACAAAAATATGTCACTTACTCACTTTATAGAAAGCACGGGCTTTTGTTGTTACCCGAATTCCTCTGCTACCCTAAGCACGAATATGATATATTATTTGAAATCCATTTTTGAGAATTTAAATGTGGTAATGCAAACTGAGTGTATTCAACATAATTATTTCAATAACAGGTAGGTCATCAATGCTTTCCCAAAATGTTAGATATTGACCGCTGTGGGAAGGCAATGGGACAAATGGAAAAAAAAATATTTTTAGAACAAATACAAGAGGGGCAAGCTGTTTCAAAGTTATGCAAACCAAGATGTGGGGTGCTTGAGACGCCACGTCCACTGTGACCAACTTCATTGAATTTATTGTTGATGCAAACTTTACAGCCTCTGTGAGGAAATTACACCAAAGAACAACAAAGAAAATCCCTAGGTGAAAAGTTATCTTACTTCCATGCAGGTTGAAAACGGCAGATCCTCTTTTCTGGAATAAGATTTAAAATATTGTCTTGATAAAGAAAATATACAGAAAATATTTGGCAACTGTGGAAATACTATAAGTGGTTTCCCAGACTAAACTAGTGCACGCAGCCTAACAGGCCTACTGACATCTCACAAAATCGAGTAGTTGAAAGTCCAAGTGTAAAATAATGCAGAAAAAATCCCGTTTAAATTACATTTGATGTGATCATGGGGCATTTTGGACGAGATATACACAATGGGCAAAATGAGGAATTATTGCTTTCAGTGCATTAACGTTTCATAGACTACTCATACATTAACTCATAAAATCACTAAGTTAATGCATGATTACAGCATAGTTTGAGACACAGAGAGGGAATTGCAGATCTATGCTTATGAGCTGTACTGCCTGCACACCCAGAGGCGCAAATAGAGCCAAATTTGGGGGGGGGGGGGGGGGGGGCTAAGAAAATATTTCGGGGGAGGCTGAATCTTTAAGCAATAGGCAGAGTGCAGGGGCTCTTAGAAGGGGTGAAACAACAGCAAGGCCTCATTAACATGCAAATGGTCTTTAAAGACTTGTGAAGTGCCCGGGTGCGGCTGTGTGTGTGCCCGGGAAACTGTCAGATCCTGGGCTGCCACACACGACGGGGGGGGTGGGGGCTGAAGCCCTTTGAGTCCAATGGGTGTTGCGCACCATGTACTAACTTGGAGATTTTTTCAGTTAATATATGATCTATAGACAGGGCAATTCCAGAGAAATATTATTGTGCTCCGCTTGATGACATAATAAATTGAGGAAATCCCATTATAGGAGCCTTAAGCTGACCTAGCACGTTCTGCTGAAAAGAGAACTGTTAAAATCTGGTTCACAAAATAAATGCAATGAAGCTGGAAAAACAGATTGGGGGAACCCCAGGTGCTCCTGTGAGTCTGCAGGCCTTACTCTGCATCCACTTTAAAACTAATGTTCACAAGTGGAACCAACTTAGTGGCAGTTGCCCAGCACTGTGGGACAAAGTTTTGGTCTCAGCAATTTAGTCCTACACCCAGTCAATTTTTGCTCCAGTTTATCTTAGGTAAGATTTATAAAACTGCTGTTAATCAAGTCCTACTTCACTGCAATACACGGCTGGAGACTGTTCAAAGACATTCGGATACCACTAAAGTCAGAGTAGGAACTGTATGTCATTCTTGCCTGAATACAAGTGTTAGCTTGTGGTCTGGATAAGGAGGTTAAGAGATTTACTGAAACTATAGGCCAGATATAGCATATCTTTATCAATGCCTGTAGTCTATCATTTTTCTGTACACATTTTTTTGAAACTTTTACTCACCTTCTTGTATGTTAACATGCCCTTCATGTCCAGAATGGTTCATAACCAGACAAACAGAAAATCAAACAAATTCTCTGATTCGCTAACTTTCTCCACTCTTAGATTCCTAACCTCTAAAGCATCCTCTCTAGATGTCTAAAGATAATGGACACAAAGATAAGGCTATCTTCTATTTGGTTTAGCAGCTCTGACATTCCCACACAGTGGTCATGGGCCTCACATCACCAACTTAAATTAATAATATGGTTTGGTCACATCACAGCACAACTGTTCTAAGAGAATCTCTGCTCAAACTCTGGAAGAAATTGAACGAATAGCAGGCAGTATTCTGGAGAAATGCATATTATGTTCAAGAACTGCCAACATTTTTAGTTGAAGGACCTAAGCCCTTACACTAGACTAGCCTGTGAACCAATGCACAGGACCCAGCCTTTGCCCTCCAAACGACAAAACAGCTCTCCAAACTGGGAAATGTACATACCCAATTGGGACCGAAAGATTGGAACCCTTAACCTTCAGAGTGAGAGGCTAGGACCTTAAAATATAGTCCACACAATACAGCAATCACATATTAGTCCCCAGAAGAATCCCACCAAGCCCCCTTTGAGCCCACAGAGCACCACCAGAGTAGACACAGAGTGATAACTCGAGTCAGGCAAGAATATACTCAAACCCATGCAGATCCTGTAGGCCCAAGCTGCAAGCTGCGGTGGAATAGCGCAGAGTGCAGCATGGCCAGACGGAGGAGTGACCCTTAGTCTGTGACCCTGCAAGGAGAGACAAAAAAAAGGAAAGACAATTTTATGCTCTACACGTTGGAGAAGCGCTGGGTCTGGGAGGTATCCGATCTGCAGGACAGCGACCGGTAAAGAGACCCGCTCACTGCCTCGCACCACCTTTTATGGGCGCGGCCTGCCTGTGGCCCACAATGACCCAAGAAGCACTCTAGTGCTTCTGGGTCATGCCCGGGAGCTGCAATCCAGCCTTGCCCTTCCTGAGGGCCGTGGCGTCTTGCCCCACACCCCGAGTCTGTTCACGGTCATGCCGCCATTTATTTGGCTCTGCCAAGATGGGGGAGCCTTTGCATAAACATCAAAACCTGTCACTGCCCAGAGCTCACATGCAGCAAATACACCTTTTGGAGAAAAGACGAACAATACTAATGGGCACAGATCAATTAAAACCTTGACATTCTGAAGACACCCCCAGCAATCTGTACAAAAGCAAGACATCCTTCTACGCCAGCATCATCAAATACAGCCTTGGAAAAGAGAAGCATCCCCTTCACAGCCATCAAACGCTGCATGAACCCCATCTAAAAGCCACACTTTTAGTACACTACTGGCAGATGCAATAGAAACAAAAACTTTTCAAAGAGGAGAATTTCAGGATCAGAAAACACATTGATAAAATCCAAACACCATATTGCATCCCAGCCATACCACCCCTCAATGCATTTGGATGCATTTATAAGAGCAGAGAATTCCGAAATCCCTTGCATTACTCACATTTCATATCAGTGCAGGAGATTTCTTCATTAAAATGCACATCATGAAAAAGAGTATCTAAACAGGTAGAGCAACATAAAAACAAGCATTTGCAATGCAATAGGTCTTGCATTTGCGACAGTTAGAGCAATTGGTGCTGTAAATGACAATGTCTTTTACCCATGTGTTTTACTTTGGAGTGGAGTGGACATATAAAGAAGCATTTGCCATGCAGTTGGTTTCGCATTTGTGAAAGTTAGAGCTATTGGCATTGAAAATGTGTGAGGGTTTTCAATGAGAAGGACACTCAATGCATATGTGGTTTCTCTGTATATACAATATTGTGTGCTTCAATCGTTCTTTTGAGTGTTTTTATAGTTCTTTTCTTGTCTCCTTTTTTTTCAGGGTATTCTCAGTCAGTCCCCTCAGGAGTCTTCCTGGCCACCTTCGTCCCTAGGACAAAAGAAAGGCTCAGGTAAGTGTATGTGGTAATGGTAGGTTTCTTCTTATTTTAAATAAAGGGAGGGAGTGAAGGGTATGTATATAAAAAAAATTAAAAAAGAAAGATGTACCACACCAGAGCGTGTTTTTAAGTGTGAAGGAGGGAAGTATCAAAACAAGCAAAAGATAATACACCAAGAACCCAGCATTCAACTATCCTCCAGATTTCTTTCCCTTCCTTCCTTTTGTTTCTACATGCTTTCCCTCCCCGGCCCCTCACTTAAGTCCTGTTTTTTGTACCCTTAATTATCCAAAGGGGATGATGGACGGAGTGTTGAATATTGCAAGCACTCACCCCCAGTCAACTGATCTGAGTTTGATCCATCATCATTCTTTAACTCACTCCGACACCCCAGTTCAGACATGGCCATATGCAAATCAGTCTGACCCTGTGCCACATGGGAACAGTCCAGCCCGAACTTTCAAGCCATGTCTTCCCTGACCCGGAAACAAGCATCCTGGGACCGGTTTCGGATTCATAACCCTCATCAGCCAGGCTATCTTGAATCCAGTGGCAAAGTGAGCAAGAGACCCACGTCTGGGCATACCCTGCCAACTTAGGGCGAACAAAGCAAAACCAAAGGGGTTGATGGACGGAGTGTTGAACATTGCAAGCACTCACCCCCAGTCAACTGATCTGAGTTTGATCCATCATCATTCTTTAACTCACTCCGCCACCCCAGTTCAGACATGGCCATATGCAAATCAGTCTGACCCTGTGCCACATGGGAACAGTCCAGCCCGAACTTCCAAGCCATGTCTTCCCTGACCCGGAAACAAGCATCCTGGGACCGGTTTCGGGTTCACAACCCTCATCAGCCAGGCTATCTTGAATCCAGTGGCAAAGTGAGCAAGGGACCCACGTCTGGGCATACCCTGCCAACTTAGGGCGAACAAAGCGAAACCAAAAGGGGTGATGGACGGAGTATTGAACATTGCATGGCACAGGGTCAGACTGATTTGCATATGGCCATGTCTGAACTGGGGTGGCGGAGTGAGCTAAAGAATGATGATGGATTAAACCCAGATCAGTTGACTGGGGGTGAGTGCTTGCAATGTTCAACACTCCATCAATCATCCCCTTTGGTTTTGGTAGAGCCACGTCCCTCCAGGGTTGTGGCTGGGTATGTCTTGTGTGTTCTGTGTCATTGGGTTGCCATTTTTTTCAGTTTTTTCTTCTTTGAAGAGGCTGGCCCTCTTTCTCTTGTTTAGGTCGCAGTCCTCTCCGGACCTGGTTAAACCTTCAATAATTGGCGTTGACTGCTCTACTGGTTCCCGGTCCACCCAGCGGTCGTCTGCCTCAGCAGCGTCTATTCTCGGTGTCTTGTCCTTCTCCGCCAGCGCCGCCTCTGACTTCCGTATATCGCCCTCTTGTGACGTCCATCTCCTGACGTCAGCGTTCCTGGGTTCACTAGGACTCTCCTTAAAGGAACTGTTTCCTCATGTCGCCTCTTCGGTCTCCAGCGGACAGGTATTGTACCAGGTGACAGAGGGGGGCTGCAAATACAGGAGGGGAGATATGTGTGAAGGGAACAGATTACCTTGTTCAGTCTCTTCCACTCTCTCAATCGGGTCAGGTACTTCCTGACAAAATGACAATATTTTGTTTTCTATGAAGTGTAGTGATTATATTTGCATAGCGCTATTGCCATTTGTATGAACTCCAGGTGCTGGAGAACCAGAATATGGGAACATTGGTGATGAGGGAGGGGAGACAGAAGTAATATGTTGGCTGAAAAAAAATATTAACAGCATCCTGGAAATAGCGATCACTCATAGGGAATCCAAGATTAAGTAAAGCATGTGAAACGTAAGCAGGACCAACATAATTACCTTAACGCTTTTACGCTTATTATTCATTAATCATTGAGTGTTTTTGACTGAAATGTTAAGAACATGACTACAGGGCCGGAAGGGACCTGTTTCAAAGTCCCATGCTTATTTATATCCTTACAAAATGTAAGCAGTATGGTTTAAAAAGACCACATCCCTGAACACAGAGCAGCGGTACACATTTTATAAACTAAAACAAGGAAAAATGCTGAGAAGGATTACAGAAAACCTTTTCCACTTTATGCATCACCCAGGTATTGCAATACCTCCAGGAATGGTGTACTTCCCCACCTGGGAAAGCAACATTGTTCGAAGAAAGAGGAGAATATAAAAGTACCGCTTCATTGGAAAACTCTATAAAGTGGCACTAATGTGTGCGGTTGTGAGTAAAACCAATCTGGCCACTGTGCGACCACTCTGTATTGCTCTATTTAGTTTTTTTCTGTTTCATATTTTGAATCTTTTTTTTCTCTTTGTTCTGAGGCTACTTTTTGGAATCTAAAAATTTCAGAAAAAGATGACATGCAGCTAAAGTGTTTCTTTCTTTTTTGGATCCATTTCACAGGGGAACAAATAAAGGAAAGGAGAAGAAAGAGAGGTTAAGAGCCATTTTTTGAAGTCATAGATTTCAGCAAGTGAGGAGGAGCAAAACGGAATCAGAAAGAGAGGGAATAAGAGGAAGAGGAAGAAAGAGACAGGGGTGAGGGGCAATGGCAGAGCTGGAGAATTGTACACTGTTCAAAGAAAGAAGAGAAAACGAAAGTAGTGCTTCACTGGCAAACTTTGTAAAGTGGTGCTAATGTGTTTGGTTGTGAATAAAACCAATCTGGCTACTATTTGTATTTTAAACCTTTTTTTTCTTTTAGTTTCAAGGCTGCACTTTGGAATAGAGAAATGTCAGAAAAAGACGACATTTGTAGCCAAAGTGTTTCTTCTTTTTTGGATTCATTTCACAGGAGAACAAATCAAGGAAAGGAGAGGAAAGAGAGGGTAGGAGCCGTTTGCTGAAGTGATGGTTTTCAGTAAGTGGGCAAACCTAATGCTGTCAGATGCCACTTTGGAAATGGAAAAGTGGTGCTCTGTAAAGCGCTCCAATACCTTGCAGTCCAGTTCGCGCTACAACAGCAAAAAAAAGAACAGGAAAGCAGTGCCTCCATTAGTGTGCATAGACACTGAAGCACACCCAGCTGTGCACGCCTCATTGCAAAGTGAAATTAAACACTGCTTCATAGTAGTGCGCAGAGCAGTTGCGCTGATTATGATACAAATGTCCACATTGGAAAATGTTAGCGTGGTGAGATGCCGCTTTGGAACTCGAGATTTGGTACTCATGAAAAGAACTCCAATACTGTTAGATCTGGGGGTCTCTAGTTGGCAGGGTAGGTACCACTGTCCAAGTAGGGACCCTTGCTTCTAGTCAGGGAAAGGGGGATACACTGTTAAGATAACCCCTGCTCACCCTCTAGGTAGCTTGGCCTGAGCAGTCTAGGCTATCAAAGGCAATGTGTAAAGTATTTGTACCAACACTCACAGTAACACAGTGAAAACACCACAGATTTACTCCACACCAGTTTTAGAAAAATAAGGTATCTTTACTAAAAACTTCACAAGACCAAATACTACAGACAAACCAACATACAATTAAAAAGGTTACTTTCAAAATAGTTCAAGAGTTTGCAGAAAGTACTTCAGGATGTCAAAATCAGTGTCCTGCACAATACGACTCTCAATGCACAAAATGCGACACTCTCGTGCCCAACAGTACCTGTAGTTGCGATAAGGTTCCCAAAAGCTATAACAAGGAAGATGGCAAAGGCGATGCGATACTCCTGAGATCCTGGGGAGGCTTTGCAGCAGCCCTGCTTCACGCAGCAGAGGTGGATGCGCCGGCTCCGATCTGTAGGGGGAGGATGCGATACCTTTGGCTTTCGTTGCGTAGGTTTCTTGGGGGGAAGCTTCACGCACAGGTTCGATGCTACACTCTTCGATGTGGTGCGATGCGTGGCGCAGCGTTGCCTTCCGGCGCCGCAACTCTCGATGCGCCACGGAACGGGACTCTGCGTCGACGCACGCAGCGGCTGGAGACTTTTCACGCACCGGCAGTGGTGCGGCCCGCAAACTGGTTCTGCGACGCCCCTTGCAGCGTCAGGAATCTTCTCGCACCGGGACGATGCTCGACGCACTCGGCGATGCGGGGACCCTGCGTGTTGCGATGGTGCCGCGATGAAATTTTCCTCGCACTCTCGTCTTGCGACACGCAATCGGATGATGCGTTGGGTACCAGTCACTCTTGTTCACGCTTCTGCTTCCCAGCTCCCAAACACAGCAAAACGACCTCCTGAGGCCCCAAGACTGGGCAAGCACTCCAAGGCAGGTCAGAACTCTCTCAGCAGAGTTCCAGGGGAGCTGGTGGTGAAGTCCTTTTGTTCCTGGGACTTCTTAACAGGGAGCCAGCTCTTCTCAGGCCCTTGGAGATCAGAATCAAAAGAAGGGGACACAGCAAAGTCCTTCCCCTCTCCTTGGCAGCAAAGCAAAACAGCAAGCAGGCAGTCTTCTCCTCTTCAGTCCTTTCAGCTTTCTCCTTGGCAGAGGTTTCTTCTTAGTTCCAAAGTGATCTAAAGTTTTAGGTGTCTGGGGTCCTCTTCTTATACCCCTCCAAGTCTTTGTCTCTTGTGTTTCAGTGGGGGGATTCCCCTGCTCAAACCGGTTCCTGGGTGTGCTCTGCTCTGGAGCACCTGGTTCCTTTCAGAGTGAGGGGCAGGGTCGTTAGACGCTCAGCAGGAGGTGGAGCCTTCTTTGTGCCAGCAGAGGCAGAGTCCTCAGCCTGGCCAGCAGGGGGTGGAGCCAGCTTTGTGTTGGCAGGGGCAGCCCTATTCAGACCCAGGGACTACTCCTCCCACCCATCTAAAGCAGATCTCCCTATTCACCCTGCTGCTGACTCATCCAGGCTCCTGGAGCCACCTAGCCCATCACATGACACCAGTCAGCCAACCAGCACACAGGCACACAGGAAGGTTAAACCGGAGAATAGCTACTTTCTAAAAAGTGCTATTCTCACACAGTGAATTTAAAAACCATCTTGCTAAAAAGATGTATAATTAAATTCTGAACATAAAGATACCAAACTTGTATTTTCTATCTTGCCCTTATGGGAAGATAGGCATGTAAACAGCCTTCCCCATTCTATCCTATGGGCAAGATAGCCTCTCAGCAGTGAAAAACAAAAATGGCTGTCATTCACTACCAGGGCATGTTACACACCTCAGTACATGCCCTACCTTTCAGATACACTGCACCCAGCCCAGGGGGGTACCTAGGGGTTATCTTTGGCGTGTAACTTCCTTGCCCTGACTAGAGTGGTGGTTTCTGCCTGGCTTTGGCGCAAGCCCTAGCCAACCAGAAATCCCATTTCTAACATTGGTGGCAGCGGTGGGATTTCTGGTTGGCTCCATTGGTGTGCGTAAGCACCGAAGCGCTCCCAACTGTGCACACCTAATTGCAAAGTGAAATTACACACCGCTTCATATCAGTGCAGAGAGCAGTTGCACTGATTATAATATGAATGTCCTCATTGGAAAATGTTAGTGCAGCGAGCTGCCACTTTGAAACTTGAGAACTGGTGCTTACGTACGGCGCTCCAATACCTTCCAGTCGAGTTTGCGCTACAACTGCAAAAACAAAAAATAAGCACTGTTGTGAGGGTGCAGTACCACAGGCTGTCACTGGGTGTCCCTTGGAACCCTTTTTGGCCACATATGGTACTGCACCCTGCAACATGGCTAGGCAAAGGATATGGTGCAGTTGTGAGAGCTGCTGACTGCTGAGCTGGGGATTCATGTTGAGTCTGCTGTCGGCTCAACATCCTATGATAACAGGCTGATTGTTTAATGCCTCCGAGCCCATGGCTATGTGTGCTATATAAATCATAATATTTAATGTAAAATAACATAAGAATTCAATGCAGTGATATCAGGGGTGCATAAGCAGTGTCATGCAGAGGGGTGGGGGTAAACGGCAAAGGGATATTAAACGAGGGCACTGCATTGCAAATTATGCATAAAGTAAACAAAAAACAAAAAAAATTAGAAAAACAGGTGTGGCCTCAGAGGGGTGATGGGGCCTGCAAGCAGTGTTGTGGGAGGGGTGAGAGGGAGGCACAGGAATTATGGTGGGGCCTGCGAGCAGTGTTGTGGGAGGGGTGAGGGGAAGGCATAGGGAGATAAAGTGACAGCAAGCAAATGATGTGTCAGAAGTTTCATTGCACAAATAAACAGAACAATTAACAAGCAAAAAAGCAGGTTAACAAAAAAAAGAGTTCTATCTAAGCATAAATAACTTGAGCAGTAAGAACACATGTAAGAGGGCCAGTCTTCATGGGAGGATACAAAGTTCCAAAAGGAGGAACTAGTAAGTGCATACACCAAAATAAGTCAGCATTTCCAAAGGACAGCAAGAGGAACCAATGTAAAAGATGGGCATTTTTTCAAGCCCATATCCTAGATACAGCATGTCTCGAAGAGACAGTGTAAGCGATGCCTAGGCGAAACCTAAAGGACAAAATCCAAACTCAGAATTATGAGAAAACAATCTAATTTGTGGACGTCATTAAGTATAAGGAGATTAAAAAAAAGTATTGATTCAATAGGAAAAAAAATCGCATGGGTAAACACAAATTATTTTCCGAAGTTATACATGCCTATGCTCAATTCCAGTTCCATGTTTCTGCATTGCTCTTATGGAAATCAGAAAGCTGAAGGTTGAGTATGCCATTTTTATCCCTGTTTATTCATGGAGACCATTTGCAGGTATATACTTTGTTTAAAACCAACTAGCGCAGTTGAGGTTTGATGTGACACAGAAGTGGGCTTGAACTGCATAGATGCCAAAAGTAAACACAATATTTTTGGAAAAAAGTTAAATGTAGCACTGGTATGCTGAAAGGTTTTCCAAGAAACCTAGATCATGAGACAGCAGAAGTGCTGGAGGTAGGGGTGCTGGTAGTGCTGCAGCACTCCCAGAAATAACAATGCTGAAATTCAGAAGGTGAATGAACAATGAAAAGAGGTCTTTAAAGTCTGTAGTTAATTTGTCACATTTACTGTGTCAAACGTCAGGTTATGTCTTGTGACAAATTGCTGTTTTTTCGTTTAACATGAAGATTGGGTTTTACTTTTCATTCTCCGACTTTAGAGTGAGAAAATTTTGTCAAGTGAACTGTGAGACAATCTTGTTGGAGTATAAGGCGTGTGAAAGGAAAGGCTGTAGGATCTCAACTGTTAAATTTAAATACCTGTCAATAGACAGTACAAATATTTTAAAACATATTAGCAAATAAGAAAACACAAATTAAACTTTTTTTGTCATTCAGTAATGTGATGGAAACGATGTTTCATAGGATCAAAACAAACTTGGTCATTAAACCTGTCAAAATAACCACTTTTGACAGGTAGAAGCCTTCCCTTTTTATATTAATAAGTTAAAATTAAAGTTTGTAGATTTATATAGTGCAGCTTATCACCCATGAGGGTATCCAAGCGCCATCCCTGGGCATGGGGAGATTAAGTTATTTGCCCAGAAACACAGGATGCTGTGCTGATGCTAAGACACGAACCCGGATCCCCAGCTCTCGAGTTATTGCCTTCCATTTGCTGGAAGGCACTGCTCAGTTAAACCCGTGACACCCTGGATCAATCCTCATGAGCTGCTCTCTCTCTTTGGGCCCCTCTGAACACCACAACATGGTTCCTGTTGCTGTTTCCTACAACCGCAGGCCCCCTTTCAGGATATGGAGACAACCCTGTACAAACTGGACATGATCCTCTCTGAAAAAGCAGATTGCAGCACATCCTTTGAGGCCAAATTAGACTCCCTGACCAATGATCTGACTCAGCTACCTACAAGAACATCAACTCAGACTATTGGAATTGATTAATTGTAATGCACAGTCCATCAGGCCAGGTCTTGTCCACCCAAACACAATCGATTCTGGAATGGCTGCATATTGTTGCGGCCAGTCTGGAAAATGCAGAGGGATGTTCACATTGGAATACACATTTAACTTCTGGGGAATTCAGAATTTTAAATTCAAAATGCGAGGCTAGGCGTATGGCACTGGCTACTCAGATTATGCCCTGGGAGTGGCATTATAGATTACGGCAGGGGTACCATTCTTAATTGAAGACGAACACTGTGATGCTGATAGCTGCTTTACCCTAGTGCTAGGCCACATGGATGGTAAACCATTAAATCTCTGGGTTGCTTACCCTCCACATGCCGACCAGTTATCTTTCTAGTGCCACCTGTCGACTCTCCTGGTAGACTGGCCACTTGCTCCCAGATCATCGGGGCAACTTTTACTGTGGTCTAGATGCCCATGTTGATAGGTCAACCTGCCACTTCCACAATCCCCAATACTTTTGAAAGTCACACAGCTTCGACAGTGGTTAGCACACTGGGACTAGGAGGACATGTGGTGCTTTTGGCACCCGCACCATCACACATATTCTTTTTTTTCAAATTTCCGGTCCATAAACTACATTCCAGCCTTGATGGATTTGTTTGTTTTTACTCCATTCATATCCTAGTGATGTCTACCCCCTATTGCCCTCGCACTGTGTCCATTCATAATCCCTTAGACACGGTGATGATGTGGGGCAGGACACTAGCCCCCATCCAAACTGAAAAGGTACCAATGCTGGATGAACCAGTATTCTGATAAATGATTCTAGAACAAATGAAATGAAATACCAGTATTTGTAAATCGCACACTACCTCCGAAGTTGTGTCACGGCGCTGGGGCCCATTGGGAAAATTAAGCGAGCCCACATGGTGCTGGGCTAACCTTCCGCCGGCAATCGTGAACCCCGTAGTCCAGAGTCAGGCACCCTGACCGCTGCACCACACCTCTTCCACCCAGGGCCGCGCATGCGCAGTTTTGATGAAGTCGCGATGAAGGAGGAAGAGGGGGTCCCGGGACGCCACAGCTAAGGTAAGCAGTTGTCCTTACTTTTAAGTTGTTTTTTAAGCTTGTAATTTAATTATTAATAAGGCGGGAGATAGGCGGGTGGTGCATAGTGGGGCTACGCAGAGTGTGCAGAGATTGTTTTCCCCTCCGTTGCACTACACGTAGCCCCACTACGCACACTACGACCAGGGTTATTCATTTTAAAGGGGCATTGGGGCTCCCAATCCCCTTCAACTCAACTACAGTAATACTGGGGATCCATAGTAGGGGGTGGAAATATCTGAAGGGAGATGAATGGACATTTATTACCCTCATGCCGCTGGTGGTGACAGAGGAGATAGCTCAACTCTGTAAGGGTACAAAAAGCTGTGATATATGTGTGTGGGCCTGCAGACTATGGAATGCATTGGCTATGGGAATGCTGTCCTATAATTTGAATGATGAACATGACCAATTCATTTCAATTTAGCAGCCATTGATAGACTATTTTCAGGCAGACTCAACAAACTTGTACTTTCCAAAAAAAGAACTGCTGATCACAGAAAATACCACTCACAAATGGAATCCACCTTGCTGGGTCATGGGAATGGGGTCTCCCTCTCTTCAATCTTAACCCCTCTGGAATATTAGTATTCACGTACATTTAAATCTTTCTCTGAAAAATGCAAATATCTGAGGTAGCCAACCTCTCAGCAAAATCCTCCTTTATTTTGCACCAGAATACTGCCCGAAGCAGGCACGATTGAACTATGGAAATCCCATCTACCTAGCACTGCCAGAGAAACATTTTAGAAGGCTTCAGCCAGCTTGTTCAAAAAGTCTGCTTCCCAGCTATTGATAGGTGCCATACTAAAGATCATATGTCCCCCATTTTAAGAAAGCTTCTCTTGTTACTAGTCAAGAAAAGAGGTTGTTTAAATACAGGGTCACTCTCAAATCTTATCCCTCATTCCTGGCTTCAACTTTAGAATTTTCTTTAGCTAAACTAACACCAGGATGAAATATTTGATTTGTTCACTTTTTTTATATTTCATATTTTTCAAATGTTTAGAATAGGAATAAAAATGCTTCAAAATTATTGGGCACTGTAAGTCTCAATTTACACACTACTCTCTGGTCATTGGTGGGTACAGGTGGCTGGATGAGGGGAATGCTGGGATTAAATACATTGTTTTTTTGTCTTTCTTAATAAAAGCAAAAGGGCAGGTCTACTACTGTGCTGATAAGTGAAGTCATGTATGTATGTATCATTATTCTTTCATATACACAAGATATTTCAGCGATATTGTAATATATAGTCCACTTAACACAATATAATTTGTTTAAAAAACAAAACAAAAATTCAAGGAGACCTCCCCTGTCAGTGATAAATGTTCTTCCTTTGTCCCTCCAGCTAGGGATTCCCCAATCACAATAGGCCTCTTTCTGACATTCCATGACAAATCCTGCTGGAGTGCCAAAGCCTGCTTGAGAAGTTGGCTGGGGATTACATATACCACTAAGGGTGCACTTGAAAGGACAGGAAACAGGATTCCAAAACAATTCTTGTGTGTCCACTGACTGGTTGCTGGACAACCCTGCTTTGTTTTACCAGACATTGTCTCTGGGTTTATTGGGAGTATGGACTAACTCATACTGTATAGCTGTTTTGGATGTGGGAAGGCACTAGGATTACCATAGTACACTCCCCACACATACCCCTAGCCCTTGAAGCCTGAGTTTAGTGAGGTAAAAAAATGTCTGCCATCTTGATAATGCCCACAGTGGACAGGGTTGGCCTTGGGAACTTTTACCTATTCATTAAGGCATGCTCAAGAGTAATTCCAACCCACTAACTCATGCCAGGCATAAATGTGACATATCCAGGCACCCATTAAGAACACTCCAACACCTTTAGAAAATCAGAAGAGGACTGAACCTGCTGTTGGCAATCTGAAAAGCGCCCTAGATAACTTGACCTGCTCCTTCTGGTACCGAAGACAAATGGACTCCAAAGGTCGTAAGACCGACCCCCTGTTAAAGCTAGAGGGAAAATCAAGCTGCAAAAGGCCATTAGCTGCAACTACCCAGCACTAAGTGCGGTATATGTGCTGAAGGATTTCTCCTGGGAGATGTCACTTTGCCAAATCCAAGTCCCATGGTTTCACTGCACCCAAAAATACAGAAAGCATTGGGATTGGGCTGAGTTGAATCTGCCAAAAGGTTGTCGAACATGTGGTCAGAAAATAGCCAGGAATATGGCACAACATGGATAAATAATTTGGTAAGTGCTGGCCAGTGACAACTGGAACTGGACTGTACTCTGCTGTTTGCCCTCTACTTGAGACCCTGTGAGTCTCTAAGGGCTTCCCATGAGTTCCTGGTGGCTTTCAAAGTGTACTCCTGTGGTGGAAGGGGACCTAAAGGACTAAAGCCAGACGGTACATTGTTTACCAGGACGAACACTGTTGGTGTTTCCAACCCACGCTCCAGTGCAATCAGCGTCAAATAGTGCCTAGGTTCCAATCTACAGCAACCCTTTAATATCATTGGCAATTTCTGCTACTTGGTGGTATTCCTGCTTAAAACCTTAAAAATACATATCTCCGCTTCTATTTATTGGATTTTTGCTATTTTAATATAATTTTGTTAATTAAATGTTACTTTAATTTTCTAATTTGGTTGGCGATTTTTATTATTTAGCATTTTTACTTTATTACTGTTTTGGTAATGCAGAAATATTTTACACATTGCTCTAAGTTATGCCTGTCTCTTCTGTCGAATAGCTCATAGAAGGTTGAGCTTGGGTTAATTTAGTGATTTAAAGGATTCACCAACACAAGGGGTGTGATTGTTCTAGGAGGTGGGAAATCACCACCAATTAATCCAAATTCCTACATATTATAACTTTGGATGCACTTTGTCACCTCCTTGCTATAGCTCTCATTTTTTACAACAACTTAATATGTTGGTGGCCTCTCTCATTTCTTAAACTGCTCAAGACGTTCTTACCAGCAATGTGAATCTTTTGGCAAATGACCCTACATACTCAAACCCCCAGAGTTTAGTAAGTTATCTAATTATATGGAACGTATAGTACCCGATGCCTGAGGCCGCACAAGATACATACTAATATATGCACTAACTTAACCTCTAACTCACCCATTCATTAATCTACCAAATTGCAACCCAACTCATTATTCCACCTGCTTAGATTCTCTTCCAACACACTTGTGACTCTATTTCCTAATCTTGCACAATCAAAAGGCATCCGCTTGTGCAGGCACTGAGATAAGAAAAACTCCTGTAACTGGTAAAAGTGACTGTTCAGTGTATGGCACAATTACTCTTAATGTTTTCCTAATACATAAGTTGAAACCGCTATTCTTGAATTGTGTACACGGAGGCATCTGTGTCAGTCAGAAAATCTGCATTTGCCTCAATCAGCATGACATCTTTGACTCCAAGGGGCAAATCTATGAAGCACTTGAGCCACTGTAGCATCACTTTTTGTGACGGTCTGGCAGCGCAAACTACAAAATCATATTTTTGAGGTTACACAAGGTCACTTTGCATTGCTTTGAAAGACCTCATAGATATGTAGTAAGGAAAGGCAACACAAATGGCTGCCTTGCCTTTGTCAGTGCTAGGGAGGCATTGTGGTGGGTGTTCCCATGCAACACTTATAGATTTTGATGCTTCCCTAAATTTACAAAACCATGTAAACCTGGGGATGCGCCAAAACATTACCACTCCCCAGGGGAGGTGCAATAAGGAGAAATAACTTTATTCCTCCTCGCTGTTTCATCTTTATATGTGTTCTGCATTCTATTCTGTAGCACACTTAGAAAGAGGAAAAGCCTGCCTTCCCTTACTCTTCATTAGGGAGGCATTCCATGGGTGTTGCTGTGGGTGTTCCTACTCAACACCCATGGAATTTGCCACTGCCCCAGATTTACAACATCACGTAAACCTGGGGCATCACCAGAGCAGGCATAACGAGGAGAAATGTTTACATTCCTCCTTGTTTTTATCTCTTACCACATGTGCTGCATTCTGCAGAACACATGGAATGGGGAAAACACCTCCTGTGACTGCCAACAACACAGTCACCCTTGCACCATGGTTCAAGGGTGCATGCTTTGGCTGCAAATTGTGAACCAGCTGAAAGAATAGGACTGCACCATATCTTGTAAATATGGTGCATTCCTGCCCTTTCGAATTGGTGTAGGGCAGCGCAGCAAAATGACTTGCGGTGCTGCCCGAATTCTTTGCAATTGAGGCACTTAGGGCATTATATGAGCTGAATGGTATCTCCTGGGGGATATCACTTTGCTAAATTAAGGACCCATGGTTTCACTGCAGCCAAATACTGAAAGTGCTGGAATTGGGCCGAGTTCCATCTGCCATAACGGTCTGTGTCTGTATTCTATTCCCCATAGCAGGCCACTATCTTGTGATGCTTTGTAGTGGCAGAGAAATGATTTACAATTTAGGTAATTGGTGCCAAATTTTGCAATTTTTTAAAGGATTAGCTCCACTATTTCCTCTTGATGGACTTTGGTGAGAGAGGCAGAGTGGCCCAACCCAAGCGCTTGTGGAAATTTACAATCAGACAACCGTGCAATTTCACCAAAACAATTAATCATTAAAGATGTTGAGAGACATATTTCAAAATATAACCTAAATATCATTATAAGTGGCATTACGACATTACAATGTTAGGATGAGGCTCAAAAACAGCAATTTGATGGACCGCTGCTTTAAAACATACTGTATCTCTTCTTACAAATCTAAGAAACCAAACATTACAGATACAAAAGTCAAACATTTTCATTCAGGATCAAGTTGGCTTGGGTGCTGGTATAGTAGTATTTATGCCCACTCCTAATACAGTCATTTGCTCTTTTATCACACTCAACTCTGTCACATCATCAGCACACTGCTCCCACCTCCATTGCTAACCACACTCACTCGCTATACTCACCTCGATGACACAACTTAGTTTGCAATTTGTATTGGTGCTTATGTGCAAAAGTGTGTAAGTGTGTATACTTGAACTCACTGCATTGTTAAAGAGTATGAGTGGATTGTACGTGATGTCTCTCATTTAGTCACTGCTTTAACCTGGGAATTGTCCATGTGGAAATGTGCATGAAATTTTGTGGGTGTGTTAATAAAGACCTTATCCACATCCAAATGGCTCACCTTTTCTTGTGACTCACTCATTCTCAGCACACCTGAATGGTCATTAGTTTTTAAGTATTTATTAATTTATGCGTGTGTGTGCATGTTTGTGTGTGCATGTTTGTGTGTGTATGTGTGAAAAGGAGTAGGAGGGATATTATTCGTAAGTGTGACTCTTCTCATAGATTTAACATTCATTGTAACTATGGTTCCTTCTCTCAGTTTAAGCACTGAATTGATTGTAACAAACCTAGCCGTGGAGGGCAGATGTTTGCTGGCAACCAATCAGGGGCATTGTTAGGTTGGGAAATGTGGAATATTGCTGCAAGTGTATGAAAACAGCTGCACATTTTGCAGGGAGACTGAAAAGTTCAAAGACAACAGTGACAGCGGAGACAGAAATCAAATGTTTCGTATTAAGAACATTCACTCTCTTTTGAGTGAACAAATGGTATGTGTTGGACATGACACTTTCTGCACTGTCATCCCCAATCTTTTTTGCCTTTGTCCACCTGTTTCCTGAACCCGTTTGTGTTAGATTTTAGGACTCTGCGTGTTTTACCTCTGCAAACCAGTACTAAAGTGCCGGTGCTCTCTCTTTTGAACATGGTAAAATTGGTTTACAGCCAATTGGTACATTTAAGTTGCAATGATCTCAGTCCTCGATATCTTTTACTCCTCAGGGTACAGATGATGCAATAAAGGGTCCGCCCCTTGACATCCCCAACTCCAACTGAACATTATGGAGGATTAGGGCGATCAAGTGAGGGATGGGTAGGATGGGGACAGCAAGGAAGAGAACCTATAAAGCAAGGAACAATTGATATGAATACATGCACTTGCAACACTACTCTCATATGATCTCACTAGTTCCTCTAGCTACCTTATCTACTTGAGAGTGTATCCTAGCAGTTCCTTGCTTCAGGAAAACAACCATTCATGTGTGGAGATAATTCTATAAGGCACACAAAATATCATGTTAAGTCACACTCGTACAACCTTAGAACAAAAGCATCCACCATTCATATGACCCCCAAATACATACCGGTTCTCTAAGTGATAGCTGGGGATTAGGGTAGCCAATAAATGCGAGTCATGGAAATAAACATATATCCAAAGTTTCAATCCAGAGTTGAATTAACCGCATTCAAGAAATATCCTCCTGGTAACACCGGAGTGTTCAAATAGCAACACCTCCTGAAAGTGATATCAAAGTGTGATCGTATGTAGAGCTGATCCCTCCAGAGTTGCACGAAAACAAACACAAATTGAGGCATCTCTACTCCTACCTCGGAAATGTCGATAACAAAATGTAGGGAGCGGTTATCCTCACCGCAATCCGAACAGCTGTTCCAAAGCACACTCTGCAACCCGCAAATTGTGCGGTAGCAATACCTGCTCTGCTTTTCAGCGTCTCTGCGGGAACCGGAATCTTTCCGCGGAACACCTTCACGAAGCCCAGAAACAGCAGGATATGCATCATTGCTCAGCCGAGCACAACGAAGCGGAGTCCTTTCGAATTCAAATTAACTCACGAAGCAGTATATGGAGCTCCCTCCGCACGGATCCACTCGCAGCTGAGAGCCATTAAACAATTCAGAATTACGCATGCTAACATGCGCGCATCGCGTCCTCTTGATGCTTGCTCCTCCTCCTCCAGAGGCCTTCTGAATAATGTAGTCCAGTGGTTAGGTAAGCGCTAACCAATGCGATTCCTGACATAGGTAGCACTATCTGTACCCAGGGTCTGGAAAGTAAACAATGCAAGTAGGCCTGCAGCACTGATTGTACCACCCTAAGTAGCCCTTTTAAACATGCTTTGGAACGGTCATTGCAGCCTGTGTGAAGTTTTAAACTGCCATTTCGATCTTGCAAAATAAAATTTTTGCAAGGCCTAAACCTTCCTTTTTAATATATGTAAATCATCCCTGGGGGTAGACCCTACACAACCCAAAGGGCATGGTGCAGTGTATTTAATAAGTTAGACATGTACTTCTAATGTTTACATGTCCTGGAAATGAAAAACTCTTAAATTTGTTTATCACTAAAGCAAGGCCTAGCTCTCCCACAGGATAACAATGGGTGCTAATATTATATTTAATAAGTGATAGCTTTCAGTTGGAAGCAAGTAGAAATATCAAGTTTGATCTCTAAAGAATTGTAATCTAAGACCTTTCATGGTAAAGTCGGATTTTAAGTTAAAATTCTGAAAATTCCACTTTTAGAAAAGACACACAGTTGATGGTGGAATGTAGAGCAAATCAAACATGCACCCGCAGTCAAGAGATCTGCTTTAAATCCATCGTTCTTTTGCTTTTGCTCACCATGCCACCCAGTTTAGACCGAGTAATATGCAAATCGGTCTTGACACAGTGCCTCATGGGAACAGTCCAGCCCGAACTGCCAAGGCTGGTCCTCCCTGGTCTGGAAACAAGCATCCTGGGACTGGTTTTGGGTCATCAAACCACATCAGCCAGGCTAGCTTGAATCCTGTGGCACAGTGAGCCCAGGACCCACGTCTGGGCATACCCAGTTCATTTAGGGCGAGAAAGCAAAAGACACATAGATGATGGATGGAATGCAGAGCAAATCAATGATTCACCCCAGTCAAGAGATCTGGGTTAAATCAATCGTTCTTTTGTCACCATGCCACCCCAGTTTCGACCCAGCCATATGCAATCAGTCTTGACCCTGTGCCTCATGGGAACAGTCCAGCCCGAACTGCCAAGCAAGATCCTCCCTGGACCATAACCAAGAATCCTGGGGACCGGTTTCGGGGCATCCTCCCTCGTCAGCCAGGTTAGCTTGAATCCAGTGGCAAAGTTGGCATTTTTTTGTCCCAACCTCTATCTTGGGTCACATGACTAAGTGTCACTGCTTTTTTGTGTGTATTAATCCCAGACAGTGAGACAGAGGTGGAATATATGTGTGTGCAGTATGGGCCATCTCTGACTTGATCTGTGTTGAAACTGGCCCTTTCTGGTTGGCTGAGGAAATGCCCTCAACCAGGCAGAACTTACCACTCCCATCAGTGGTGGGTGATTACACTGACTGTATAATCTGCCCTCACCCCTGAGTAGCTTGGCATTGAGCAGTCAGGCTTATAGCAGAGGAAATGTGTAAAGCATTGGCACAGCACACTCTCACGATAAAAACCTTGGGCGTCACTAAGGAGACTTCACACATGACATATGCAAATAACGCTTGTATGTAACACACATAATCAACATAACATGAACATCATGTACTTCTGGCCATAAATCACATTGGGAATTATTTATAGGTCCTAGTACCAGGACCAGCCTGGTTTGAATTACATTAGCAATAGGCACACTTAGGAAAGGTTCGATCCTACACCCCCCAGCACCCTTATGCGATGCAATATGTTGTCCACCTCAGGCCCACTCCACAATGATTATAAATCAATATCACTTAGTTAGAAGGGGGAGCCCAGGTCACAACAATATCAGCAATAGGTACGTACACAGAACTATACCACTTTTTAGTAACACCGCGGGCCGAGGCCGTGGGGACAGAACCAATGTCAAATGTAATGCTTTCCTAACACAAAATCTATCTACTTGGCAAATCACCAGCTACTGTAATGAATCACAGGTGGCTCAACTACTGGCACTTCCACATACACAGTCACTCTGCAACACTGCACGGTGCAACAGCTATCAGTCAGGCCCTTACAGAACACGCTCACACACCTCAGAACTCAACAGCCTAATGCGGTGCCTCTGGTACCCAGCAGGTCAATTGGTAACACACTGCAGACCCTGTGGTACCCAAGCCTCCCTCCACCTCCCAACATACCCAACTATCCTACACCACCCCTTCGTCCTCCTACCAGGCACTTGGCCGCATCTGGCTAAAGTAATCAGGAGCCCAGAGAAGCAGATGGGAGGAAGGTAGCAAGGTCGATAGCCACTTGAGAAATTCACCCACAGGATGCAGAGCCAAAGCAAGAACGTACCGAGGGCAATAGTCGGTCACACCAAAGGAGAACACAAGGGCCTACAAGCACTGGCCCAGTTTTGTAAAGCACAGGAGGGTCACACAGTCTATCGACCCGCTTCCAATTGCTCTCAGGAGTATTCCTCCAGCCCAGGCAATCACTCTCACCGCCCAGGCCCAAGCCAGGCAGTACTACCTGGAACCACGATGTTGTTGGAGAAGACCGGGTTAGAAGAGAACAGTTGGCCCACTGCAGTGGGGCCGGATATCGAACAATTATGGAATGATGGATGAAGCAGGGGTCCTCTCGGCAGAAGGAGGCACAGAAAAATGTCAATCAGAGTCACAACCAGGCTATCTGGGCACAACGCCTGGTGCGCGAAGATACGGGTCACACCTGACCATTTCGGTCACACAACGAAGATTTGCAAAAGTAGCCCCTCCTTGTAGAGGAGGCACCACATACTGTGCACAATGATTTTGTTTGCACTAAACAATCAAGGCACAATGTCTGGTGTGCTATGATATGAGTCGCACCAGGCCGTTCCGGTCACGCACAAGTAGAAGAACTGCTAATTCCATACCTCCTGGAAATGAGGCACAAGTCCAGTGTACGTTGATATTGGTCACACCAGACGGTTACGGTCCCACACACAGGCACAAGTTGAGCTACGCCTCATGAGGTAGAATGAGCCACTACTTTGTTTATGTGCCACCTCCTAGGGTGGCAACCTTTGAATCAGACACTGCATGCAATGAGCATGCAGCTGGCGTGTCGCACAAGAGAGATGCAGCACAATCAACAAAGCGGACCAAGTGGGTCGGACAACCGCTGAATCTTCCCACCACATGGAAGAAGCTCATGCTTCAGGCTCCACACCAGGCAATCCGGTCTTCAGGCACAATCTTTAGGTCCAAGCTCACACCGCGCCACCAGTTGGAATCCAGCAGACTATGTGGGCACTTGAGAGGGCACCGCTCTACCGTTGTCACAGGTAGATGGTGTGGGTCCCTCGTTGGAGATTGTGATGTACCTTACATCTCCAGGAGAACCAGAGGCTCTGGCAGCAAGCCCATGGAGAGCACACTCCAGGGTGCCACACAGCAGGATATTTGGACAAAATATTTTTTAAAACATATCGAGATGTAGAAATATCAAGGACAAAATATTAAAATACAAAAAAATCATGATGCACAAATTTTGAGTTGGAAGTATCATGATGCACATATATCGTGTGCAAAAATATCATAGACAAGAATATTGATTTTAAGGGAAGCAATATCGATGTTAAAAATATCAATGTTGTTAATATCAATGGTGAAAATATCTGTTGTTGATATCATTTACAAAAATATTGTATGTGGTAGTAATATCGTTTTCTAATTATTTTTCTGTATTTTAGTATATATTTAATTGCATATGTCATACATTGTTTATATAATTATTGTTAAGGCTTTTTAATATAGTTTGTAAATTTGTAGTTGTTATTCAATTTAATTTAACAGTTTATTGTCATTTTTAGTACCATATTGGGTTGTGGGGTTTATAGGGGTACAGGGTGGGAAGTAAACTAATATTAATGAATTAATAATACATTAATAATAATTAATTATGTTCATTGTATAATTACTTTTTTAAAATTTCGTCAAGTTTATGTGCGGGCTGTGGGGATTGTAGGGGTATAGGGTGGGAAATATTTTAATTATAAATAATTAATAATTAATTTTGAATTATTTTTAACTATTTAATTGATAATTAATTATGTACATTGTGCAATTAAGATATTTTTTTTAATCTTATATATCTGGTGCAAATTTTTGGCTTTTTAGGGGTAAAGGATGGGAAGTTAATTTAATAAAATTCTTTTATAATTAGTTAATTACTATTAATTTTTCAATCGATAATTAATTATATAAAATGTATAAGTATTATCATTTTTAAGATATATTTTAAGTATGCTTTGTTTAGTTTGCTGAGGTATTGGGTAGTAAGTTATTTTAGTAATAATAAATCTAAAAATAGATAGTTATTCATTCATTAACAATTCTGGTATTAATTATGTTATGTATTATATGTGTTATACCTTTTAATGATAAATAGGGCTCCCGGTTTTATGGCATTTATTTTTTGGGCATTTCAGTCAGTAGCCATATTTATTTCATGCCTACTTTATCTGCATTTATCCATATTTATTATGGGTATTGTGAAAAAAATAAAGCTAAAACTGGTATATTTCCACATTTATTTACCCAATAAATATGCAGTCATGCTTGAATGCCTGCTAGGTTTTACTGATATGAGCACCCGCAGAAGATAAATCAATGCGCTTATATCCAAATATGCACATTTCAGTATCAGCCTTGTGCATATCTCCTGTTGTTTAAGTTTCTTTGCTAAAATACCATTAATTTTTAACGTCCTTACCTATCGATCCACACAGTTATTGGCCTGGCTCTCATGACAAAGTGTATTTAGAATCAATCAAAAAGCACCCAATTACCATTTTTATCCACATTTAAAAATAAATACAGACAAAAAATAAATAGTTTTCTGTCTGTAATTATCTGTACAAATCAGTGAAAACCTTAATTAGAGCCTTAATTATAAATAACATTATATTTGTTGGTTGCTATGATTGTGAGACTATAGTGTGGTGTTTTAATGGCATTAATAATATTTGTTGTAAGTTAAAATATTTGTTTAATATTTTAATAAATATGTATTTTCTTTTTTTAAATTGATATATATTTTATATATAAATATTTATATTTCTTGATAGTGAACTACTCTCTACATTTGCACAGACTGGAGTGGGAATAGTAAATGTCACCCCTGCGTAATCCAACGCTTTCACTACTGTTCCACAGACTGGAGTGTAAATAGTAAATTTCTCTCATGCAAAACCAGAGATATTTAGCAGTTATAGTTAGCTGTGCTAACTATAACTCACACCTATGATGCACTGCTTATGACCTCACATATTACATCACTCATGACATGGTCAGTGACATCACTGATGGCATCTCAAATAACATCACTGATGACATCATCCAGTGACTATGACTGTTTAAACAGTTTATGAATGTCAAATATATATACCAAGGTGTATTGCTGAATCAGTGAGTGTATGACTGTCTGTATGGATCAGTCAGTGGTTGCGTGGCTGACTGTATAAGTGAGTGATTAGGTATCTCAGTGAATGTATAGGTGAGTGACTGGAAATGTGAATGTCTGTATCAGTATTTTAGTTTGTGTGTGCGTTGCTGAATGGGTGTGTGAGTGGGGGTACTTGAGTGGCTGTATGGGTGACTGATTGGTTGTCAGAGTACCTGTATGGCTGTATAGGTGAGTAAGTGGCTGTGTGATTGGCTCTATGGGTGACTGCATAGGTATGTGAGTAGCTCTACAGGTGACTGACAAGTGTGAATGGGTGTATGGGTGAATGAGTGGGTATATCAGTGGCTGTATTAGTGAGTGAGATGGTGTATGAGTGGCTGTATGGGTGTCTCAATGGTTTTGAGAATGATAGTGTGGAAGTTGGAGTAAGTGTATGAAAAGTTACATTGGGGTGTGTGTAGGCGCGTCAGAGATACTGTGGATAATGTCATCAGTGATGTCATTTGAGATGTAATCAGTGATGTCACTGACCATGTCATGAGTGATGTAATATGTGAGGTCATAAGCAGTGCATTGCGGGGACACAAGTTATAGTTAGCTCAGCTAACTATAACTGCTGAATTTCTCTAGTTGTGTATGAGTAAAATGTCAAGCTAACTATAACATCCCTGTAACCTTTCCTATTTTCTAGGCCTGGGCGGTAAAATCCGTTCCGCTCACGGAATTTGCAGAATTTGGGTAATTTCGCGTTCCGCGGAGAACGCGAAATTGACCAAAAATCTGCGTTCCGCGGCTTCGCGAAATTTTTGGCTTGTTCGCGTTCTCAATATGCGTGTTCGCGAGATATTTCACCCCGAGCACGCAAACAGCGATCGCGAACAGGAAAAAAGTATCACGAACAAGCAATTCCGCGTGTTCGCAGAATTTCTGCGTGTTCGCAGAGATTTTTTACCGTTTCGCGGAGATTTGCGTAACGCGATTACGCAAATTCCGCCCACCCCTACTATTTTCAATGAATTTCACAGGTTTTTACATTTTTATTCCTATCTATAATGCCCCTGTAATCTTTGTTTTTTCAGCGAATTTCTAAGATTTTTTAAATGCTGATTCCTAACTATAAAGTCCCTGTAACCTTTGTTTTTTTCAGAGAATTTGTAAGGTTTTTTAAAATTCTATTTCTCATTTCTAACATCCATTTTTTTTGAGTGAGTCTCTAACGTTTTTGTATTTTCTTTCTATAATTGGATATTGTATATTATGTGCACAATATTTTTGCATTTACTGCAGAGAATCTGTGATCAGTAAATGTATTTCACATACTGAAAAATACACTTAGAGCCACCCAAGAGCCCAAAATTTGTTTTTGTACTATGTTTCTTTAAAATCTATCTTTGAGACCTATTTTCTGTCTTCCTGGTTATCCGGGGAGTCGTGAGGACGGCGTGCTGACATCATCAAGGGCAGCTGGGGAGGTGGTGGAAGCCATTTGCTTCCAGCTCATCAAGGGAGAGTACGGATTTGATAAGTCCTTTTCCCGGGAGGGTGGTTTACAGGAGTACTGACGCAGGGGGAAAAGACTTTCCCCCTGAGTCTGTACAGACTGGACTGTGATCAAGGAGCAGGAATTCACACCATTAGGCACCAGGGATTTTTTTTTATAATTGGAGGGAGGGACCCCTTAGGCAAGGGTCGCTCCCCGTGGGCATATTAAATCTGTGTGTCACCCCCCCCCCCCCTTGGGGTCTGCCCTGGGGGGTCAAAACCCACTAGGCACCAGGGAGGTATTTTAATTATATTTGTAAGGGAGTGACCCCCTGGGCAAGGGTGGCTGCCCTTGGGGAAGCATATTCTCATGTGTTTCAGCCCCCCTGGGGCTAGATCAGCAGTTTTTTAGGCCAATCTGGCCCCCGGGAGGTTGAAACCCACTAGGCACCATGGATTTATTTGAATATATTTTTAAGGGAGTGACCCCCTGGACAAGGGTGGCTGCCCTTGTGCAAGCATATTTTCCTGTGTTTAAGCCCTCCCAGGGGGATTGAAAGCCACTAGAAGCCAGGGATGTTTTGCATTGCGCCCCTTTTTGGGGCATTGATAATTTGACAGTTTCTGCCACCCTTGTGTACAGATCAACTATATATTTTGAGGTCCATGTGTCCCCAAGGGTGGCAGAATCCCCTAGACCACCAGAGAAAGTTTGTGTGTGAAGTGTAGTTTGGCTGATCTGTGTTTTGGCATTTGGCTGGCTGTGTGTAGACTGGCACTTGGCTGGTGATGTGTGTGTCAGCCATATAGATGGTGATGGGCAGACTTCATAGTGTTTGATAATGGTAACTGTTTTTGTCATCATTGGTGATTGTAATGCTTTTTTACTCCTTTTTATTCTAGTGCAAAGCTTTTGTTTTGCTCGTGGTTGTGGGTTTGGCACTGGTAGATCTGCAATTTGACTAGTTGCAAGTGTTTGTTAAGGAAATGTGTTTTTTAAACTGTTTACTCCAAATTAGTATCAATGACCTGCATGAATGAATGAATAAAAGCGGCCTATTTAGCTTCTGGTCGAATGTGTGTGAAATTTTCCTTGTAGTTGCGCACAATGTGTATTGTGTTTCCTTGTGTGTAATTTTATTTTGTTTTTCTTTTCTAGTGAGTTTTCGTTGGTGCTTGCTGTGTCTGTGCATAGTAGGTGCTAGTGAGTCTAGCTGTCTTTAGCAAGTGAGTCGTATTGTTTTATAGTATATAGGTCTTTGTGTGCTTTGTATTGATTGACTTTACCTTGCAATTGCTATAAGCATGTAGTTTACTTTTTGTTTTATAAATCTATACTTTGTTTATTACATATTTTACACAGTGTTGGGTATTGTAGACTTATTTGTCAAGTTACTTCTCTTGATAAGGATTATGGCTAGCCACAGAATGACCGGGCAGCAGGTTGTTGGTAAACTACTCTCAGTGTGGATGAAGCTACTCTCAGTGCAGATGAAATGCCTGTTTTAGAGTAGTATAATGATGTGCCGATAATACAGCAAGAGGGATCTGGAATGCAGCCCGGGGCTGCAAGGCTTCCCTTTGGAAGTGCTGGACTATCGGTAGCATGGTGCAGTCGGTGTTGCCTGTCTTTAATTTCAGGGTCTGCACTGGTAGGGATTCCAAAATAGACCCACCTGGTTTCCGTCCACTTTTGGAGTTACAGAGAAAATTGTGTGGGAACTTGGTAGAGGACTTTTTAACAAAGGTCACCATTTATGGGTCAAAACATTTTACACTGGTGTTCCATTGTTCAGGGAATTGTTCAAAGTGGACACTGTTGCTTGTGGAACAACCCCCTCAAACCATAAAGGTTACCCAAAAGAGCTGGTTTGGAAAAAATGTGTGAAGGGACAGTGCAGTGCCTTGTGTAGTGATGAACTTCTATCTATGAGATTTTCTGTCAGGAGAGATGTCTATATGCTGACTATCATCCATGAGGATCCTGTGACTGTTTGAGGTCAGGTTGCTGAAGTGCGCAAACCAGTGTGCATTTTAGACTACAATACGCACATGGGTGGTATAGATCGAGTAGATCAGAGGTTGGAACCTTACACTGCTGTTTGTAAGACGTGCACTTGGTATAGGAAGTTGACTATCCATTTATTCCATTTAGCAAGCTACAATGCTTTTGTTATATTTAAGGATTGCTCACCAGAGTCAAAGATGACATTTGCTCAGTTTCAGCAGTCTGTGATAGGCAGCCTTGTTTTAGTGGAACAGGCAGGAGTTCCTAGAGAAGCAGTGGTGGAAGATGTGGCTAGAATGAAAGATCACTTTCCTGATCACCTTCATCCCACAGCCAAAAAAGACTTTTCCGCTAAGAAATGTAGAGTCTGTGCCACAAGAGGTGTGTAGAAGGAGATTCATATGTACTGCCCCTATTGCCCTTCTAATCCTGGGCTGTGTGTACCCACATGTTTTAAAGTGTACCACAGGCAACAGAGTTTTTGGTTGCAAACATGAATGTAAAAGTAAACTGACTGGTCTCAATCGCTTTATATTTGTTGTTCATGTTTCATGGTTGGCATCAGTGTGATGTATTTGGTTAGAGCTGTTTTGTTTGTAGTTATAGTTTTGTATCTATTGCCAATTGGATTCTGTTTTTTTTTGTTGCATAAAACATGTGACGGATGTGTGCGTGTACTGGTGCTTGGCTGGTGGTGTGCTTGGACTGGCGGTTAGCTGGCGGTGTTTGTGGACTGGCGCTTGGCTGGCAGTGTGCATGGACTGGCGCTTGGCTGGGGGTGTGCATGGACTGGCGCTTGGCTGGGGGTGTGCATGGACTTGCGCTTGGCTGGCAGTGTGCATGGACTGGAGCTTGGCTGGTGGTGTGCATAGACTGGTGCTTGGCTGGTGGTGCGCGTGGACTGGCGCTTGGATGGTGGCCTGTGTTGACCGGTGCTTGGCTGGCGGTGTGTGGACTGGTGCTTGGCAGGTGGTGTGCATGGACTGGCGCTTGGCTGGCAGTGTGGGTGGAGTGGCACTTGCCTGGCATTGTGTGTGGACTGGCACATAGCTGGTGGTGTGTGTGGACTGGTTCTTGGTTGGTGGTGTGCATGAACTGGCGCTTGGCTGGTGGTGTGCGTGGACTGGTGCTTGGCTGGCGGTGTGTGTGGACTGGTGCTTGGCTGGCAGTGTGTGAGTAGTGCATTGCTGCTGATAACTACACACACTGCTAGCCAAACACCAGTCGACACACTACATCTGCAGGTGTGATTGCTGTGTCAGACATGTGGGCATATGAAAGTGATGGGCCCTTGAATGGTGCTGCCAGTTGATGTGAGTGTTATAATGAGCTGGGCCCACGGCTGGCAGTGTGAATTGTCTTGCATGTGTCACAAATAAAAGGTGTGCAAATGGCCTGTAAAGAGGTTGGTGCCTTGTGGCTTTACAGCTCATGGGCTGCAAGTCATGGGTTCAGATTGTTAACCTTTTAACCATTAACAGTGCATTTCCTTTTTGTGAATTCTCTTGTTAATAAAATGTTACGCTCTGAACCTTCACTGACTCTCATGACAAATCCAACCAGTATGTGTGTGTACTTGAGGAATAATTGGCTGAGAGGTAATATTAGCATTTTTTGGCTTTCGCGGCCGGGGTGTACATTGTCTCTACATTGTCTGTTGATGTGAGTGCTGTAATATGCTGATCCTGCGGCTGGCAGTGTGAATGGTCTTGTATGAATCACGTATGAAAGATGGGTGAATGGTCTGTAAAGAAGTTGGGCCATACCATGGTTTTACAGCTCACGAGCTATGAGTCATTGGTTCAGGTTTTTAACCATTTAAATATTAACAGCGCATTTACTTTTAGTGAAATCTCTTGTTAATTTAATTTTATGCTCTGAACCTTCAGTCACCCTTGTGCCAAATCTAACAGCATTTTCTGGCTGTCACTGCCAGGTTGTACATTGTCGCTGGGGAAAATCGATATTTTCATAAAGTAGAAACCCAGGGGAGTACAGGGTGTCCCTCTCGTGGATACCAAAAGGTTTTCTAACCCAAACTGCCCGGCAAACCTCTAATTGGGACTAAAGTCACACATTTTCCTTGCATTACTGTGCCATATTCTTCCAGAATCAGAAAGAATGCACACATTTTCTACCACCCAATGTTCCCTCAGGTCTCCGGATAAAAATGGTACCTTACTTTTGTGGGTGGGCCAACTGTATGGCACAGGGAAGGGCCCAATATTTATTGTGGAGGCATCAAAAATGATAAATCGCAAAATGACCTGGTTTTCCAAGGGGTTCATCTGCGATTTTGGTCCCAATCTCGGTGGCCATGTAGGGAACAGGTTTGCTAGGTACAATGCAGAAAAAGGGACCGTTTTCTGTGGAAAAAATGTGATGTGTCCACATTTCGTTTTGGGCCATCTCCTGTCGCGGGCGCTAGGCCTTCCCACACAAGTGGGGTACCATTAATATCGCAAGACTTGGGGAAATGCTGGGTGGGTGGAAGTTTGTGGCTTCCCACAGATTCCACAACTTTCCATCACAGAAATTTGAGGAATATGTGTTTTCTTTTACAAAGTTTGAAGTTTTCAAGTGATTCTGGGTAACAGAACCTGGTGAGAGCCATACAGGTCAGCCCATCCTGCATTCCCCTGGTTGTCTAGTTTCCAAAAATGTACAGGTTTTCTAGGTTTCCTTAGGTGCCGGCTGAGCCAGGGCCCAAAATCCACAGCTAGGTGCATTGCAAAAGAAAGGGTCAGTTTTCTGTGGAAAAATGTGATGTGTCCATATTACGTTTTGACCCGTTTCCTGTCGTGGGCAATGTACCTACCCACACAAGTGAGGTATTGTTTTTATTGAGAGACTTATGGCAACACAGTATAGTAAAAAAAAGTGTTATTACCAGTTGTCACTCTATGCATTTCTGCCATCTAATTGTATGACAGTGTGTAAAAAAGAAGACATTTTGAAAAATTCCCCAAAATTGACCTACTAGTATAGGTACCCATATATTCAGAGATGTGCAAATAACCACTGCTTCTAAACTCCATATCTTGTTCTTATTTCGGAAATGCATAGGTTTCCTTGATACCTATTTTTCACTCTTTATATTTTACCAAATGAATTGCTGTATACCTGGTACACAATTAAAAAACATTGCAAGGTGTGGCTCAGTTATTTGCTCTGGGTACCTCAGGTTCTTTGTGAACCTACAAGCCCAATATATCCCTGCAACCAGAATACTTAGAAAAACTTATAGGTGAACATGTAGGCAGAAATGGCTGTTTTTTAGCACAATTTAAATATTCTTTTTTTTCAACTGTTAGTTTTGATAGGAAAGCCTTGAAGGAGCTCTACAATGAACCCTTGATGAATTCAGAATTGTGTCTTCTTTTAAAACGTGTATAGCTTGTGGAGGTCCTTAAAGCCTCAAAAAGCCGAACCTCAAATAGGCTACAAAAAGCATGACAACAGAGAAAGAAGGGTCTGGCAGCAAAGAGGTTATTAAGAAGCTGGTTCCAGTGCCAGCTTGACCAATTATGCATAGTAGAACTGGTTTAAATGAAGAACATTCATACTGTCTCTTCCCATGCAGAAATCCATGCTCTGTTTTATCTATAACTTCATAAAAAATGTCTTTCGGTTCATTAATCAGTTGTTTTACTAACAGTTTGAAATCTACAGTTTCCTGTCCTGCTTTCTGCATTGCATGCTTCACCTCATTCATAGCTATTGCTGCCTAATTTTGAATATTGGGCTTTCCAAGAGGATCTTGACTTGTTGGTACAGAATGTTGACTGCTTTAAAAACTCTCCTTGGCTGTCTCAGCAGCGATGGTTTCTACCTGTTCAATGTCATCTCTCAGCATTTGGAGGTAGGTTGGAAATACTGACCATTCAATTGTGTCTTTCAAAGCATTGAAAGAGCCTTCATAACAGTCATAGTGTTCAAGTAATTTGATTCTGCACTCCATGGCTTGAACAGCTGCAAAAGTGCCATGTAGAGGAATCTATCTTTTTGCTGGAGTCTGGCTGCTAACTTTTCTGTGATTAATTAGATTTCCTTTGCTGTGTCTCAATAAACAACCATCACATTCAAAGAATGCATATCTTCCTTGTTCTATATTATTTTCAGTTATATGACTTCTATATGTATAGTGCTGAAGTACTTCATAGAGACACATGTTTTCAAGACGAGGACTCCTATTTTGGTAGTATGTATCAAGAATGTTTGTCTTTAGGATGTCTGTACTCTGTGGTTCAAATTCTGCAAGGTATTGTATTTCTGGAAAATACTTTACTACTCTATTACAGCTACTTGCAAGGCCAGGCTTACCCACAGAATTCCTCTTGACTTGGAGAAGAAACTAGCCAAGCTTAACCTATCCAAGCATTCATACGAACCTATTTCTCTGTGGGAACGCATTTTCAAGCTGAAACTGTACAATCTCTTGGTAAGACTTTTTTCTTCAGAAATCTCCTCCCACATCTCTTTCATCTCAGTTTTCTCTGACTTTGTTATATGAAGTCACGCACTGAGCAACAGTGATGGAGTTGTTTGCAACAAATGGTAGACCTATGTTTGCATTCTACATCTTCAGAATAACAGGATTTTAGTCATTGATATGTTTTGAAGCCTCTGTTGTTGTCAGGTTGTATGCATTCTTCAGTGATTTTCATGTGAGTGTGTGTCTGACTGCAGGCAAAAAGCTGTTCACCCTTTCCTTTGAGATGACAGATCATGGGATACCAAAACAACAACTTGTGTAAACCTCTCCTTTGGATTTGTATTTTTGACAACATTATTTCCCACACCTATGATTTTGAAATCATAAAGCTTGTACTCTCAAACCCTTTTCAGCAGTATATTGTGGGATGGCTTATGTCACATACTGTTGTGTGAAAGACAAGACAGACTCATCAATGTATTTTCCAAACTTCGGGGCATCTTTTACCCATAGCAGCATGTGACTATGTGGAGCACCTCTAGCTAGGTACTCTTTGCGCCAAAATAAATCAGTTACTTCACCAAGAGGAGGATTCATTTTGTTGCAGATGAAAGCCATTATTGCTTGAAACCTGTGGTTAAAATATCTGCAAATGTTTGTAGGGTCCAGCAAACAAGTTCTCCGGGTGTCTTCAGATTTATGTATTGTATGTTTGAGGTTGCTACTCGCAGGAATTTAAGATTATCCCATGCATGCTCATCACATTTGAGTGTCAGAAAGCAAGTTGTTGCTCCTAGGTCTCTCAACATGCATTTCAGCTCACCATGATGACAATACCAATATTCATTGGTGCCACGGTGGCATGCCATCAAATTAATCAAGTTGTATTTCAGGCTTTCATCGTTTAATTGAACTTTATCAATGAATTCTCTTGCTGTCATATTTTTCAGATTCACTATTGTCTTGAGAATGTGGTTCCTGCATATGATAGGAATGAGAAGTTGCTCTCAAATAAAAGTTAAATATATAGTAAATACACAAGTGAAATATGGGATCTTCTGAGTATAATCTAGTTTATCAGTACTCAGCTGCTGGTATCTGTACAGACCACTCATCATACCTACCACCAATCCGGTGGGAAAGAGATACGGAAAACAATGAGCTTCTAAACCATTCTCACAAAAAACCAAGGGAGCTCCTCCTGCTTCTTTCATTTGAAAGAGATCAATAGCATAACCAATGATCTCTTTGGAATGGAGAGGGTGAAAACTGTAGTGTTCATAAATTTGTTCTGATCGGGATCGATCCACTTCTTCAATCTGACCTCTTGATGATGATGTATCATCCTCCATATGTGCTACATTTTAAAGAACATCTATGTATTTATAATAAACATTATTTTGTATCAGATATAATGTTGTACTTTTTACTTTAGTAACACCCACTAACTCTTGCATCTTTTTGCTCTTGGTAAGAATACCATTCACTAGAATTACAAGTGTATATTCCAAATCTCTCTGTCTACTCCTAGAGTTTCCATATTTTGCATGAAATCTAATGTCAAGTACATAACTCAACCTTTAAGACCTTTCAGTAACTCTGTTAGAGGTAACTTGCCTGTCTTTGGCTCCATATGGACTGTAGCTTGCAATGGATGTATAGACGGTATTAGAATACATTCAAAAACATTTGAATCTTGTAATTCTTGAAGAATTGGAACTAGTTCTAAATTGTTGCAGACTGCTCTAGCTGGCATTTGATTGTCCTCCAACTTATTAAAACAGTATTTACATATACTATGTCGATTGGAACAGTCAAACCATTCCTCTACAAATAGATAAGTTTCAAATTCTCACCACTTACCATTGTTCTTTTTTCAGTTTTTAAATACAAATCAACATTCCAAGTTTGACTTTTGTGGTGAGTGCGTGGACAACAAATGCAAACACTGTTTGGTATCTCTGAACAAATAATGTTAAACTTTCTGATTTCTTCTTGGAAGTTTTCAACAGTAATACCTGTGTCTTGTTCTGCTATTGATACAGACACCAACTCCTCATTTTCCCTAGACTCCTCTACAGGACCAAAGAATTGAAACTGAACATCATTGCAAACCTTTTGTATATCTGCTACTGCAACATGCAAAAGAGCTCTATTAATTTCTCATAAACAAGGGCCACGACATTTAACATAGTAAAGCCTCCTAACTAGTTTTCACATTTTGGAGTGTTGAACAGTTAACATTCTAAAATGATGAAAGATTCGTCTGTACACTATCTTTGATAGACATGCTAGCAAATACCGCTGTAAATTAGTATACTTCCTTACTTTCCATGCATCTTATAAGTACATTGCAAAAACAAAGGGTCAGTTTTCTGTGGAAAAATGCGATGAGTCCATATTACGTTTTGACCCGTTTCCTGTCGTGGGCAATGTAACTACCCACACAAGTGAGGTATTGTTTTTATTGAGAGACTTATGGGAACACAGTATAGTAAAAAAAAGTGTTATTACCAGTTGTCACTCTATGCATTTCTGCCATCTAATTGTATGACAGTGTGTAAATAAGACGACATTTTGAAAACTTCCCCCAAATTGACCTACTAGTATGGGTACCCATATATTCAGAGATGTACAAATAACCACTGCTTCTATACTCCATATCTTGTTCTTATTTGGAAATGCATAGGTTTCCTTGATACCTATTTTTCACTCTTTATATTTTACCAAATGAATTGCTGTATACCTGGTACACAATTAAAAACCATTGCAAGGTGTGGCTCAGTTATTTGCTCTGGGTACCTCAGGTTCTTTGTGAACCTACAAGCCCAATATATCCCTGCAACCAGAAAGGTCCCACATACGTAAGGGTATATTGCTTTAACAATATCTAGAATACTTAGAAAAACATACAGGTGAATATGATGGCAGAAATGGCTGTTTTTAGCACAATTTAAATATTCTTTTTTTTCAACTGTTAGTTTTGATAGGAAAGCCTTGAAGGAGCTCTACAAATGACCCCTTGATTAATTCAGAATTGTGTCTTCTTTTAACACGTGTATAGCTTGTGGAGGTCCTTAAAGCCTCAAATAGCCGAACCTCAAATAGCCCAAAAAAAGCATGACATAGGGAGGGAAGGGCCTGGCAGCAAAGAGGTTATTAAGAAGCTGTTTCCAGTGCAAGCTTGATCAATTATGCATAGTAGAAGTGGTTTAAATGAAGAACATTCATACTGTCTCTTCCCATGCAGAAATCCATGCTCTGTTTTATCTATAACTTCATGAAAAATGTCTTTCGGTTCATTAATCAGTTGTTTTACTAACATTTTGAAATCTACAGTTTCCTGTCCTGATTTCTGCATTGCATGCTTCACCTCATTCATAGCTATTGCTGCCTAACTTTGAATATTGGGCTTTCCAAGAGGATCTTGACTTGCTGGTACAGAATGTTGACTGCTTTAAATATTCTCCTTGGCTATCTCAGCAGCAGTGGTGTCTTCCTCTTCAATGTAATCTCTCAGCATTTGGAGGTAGGTTGGAAATACTGACCATTCAATTGTGTCTTTCAAAGCATTGAAAGAACCTTCATAACAGTCATAGTGTTCAAGTAATTCTGATTCTGCACTCCATGGCTTGAACAGCTGCAAAAGTGCCATGTAGAGGAACCTATCTTTTCGCTGGAGTCTGGGTGCTAACTTTTCTGTGATTAATTAGATTTCCTTTGTTGTGTCTCAATAAACAACCATCACATTCAAAGAATGCATATCTTTCTTGTTCTATATTTTCAGTTAGATTACTTCTATATGTATAGTGCTGAAGTACTTCATAGAGACACATGTTTTCAAGACGAGGACTCCTATTTTGGTAGTATGTATCAAGCATGTTTGTCTTTAGAATGTCTGTACTCTGTGGTTCAAATTCTGCAAGGTATTGTATTTCTGGAAAACACTTTAATACTCTATTACAGCTACTTGCAAGGCCAGGCTTACTCACAGAATTCCTCTTGACTTGGAGAAGAAACTAGCCAAGCTTAACCTGTCCGAGAATTCATACAAACCTATTTCCCTGTGGGAAAGCATTTTCAAGCTGAAACTGTACAATCTCTTGGTAAGACTTTTTTCTTCAGAAATCTCCTCCCACATCTCTTTCATCTCAGTTTTCTCTGACTTTGTTATATGAAGTCATGCACCGAGCAACAGTGATGGAGTTGTTTGCAACAAATGGTAGACCTATGTTTGCATTCTACATCTTCAGAATAACAGGATTGTAGTCTCTGATATGTTTTGAAGCCTCTGTTGTTGTCAGGTTGTATGCATTCTTCAGTGATTTTCATGTGAGTGTGTGTCGGACTGCAGGCAAAAAGCTGTTCACCCTTTCTTTTGAGATGACAGATCATGGGATACCAAAACAACAACTTGTGTGAACCTTAAATTTGGATTTGGATTTTTGACAATATTATTTCCCACACCTATGATTTTAAAATCATAAAACTTGTAGTCTCAAACCATTTTCAGCAGTATATTGTGGGATTGCTTATGTCACATCCTGTTGTGTGAAAGACAAGACAGACTCATCAATGTATTTTCCAAACTTCGGGGCATCTTTTACCCATAGCAGCATGTGACTATGTGGAGCACCTCTAGCTTGGTACTCTTTGCGCCAAAATAAATCAGTTATTTCACCAAGAGGAGGATTCATTTTGTTGCAGATGAAAGCCATTATTGCTTGAAACCTGTGGTTAAAATATCTACAAATGTTTGCAGGGTCCAGCAAACAAGTTCTCCTGGTGTCTTCAGACTTATGTCTTGTATGTTTGAGTTTGCTTCTTGCAGGAATTCAAGATTATCCCATGCATGCTCATCACATCTGAGTGTCAGAAAGCAAGTTGTTGCTCCTAGGTCTCTCAACATGCATTTCAGCTCACCATGATGACAATACCAATATTCATTGGTGCCACGGTGGCATGCCATCAAATTAATCAAGTTGTATTTCAGGCTTTCATCTTTTTATTGAACTTTATCAATGAATTCTCTTGCGGTCATTTTTTGCAGATTCACTATTGTCTTGAGAATGTGGTTTCTGCATATGATAGGAATGAGAAGTCGCTCTCAAATAAAAGTTAAATATATAGTAAATACACAGGTGAAATATGGGATCTTCTGAGTATAATCTAGTTGATCTGTACTCAGCTGCTGGTATCTGTACAGACCACTCATCATACCTACCACCAATCCGGTGGGAAAGAGATACGGAAAACAATGAGCTTCTAAACCATTCTCACAACAACCCAAGGGAGCTCCTCCTGCTTCTTTCATTTGAAAGAGATCAATAGCATAACCAATGATCTCTTTGGAACGGAGAGGGTGAAAAGTGTAGTGTTCATAAATTTCTTCTGATCGGGATCTATCCACTTCTTCAATCTGACCCCTTGATGATGATGTATCATCCTCCATATGTGCTACATTTTAAAGAACATCTATATATTTATAATAAACATTATTTTGTATCAGATATAATGTTGTACTTTTTACTTTAGTAACACCCACTAACTCTTGAATCTTTTTGCTGTTGGTAAGAATACCATTCACTAGAATTACAAGTGCATATTCCAAATCTCTCTGTGTACTCCTACAGTTTCCATATTCTGCATGAAATCTAATGTCAAGTACATAACTCAACCTTTAAGACCTTTCAGTAACTCTGTTAGAGGTAACTTGCCTGTCTTTGGCTCCATATGGACTGTAGCTTGCAATGGATGTATAGACGGTATTAGAATACATTCAAAAACATTTGAATCTTGTAATTCTTGAAGAATTGGAACTAGTTCTAAATTGTTGCAGACTGCTCTAGCTGGCATTTGATTGTCCTCCAACTGATTAAAACAGTATTTACATATAATATGTCGATTGGAACAGTCAAACCATTCCTCTACAAATAGATAAGTTTCAAATTCTCACCACTTACCATTGTTCTTTTTTCAGTTTTTAAATACAAATCAACATTCCAAGTTTGACTTTTGTGGTGAGTCAGTGGACAACAAATGCAAACACTGTTTGGTATCTCTGAACAAACACTGTTAAACTTTCTGATTTCTTCTTGTAAGTTTTCATCAGTAATACCTGTGTCTTGTTCTGCTATTGATACAGACACCAACTCCTCATTTTCCATAGACTCCTCTACAGGACCAAAGAATTGAAACTGAACATCATTGCAAACCTTTTGTATCTCTGCTACTGCTCCATGCAAAAGAGCTCTATTAATTTCTCATAAACAATGGCCACGACATTTAACATAGTAAAGCCTCCTAACTAGTTTTCACATTTCGGAGTGTTGAACAGTTAATATTCTAAAATGATGAAAGATTCGTCTGTACACTGTCTGTGATAGACATGCTGGCAAATACCGCTGTAAATTAGTATACTTCCTTACTTTGCATGGATCTAATCCTTGCAAAATGTAATTTTTCTGTTTCAGAATTTTGTGGACAAAATGATATGAGAAAGCTCTCAGTATTAATGATGGGTGTAGTGCTCCGCTCCACCCGCGGAGTGTACATAGTGCTGCCTGCTTCACGGTTCACGAAGTAGGCGTAGCAGGCAGCGCTACGCACATGCCACAGCAGAGCAGAGCTGTCCGCCACCCGCCTCCGCCCGCCCTCATTTTAAAATAATTTAAATTATTTTAAAGTAAGTAAAATGCCTTACCTGCGGTACGGCGTCCCAGGGCTCCCTCTTCCTGGGTCACGGCAACTTCTTCTCACAAATGCGCATGCGTGGACTCCCGCGCATGCGCATTTCTTGTGAGAAATGCGCATGCGCGGATGTCCACGCATGCGCATTTGTGAGAAGAAGTTGCCGTGAACCAGGAAGAGGGAGCCCCGGGAAGCCGCACCGCAGGTAAGGTATTTTCTCTTACTTTTAAAATACTTTAAATTATTTTAAAATGAGGGTGGGCGGGAGGCGGGCGACGCGTAGTGGGGCTACGCGGAGCGCGCGAGTGTGCATAGATTTGGCCACACTACGCGATGCTCCACGTAGCCCCACTACGCCAACTACTCCCAGGGTTACTCAGTATATCAATTGATTCCTGCTGAACACTACAAACATTGCTACAGTTCCATTTATAGACAGGGCCGTGTCTATGCCTTCCCTGTACCGCTTCAACTATGACTTCCTTTATATTGCTAGGTACCATCACCTCTTTTGGAATAGGACAACCGTCTTCCATTTATAGCATCCTCCACCTTGGTCAACAACAGGCACTAATGTGTTCTCTTGCAAGTAGCTTTCTTCATTAAGGAAAGGCTCAGTCCTCAAAGTATGTAACCATTTATCACTGAAAAGTTTGCAAAAATTATTACTATTGACAACTCTTTTCTTTTGGCTCTGTCTCCTCAAACACAACACTGTTTTGTCTAGTGTCTTCATTCTGTTTAGAATCCAAATAAATATCTTCCTCTTGAGAGCAAAGGCCTTATCAACTACACCCTCAACACGTTCCTTTTGTCTGACTGCTTCTCTTCTTCTTGTATACTTCTTCATACTGTTTAATAAATTCTGAATTATTCTATAACGGAATATTCTTACTCTGATTTCCTTAAACTGCTTCTGCCTTCTTGTTATAATCTCTCCTATATGCATTTATTTTTAACTCTTCATATCACAGGCTTTTTCTTCTTTCTTAGATGGCATAACCTTTGTCTTTTATTTACTTGATTTTCTACTTTTCAAGCTGACGACATACAATTTTAAGAAGTGTATTTGTCCTCTTCAGAGCAGCTCTTTTCTCTTTCACCACTTTTTCTGTATTTTGCCCCATTTGTTTCACAGTTGTAAGGACATAGTATCCTTATCTCTGTTTCTTTTTTGTCTGACTTTTTGTTGGCATTGTATCTGTTTATAGTTAAGAAGAAATAAATGTCTGAAAAACAAAAATGTGCATTTAGCTTTTCAATATGTACTATTACATGGTGAACTACCAACATAAACATTGATATTATTGCAATATTGCTAATATTACTTTATTAATTTTGATGTTTAAGTCTCTGTGTTAGGAGGATGTTTAAGAGAGCCCATGGGTCTGTAAGTGTGCATATAGCTCACTGACACTTCTAAATACATTTGTTAAGTTTTCAGCACATAGGAGCATACCATATGGCCTAGCTGCAGCCTAACTTGGAGGTGAGCCAAATATTATGGAACAGCATGTTAACCCTTGCAAGGGGTTTTAAATGGCAAGTAGACATAGCAGTAAAAGTGCACACACACACTCAAGAGTATTACACCCAAAACAAGAGCTACTTCTCTGGGTGGTGAACCTGAAAGTGTCAGTTCCTCAGTAGATATATAAATAAGTGTATCAGTTCCTATGTGGGGGCTGCTTGTTTTTTTATGTCACTTTGTTAGTGTATGAGTACCTCTCTTTGTGGTACCTATACGTCTCTAAATATATATGTAAGGAGCTGCACTGATTACTTCCTGGGTGTGTTAGTGAGTATTGGGGTATTTTAGCAAATGTGCACGCACCTCCATTAGTGCTAGGTATATAATAGTTCTGTTTGTGTGAGTGAATGTTTAGATGCTTCTGACAGTCTGTGAGGGGCTGTATTAGTGTCTCTATACTTTTGTATGTACTTATGTGAAGTATGAATGATGGTGGTAAACTGAATGTATATGTTAGCAGATTGTTTGCTATGGACCTGATTACGAGTTTCAGCAGTCCAAGAGCGGGCAGCACACCACCGCCTCACTCCAGGACCACCGAAACCGCCCATCCAGCAGATTACAAGTAATTTTGAGGGCCGGTGGGCAGGCGGCTGCTCGATCCCGAAGCGATGCTGTTTAGAGGCTCATTGTGAGTCGTAAACAACACCGCTTCGGGACCGTCAGTGCATGTTCTTCCATGGGAAGGAATGCATCATGTCTTGCATTCCTTCCTGTGCAGGAACTGAGGGTGCAAATCTACTGGGGGCACAACATGTGCCCTTCTGCATGCATCTCGTGAACATTGGCATTTCTTACCTTCTCGACCAGCTTGGTACCTGAAAGAAGAACCTCCATGACACCGCTGGCGGTGAGGAAAGTTGTAATATGCTTTTCTGTGCTGCAGGGCACCACCAAGCATATCACAGCCCTCAGACCACTGGGAGACCACCAGGGAACATGGTTCCCTGGTGGTTGCAGTGGTGCAATTGCATTCCAACCGCCAAAGTCCAAATAGGGCGGTCGGACTGCCAGTGCGGCGGTGGCTGGACCACCACCTCTGCACCCCGTGAGTCTGGTGGTTCTTGGGCCACCAGACTCGTACTCAGGGCCTAAGTGTGCATATAAGCCAATGAAACTTCCAACTACCTGTGTTAGCTTTTAAACACATAGGAGCATGTCCTATTCCCTTGCTACAAACTACCTTAATGGTAAGTCATGTTTGGTAGAAGATTAGGTTAAGGCTTAACAAGGGGTTTTAAATGCGAAATGGGCCTAGCACTAAAGGTGCATGCACAGGGTTAAGAACTCAAGACTCATTACATTTTTAAAGCACTACTTCTCTGCTTTGGTTACTTGGTAGTGTCAGTTATTCAATAGATATCTGAATAGGTTTTTCCATCCCTATCTTGAGCTATGATTGCATGCGTATGTAAGTTTGATGATCAATAAAAGCCTCTTTTGTGACATCTATGATTCTCCAAATCTGTCTCTAAGGAACCTCTATGGATTGCCACCTGTGTGTATTAATGAGTATTGGGTTATTTAAGTGTGTGTGCAATTGGCTCAATTAGCACCAGACACTTATCAGTTCTGCCTGCCTGTCTGTGTGAGTGAATGTTTAGGTGCTTCTCTTACTATCTCACTGAGTGTTTTTGTGTCTGTCTCCCTTTCTACTTAGGTATGTCGGATTGAAGTCTAGGTGGCAGAGTGGATGTAAACTTGGGCACATGGGTCTCTGGGAGTGCATATAGCTCTCTCAATCTTTAGAGTATGTGTTACCTTTTAAGCACATAGCACCCTACCCTATTGCCTAGCTACAGCCTACCTTATTTGTCAATTATAATGTGGTACAAGACGAGTTTACACATTTGGTTGGCGTTTTAAGTGAGAAGACATCTCTAGCAGTAAAACTTCATACACAAGCTTGAGTATAGCAATCCAGAGACATAATGCAAGGGCTTCTTCTCTGCATGGTAAACTTGAAAGTGTCAGTTATTTAGCAGTTATCTGAATGAGTGTCTCAGTCCCTATCTGGGGTTCTGATTGCATGTGTACATAAGTCTGTTAGTAAATCATTGCCTCTCTTTCTGACATATATTTTTCTATGTGTGTCTGTAAGGGGCTGGCTGAATTTCCTGCTGGGTGTATTAGTGAGTATTGGGTTATTTAAATGTGTGTGCAACTGGCTCCATTAGAGCTAGATGTATATTAGTTCTGCCTGTCTGTGCTAGTGAATGTTTAGGTGCTTCTCTTACCATCTCACTGGGTGTTTTAGTGTCTCTCTGCTTTTCTAATTTGGTATGTCAGATTGAAGTCTGGTGGCAGAGTGGATGTTTAATTGGGCACATGGGTCTCTGGGAGTAAATATAGCTCACTCAATCTTCAGAGTATGTGTGTTACCCTTTCAACACATAGCATCCTGGCCCATGGTGCTAGGCAGTACTCACATGAGATATTTAAGTAAATGTGCAGTATGTAATTCTCTGTTTTTTAGAGCTCTATAGCTCTTTGAATCTGGACGTATATATCTAAATGAATGTCACACTGTCTATATTGGGAAGAACAGAGGTATATAGGCATCTGTACAACTGCCTTGCAGACTGTCGGATGTATTACTGTGAGTAAGTTAGTTAATGTATAACTCCATCTCTTGGTCTGTCAGTGGGTAATAGTGACCATATATGCTTTGAAAACATATATTTTACCTGCATTATGGGTGCTATAGCATATCTAAAGTTTGCAATAGGAGTGTGTCCATGCATAAATAAGTTACTAAAACTCAAAACAACAACTTTCACCTTTTCAAGTACAAAAGACTATGCTTTATGGCATATTTGCTGCATATCTTACAGGTCAGGTATCTATTGTAAAACAAGAATTAAACACTTCACAAAGAAATGTTACAGGCAAAGTCAAGATGGCACTGAGACTCCACAGGGGCAGCATGCACTAGCAAACCTGGCCCATGTTTAAACAGTGCATGTTTAACAATGCCTAGCAGCCTCATACTACACATGTGACTTAGTACAAGCTTAAAGAACATATCTCACCAGCTAAGCATATACAAACCTGCCTTATAACTTAGTAAGAGCTTCGCTAAAGAATATCTTATATAGCTGGCAAATTTCACAGGTTCATGATTCATATACACCTACAGTGCTTTTTTCCACTTTCACTTTAAGTGTTCTTGTCCTCTTTTACAATGGAATAAAGGGGTGTAGTATGGGTTAGCCACTCCCTATGTACAACGCTAAGTTAGCATAACCTCGTCGGCTGTTAGAAAGCCAGCTTGCCGCTTCTGCTACTTTTGCACGCGACACTGTTGTTACATGTTTTTCATTTGAGACCTGCTGACTCGACTTTGCTTCACATGAGAACCGTCTGATGTTTAACATCCTTAACAGTGAGTAGTGACCTTGGTCTGAACACCGTGTAAAGAACGAGTCTGGGTCACTAGACGGTGCAGGTTGTTGTGTTCAGGTTGATCATACCACTTCTTAGCCATAACATACATACAGCTGCCAATACCTGAAAGACGAGTCCTTTAATATTACAGAGCAGCATGTTTTTAGAGCATTCGAAACGAAGAGCTGTTGCAGGAGAGAGCCTAGCTGATCCTGTGATGTGATTCCACTAAGCTGATCCATAAGGTATGGGGTCCCCCATGCAAGCCTAAGAGACCTTCTATTAGTCTAATAATAACCTATTAGTTGCTAGAGAAAGGAGGGTGGTTGCTTTCCACTGTCATTATTATTATGATTGCTCCTTTCATTTTCTATGGTATTGTAACAATGCTGATGGTTCTGATCTTAACCATTTGTCTGCTTGTGTTAGCCAAAGTACTGCATCTTAGGATGCGAGGTTTATAAAATAAACTCTTTAAACTTTACCGTGTCTTTTTTATTCTGTTGTGGACTGATATATAGATACCAACAGGTATTTCGGATTCCCACCACTCCTGAGAATATCTAAGTCGCTTGTTCTGGGTTGTCTATACATTGGGACCGCCAAGATAAATCTCGGATAACGAATGGGACACTAAGCTAGTCGGATAGGGGTTCTTGGTTCTGAGTAGAGTTTCTGGTACAACACAATTCTCTGAGGTCCTGGTTTCCTGCGCATAGTTCTGTGCATAAGCAGAATCCCCGCAACATGGCGCACCTAACGTTTGGTCTTTTGATCTGAAACGCCTTAGTAGTGCTTTTATTAGTCCACAACGCCCTCACTCTAGTTTCCGGATAACGGGAGTGACGGCTTAACCTACCTAGGTTTCGACTAAAGGTTCTTTCAAGCTTGATAATTAAAAAGGTTTTCTTTTTCTGAACCCCAGTGCTACTGTAGAACTTGTTGTTGCTCTTCAGTGTGTCCCGATGACGGTAGACGTAGCCGCACATAGTCGTGTTCCCCTGACCGCACAGCTACGGGTCTATGGGGTACCTGATGACGGGTTGGCTGTTATTTTTGTGGTAGGCGCTGATGCAGCGTTCCCGTATGAGTTGTTTTACTCTTGGGTGACGTTCGATGCAGTGGATGCGAACGATAATTTGTTCCACGCCTATACTGCCACAGTGATGCCTGCAGCCTATGCCCCTTATCGGACACTTGAAATTCCTCTCACTGCCTGGCAGCATACCATTTGGTTTAATGGCGCCCTTCCCCATGCGGTAGTACCAGCAAGAATGGGCCCGTTGTCTATTGCAGGGGCCACATGGCCGGTGCTAGCCGGTTATACTCCCCATCCCCGCTACATGACTCTGGGGGTGGCTGAGTTGCGTGTACTACACACTGCCCTGATTACGGTCCATAGGGCGTTAGTGCAGTACGTGTCTCGCAATGTACAGGTGGGGGCACCTGCAGTTGCGGGCCACGCGACTGACCATCACATGGTGGTCATCAGTCCAGTTATGGTTAATGCGGTTGTCGACAAGCGCCCCCAGAATAAGGATGAATTTCCTTACTGGCTTGCTGAAAAGTTTGATCAACTAGAAGCCGTGTTTCCGCATACTTCTCCTGTGGATAAACACAGGATACTCACTATTACTTTGCCGAAGGACCTGGTCCCTGATATTGTCGACTGTGACAATTGGGGCAAGGTCTTTGCTGCGACCTATGCGAAGTGCTATGGCACTCCGTCTATGTCCGTACTACCCTCTGTCATCAAGAAGGTCCGGGACAATCATGGTGCAGAGGCGGCCATTGAATTACGAATGAGGCTTGTCGACTGCTTCGATGTGGTTTGTTCCATGGTGATGGGCAACCTCAAAGGAGATGCCATGCAGTTCCAAGTGGGCAATATGTTGGCACTTGTGGATCCGGCCGACAGGCCAAAGGAATTCGCTAAAATTATTGCGAAAGCCTACAGAATGGTGGGTCGTAGCGCCTTGGGTGTGAAACCCACCGTAATCATTCCTACTGTAGTACAGCAAACTAAAGTGAGTTTGTCTACTAAAGACGAAAAGCCCAACTTTCCGAAACAAAGTTGGCGAGCCAAAAAACAGGGGAAGCAGCAAGAGAAACGGAGGTCTCGTTCTGCGTCGCCGGTGCAGATACAAACTGAACGCACTTATGATTTGCGCGATCGTTCTAATATTAAGTCACCTGATAGATTTCAGGTTCCTGAACAACGCTCTCCTCGTTCTTCACAGGAAACATCGGCTTTTCAATCCGGTGGCGGAGATCGTGGGAAAGGAAGGGGTGCTCAAGGTCGTGAGCAGCCCCGTCAGACTGACGGTAAAGGCAAGCAGGACGAAACTGCACGTCAAAGACCCCCGTTTCAGAAGAAAAAAGTTGCTGCTCTGACTGCGAGATATGCCTCAGATGGTACGGACACAGCTTCTGAACCAGACATGGGCGCTAATGCTGCTAGACAGCGCGGCGGAAGTTACAGTAGTGCGGCAAGCGCTGCGTCCATATCTGGCGGCGACAGCAACTGTTACATTTGTAAGTGTTGAAACTGCTGATACTCGCGTATCTCCCCCTGAACGAATGTTTGAAATTGTCCTTATAATTGAGGGTGACATACAACGTCCACCTATGATATTCTTTTGGCGGAGGCGGATTGGCCCCCGGCTTTCGTTAAGATGCTCCTAGAGGGGAGGTAGTGATCCTCCCGTCCTTTGGGCACACAGTGCCAATGGAACATTCTAACAGGTTAGCCGGGGAGTGGGCGCAGGTGCTCGCGCCTGCGTTGTATCATACTCAGGTAGGCTGGGATAAATTTTCTCCCAACCATATGATTCCATTGCGGTCAGAACCCCAGCCACAACCCCAATATCCCATGCGTCGTGAGGCTAGATCTCATGTCGCGGCTATCCTTGAACAATTGGAATATCAGGGAGTAATAGAAACATGTGTGTCACCCATGAATAATCCTTTATTCACTGTGACGAAGCCTGACGGATCGTACCGCCTAGTTTTGGATTACCGGCACTTAAATTCGCACTGCCGGACATGCGCGGTACAAAATACTCACAGTTCGGCTCTCGTCGATAGTCTCATGAGAAAACGGTTTAAAACCACACTTGACATCTCCAATGGCTTTTATAGCCATAATCTGTCCCCTCATAGCTATGAGTGGACAGCGTTTACCTCGGGTGGCAAACAAAAGAAGTTCAAAAGGCTCCCGATGGGCTATGAAAATAGCCCCGGGGTCTTTGCTGCTCGTGTGGTCTCTCTCTTGGAGATGGTTGACCCGGAAGCATACTCGTATGTAGATGACATCTACCTAACGGACGACGAGTTGCTTCCACACCTTGCTCGCGTGGATAACATAATTACTATGTTTGCTGACTTCGGTTACAAGTTCAACTTTGCGAAGTCCCACATTGCCGACCTCACAGTGTTGTTTTTGGGGTACGAACTCAATAATGAGGGTCGAGGCTTGGCCCCGCAGTTCCTTGAGAAGTGCACACGCCTTAGTGCTCCTACGACACTGAAGAAATTACAATCTTTGCTGGGTTTTCTGAATTTCGGTCGTACCTACATTCCTGATTATGCCCAGCGTAACAAGTCGCTTTATGCCTTGCTACAACCTACTTTTACCAAATCTTGCTGGCTGCCTGAGCATTCTGCTACATTTCAATCTTTGCAGTCTGATCTTCTTGCTTCGAAATTTTTACAAACTCGTGATAACCACACTAACCTGGTCATTAGAATCATACCGGGTGCAGTGGGCTTCACCTACTTGACGTTCAATGAGGGCGACACCGTCCCCATTGCTTACAAATCTCGTCTGTACACTTCGGCTGAGCTGCGCTTTTCCGCTGTCGAAAAAGTACTGACAGCAGTTCAGATGGCGATCCTGAAAGAGCGAGCGCTATCACAAGGAAAATGCATGCTGGTGGTAACACGTACCCTGCCCTTGAGGCGGTCACTAAAGCCAGTGTACCGAATTCTAAGGCTTTGCATCCACGGTGGATACAATGGGCTACCTCCTTGACCTCGCCTGACGTCACATATATCTTTGACGTGGCATTACAGACACAGGAGTTCTTGGAGTATGAATTTGTTCATCCGGCTCCTCTGACTTTGCGCCCACTCGAGGAGTACCATTGTGTCATTTACACTGATGGGTCTGCGCAACCCGCTACTGGATCAAAGCACGCCTATTAAGCAGCCTGCGCAATTGTGGTGGGTACTTTCGTGAACGGAGAGTTCCAATCTGATGTCGTGCATACGCAGTCATTGGGTGATTGTACCGCGCAGTTAGCAGAGCTTAGGGCTCTGGTGCTTGCACTGGAGTTTGCTGATCCTCGGGTCACTACTCTTATAGTGAGTGACTCGTACTATTGTGTTCAATCTTACAACGAAAATCTACACTTTTGGATTCACAATGACTTTCGTGATTCAAAGGGTAGCACAGTAAAGCATAAAACGCTTTGGGTTCGAGTGGCAGAACATAAGGAACGTTTGCCCTTCGGGAATGTAATTCGCACTCTTGGTCTTGGTGTCCATGCTGTCGGTAACAGTTTGGCTGACGAGGCAGCAAAAACCGCAGTGGCGACATATTTAGTGGCAGCAGTTACAAGATCCAAAACTAAGATTGATGATGACATCTCGGCAGCTATTGCTGCGTCCGAGAAAGGGACAGGCTTTCCTAAAGGTTTCCCTTCTCGCTACCATTATCGCTTAAGTCCTGATAACGTCCCGTTAGTGAGGATTAACGACGTTGGTGACAGATTGATTCCCAACGCGGACTGCAGACCATCTCTGATTACAGCTGCCCACGAAGGTGTTGCGTCTGCGCATGCCGGCGTTTTGGCTACTGTATCTCTTTTGCAGCAACGTTACTGGTGGTACGGTTTGTACAAACAGGCGCGGGCTTATGTCCTTTTATGTGACATTTGCCAGCAGATTAAACCTTCTTCTGCCGCGCGTCCGCCACAAACGCAGCTGTATATATCTAATCAACCACTTGCGTGTGTTTATTTAGATCACTGCGGTCCTTTTACCTCTGATACTGCGTACAAGTACATCTTGGTTGCAGTGGATTCGTACACACGTTTTCTGTGGGTGTGGCCGCAAAGGAGTGCTGATGCCCAAATTGTCATCAAGGATTTGCGTGTCTTTGTTGGGAGTTTTGCATGTGGTACCCTTCATTCTGACCAGGGCCCTGCGTTTGCCTCTAGGGCGTACAAAGAAGCCATGAGAAGTTTGGGGGTCCAAGTCAAATTTTCGTCTCCATACCGGCCTGAGGGCAATAGTGTTGTGGAGCGAATGAACCGTGACCTAAAGCAGTCTTTGACAGCAAGGGTTTTAGGTACAGGCCGAGGCTGGCTCACCCACTTGTATGACGTGCAACGCGCATTTAATAATCTCCCTAGAAGGTCTCTGGGTGGGCGGACCCCATACATGATGCTCTTTGGAGTACGAATGTTTGTCCCGGACCTTGAGGGTCTAGACATGGCGGCGGCTGCCGCGCCTTTTGACCTAGATGATCACTGTGCTGTATTGCAGAATCTTCAAGAAGCCAGAGACACTCTAGCAAAGGAACACGTACCCTCTACATCCGAAGCTGTGCTCCAGATTCCGGTAGTCGGCTGGCTACCTCGAGTTGGTGACCTGGTCCGTGAGAAGGTGGAGAACAAGAAGGAGTTTGGCCCCTCTTATCGTGCACCGGTCCCGGTGCTTGGAGTCCTGGGTACACGTACAGTTATTTTACCTCCACTTCCTGGTCGCAAGGATAACAGGTACATCTCGATTGACAATGTCAAGCTACAGCGGGTGGCCGATTCTCCATAGTATGACACCTTCAGTTTCTTGCCCTTCTATACTGTGAAATTCTGTTGTGATGCCGCCCTCGAACATCATGCCTGAGGTTGCCGTTGAGATGCATGCAGTTACTGCTCCTTCTATGCTACCTACTGCTGGTGGTTTGCCTGATGATCCTGAGTATGCTTATCCTGCAGGTGTCCCGTTGCCTCTATTACATTCAACAGCGATTAACCAGTCACATTCTTCCTTTGACACTGAATCAATGACTTCCACTGCCCCTTCCAATATTTCTATATTTTTTGCCTGGTTCAAGAGACATTTTTTGGTGGCACCATGGACTTACATCTGGCTGGTGCTAATATGTATTTTTTTGTTTATGAAAATTGGCTGTGTGGTAGTGTTTTTTAAACTTATTAATGGACACTACTTGGATGAACGATCTGCGATTAGATTAATTGATGGAACTTTGGCCCCCCATTCCTCATCACACATTATGAAAAGGGAACAGACTTTTGTGAACATTACAGCCTGGCCTGTGCGTAATGGGATCGCTTGGAATGCTGTTAAATTTCAAATTCATGGACCTACTGAAGTGCCTAATGTGCCTAATGTCTTACATCCCAATCATCCGATCGGATGATTGGGATGTACAAGCAATAGAGGCACTGTTTTCTGATCTGAAATATTATGCTGCATTTGATGCTGAAGATTTATATTTGAATAATGCAAATTATGGTGAACAATTTTGCTATCAACATTATGGCACACATTTCCTACACAGAGCAAATACCTTTCGTAATTTTGTTAATTACACACAATGGGAACACTGTCCGGCCCCTTTGTATGGCAGCTCTGCCACGTTAGTGAACAAGTTCACATATTTTTCGGATTTTAGTGTGTCTGATCCGACCTCTTTTTATTTTAAAGTGGCGGCTTAAACCGCCTCTAAGGTTAGATTGACACATACCAAATTGTTATATTCCAAGTCCTTTATGGACGAATTGGCTATCGGAGGTTATGACCTATGGAAAGCTACTATCGATCTTAAATCGGTTTGGGGAACTAAACCGTGGCAGGTGCAGGGAACAGAAGCTTTGCATCGTGCCTGTCCTATCCCAAATCACATTTTGTTTTTGAATTCATCTGTTTTTCAGACCACCTGTTTTGGATTGGCTACATCTAAAAAATTGAATTCCCCTCGATCCCGGATCTGGGTGCTTATCCCGGGTGGGATAATAACACAGATCTGTCCCTTACTAGGTTGCAGTCCCTCATTTCCAACACCACATTTAATGTTTCAGCATTGAATCCTGAAGGGTGGTTGGTATGGCAAACTGGTTCAGATTCCTGTCAACGTCGATTTCTAACTTTAGCGCCTGGGTATACTCAAGTCAGGGTAGATCCTCGTTTTGAATCAGCACACACTGTAACTACCTACTCTGTGGGTAAGTTATGCCAGTCATGGCTGCAACATTCCACATTAGCATCTGTTAAACTTCATTTATCACGTTTAAATGACAAAATAGATCTGAATGATTTTGTTAAGCGTCCTGCGACAGGCAGGTCCAAAAGATGGGTATATGCTATTTACAACGAAGTTTGGAAAATGTCACAAATTGAAGCTGCGTCCAGATTACGTGCTATTGACCAGGCCAATATGGAAAAAGTATTGGATGTGATAGATAATAGTATAAACACCTTGTCTTCCAGAATTAATACTTTAGATAATATTGTTTCATCTGTCGTAGACATTGTGCAGAATGATTTGTCTGTATTGTATCATGGCCAGAATCAGTTGCGTTCTGTTATGCAGTTTGCATGGACTTTACAAATGTTAAAGGCAGGGAAAGTCCCATGGGATTACATGAATGTTTCATCTTTGTTCCTCCCTTTTAATTTAACTGCAAAACAACAGTTTATGCCCATGAAAGATGCTACTTATTCACTACTGCACATTGAGAAATTAGAACCGTTACCTTTCTCTGTTGCTGAATTGAATTCGGCCGTGTGGCTTATCCACGGATTGATCACGTTACCTTTTCCGCTGTTTAAGTTTAGTTCGTACATGAAACATTATGCGGGAATACCTTACATAGTAACTGTTTCACATCGTGTAGTTTGCTGTAATAATGTCCTTTTCCCACCCCCGCATGGCCGGCTCGATGTTTCTATCTGGCCTTCGATTCCAACCTTGAAAGCAGAGTTCAACAAAATGAGCAGAATAAGGGCTCTTTTGTCTCAAAAGGAGGTCGCTTTGACTTGGTCCCGTGAAACATTTCTTCTTCATGTAGCAAACACCCGCACGGAGGTGCAGGCGATTTTGAATACTGACCTCCCCTTGCATTTGGAACGTTGATACAGACTTTCTTTAATGCCTCGTCTACGACTGGCATAGATCATTTTTTTTAAATTGTGGGCTCCGGCCTCGTGACCTCCTTTCAAACTATTTTTGGTGTGATCCCCGCATTTTTTCATTTTTTTTTTTCCAGCATCTTCGGAGGTCTCCCTTTGCTTCTCGCCCTTATAGCTGGGATACTTCTATTGGTTTGCGTAATACGCAATGGCTGCGCAACTTGCGTGCCGAGACGACATGCCCCGGCTGATCCATCTGCGTAACCGGATGCTTGAATACTATGGCACCTTACCCCTGGCGACCTTAAGCGTCGCATATGGATTGTCCTTCCGGTTTCCATTCTTTACTTGTGTGCAACCAGTCTTTCACTACCTGGATTGTCCATTCCAGTGGGCTCTGGATTTGTGCCTGTCAAACTCGGTGTCACCTGCCCCGGATTTTGATCAACTAATGGGCCCCTTAGTGGCTCATGAGTTTGCATGTTGTGGTGTCGCGTTATGGCCTTGGGTGCGGCACATGGAGTCCTTGGAAATTGGGCCATCGGAGAGGCTGCTATTGACTTACTGGAACGAAGTTATGTCGAAGTACCTGCCTGTTGTCCTCGTGTGGTGCTGGAAGCTCCAATCGTGAATGAACACGTGTGTTCCTTTCCCTTGCTAAATTGGATGGCGGATAATTTTGCGGAACGCTCCAATGATTTCCTCTTTGAGGCTGTTGCAACTTATTGTGCCTATACCTTGATGGATTGACTCTTTGTCTTGGACAACTCGTGGTGCATCTATCGATGTCATTTTTTCCCCATTTTTTCATGTTTTTTTTCCTTACAGACATCGTTTTTCTACTTGAAATTTTTTTTTATTTCTCGAACTTTACACTTACCTTCTATGGACTTATAGTTCATGCCCTTGGTTCCGTTCTCTCTAACTTGAACTCTGCATTCTTGATAAGTGCGCCCCTAGTGGTTAGTAGTCCGATCAAGGGGGGGTGTAGTATGGGTTAGCCACTCCCTATGTACAACGCTAAGTTAGCATAACCTCGTCAGCTGTTAGAAAGCCAGCTTGCCGCTTCTGCTGCTTTTGCACGCGACACTGTTGTTACATGTTTTTCATTTGAGACCTGCTGACCCGACTTTGCTTCACATGAGAACCATCTGTTGTTTAACATCCTTAACAGTGAGTAGTGACCTTGGTCTGTACACCATGTAAAGAACGAGTCTGGGTCACTAGACGGTGCAGGTTGTTGTGTTCAGGTTGATCTTACCACTTCTTAGCCATAACATACATACAGCTGCCAATACCTGAAAAACGAGTCCTTTAATATTACAGAGCAGCATGTTTTTAGAGCATTCGAAACAAAGAGCTGTTGCAGGAGAGAGCCTAGCTGATCCTGTGATGTGATTCCACTAAGCTGATCCATAAGGCATGGGGTCCCCCATGCAAGCCTAAGAGACCTTCTATTAGTCTAATAATAACCTATTAGTTGCTAGAGAAAGGAGGGTGGTTGCTTTCCACTGTCATTATTATTATGATTGCTCCTTTCATTTTCTTTGGTATTGTAACAATGCTGATGGTTCTGATCTTAACCATTTGTCAGCTTGTGTTAGCCAAAGTACTGTATCTTAGGACGTGAGGTTTATAAAATAAACTCTTTAAACTTTACTGTGTCTTTGTTATTCTGTTGTGGACTGATATATAGATACCAACAGGTATTTCGGATTCCCACCACTCCTGAGAATATCTAAGTCGCTTGTTCTGGGTTGTCTATACATTGGGACCGCCGAGCTAAATCTCGGATAACGAATGGGGCACTAAGCTAGTCGGATAGGGGTTCTTGGTTCTGAGGGGAGTTTCTGGTACACCATAATTCTCTGAGGTCCTGGTTTCCTGCGCATAGTTCTGTGCATAAGCAGAATCCCCGCAACAGGGGAGTACAAGTTCCAGAATTCAAAGGAAAACATAATAAGTTATACATATATAACACTTTCACATCTTCACTATTACATATAACTTTAACATTAGAGTACAGTGTTAATTTCCACTGTTTATAGAATGAAGTAAAGCAGTACAAGGGAATATAGTGCTCCTTAGCAACACATTGTGAACTAACTTCACAGACATCTACTATGCAGCTGACACAAACTGTGCCTTAGACTCCTATTAATAAATATATAAAAACACTCATACTACTAGTCATAAGCTATCTCATTTACTTTAAATACTTTTATATAAATTTCAGACTCTTTTTTCACAATCTCATGTATACATATATCTTCTTAATCTATATTTTTGCTTGAAATAAATGTAATTCACATACCAGAAGATTGAGTTTATTGATCAAATAGCTTTTTTGCTCTTATTAGATAAATGTAATAGTCTGAGGTTTGTAAAAACTAAGCATAAGAATGGCACACCACTCTCTTACAAAGCAACCATAACTTGCAACCTTTTCAACTTTGCACTGCCTGATGCTGGATACGTAAGCAAATCAAAACATTCCTTTCATATTTTAGTGCTGTAACTGCCCTTCTCAATGGTTAGTTTGAGTTAACCCTTTGACTCACTTTTACAAAGACCACCAAAATGGATGCCTATTTCTGTATAATCACATATTTACCTTCATACTTTGTATTCCTTTAACAGAACACTACACTTTTGTTTAGCAAGCCCTCAATAGGAAATTATACCCTTTTTATAGGAAAATTTGTCAAAACAACTCACATTTATAAGAAATAGTGACTTGTGTCTTTAACACCCTTCCCCCAATAAACTCTCAGCACAGTCTTTGTACAACCCACTAGAACCAATCAATCAATCAATCATGGAATTTGTATAGCGCACTACTCACCCGTAGGGTCTCAAGGCGCTGGGGGAGAAGGAATGTTACTGCTAGAACAGCCAGGTCTTGAGTTGCTTCCTGAAGGCGAGGTGGTCCTGGGTTGTCCGGAGGTGGATGGGGAGGGAGTTCCATGTCTTGGCTGCCAGGTAGGAGAAGGATCTTCCTCCAGCGATGGTTCTGCAGATGCGTGGAACGGCGGCGAGGGCGAGGCTGGCGGAGCAGAGCTGGCGGGTGGGCGTGTGGAAGGTCAGGCGGGTGTTGATGAGCTTGGGGCCCAGGTCGTGGAGGGCCTTGTGTGCGTGGGTGAGGAGTCTGAACGTGATCCTCTTGCTGACAGGGAGCCAGTGCAGGTCTCTCAGGTGTCCAGAGATGTGGCTGTGCAGGGGGATGTCCAGGACGAGTCGTGCTGAGGCGTTCTGGATTCGTTGGAGTTTCCTCTGGAGTTTGGCGGTGGTGCCGGCGTAGAGGGTGTTTCCATAGTCCAGCCGGCTGGTGACGAGTGCCTGGGTGACCGTCTTCCTAGTCTCAGTGGGGATCCACCCGAAGATCTTTCGAAGCATGTGCAAGGTGTTGAAGCATGAAGATGAGACGGCGTTGACTTGTCTGGTCATCGACAGGGAGGAGTCCAGGATGAAGCCCAGGAGGTCACAAGTTAACACCATGTTCTAGAAGGACCATACTTATTACAAAATGAGCTGTAGCAGGTGCTCGCCTGACTGCCGTTTTTTGACCCCTACCTGACCAGCTGCTGCTGTGCTGAGGGGGAGTGAGGGGAGAACCACACATTCCCTGTGTTAGCATCACCGAAACTGGGCACCGGGAGGCATCACTGTGGGATCAGACTGCATCTCCCCCAGCCACCAGTTCCTGCTTCCTGTTTCCTGCCCTCGCGCTTGGAAGGCACGTCGCATACCCGCAGCGTGGGACATGCCGGGCCAAGGGCTGGCCGTTCATGCCTGGAGGAGGCTGGGCTGGACCTACCCTCTTTCATCTGGACTCAAGGATCTGATCCACTCCTTACCTCAAGGTAATAAGGTACTGCGTGTTTAACAAAATCCTGTTTTACTTACCCATTAACTTGATTTGATATCATCAATGGGTAAACGCAAAGGTCCCAGTGAACAACCAGGGAGCGGCATAGTAGGGACATTGGATGCTTTTTTAATGAGGGCTGAGTCTGTACTCACACATGAGATAAAGCTCATGGAACAACGGCTTTCTTTGGGGTCCTTGATTTCACAGAAGCGATCATCCTTGGGTGGCAACCCCATGGATGGCATTATACAAAATACACCTCAAACTGCTTAAATACCACCTATGGCTCCTCTGGCCCCTTCATTTGAATTGTCTCCCTCTTCTGTGCCCGAAGTGACAGCCCCTAACATAGTAACTAGGGGCCAAGCAGCAAAATCCCAGAGTGACAACAATGGTGAGTCATCAGTTAAAAGGAGAAGAGTGGGTGGTCCACAAAAACAAAAACCTCTGAAATCTGCTTCAGTCTGTAAATTAAAAGGACACAGAGATGCTGGGTTGGGACAAGGCTCCACCTCAACCACTATTTTAACTTCAACACAGGTGCCAAGGGTGACCGACGATGATGCATGGAAAAGACTTGCGACTTTGGTGACTGTCCTCCTGAACCCTCCACCACTTAAACTAACATGTATCGAGGAGAAATTAAAGAACATTGAGGGCCTTAATACATCTAACTCTCCTTTAGGGGCTGAACGGCAAAATGTCATACTTGCAAGTGTCAAGGGTTGAGGCAAGGTTGGGAGCTAGAGAGGGTCCTACCCGCATGGGAAACCACTTATGTAACAACAATCCGCCCCTGAGTCTATCCCACAACTAGCCCCTCCCTCACTAATCAATAATTATCATACTAATTTTACCAATTCTAGCAGTTTGGGGAGAGACACATCGCCACATTTAGAATATAGAAGTATTCCAACTAGATGCGCATCCAACGCAGGGTCAGACCCATTAGGAGATAAACAAAAACCTAACCCACTAAGACACCAAGGATCTAACTTGGGGACAAATGTGGGTTTACCAGGTTCTTCTTGTAAACAGACGCTGTACCTCCCTCCGGAATCTTCTCCCCTTGTCCTAGTCTTGGGTAATGTTCGTCTCTTAGGGCGGGCCAGTTCGAATCCACTGCCCAACTGATGGACAAATCATTACATTGGTTGTCACGCCATATATCCATCATGGCCCGAGGGGGTGCCTCACTGGCTAGCCAAATTATTATGGCCAGAAGAGTAGGTTGGGTGGGCCCATCGAGGAAAACGACGGATGGTGTATGGGTAGTGATAAACTTCAATATTCGCCTAGTTTTATGAACCATCCTTGCCCAGCTACATAGAAACCCCCCGAAAGGCACACAGATTGTAGGACTCTCCCTTGACTATTTTTACAGGCCATTTAAGACCCTGCCACATGCACCAAGAGAGAACCCAACAGGTAGCACATCGAGGGCCATATTGGAAGGCGGTCTAGAAGATGTGGGGGCGGGGGTTCCTATTAGGAATAGATTCACACCACTCTCTGAATTGGATCAATGCGACTGACTATCCTCTCCGTTAACCAGGAGGATTGCTGAAGAAAATCTTGTATCCCCTGTCACCGCAGTTATTATCAAATCTAATGGAACTGCAGAAGGGAAATCCAGCCTATTTGAAAAAACATCTTGGAATGTGGCAGGTATTACCAGTAAACTGGATAACGTTCATTGGTGAAAACTCTGGCAGGACAATGACATCTCCTGTTTTCTAGAGACATGGGCTGTGGAGCTTACCTTCATCAATGGTTTCCGGTCCTTCCAGACTAAGGCAATTCCATCAGCTGCAGGGAGATCTAAGCGGGGCCTCTTAACGTTAACGTCAATCCCAAACACACTGAAATTGAAAGTGAGGATGTTTTATGATAGGAAACCCTTTTTTCACCTCCTTATTCTTGAGTATCCAAACGAAGGTACTTGGGCCCTAATACATTTCTATAATAATAATTTTGGACCTAATATGCACAAGGATATAGAGGAGGTGAATTTGGGGATTGATGAGGCACTAGCTCTCAATAAGAAAGCTGAGGCACCAACCATAATATGGATGGGAGATTTTAATATTCACCCATGTAAATATAACCATGATACTGTCTGTGGCCTGGCTGATTTGATGGGAAACCCTGTCCTCCATTTCCATCACAGTAATTATGGAAACAGTCTTAATAAGACTATGTCCATTAGGAATATTTCCATAGTCAGCATCTGGAACAGCTTAGAGGACTCCCCTAAGAAAACATTTCACCGAGAAGCCCATGAATCAACAATTGACTTTATAATGGTTTCTAACCCTTTTTATGATAATTTAAGAAACACAGATGTCCAATTCATGGGTGTTAATGACCATGCAATTTTAACTTGTGAACTAACCCTGACTAGAAGGGTAAACAGTAGACACCAGATTATAGACCTTCCAATACTGGCTAGGAAAAACTGTTACCAACTCAAATGGGCTCAAATAGGCAAACACAAGTTGGTCCTGGGAGTAATAACATCTGCACAGACTAGCATAAGTAAATGTCTAGACGTAGGAACCAACTCAATCAACCTGGTCTCTTCCTTTATGGATCTATTGGAACACATTAGGGTTGCACTGACTCGCCAGAGAACAAACAAAAACACTAAAGGCATAGGTTGGATTGATTCCAACTGTTCATGGACCAGGAAGGCACTTAACGCTGCCATTAAAACTCTACCAAATAATCAAAGCCAGATAGCGTTACTCCGTACTCAATATAAACTGGCGAGAGGGGATAGGGAGAGGACATTGAGGGAGGAGATTTGGGAAAAGCGTGGTTATGCAACTTCCTCAGGTAATAATCGAGAGTTCTGGGGCATAATTAATTCATCGTATTTCAAAACCCAGAAGGACCTAACGCTAAATACAAACATAGGTGAAGAGGAATGGGTGGAACATTTTGTTAATATTTTTTCGCCCATCACCTCTACCGTCCAACCACCTATTTTAGCACCCCTAAGTATGCAGGATACCTTATCATTCTCACTTATTGAAGTGGAAAATGGGCTAATAGCATGTAGTGCAGGGAAGTCCTGCTGGACCTGATGGGGTCCCAATAGATTATTTTCAGGACAATTATGATGATTTGTGGACCCCCTTATTAACCAATGTTTTTAATAATATAGCTGTAGTAGGACCGCCCCTTCATGGAAAAGTAGCATAATTGTTCCAATTCATAAAAAAGGAGATAGTGGAAGCCCCAAAAATGATAGACCCATATCACTTTTTGATACAACAGCAAACCGTATGGGCCGGCTCCTCCTATCCAGGCTGGAGGCCTGGGCACAGGATAAGGAAATACAAAGGCAGCCCCAATATGGGTTCAGGCGAGGCTAAGGTACCATGGATCAGTGCCTTAACCTTTCACTGATTATGGTTAAGTATGCCATGGCTAAGGGTGGGAAAATCTATCTTGCCTTTATGGATCTTTCAGCAGCATTTGACTATGTTTCCCATCCTAAGCTCTGGCATACCATGGAAGGGATGGGGATTGATCAGCCCATAATTGATTTCATCCGGCAGCTTTATACCAACGCCTCTGCATCGGTCAGATATGGGAAAAATGGGGAATGCACTCGACCATTTAAAATCTTGAAGGGGGGTCAGACAGGGCTGTGTTCTCGCACCATTCCTTTTTTCCATCTATACGAACGGTGTGGAGAAGGCCCTGCTCTGTGCAACCCCAGACCTCCCCGTATCTGACTCTACTCAACTTACAATTTTGGCTTATGCTGACGATGGAGTCTGATCGCCAGAACAGGAATAGGGCTCCATCATGTCATCACTGCCTATTTGACCTTCATGAGTACGTTAGACTTGAAGGTCAAACAGACAAAGTAATTTGTAATTAAAGATGGGGGCTCGTGGTAAATCACCTTATCTTTACATGGAAACAGGCAAAATAGAGGTGGTTGAGTCCTTTCCTGACCTAGGGGTACTATTTGATCATAAAGAAACATGGTCTCGACTATTTAAGGGGAGGGCCCTGGGAATGGAAAGTAGCCTAGCGGCAATAAAAGCATTCATATCTAGGATTTGTGTGTAACCCAAAGCCGCTATCAAACAAATTTACCACGCCAAAACCAAGTCTGCGGCCACCTATGGGGCTGGTGTCTGGGGCATGGCCCATGTGGATCAACTCTAATCTATTGAAATAATTTTTTTAAATCATTGGTGTCTCTTCCACAATCCTGCACAGATTGCATTCTACACATGGAGTTGGGCTCATCCTATATTACAGACAAAATCAGACTAGCCCCAATCCTGCTGTGGCATTCCATCTGGCGCAGGGACACAGTATCCTTTAACCCAAAATTTAACAAGGGACTGTCTAAGACTTGAAAATTATTAAAAGACCAGATGGTTAAACTACAGCGAACTAGAACTGAACACGATGGGGATGACAGATCTGTTCAAAGACCTAGCAGTCTGTAGACTGACGTCACGACAAAGGCTAGTGGATACATTCATATTAAAGGCCCAATATAACCGTAGGGAGAAGAACTACAGTAAAACGTCAGTCCTCACCTATCAGTTAGTTCCTTCCATCTTAGAGGGAGGATACTTCTACCTAGAGGATGTTCCACTACTACAACAAAAATTAATACTATTGCGATTTTGCCTAAATGTAATACCTGTGATGCTAGGGTTCCCAGCGAAAAGGTTTAACCATTCAGAGCTGTCCCTCTGTCCCTGTGATAGGAATTCTCCTCAAACCAACCTTCATTTAATATTATTCTAAGGATTTTACCAGAGAGAAAGGAAAATATACATCATACCAATTCTAAAGCCCCACAATTTCAAATAATGTAGGCTGACATTGTATTTTTTAAAATCACTTCCAGACCCTCTAGTTTATTTTGCAGTAGCATCATTTTTATGGGCCTGTGTGAAAACAAGAAAGTCTCTGTGACTTTAACCGGCCTTGGTGTTTACCGTTTTAGATTCTTTTTACATTTTAACTACATTTTAACTTGGCATCTGCGAATGTACACATTGAATTCTATAATTAATTTATAATCTTTTTCATTATTTTTTGTATTCCTGGAACCAATAAAATGTCACAGCATGCTGATCAAGGGTGTAACTCTAAGATTGTATCTGTTATTTCTTTGTACTTTTATGATCTTATTTGATAATGATCTAATAAAATTTTCTGACTGACTGACTGAGCAGCAGCAGGTGTGGTTACTATACACATTAAAAATCATATCCACGCCTGTATTACATTTTTTTTTACCAGAGCCAATCACGGGTGTAGTTACTAATCCTCTCAACACACTACCTAATTTTATTCACCTACATGTTCACAATATCCAATCAAATATGTGTTTTTTTTAAACCAGGAGTACACCTCAATTGTAATTGCTTTTCATTTGGGAAACTGCCTCATTGAGCTCCAGCCTTCTCCTGTCCGCTACTGTTGTTTCACTTCAAAATGTTTAGAATGTAGATTGTGGGCCAAAGCTATGTCTACTAGGCTATAGAAGCTGCTAGAATGAGTGTTATTGACAGAGACTTGGGTTTGCCTGATGTGGAAATTAAATGGATTGGCCATAGAGGGTTAAAGTGTCATCAGTTGCTGCCTTTGGTTAAAAGCATTGTAGATTCCCAATCCCCTAACCTTATGATTGTGCACTGTGATGGCAATGACCTAGGCACACTGACTGGGATAGCACTGGAAATCCTAATAAAGGATACCTTTGCAGAATTAATGACTCTTTTTCCTCACACTGTCTTGGTATACTCCAACATATGCCAAAGGCAGAATCAATTCTGTCCACAAATTAACAAAGTCAGGAAACTTGTTAATTAAACTGTTTCTGCATTTCTCAGAGACCATAACATGGGCTCTATCTACAACAACAATTAGCTTTTTTAGCATGCATGGAATCTATAGAAGTGATGGAGTTTACTTTACAGGTAAAGCAACAGGCAGTTTCTAAGCAACCTGAAATTCTACATACAATCAACACAAAGGGCCAAATTCACAAAGGCAATCTGAGACAAAAGTCTAACTTTATGACTTTTGCTACTCACATAGGTAATTTATGAGTCGTATCTTTACGTCCGCAATTGGGCCGGTTCTCCGGCTTAGGTCGAACTCTCTGCAATAGGGCCATACTCTCCGGCTCTGGCTGGATGAAGTGTAATCAATGGGCCGGAATGCAATTTTTACAAAAAGGAACTTTAGGAACATGTGAACCAAACTTTGGTATAACACTGATGCAAAGGAGCAAACTTTTCTGGGATATGATGTAATGTCCGGCCACACCCTTTTCCCTGCCCAAGCTGATTTTCATGACCTCCTCTACCATTTATCACAAGTTCCTAATGTTCCTTTTTCTAAAAATGGCATTCCAGTCCAATGATTACACTTCATCTGGCCTGAGCCGGAGAGTACGGCCTGGGTGCAGAGTATGGCCTAAGCCGGAAAATACGGCCCGACTGCAGATGTAGATATAAGACACGCAACTGACCTCTGTGAATACCAAAAGTCATAAAGTTAGAGTTTTGTCTCAGATTGCCTTTGTGAATTGGGCCCAATAGCTCTTGTCAGACCCACCATAGTACCCAAAATGTTGTTAATTTTCTTTATAAATAACTCTTTTTCAATTTTTGGAAATATTTGCAATGACGCCGTGATGATTGCAAAAAGGTCGCGAAAACGCAAAACAAAAGCAGACATTCAATAGCCACCAGCACATTTAAAATGTATACATAAAATAATATTCTAACCATCACACTACAGACATTACTATCTAAATAACTATAAAAACATGTATAAGTCTCTGAATGTGTATCTGACTGCATGTATGAGTGTTTTAGTGAGATCTGTAACTGGGTGCATAAGTGTGTCAGTGAGTCTTTAAGTGGGTGTAAGAGTGTCTGAATGGGTCTGTAAGTGGGTGCATGAGTGTGGGAGTGTGTATGTGAGTGGGTTCATCAGTGATTGCATGCATCTGTGAGTGGGTGTCTCAGTCTATGAATGGACCTGTGAGTGGGTGCGTCAGTCTCTGAGTGGGTTTGTGACTGGGTGTCTTAGTCTCTGAGTGGGTCTATGAGTGAGTGCCTTAGTGTCTGAGTGGGCATCTGAGTGGGTGTCTGAGTCTCTGAGTGGGTCTGTCAGTGGGTGCATCAGTGTTTGAGTGAGTGTGTCATTGGGTGTCTCAGTCTGTGAGTGGGACTGTTATTGGGTGCATTGGTGTCTGAGTGGGCATGAGAGTGGACATATGAGTCTCTGAGAGGATTTGTGAGTGGGTGCATCAGTGTATGAGTGGGATTATGACTGAGTGTGTAAGTGGGTCTGTCAGTGGGAGCATGAGTCACTAAGTGGGTCTGTGAGTGTGTGTGCATGTTTGTGAGTAGGTCTGTGAGTGGGTGTGTTAATGTCATTATGGGACTGTGACTCAGTCTATGAGTCTCTGTATGAGTCTGTTCCTGGGTGCTTGACTGTCTGTGAGTTGGTCTGTGAGCATCTAAGTAAAACTGAGGGAGGGTGTGTGAATATATATATATATGTTCATAAATATTTACGATGATGTTGTGGTACAAGGGGGGAAGTGCTGGTGGTCATGTAATGAGTGATCTAATATGTGAAGTCTTAAGCAGTGCATTGAAAGGGTGTAAGTGATAGTTAGCTCAGCTAACTATAACTGCTGAATTTCACTGGTTTTGTATGAGTGAAATCTGAGCCTAACTATAAAGTCCCTGTAACCTTTGTATTTTTACTTGAATTTCTAAGGTTTTTTAATTCTGCTTCCAACTATAACATCCCTGTAACCTATGTTTTTTTCAGTGGATTTCTAATTTTTTTCAATGTTGTTTCCTAACTATTACGTCCCAGTAACTTTTGTTTTTTAAGTGAATTTTGAAGGTTTTTTTTTTTTAGCAGGTCAAATAACACAAACATTATCTGAGATGTATTGAACACCTTTGCTTTAGAAAACAAACAGGAGCAATACAATCAATCATAAAAGTACAAAAGTAAAAAATACATTTAATCAGTCAAAATGTATCATTACGCAGTAGAAGCAGCATGTATCTTTAAAGTGTACTAAAGAGTGAAAAGTGCATCATGTACCACAGTTTACCAGCTTGAGACCTAGATATGAAAATAAATAAATAAAACAAAATTCATTATTCAACTCAGTATCTAGTATATGATATCTAGAAATATGAGAGGGAAAAATAAACATTTAGGTCTTTATGAGTGCTGAAATACTAATGGAAATACTAAAGTGCAAGAGTGCAAAACGTATTTCATCAGTGAGAATTATCAATAGCAGACCTTGGCAGCAGCATTATTCAGCTCAAAATCAAGCATATAAAACTGCTTGAATTCCACGCATAATAAAAAGACACATAATACTATACTCTAATACTGAAACTGGAAACAGATTAAAACAACAACAAGACCCCCCAGCTTGCCCTAAATCTCTGAAGGGCCCCTAATCATTGAGAATAAGCCTCTTCAAATGCTCAAGTTCTCATCATTTTATTATACCATTGATGATATATTGAATCGTTATCTGTTTTCCAACATTCTAAAATATGTCTAAGTTATTTCCTAACTGTTACCTGTAACTTTTAAGAGTGAGTGCATGAGTGTCTCAGTGGGTGTGTGATGGAGTTTGTGAGTCTCTCAATGGATGTGTGAGTGGGTGTGTGAGTGTCTGTATATGTCTGGGATAGGCTGCATAAGTGTCTCACTAGTTGTTAGAGTAGGTGTGTGAGTATCTGAGTGAGTCTGTAAGTAGGTACATGAACGTCTGAGTGGGTGTCTGAGTGGATACAGGAGTATCTGAGTGAATGTCTAAGTGGGTCTGTGAGTAAGTGTGAGAGTGTCTGATTGGGTTTGTGAGTGTCTCCATGAGTGTGTTAGTCAGTCTGTGAGTGAATGTCTGAGTATCTGAGTAGGTCTGTGAGTTGGTGTGTTTATCTCAGAGTGGGTCTGTGAGTCTCTGAGTTGGTCTGTGAGTGGCTGTGTGAGAGGCTGTATGGGTCTGTGAGTTGGTACAGGACTGTCTGAGTGGGTTATTGAGTGGGAGCATGCGTCTAAGTGAGTCTGGGAATGGGTACATGAGTGTCTGCATGAGTCGGTGAGTGGCTGTGTGAGTTACTGTAACGGTCTGTGAGTGGGTGCATGAGTGTCTGAGTGGGTCTGTCAGTGGTTGTGTGACTTGCCTTAATGTGTGAGTGGGTGTATAAATGTCTGTGTTGATGTGGCAGCAGCTGTGTGAGTGACTCGGCCACAAATGAACCACACCTGCCCTTTTATCCAACAAGAGTGCACAGGTCTGCAAAAAATATCTACCCAAGTGGAGTTCTTTCTATTGGTTAATTTCTAAGTGCTACCTTCTTGGGTAAATGTCCAATACGTATTCTACACTACAACTGCATAATGGAACACATGGAAATGTCACCATTGGCCTTGTGTAAATTTTGGCAATGTGATTGTTCCTGTTGTGTCTTTATCCAGAAATATATGATAACATGAAACCTATAGAGAAGACAGCCAGAGTCAAAGAAGTAAATCTCTACCAAACAAGGGCCCATCCTCTTTACAATATGAAGTAAGTGCTTCTTTGTTGGGTGGAGATTACCCATGTTCCTCAGCATCAAGAACTCCTCACTAAAGTAGGTGGGAAACACTCTGGCGGCTGCTTGTTAAGCTGCCCATCATCCTGGCAAAAAGCAGGAACACTTTACTACTACAGTGGGTGGGGCCAAATGGGGAAGCTTCCAAGTGATTTGCACATTTGCAGATTTCTTGCAATTTAAAGGAATAACCATGGACTCTGCTCTCACTGGACAGCAAAGAGCAACTTGTCACAGTTGCTACAGATTACGCACCAATAGATCAATGATGCAGTCACCTCTATGGAAGATTTCAGATTGTTTTTCATATGGAATTGACGAGAAAACACATATGCTTCACCTTCACCAAGCCAAGGAGTTAGGATTATTTATCCTTTACAGAAGTGGAGCTTCAACAGGGGCAACTGCTATGTTTATATTTGTAATTGCCCCCGTTGAGGTTTAATTTCTGTGAGATGAGCATTAGGGCCAAAACCAACCTGCAAAAACTTAAAGGGGGAGTAGGGTGTGCGGACCTCCTAACCAGGACGATTTTGGCACCAGGGAGCCCTTTCTTTGGTGAACAACCACACCTCCCTGTGTGCCCAGGAGCTCACCCAGGGCATCCAGTCTGCTATGGGACCATGGGGGGAACCTTAAGGCCACCGCAGTCATAGGTAGATCTCGCCTCCTGCAGGAGCCAGCATTGCACTGCACACAGGGAGCTGCTGGAAATGCAGCTCCCTGTATGTGAGAGCAATACATTCATGCCTTTTTCTGCCCACATGTCTGCGGGCAGGGAGGGAGATGAGAACTCTGCTTCCAGCAAGCGGGAGTGGTTTGACAGGTCCCGCTTGCTTGAAACGCCCGAGGCCATAGTAGGAGCCGGGCCTGGGGGGTGGTGGGCCCCAGAGCCATGTATGACTTCAGGAGGGGGGCGGGGCTGCCCCTTTTTTGATTTTCAAGGGCCTGCCCTGGGGAGGTAGTGGTCCCTGGGGACGAGGATGGCCTGGGAGGGGGGCTGTGTGGTCCCCCGCCTTCTAAAATTAGAAATCCCCTGGGAGGTGGTGGTCCCCGGGGCAGAGCATCCATGTGGACCCCTTCTTTAATGTGCATTTTAGACCCAAGGAGGTGGTGGTCCCTAGTGCTTGGAAGTCTCTGATGCCTCCCGCATTAATAAAACATCAGCCTTGGGGAGGTTGTGGTCTCCAGGGCATAAATAGGCCCTAGAAAGGAGGCACATGCACCCCCTCCTTATTAATTAAACTCAGCATACGCCCGGGACCTGGCCCCCCGGGGTAGTATTGAAAGTAAGCACAGGAGACAATGCTTGTTTTTTTTCCAATTCACAGCGATATTCTTGAATATTCATGAATTTCACTGTCAATTAAAAAAATATTACATTTCACTGGGACCCCATGACCAAGACTATGGGGTTAAAATATTCATAACCTACCCCCTTTTCTTATTTTTTACATTTCTTGGGGGACTCAGCTGAAGCAAAGTCGCAAGACGGCTGCCAACACTTCTTGGTTGAAGTTTTGGCAGCCAATTAGAGAACTGCAGATCTCTGCATGAGCTCATTATTATTCGCGAAGACTTTGAACTCAAATATATAAATTTGGATTTCCTTTAATTTCTTGCAAACTGCTGAATATATTTACACCAAATAACCGAAAGCAGGATCTGCGAAACAAAAGCTACCTTTCTGCCAAATTCAGTATAATTCCATCTCGCAGTTCGGGCTGCAGGGGATGTCTAAAGACTCCATAAGAATTAACATGGGAAACATCGTTTTTTTGAACCCGCCCCTCATTTTCTCAGCCCCCACTTGACTGATTACCCCAAACATTTCTATGCACACCTAGAACATTTTGTGAAGATTCGTTAAACTGCACCAAAGATACAGGCAAATCAAAAAGCGCTAATACAGGAACCAGAAGGCTGCAGGAGCAGCCACGCCCACTGGGGCGGGTTCGAGAATATAATTAGTAGAACCATTTTGCCTGTGAATATTGCTGTACCAAGGCCAATGATTAAGGGGAAACCTGAAACGCGTCTGGCCAAGGTCGTTGATGGTTTTAAAGCATGTTTTCCTGACGGAATGACTCTGCAGCATTTCATTAAAAGCATGCATTCAATACTTGCCTGGAGGCTCTTCCATGGGGGTAACTCTTGTCTTTGGATATATATATATATATATTGAATAATGCTCCATCCAACTCCAGCAAAGAAGAAGGCACATGCTCGAAGATGTAAGGCTTTCTTTATTATATCAGGTCTCACACGAACCCATAGCTAGAGAGACGCGTTTCGGCTTCGCAGAAGCCTTTATCAATCTTATGTATATATATGTGGCGGTCGCCAGTAGGTAGTTATAGTTAGGACCTATCATCCATAGGAAATCCACAACATTCTATTTGGAATAACTTTGGCGCCGGTTGACGAATCTTTGCGAAATTTTCAAAACTGGTGGGGCGCTCCGGTCTGCTCCTATCCTGAAAGTCTTGGGGTGATTAGTCAAACGGGGGCCGAGAAAAAAGGGTGTCACAAAACGTGTTTTCCCCATGTAATTTTCCATAGAAACCGTTCATCGCAGCTGCAGCCCGAACTGCTGAACGGAATTACACGAAATTTGGCAAAGAGGTAGCCCTTGGTTCACACTCATGCCTTTTGGTTAAATGGTGTAAATCCATTCAGTAGTTGCTGAGAAAATCAAAAGTAAAATCATAGATATATCTGGGCAGAGCCTAACCACACATCTCATCGTGACATCTGATTGGCTGTCAGCACTTCATCCAAGAAGTGTTGGCAGCCATCTTGGCACCAATATCCATGATAGCACCTCATTAAAAAGCATTGCAGTTAATAGAAGGTTTTAAGACTCTAGTTACATTATAAATCATTTGTTGATGGTATCATACTCATTTTAGGAATTGTGGTATGTTCTAAGGTGATTTTACCATGTGAAAAAGCCTTCTGCTGGGATATCATGAATCATGTTTGAGAGAAAACTATTTGCTCATGCTTTTCCCCCAGCGGTTTGGGAGGTGATCTATAAGCTAAACTGAGAGCATATTTTCTGTAAATTCACATTATCTTTCTCAGTCATCTGAGAATGAAGTCTGACATTCTCAGTAAAACATGTACATCCAACAAGGGCAGAGATGGTCAGTTGATTCCTTTGTTTTCTACTGTAGCTTCCCAGAGTGTTCTAAAGAACAAGTAGAGCGCTAACAGTCCTACTTATGACAAACGTATGGCACACCTGAAGCCACCTTGATTGGAATAAAGTGGTAACTCTTAAAACATTTAATTTAAAAAGGAACAAAATGAGGGGGTTCATATTGCCATAGAAAGCATGATTAGTGCTGCAGAAAGAAAAATCAGGGCACATTTTAAGTGACTTCTCAAATCCTCTTCTACTTCATCAAAAAATTCTGAAATGCAGACTGAAACATGCACTGTTAATACCAGCAGCAGACTTATGTGGTGAGCAGTAGCTTTATTACAGTGATCTAATGAGCAACTAGAGTACTAACATTCTGAATTTATGGCAAATGTGTGACACATCTGAATGCCTTCTTGATGGAATCAAAGTAAAGAACTGAAAGTATTTCCTACTGAAGAGACTGTAGTAAATGAGGAAATAAGGAAGCTTCATAACAAATAAGTCTTCCAAGATGGCCACCAGAGACAAAAGAGCACAAATGTAGCACAAATATCACCCAGATGTAGCCCAAGTATAGCCCAATGACAGAATGTCCCAGAGTGTTCTAAAGAACAACTAGAGCGCTAACAGTCCTACCTATGACAAACGTATGGCACACCTGAAGCCATCTTGATTGGAATAAAGTGGTAACTCTTAAAACATTTAATTTAAAAAGGAACAAAATGAGGGGGTTCATATTGCCATACAAAGCATGATTAGTGCTGCAGAAAGAAAAATGAGGGCACATTTTGAGTGACTTCTCAAATCCTCTTCTATTTCATTAAAAAATACTGACATGCAGACTGAAACATGCACTGTTAATACCAGCAGCAGACTTCCGTGGTGAGCAGTAGCTTTACTACAGTGATCTAATGAGCAACTAGAGTACTAACATTCTGACTTTATGGCAAATGTGTGACAAATCTGAATGTCTTCTTGATGGAATCAAAGTAAAGAACTGAAAGTATTTCCTACTGAGGAGACTGTAGTAAATGAGGACATTAGGAAACTTCATAACAAATAAGTCTCCCAAGATGGCCACCAGAGACAAAAGAGCACAAATGTAGCACAAATATCACCCAGATGTAGCCCAAGTATAGCCCAATGACAGAATGTCCCAGAGTGTTCTAAAGAACAACTAGAGCGCTAACAGTCTTACTTATGACAAAAGTATGGCCCACCTGAAGCCATCTTGATTGGAATAAGGTGGTAACACTTAAAACATTTAATTTGCAAATGAACAAAATGAGGGGGTTTCTTTTTGCCATAGAAATTATGATTAGTGCTGCAGAAAGAAAAATTAGGGCACATTTTGACTTCTCAAATCCTCTTCTATTTCATTAACAAATTCTGACATGCAGACTGAAACATGCACTTTGGTGGCTTTTAGCTTTGCTTGTATTAGTGCTTTTCAAACTTTCATGTACATAACATGAATATGTACGCATATATGTATATGTATGCATGCATTTATATTTGTATTTATATAGATATGCAGATTATATATATGTTTATATATGTGTGTATGTATATATATATATATACACATACATATATATAAATGCATATATATATGTGCAAATGTGTGCGTATAGAGAGAGGTAGAGAGAGGTAGAGAGGTAGAGGTGTAGAGGTAGAGGTGTAGAGGTAGAGAGGTATAGGTAGAGAGGTAGAGGTAGAGAGGTAGAGTTGTAGAGAGGTAGAGGTGTAGAGAGGTAGAGAGTAGTAGAGAGAGAGGTAGAGAGAGGTAGAGAGGTAGAGAGTAGAGAGTGAGTAGTAGAGAGTAGTAGAGAGTAGTAGAGAGAGTAGAAGAGAGTGAGTAGTAGAGAGTAGTAGAGTGAGTAGTAGAGAGTGAGTAGTAGAGAGTGATTAGTAGAGAGTAGTAGAGAGTAGTAGAGAGTGAGTAGTAGAGTGAGTAGTAGAGAGTAGTAGAGAGTGAGTAGTAGAGAGTAGTAGAGAGTGAGTAGTAGAGAGTGAGTAGTAGAAAGTGAGTAGTAGAGAGTGAGTAGCAGAGAGAGAGTAGTAGAGAGTAGTAGAGAGTGAGAGTGAGTAGTAAAGTGAGTAGTAGAGAGTAGTAGAGAGAGGGGGGGCGTGGCTAGCGCCCGTGAACGATGGCCACTCCTCGGTAGCACTCCCAACGGCGTTTTAACCCTCAAAAAGCATGGGTTCTTACTTCGGAACTGGCGCAGGACTGTTGGAGTGGCTTTGGACGCCCAAATTCACCTGTGGGTAATCCTTTCTTTGGAAGGGCTATGAAACATCGATACTCCGAATTACGGCCGCCATTTTGTATCTGCGCTGACGAAGCTCCGCTCCTAGCGTTTCACGGCCAATTTTGATAAAGGCGGATTAACTCACATATTTCTTCATTTATCAGCCTGCTTGCCAACATGCTGTGCCCAAATGTCCTTTACAAAGTGTCTGAGCTCTTACTAGCGTGTTTTTCGAGCGCTTTGGATTACCTGTCACCATGAATGTTAATAATTCTCCATAGTGTTGCTGCAGTTTAACTGGAAATCATTTGACGCTACTTTCTCCTTTGCCTCAACAATTGTGGGCCACACAATATTTTTATTCTTCTGTATCACGCTATATTTACTTCATAATTACTTGAGGTGTCGACTTCTGAAACTGCAGCCGCCATCTTGTGAAGCTGTTGACGGAGGCTTACTTCTAGCAGCTTTGAGGCATTAAAAGGATTTCTTATTGCACTCCATGCCGCTTATTGTCCCAGTGTTAAGTTATATTGCATGTTCCTCTGCTGCAGTGTTTTGCCTTTTTGCTATGAATTGCTGTCTCTTTACTTGATTTTTCTATGTAGTACATTTAGTAGTAACACTTGTTTATAGCGCTTCACTCTACTGCATTCACCTGTGCACATTTTAGTTCACCAGCTCTAGTTTTGACGGTATCTTTGCCTTAATCCCTCATCACTATTTTTTGTGTATGGTCATATCCCATTTATATTCAGCGTTGCATCCATATTAGGAATCTTTTACTGTTTGTTTACATGCTTTTGATATATTATAGTTGCATTTCTCATTTCCTTTATGGGTAGATTATACAAGGACCTGCGTAAGCCTTCCCCAACTTTTTGCAAATTTCTCCTTCATACAGGTTCTAGATATCAGTGTTTAGAGATGGATGACTCTGTTGACCCCTCTGTTAAAAATCCTTCTTCTGCTTCAGTTTCGCAAACGAGTGGTGCCACCAAAGGTTCAATTAAAAGACTTAAAAAAGACTCACCCTCTCCTCCCAAGCAAACTTCAGCAGTAACAATGGATATCCTTTTGGAAGAAATTAGGGCCTTGCGCCCTTTTATTGAAGAAACTAAAACTACGCTTGAAGAAACCAAAACTACTCTTCAGTTGTTATCCGACAAGTGGTCGAACATTGATGGTCGTGTAACCATTCTAGAACAAACTGTTGATACTCTTACGTCTTCTGTTGCCAAAGTTGACCCACTGTATGCCCAAGTCTCTGCACTTCACAAACAACTTGAGAACTTAGAAAACAGAAATAGGAGGAACAATCTTCGCATTTATGGCCTGGCGGAAAATTCAGAGGGGTCCGATGCTCTTGCTTTTTTCAAATCCTTCTTGCCAAAAATTCTTCAGCTGCCAGACATCACCAATTTCAACATAAAAAGAGCTCATCGTTTAGGTCCTTCTCCTGCTGGGATCTCTACTACCCATGTTAAAATGCCGGGAGGTGTTATCCTCTACTTTCTAGAATATACAGATTTACTTACAGTTCTCTCCGCAGCCAAAGCCATTCCTCGACTTACCTGGTCGGGTAATCAACTTTTCTTTTCACAGGATTATGCTAAATCCACTGCTGACCGGCGCAAGGAATTTCTTTCACTTAGACCACAGCTACGTTCTATGGGAGCGAGATATGGACTTTTTCATCCCTGCCTTTTTAAGGTGACTTTCGACAACAAGACTACTACTTATGACGACTCGCTGAAATTAAAGAGCTTTCTGTACTCTCATAATGCCAACAGCATGGATTTTGCTGCTTCATCAAGTTCTTCATAAGTGGTTTCCACTCATTTACCTCATGTAACTGCTTTTATGCTATGTTCCTTGCTGGTTTTCATGATTGTTATGTTTACACAGTTTTTATAGTTGCTTGTTTTTTGTCAATCTTCTATATTCTCAATATTTAACATTCATCCTTTTTTCCCCCTTTTCACAGATTCTTCCTTCACGCCGCCACCCACCTTCTTGTTCTTGGGTTTCATTGCAGTTGTCTTCCCTCCCTGCCTTCCCTTTGGAGCTTTTGGCCCGTCATTGTTCTATGTGGCCTCCAACCTCCTCCCCTTTTGTTTTTTCTCGACAATATGTAAGTCTTCCATTCTTCTTCTTCTGGTATTATGTTCTTACGTTCCTTTTTCTTTCTTCTTTATGCTCCTCAGCTACTTCCTTCCTTCTTGTCTATGTCTCTCTTCAGCATATTTTCTATCCTCTCTTCTTGATCCAGTTATTTCATTTACTATCTTCTTTGCTTATGTTTTCACTATATTTCTTCTTTTCTACTCTCCCTTTTTCTTTTCATCATGTAACTGGCTTTTTCTTTGTTGCTTTTTATGAACTGTTCTTCTTTTATTTCAAATGTATCTTATCAATATGCTTCTATGCTTTACTTGCCTTTCTATTTCAAGATTATTTCTCAACTGGCTTTTTGATATGCATATTTAATGTTGTTTTATGCCTTTGAATATATTCTCTTGGAATGTTAGAGGTTTGCATTCGCCAATTAAAAGACAGAGAGTATTATCCCATTTGACCAAACTCATCGCAGATATAGCCTGTTTACAGGAATCACATTTATCGGCAGTTGAATCTGCTAAACTGAAAAAGGGTTGGGTGGGTGAAGTGTATTTTTTCCCAGGTGACGGTGTTTTGATTTTGTTTAGAAAATCTCTTCCAGTTAAGTCAGTAGCGCATTTTGCTGATATTTCAGGCAGATGGGTGTTAGTTAATTTTATTCTAGACAATGTCTATTTTAAATGTGTACGCTCCAACGAGTGGTGATGCCTCTTTCTGGACTTCTTTAGCTCCGCTAATCACTCAACATTATGTTGATAACTTTATTCTAGTGGGTGATTGTAACAAAGTTTTTGACCCTTTTTTGGATAGGCATTCAGCTAGCGCATACATTCCACATAAGTCACAAAAATCTTTCACTCACCTTATTGCACAATACAAACTCACTGATGCTTGGAGACTATGGGGCATATTAACAAGCCAGGTGATAAAATTATCCCCGCTTTAGCGGCAGAAAACTGCCGCTAAAACGGCGATAATGGCCTTGATAATATGCTCTATGGAATTCCAATTGAAGCCCATGTTAAATGTGAAGGACGTCTAACATGGGCTTCAATTGGAATTCCATAGAGCATATTATCAAGGCCATTATCGCCGTTTTAGCGGCAGTTTTCTGCCACTAAAGCGGCGATAATTTTATCGCCTGGCTTGTTAATATGCCCCCAAGTAATCCCACTTTGCGAGAATACTCTTTCTTTTCACCCCCTCACCAAACCCAATCTCGACTAGACTTTTTTTATTTCACATCACCTTACCCAGTCCCTTATTTCTTCTGACATCGGCTCCATCTTAATTTCAGATCATGCCCCAGTTTCCATTTTTCTGGATGTGATACGAAAGCCTACTTCTATTAAAAAATGGCGTTTCAACAACGCTCTCCTTCTTGATGCACAATTTGTTTCTTCTTTTACATCCTTTTTCCACGAATATTTCCTACTTAATCATACGGGTGAAGTTCCATTTCCTGTAGTTTGGGATGCTTTCAAAGCATCGGCTAGAGATTTCATCATGAATTATGTCTCTCGTAAGAGGAAGAAAACCCAACAAGATACCAATGTCCTACTTTCTAAAATTAAACAATTAGAACACTTATATTATACTTCTAAATCAAAAGATTGCTTAAACGATCTCATTTCTGCCAAATTTCAATTTAACAAAGACTCTACGTTTAATGCCTCTAATTTTCTCTTAAAATCTAGCGCCAAGTTCTATGGTGGGCAGAATAAGGCTGGAAAGTTGTTGGCCAATTCTTTAAAGGTGAGACAAAACAAAATCAACATTGAATCTATTTACGGACATGATGGGTTATTAAAACACAAAAGCGAGGACATCCGACAAGAATTCTTACATTTTTATGAAGCATTGTACTCTTCCGAAGCATCTTCGTCTGATCAGTCCATCTCCCAATTTTTGTCGACCATATCTTCTCCTTTTGATACTCTTCCGGACCTTTCATCCTTGGAAGCTGATCTTACTCACAGGGATCTCCTCCAAGCTCTTCATACTCTCAAACATGGGAAAGCTTTGGGCCCGGACGGCTTCACTGTTGAGTTCTTTTCTTGTTTTTCAAATTTGCTCATTCCCAAATTACATTTGCTTCTCTCTACCTTCCTTCAAACTGGTTCCGCTTCTGTATCCTTCTCTGATGCCCTCATTTGTATTATCCCAAAACCGGGTAAGGATCCACAGCATTGTAAAAATTATCGCCCTATTTCTCTAGTAAACATCGATTATAAAAATGTTTCCAAAGCATTAGCGATGCGCTTAGAGTCTTTACTACCCAAGCTTTTAGGGAAAGAGCAGTCTGGCTTTGTTAAGGGCAGACTGTTGTCAGATAATACTAGATTCTTTTTTGATATTCTCTCTAAGTCTTCTCACTATCCCCATTCCCTCGCAGCCATAGCTTTGGATGCGGAAAAAGCTTTTGATCGGGTTGAATAGCCTTATTTATTTAAAACTCTGAAGTGGTTTGGTTTTGGTCCAAAAATTTCCTCCCTAATTTCCTTCCTTTATTCTCGTCCTAGAGCAGCAATTTCGGCAAATGGGGGCTTATCTCCTTACTTTTCATTAGGAAGAGGAGTTAGACAGGGTTGCCCACTTTCACCTTTTTTGTTTAATCTTGCTTTAGAACCTTTCCTTTTGCGACTTCGTCAGAATGACAACATCCATGGTTTTAACTTTCATAATTCTGACATTAAAATGGCAGCTTATGCTGATGATGTCCTACTATTTATCTCCCAACCAGATGCCTCCCTTCCAGCATTTTTAGACAAAGTTCATTCTTTTGCTCAAGTATCGGGCTACAAATTGAATAAGGACAAGTGTGAAATCTTACCACTTACTAAAGTGACTTTCAAAGATGATTTCTCTGCTTCAGGTTTTTCTTGGAGCCCTAACTATATTAAATATTTGGGCCTCAAGTTTCACTCCTCTCTTTCTGGTACAATCACTAAGTGTATGGAAGATTGTACGCAAAAACTAACCACTCTCACTAACAAATGGCATCCTCTCTATTTGTCATGGTGGGGAAGACTGGACACAATCAAGATGATGCTCTCTCCCATTGTTTTGTTTACAATTTCCAATATACCACTTGCTATCCCCTTGAAATATTTCAAGAAAATAAACTCTATTTTATCTTCCTTTTTATGGGGGCACAAAAAATCTTGTATGTCTTTGTTTAAGCTAATGCGCTCTAAAAAAGAGGGTGGGGTGAACTTTCCAAACTTTTCTGTATACTATAAATCCTTTCTCTTACATCAAGTATCTCATTGGATTGAAGATTCCTCATTATCCTCCCCACTCTCGTTGACCTTAGAGAAGTCTTTCATTTCTCCCTTTTCCTTCAAAGAATATCTTATGTTTTCTCGCAGACCTCAGTCTTTATCAACTCCCATTCTTAAATACACCTCCAAAATTCTCCCTTATCTACCTGTTTCATCCTTTTTTGATCAACCTATTTGGCATAACACGTCTATCTTAATTAAAAATAAGCCAATTTTTGGGAAATCCTGGAGAACACGTGGCCTTATTTGGGTGCGCCAATTGTTCTATCATACTCAGATCATTACCTTTGACTTAGCTGCCACTTCTTTCAATCTACCTCTCGCTTGTCGAACCAAATATTTGTTATTGACACACGCATTACAACAGGCCTACGATGCTCATCTTGATCTACATCCTTCATCAATTCACATACCCTCTGATACTACCTCGCTGAACTCTTTACTTATTAAGCATTCTAAGGCTTCAAAGATATATGCTTTTCTTCACACTTTGTCCTTCCCCCGCATTAAAACCACATTAGAGGAAGATTGGGAAAAAATCTTGCAATCTCTTGGCCTATTGAGTTATGGGATAAGTTGTGGTTGAAGATTCGTAGATCTTCCAGAGCTGCGAATACTACTCAAACACTATTTTTTATTTATAATCGTTTATTATTTTCACCACTCATTCTCAGCAAACATTTCCCGGAAGCCTCTGACAAGTGTTGGTCCTGCTCCTTACCACGTGCAAATCTTTTTCACATGCTTTTTAGCTGTCACTTTACTCTTTGTTTCTGGAAGCAGGTTTGGTCTCAAATTAATAAGATTTTTTCTTCCACTCACTCCTTTTCTTTTTCTTACATTTTTTTAGGAAGTCTCTCTCCCATCTGGGATCATTGCACCTGTAGCACCAGAATAATAGACTTGTTATTAGCAGTAGCATTTCATCAAATAACAAAAAATTGGAAGGATTATACCAAATTATCTTATAAGGCTTGGTGGTATGCTGTTTGCTACAATCACAGATTAGATACGACTTTTGTTTACCCCCTAACCTTAGCTTCTAAGCGAAGAGAATTGTGGAGTTCAGTTACAGTTTTTTTTTACTTGAGTGCTCGTACTTCTCTGTCTTTATCCCCATTACAGCAAGAAGTCCCTAAACCTCCATGACTTTCTGTTCCTTATTAAACAAGATAATCCTTTTTCTTTCTTTCTTCATTTTTCTTATGCTTGTAATATATATCTCATATCCCTTTTTATTGCCTTTTTTCATATCACTTGCCAGTTTTTGCCTATAATTATTCTCAACTTTTGATGTTTCATATTACAGCCTATGTTTTCACCATTACTTACCCTGCTATGTACTTTTAATTGTTAACTTTTCTTATTTTTCTCTTATTTTGTAACAGTTGAGCATATTCTTTCAATAAAAAAATTTATGAACTTAAAAAAGAGTAGTAGAGAGAGTAGTAGAGAGTGAACAGTAGAGAGTGAGTAGTAGAGAGTGAGTAGTAGAGTGAGTAGTAGAGAGTAGTAGAGAGTAGTATAGAGAAAGTAGTAGAGAGTGAGTAGTGGAGAGTGAGTAGTAGAGAGTTGTAGAGAGTGAGATGTAGAGAGTGAGTAGTAGAGAGAGAGAGTAGTAGAAAGTGAGTAGTAGAGAGTAGTAGAGTGTGAGTAGTAGAGAGTATTAGAGAGTGAGTAGTAGAGCGAGAGTAGTAGAGAGCAGTAATGAGTGAGTAGTAGAGAGTGAGTAGTAGAGAGTAGTGGAGTAGTAGAGAGTGAGTAGTAGAGAGTGAGTAGTCGAGTGAGTAGTAGAGAGTAGTAGAGAGTGAGTAGTAAGGTGAGTAGCAGAGAGTAGTAGAGAGCGAGTAGTAGAGAACAAGTAGTAGAGAGTGTGTAGTAGAGAGTGAGTAGTAGAGAGTAGAATAGAGTGAGTAGTAGAGAGAGTAGTAGCGAGTGAGACATAGAGAAAGTAGTAGACAGTAGTAGAGTAGTAGAGAGTGAGTAGTAGAGTGAGTAGTAGAGAGTAGTTGAGAGCGAGTAGTAGAGAGTGAGTGGTGGAGAGTGAGTAGCAGAGAGTAGTAGAGAGCAAGTAGTAGAGAGTAATAGTAGAGAGTGAGTAGTAGAGAGTAGTAGCGAGAGAGAGTAGTAGAGAGTGAGTAGTAGAGAGTAGTAGAGGAAGTAGTAGAGGGTGAGCAGTAGAGAGAGAGTAGTAGAGAGTGAGTAGTAGAGTAGTAGCGAGTGACTGGTAGAGAGCAGTAGAGAGTAGTAGAGTGAGCAGTAGAGAGTAGTAGTGAGTGAGTAGTAGAGAGAGTAATAGAGAGTAGTAGAGTAGTAGAGAGTGAGTAGTAGAGAGTGAGAAGTAGCGTGTAGTAGAGAGCGAGTAGAAGAGAGTGATTAGTGGAGAGTGAGTAGTAGAGAGTAGTAGAGAGCGAGTAGTAGAGTGAGTAGTAGAGAGTAGTAGAGAGAGAGTAGTAGAGAGAAGTAGAGAGTAGTAGAGTGAGCAGTAGAGAGTAGTAGTGAGCGAGTAGTAGAGAGAGTAATAGAGAGTAGTAGAGTAGTAGAGAGTGAGTAGTAGAGAGTGAGAAGCAGCGTGTAGTAGAGAGCAAGTAGAAGAGAGTGATTAGTGGAGAGTGAGTAGTAGAGAGTAGTAGAGAGCGAGTAGTAGAGTGAGTAGTAGAGTATTAGAGAGAGAAGTAGAGAGTAGTAGAGTAGTAGAGAGTGAGTAGTAGGGAGTGAGAAGTAGAGAGTAGTAGAGAGCGAGTAGAAGAGAGTGAGTAGTGGAGAATGAGTAGTAGAGAGTAGTAGAGAGCGAGTAGTAGAGTGAGTAGTAGAGAGTAGTAGAGAGAGAGTAGTAGAGAGTAGCAGAGAGTGATTAGTAGAGAGTGAGTAGTAGAGTGAGTAGTAGAGAGTGAGTAGTAGAGAGTAGTATAGAGTAGTAGTGAGAGACTAGTAGAGAGTGAGTAGTAGAGAGTGATTAGTAGAGATTTGTAGAGAGTGAGTTGTAGAGAGTGAGTAGTAGAGAGAGAGTAGTAGAAAGTGAGTAGTAGAGAGTAGTGGAGTGTGAGAAGTAGAGAGTAGTAGAGAGTGAGTAGTAGAGAGTGAGTAGTAGAGAGAGTATTCAAGAGTAGTAGAGTAGTAGAGAGTAGTAGAGTAGTAGAGAGCAAGTAGTAGAGAGTGTGTAGTAGAGAGTGAGTAGTAGAGAGTAGTAGAGAGTGAGTAGTAGAGTGAGAGTAGTAGAGAGTACGTAGCAGAGAGTAGTAGAGAGTAGTAGAGAGTGAGTAGTAGAGTGAGTAGTAGAGAGAGTAGTAGAGAGTGAGTAGTAGAGTGAGTAGTAGAGAGTGAGTAGTAGAGAGTAGTAGAGAGAGTAGTAGAGAGTGAGTAGTAGAGAGTGAGTGTAGAGAGTTGTAGAGAGTGAGTAGTAGAGAGTAGCAGAGAGTAGTAGAAAGTAGTAGAGTGAGTAGTAGAGTGAGTAGTAGAGAGTAGTAGAGAGAGAGTAGTAGAGAGCAAGTAGTAGAGAGTGTGTAGTAGAGAGTAAGTAGTAGAGAGTAGTAGAGAGTGAGTAGTAGAGTGAGAGTAGTAGAGAGTGAGTAGCAGAGAGTAGTAGAGAGTAGTAGAGAGTGAGTTGTAGAGTGAGTAGTAGAGAGTAGTAGAGAGAGAGTAGTAGAGAGTGAGTAGTAGAGTGAGTAGTAGAGAGTGAGTAGTAGTGAGTAGTAGAGGGTGAGTAGTAGAGAGTGAGTAGTAGAGAGTAGTGGAGTAGTAGAGAGTGAGTTTTAGAGAGTAGTAGAGAGTGAGTAGTAGAGTGAGTAGTAGAGAGTAGTAGAGAGCGAGTAGTAGAAAGCAAGTAGTAGACAGTGTGTAGTAGAGAGTGAGTAGTAGAGAGTAGTAAAGAGTGAGCAGTAAACAGAGTAGTAGAGAGTGAGAAGTAGAGAGAGTAGTAGAGAGTAGTAGAGTAGTAGAGTGAGTAGTATAGTGAGTAGTAGAGAGTAGTTGAGAGTGAGTAGTAGAGAGTGAGTAGTGGAGAGTGAGTAGTAGAGAGTAGTAGAGAGCGAGTAGTAGAGAGTGAGTAGTAGAGAGTAGTAGAGAGAGAGAGTAGTAGAGAGTGAGTTTTAGAGAGTAGTAGAGTGAGTAGTAGAGAGTGAGTAGTAGAGAGAGAGTAGTAGAGAATGAGACATAGAGTAGTAGAGAGTGAGTGGTAGAGAGAAGTAGAGAGTAGTAGAGTGAGTTGTAGAGCATAGTAGAGAGTGAGTAGTAGAGAGAGTAGTGGAGAGTAGTAGAGTAGTAGAGAGTGAGTAGTAGAGAGTGAGAAGAAGAGAGAGTAGTAGAGAGTAGTAGAGAAGTAGAGAGTGAGTAGTAGAGAGTGAGTAGGAGAGAGCAGTAAAGAGCGAGTAGAAGAGTGAGTAGTAGAGAGTAGTAGAGAGTGACTGGTAGAGAGAAGTAGAGAGTAGTAGAGTGAGCAGTAGAGAGTAGTAGTGAGCGAGTAGTAGAGAGAGTCATAGAGAGTAGTAGAGTAGTAGAGAGTGAGTAGTAGAGAGTGAGAAGTAGCGTGTAGTAGAGAGCGAGTAGAAGAGAGTGATTAGTGGAGAGTGAGTAGTAGAGAGTAGTAGAGAGCGAGTAGTAGAGTGAGTAGTAAAGAGTAGTAGAGAGAGAGTAGCAGAGAGAAGTAGAGAGTAGTAGAGTGAGCAGTAGAGAGTAGTAGTGAGCGAGTAGTAGAGAGAGTAATAGAGAGTAGTAGAGTAGTAGAGAGTGAGTAGTAGAGAGTGAGAAGCAGCGTGTAGTAGAGAGCGAGTAGAAGAGAGTGATTAGTAGAGAGTGAGTAGTAGAGAGTAGTAGAGAGCGAGTAGTAGAGTGAGTAGTAGAGTATTAGAGAGAGAAGTAGAGAGTAGTAGAGTAGTAGAGAGTGAGTAGTAGGGAGTGAGAAGTAGAGAGTAGTAGAGAGCAAATAGAAGAGAGTGAGTAGTGGAGAATGAGTAGTAGAGAGTAGTAGAGAGCGAGTAGTAGAGTGAGTAGTAGAGAGTAGTAGAGAGAGAGTAGTAGAGAGTAGTAGAGAGTGAGTAGTAGAGAGTGAGTAGTAGAGTGAGTAGTAGAGAGTGAGTAGTAGAGAGTAGTAGAGAGTAGTAGAGAGAGACTAGTAGAGAGTGAGTAGTAGAGAGTGATTAGTAGAGATTTGTAGAGAGTGAGTTGTAGAGAGTGAATAGTAGAGAGAGAGTAGTAGAAAGTGAGTAGTAGAGAGTAGTAGAGTGTGAGAAGTAGAGAGTAGTAGAGAGTGAGTAGTAGAGAGAGTATTCGAGAGTAGTAGAGTAGTAGAGAGTAGTAGAGTAGTAGAGAGTGAGTAGTAGAGAGTAGTGGCGCAGTAGAGAATGAGTAGTACAGAGTAGTAGAGAGCGAGTAGTAGAGTGAGTAGTAGAGAGTAGTAGAGAGAGAGTAGTAGAGAGTAGTAGAGAGTGATTAGTAGAGAGTTGGTAGTAGAGTGAGTAGTAGAGAGTGAGTAGTAGAGAGTAGTATAGAGTAGTAGTGAGAGACTAGTAGAGAGTGAGTAGTAGAGAGTGATTAGTAGAGATTTGTAGAGAGTGAGTTGTAGAGAGTGAGTAGTAGAGAGAGAGTAGTAGAAAGTGAGTAGTAGAGAGTAGTGGAGTGTGAGAAGTAGAGAGTAGTAGAGAGTGAGTAGTAGAGAGTGAGTAGTAGAGAGAGTATTCGAGAGTAGTAGAGTAGTAGAGAGTAGTAGAGTAGTAGAGAGCAAGTAGTAGAGAGTGTGTAGTAGAGAGTGAGTAGTAGAGAGTAGTAGAGAGTGAGTAGTAGAGTGAGAGTAGTAGAGAGTACGTAGCAGAGAGTAGTAGAGAGTAGTAGAGAGTGAGTAGTAGAGTGAGTAGTAGAGAGTAGTAGAGAGAGTAGAAGAGAGTGAGTAGTAGAGTGAGTAGTAGAGAGTGAGTAGTAGAGAGTAGTACAGAGAGTAGTAGAGAGTGAGTAGTAGAGAGTGAGTGTAGAGAGTTGTAGAGAGTGAGTAGTAGAGAGTAGCAGAGAGTAGTAGAAAGTAGTAGAGTGAGTAGTAGAGAGAGTAGTAGAGAGTAGTAGAGTAGTAGAGTGAGTAGTATAGTGAGTAGTAGAGAGTAGTTGAGAGTGAGTAGTAGAGAGTGAGTAGTGGAGAGTGAGTAGTAGAGAGTAGTAGAGAGCGAGTAGTAGAGAGTGAGTATTAGAGAGTAGTAGAGAGAGAGAGTAGTAGAGAGTGAGTTTTAAAGAGTAGTAGAGTGAGTAGTAGAGAGTGAGTAGTAGAGAGAGAGTAGTAGAGAGTGAGACATAGAGTAGTAGAGAGTGAGTGGTAGAGAGAAGTAGAGAGTAGTAGAGTGAGTTGTAGAGCATAGTAGAGAGTGAGTAGTAGAGAGAGTAGTGGAGAGTAGTAGAGTAGTAGAGAGTGAGTAGTAGAGAGTGAGAAGAAGAGAGAGTAGTAGAGAGTAGTAGAGAAGTAGAGAGTGAGTAGTAGAGAGTGAGTAGTAGAGAGCAGTAAAGAGCGAGTAGAAGAGTGAGTAGTAGAGAGTAGTAGAGAGTGAGTAGTAGGGAGAAAGTAGTAGAGAGTGTGTAGTAGAGAATGAGTAGTAGAGAGTAGTAGAGAGTGAGCAGTAGAGTAAGTAGTAGAGAGTAGTTCAGAGCGAGTAGTAGAGAGTGAGTAGTGGAGAGTGATTAGTAGAGAGTAGTAGAGAGCTAGTAGGAAAGTGAGTAGTAGAGAGTAGTAGAGAGAGAGTAGTAGAGAGTGAGTAGGAGAGTGTGAGTAGTAGAGTGTAGTAGAGAGTAGTAGAGAGTGAGACATAGAGTAGTAGAGAGTGAGTGGTAGAGAGAAGTAGAGAGTAGTAGAGTGAGTTGTAGAGCATAGTAGAGAGTGAGTAGTAGAGAGAGTAGTGGAGAGTAGTAGAGTAGTAGAGAGTGAGTAGTAGAGAGTGAGAAGAAGAGAGAGTAGTAGAGAGTAGTAGAGAAGTAGAGAGTGAGTAGTAGAGAGTGAGTAGTAGAGAGCAGTAAAGAGCGAGTAGAAGAGTGAGTAGTAGAGAGTAGTAGAGAGTGAGTAGTAGGGAGAAAGTAGTAGAGAGTGTGTAGTAGAGAATGAGTAGTAGAGAGTAGTAGAGAGTGAGCAGTAGAGTAAGTAGTAGAGAGTAGTTCAGAGCGAGTAGTAGAGAGTGAGTAGTGGAGAGTGATTAGTAGAGAGTAGTAGAGAGCTAGTAGGAAAGTGAGTAGTAGAGAGTAGTAGAGAGAGAGTAGTAGAGAGTGAGTAGGAGAGTGTGAGTAGTAGAGTGTAGTAGAGAGTAGTAGAGAGAGAGTAGTAGAGAGTAGTAGAGTGAGTAGTAGAGAGTTGTAGAGAGTGAGTTGTAGAGAGTGAGTAGAGAGAGAGTAGTAGAAAGTGAGTAGTAGAGAGTAGTAGAGTGTGAGTAGTAGAGAGTAGTAGAGAGTGAATAGTAGAGAGAGAGTAGTAGAGAGTAGTAGAGTAGTAGAGAGCAGTGGAGTAGTAGAGAGTGAGTAGTAGAGAGTAGTAGAGAGTGAGTATTAGAGTGAGTAGTAGAAAGTAGTAGAGAGCGAGTAGTAGAGAGCAAGTAGTAGAGAGTGTGTAGTAGAGAGTGAGTAGTAGAGAGTAGTAGAGAGTGAGTAGTAGAGAGAGTAGTAGAGAGTGAGATGTAGAAACAGTAGTAGAGAGTAGTAGAGTAGTAGAGAGTGAGTCGCAAAGTGAGTAGTAGAGAGTAGTTTGGAGTGAGTAGTGGAGAGTGAATAGTAGAGAATAGTAGAGAGCGAGTAGTAGAGAGTGAGTAGTAGAGAGTGAGTAGTAGAGAGTAGTAGAGAGAGAGAGTAGTAGAGAGTGAGTAGTAGAGTGAGTAGTAGAGAGTAGTAGTAGAGAGAGAGTAGTAGAGAGTGAGTAGTAGAGTAGTAGAGAGTGAGTGATAGAGAGTAGTAGAGCGCGAATAGCAGAGAGTAGAAGTAGAGAGTAGTAGAGTAGTAGAGAGTGAGTAGTAGAGAGTGAGACATAGAGTAGTAGAGAGTGAGTGGTAGAGAGAAGTAGAGAGTAGTAGAGTGAGTTGTAGAGCATAGTAGAGAGTGAGTAGTAGAGAGAGTAGTGGAGAGTAGTAGAGTAGTAGAGAGTGAGAAGTAGAGAGTGAGAAGAAGAGAGAGTAGTAGAGAGTAGTAGAGAAGTAGAGAGTGAGTAGTAGAGAGTGAGTAGTAGAGAGCAGTAAAGAGTGAGTAGAAGAGTGAGTAGTAGAGAGTAGTAGAGAGTGAGTAGTAGAGAGAAAGTAGTAGAGAGTGTGTAGTAGTAGAGTGAGTAGAAGAGAGTAGTAGAGAGTGAGCAGTAGAGTAAGTAGTAGAGAGTAGTTCAGAGCGAGTAGTAGAGAGTGAGTAATGGAGAGTGATTAGTAGAGAGTAGTAGAGAGCTAGTAGGAAAGTGAGTAGTAGAGAGTAGTAGAGAGAGAGTAGTAGAGGGTGAGTAGTAGAGTGTGAGTAGTAGAGTGTAGTAGAGAGTAGTAGAGAGAGAGTAGTAGAGAGTAGTAGAGTGAGTAGTAGAGAGTTGTAGAGAGTGAGTTGTAGAGAGTGAGTAGAGAGAGAGTAGTAGAAAGTGAGTAGTAGAGAGTAGTAGAGTGTGAGTAGTAGAGAGTAGTAGAGAGTGAATAGTAAAAAGAGAGTAGTAGAGAGTAGTAGAGTAGTAGAGAGCAGTGGAGTAGTAGAGAGTGAGTAGTAGAGAGTAATAGAGAGTGAGTATTAGAGTGAGTAGTAGAAAGTAGTAGAGAGCGAGTAGTAGAGAGCAAGTAGTAGAGAGTGTGTAGTAGAGAGTGAGTAGTAGAGAGTAGTAGAGAGTGAGTAGTAGAGAGAGTAGTAGAGAGTGAGATGTAGAAACAGTAGTAGAGAGTAGTAGAGTAGTAGAGAGTGAGTCGTAGAGTGAGTAGTAGAGACTAGTTTGGAGCGAGTAGTAGAGAGTGAGTAGTGGAGAGTGAATAGTAGAGAATAGTAGAGAGCGAGTAGTAGAGAGTGAGTAGTAGAGAGTGAGTAGTAGAGAGTAGTAGAGAGAGAGAGTAGTAGAGAGTGAGTAGTAGAGTAGTAGAGAGTGAGTGGTAGAGAGTAGTAGAGAGCGAATAGCAGAGAGTAGAAGTAGAGAGTAGTAGAGTAGTAGAGAGTGAGTAGTAGAGAGTAGTAGAGAGCGAATAGTAGAGAGAGTAGTAGAGAGTAGTAGCGTAGTAGAGAGTGAGTAGTAGAGAGTAAGTAGTAGAGAGAGTAGTAGAGAGTAGTAGAGTAGTAAAGAGTGAGTAGTAGAAAGTGAGTAGAAGAGAGTAGTCGAGAGCGAGTAGTAGAGAGTGAATAGTGGACAGTGAGTAGTAGAGAGTAGTAGAGAGAGAGTTGTAGAGAGACAGTAGCAGAGAGTGAGTAGTAGAGAGTGAATAGTAGAGAGTGAGTTGTAGAGAGAGAGTAGTAGAGAGTGAGTAGTAGAGAGTAGTAGAGTGAGTAGTAGAGAGTGAGTAGTAGAGAGAGTAGTAGAGAGTGAGTAGTAGAGTAGTAGAGAGTGAGTGGTAAAGAGTAGTAGAGTGAGTAGTAGAGAGTAGTAGAGAGTGAGTAGTAGACAGTGAGTAGCAGAGAGAAGTAGTATAGATTAGTAGTAGAGAGTAGTAGAGAGTGAGTAGTAGAGAGTGAATAGAGAGCTAGTAGGAAAGTGAGTAGTAGAGAGTAGTAGAGAGAGAGTAGTAGAGAGTGAGTAGTAGAGTGTGAGTAGTAGAGTGTAGTAGAGAGTAGTAGAGAGAGAGTAGTAGAGAGTAGTAGAGTGAGTAGTAGAGAGTTGTAGAGAGTGAGTTGTAGAGAGTGAGTAGAGAGAGAGTAGTAGAAAGTGAGTAGTAGAGAGTAGTAGAGTGTGAGTAGTAGAGAGTAGTAGAGAGTGAATAGTAGAGAGAGAGTAGTAGAGAGTAGTAGAGTAGTAGAGAGCAGTGGAGTAGTAGAGAGTGAGTAGTAGAGAGTAGTAGAGAGTGAGTATTAGAGTGAGTAGTAGAAAGTAGTAGAGAGCGAGTAGTAGAGAGCAAGTAGTAGAGAGTGTGTAGTAGAGAGTGAGTAGTAGAGAGTATTAGAGAGTGAGTAGTAGAGAGAGTAGTAGAGAGTGAGATGTAGAAACAGTAGTAGAGAGTAGTAGAGTAGTAGAGAGTGAGTAGTAGGGAGTGAGAAGTAGAGAGTAGTAGAGAGCGAGTAGAAGAGAGTGAGTAGTGGAGAATGAGTAGTAGAGAGTAGTAGAGAGCGAGTAGTAGAGTGAGTAGTAGAGAGTAGTAGAGAGAGAGTAGTAGAGAGTAGTAGAGAGTGATTAGTAGAGAGTGAGTAGTAGAGTGAGTAGTAGAGAGTGAGTAGTAGAGAGTAGTATAGAGTAGTAGTGAGAGACTAGTAGAGAGTGAGTAGTAGAGAGTGATTAGTAGAGATTTGTAGAGAGTGAGTTGTAGAGAGTGAGTAGTAGAGAGAGAGTAGTAGAAAGTGAGTAGTAGAGAGTAGTGGAGTGTGAGAAGTAGAGAGTAGTAGAGAGTGAGTAGTAGAGAGTGAGTAGTAGAGAGAGTATTCAAGAGTAGTAGAGTAGTAGAGAGTAGTAGAGTAGTAGAGAGCAAGTAGTAGAGAGTGTGTAGTAGAGAGTGAGTAGTAGAGAGTAGTAGAGAGTGAGTAGTAGAGTGAGAGTAGTAGAGAGTACGTAGCAGAGAGTAGTAGAGAGTAGTAGAGAGTGAGTAGTAGAGTGAGTAGTAGAGAGAGTAGTAGAGAGTGAGTAGTAGAGTGAGTAGTAGAGAGTGAGTAGTAGAGAGTAGTAGAGAGAGTAGTAGAGAGTGAGTAGTAGAGAGTGAGTGTAGAGAGTTGTAGAGAGTGAGTAGTAGAGAGTAGCAGAGAGTAGTAGAAAGTAGTAGAGTGAGTAGTAGAGTGAGTAGTAGAGAGTAGTAGAGAGAGAGTAGTAGAGAGCAAGTAGTAGAGAGTGTGTAGTAGAGAGTGAGTAGTAGAGAGTAGTAGAGAGTGAGTAGTAGAGTGAGAGTAGTAGAGAGTGAGTAGCAGAGAGTAGTAGAGAGTAGTAGAGAGTGAGTTGTAGAGTGAGTAGTAGAGAGTAGTAGAGAGAGAGTAGTAGAGAGTGAGTAGTAGAGTGAGTAGTAGAGAGTGAGTAGTAGTGAGTAGTAGAGGGTGAGTAGTAGAGAGTGAGTAGTAGAGAGTAGTGGAGTAGTAGAGAGTGAGTTTTAGAGAGTAGTAGAGAGTGAGTAGTAGAGTGAGTAGTAGAGAGTAGTAGAGAGCGAGTAGTAGAAAGCAAGTAGTAGACAGTGTGTAGTAGAGAGTGAGTAGTAGAGAGTAGTAAAGAGTGAGCAGTAAACAGAGTAGTAGAGAGTGAGAAGTAGAGAGAGTAGTAGAGAGTAGTAGAGTAGTAGAGTGAGTAGTATAGTGAGTAGTAGAGAGTAGTTGAGAGTGAGTAGTAGAGAGTGAGTAGTGGAGAGTGAGTAGTAGAGAGTAGTAGAGAGCGAGTAGTAGAGAGTGAGTAGTAGAGAGTAGTAGAGAGAGAGAGTAGTAGAGAGTGAGTTTTAGAGAGTAGTAGAGTGAGTAGTAGAGAGTGAGTAGTAGAGAGAGAGTAGTAGAGAATGAGACATAGAGTAGTAGAGAGTGAGTGGTAGAGAGAAGTAGAGAGTAGTAGAGTGAGTTGTAGAGCATAGTAGAGAGTGAGTAGTAGAGAGAGTAGTGGAGAGTAGTAGAGTAGTAGAGAGTGAGTAGTAGAGAGTGAGAAGAAGAGAGAGTAGTAGAGAGTAGTAGAGAAGTAGAGAGTGAGTAGTAGAGAGTGAGTAGGAGAGAGCAGTAAAGAGCGAGTAGAAGAGTGAGTAGTAGAGAGTAGTAGAGAGTGACTGGTAGAGAGAAGTAGAGAGTAGTAGAGTGAGCAGTAGAGAGTAGTAGTGAGCGAGTAGTAGAGAGAGTAATAGAGAGTAGTAGAGTAGTAGAGAGTGAGTAGTAGAGAGTGAGAAGTAGCGTGTAGTAGAGAGCGAGTAGAAGAGAGTGATTAGTGGAGAGTGAGTAGTAGAGAGTAGTAGAGAGCGAGTAGTAGAGTGAGTAGTAAAGAGTAGTAGAGAGAGAGTAGTAGAGAGAAGTAGAGAGTAGTAGAGTGAGCAGTAGAGAGTAGTAGTGAGCGAGTAGTAGAGAGAGTAATAGAGAGTAGTAGAGTAGTAGAGAGTGAGTAGTAGAGAGTGAGAAGCAGCGTGTAGTAGAGAGCGAGTAGAAGAGAGTGATTAGTAGAGAGTGAGTAGTAGAGAGTAGTAGAGAGCGAGTAGTAGAGTGAGTAGTAGAGTATTAGAGAGAGAAGTAGAGAGTAGTAGAGTAGTAGAGAGTGAGTAGTAGGGAGTGAGAAGTAGAGAGTAGTAGAGAGCAAATAGCAGAGAGTGAGTAGTGGAGAATGAGTAGTAGAGAGTAGTAGAGAGCGAGTAGTAGAGTGAGTAGTAGAGAGTAGTAGAGAGAGAGTAGTAGAGAGTAGTAGAGAGTGAGTAGTAGAGAGTGAGTAGTAGAGTGAGTAGTAGAGAGTGAGTAGTAGAGAGTAGTAGAGAGTAGTAGAGAGAGACTAGTAGAGAGTGAGTAGTAGAGAGTGATTAGTAGAGATTTGTAGAGAGTGAGTTGTAGAGAGTGAATAGTAGAGAGAGAGTAGTAGAAAGTGAGTAGTAGAGAGTAGTAGAGTGTGAGAAGAAGAGAGTAGTAGAGAGTGAGTAGTAGAGAGAGTATTCGAGAGTAGTAGAGTAGTAGAGAGTAGTAGAGTAGTAGAGAGTGAGTAGTAGAGAGTAGTGGCGCAGTAGAGAATGAGTAGTACAGAGTAGTAGAGAGCGAGTAGTAGAGTGAGTAGTAGAGAGTAGTAGAGAGAGAGTAGTAGAGAGTAGTAGAGAGTGATTAGTAGAGAGTTGGTAGTAGAGTGAGTAGTAGAGAGTGAGTAGTAGAGAGTAGTATAGAGTAGTAGTGAGAGACTAGTAGAGAGTGAGTAGTAGAGAGTGATTAGTAGAGATTTGTAGAGAGTGAGTTGTAGAGAGTGAGTAGTAGAGAGAGAGTAGTAGAAAGTGAGTAGTAGAGAGTAGTGGAGTGTGAGAAGTAGAGAGTAGTAGAGAGTGAGTAGAAGAGAGTGAGTAGTAGAGAGAGTATTCGAGAGTAGTAGAGTAGTAGAGAGTAGTAGAGTAGTAGAGAGCAAGTAGTAGAGAGTGTGTAGTAGAGAGTGAGTAGTAGAGAGTAGTAGAGAGTGAGTAGTAGAGTGAGAGTAGTAGAGAGTACGTAGCAGAGAGTAGTAGAGAGTAGTAGAGAGTGAGTAGTAGAGTGAGTAGTAGAGAGTAGTAGAGAGAGTAGTAGAGAGTGAGTAGTAGAGTGAGTAGTAGAGAGTGAGTAGTAGAGAGTAGTAGAGAGAGTAGTAGAGAGTGAGTAGTAGAGAGTGAGTGTAGAGAGTTGTAGAGAGTGAGTAGTAGAGAGTAGCAGAGAGTAGTAGAAAGTAGTAGAGTGAGTAGTAGAGAGAGTAGTAGAGAGTAGTAGAGTAGTAGAGTGAGTAGTATAGTGAGTAGTAGAGAGTAGTTGAGAGTGAGTAGTAGAGAGTGAGTAGTGGAGAGTGAGTAGTAGAGAGTAGTAGAGAGCGAGTAGTAGAGAGTGAGTATTAGAGAGTAGTAGAGAGAGAGAGTAGTAGAGAGTGAGTTTTAGAGAGTAGTAGAGTGAGTAGTAGAGAGTGAGTAGTAGAGAGAGAGTAGTAGAGAGTGAGACATAGAGTAGTAGAGAGTGAGTGGTAGAGAGAAGTAGAGAGTAGTAGAGTGAGTTGTAGAGCATAGTAGAGAGTGAGTAGTAGAGAGAGTAGTGGAGAGTAGTAGAGTAGTAGAGAGTGAGTAGTAGAGAGTGAGAAGAAGAGAGAGTAGTAGAGAGTAGTAGAGAAGTAGAGAGTGAGTAGTAGAGAGTGAGTAGTAGAGAGCAGTAAAGAGCGAGTAGAAGAGTGAGTAGTAGAGAGTAGTAGAGAGTGAGTAGTAGGGAGAAAGTAGTAGAGAGTGTGTAGTAGAGAATGAGTAGTAGAGAGTAGTAGAGAGTGAGCAGTAGAGTAAGTAGTAGAGAGTAGTTCAGAGCGAGTAGTAGAGAGTGAGTAGTGGAGAGTGATTAGTAGAGAGTAGTAGAGAGCTAGTAGGAAAGTGAGTAGTAGAGAGTAGTAGAGAGAGAGTAGTAGAGAGTGAGTAGGAGAGTGTGAGTAGTAGAGTGTAGTAGAGAGTAGTAGAGAGAGAGTAGTAGAGAGTAGTAGAGTGAGTAGTAGAGAGTTGTAGAGAGTGAGTTGTAGAGAGTGAGTAGAGAGAGAGTAGTAGAAAGTGAGTAGTAGAGAGTAGTAGAGTGTGAGTAGTAGAGAGTAGTAGAGAGTGAATAGTAGAGAGAGAGTAGTAGAGAGTAGTAGAGTAGTAGAGAGCAGTGGAGTAGTAGAGAGTGAGTAGTAGAGAGTAGTAGAGAGTGAGACTTAGAGTGAGTAGTAGAAAGTAGTAGAGAGCGAGTAGTAGAGAGCAAGTAGTAGAGAGTGTGTAGTAGAGAGTGAGTAGTAGAGAGTAGTAGAGAGTGAGTAGTAGAGAGAGTAGTAGAGAGTGAGATGTAGAAACAGTAGTAGAGAGTAGTAGAGTAGTAGAGAGTGAGTCGCAAAGTGAGTAGTAGAGAGTAGTTTGGAGTGAGTAGTGGAGAGTGAATAGTAGAGAATAGTAGAGAGCGAGTAGTAGAGAGTGAGTAGTAGAGAGTAGTAGAGAGAGAGAGTAGTAGAGAGTGAGTAGTAGAGTGAGTAGTAGAGAGTAGTAGTAGAGAGAGAGTAGTAGAGAGTGAGTAGTAGAGTAGTAGAGAGTGAGTGATAGAGAGTAGTAGAGAGCAAATAGCAGAGAGTAGAAGTAGAGAGTAGTAGAGTAGTAGAGAGTGAGTAGTAGAGAGTGAGACATAGAGTAGTAGAGAGTGAGTGGTAGAGAGAAGTAGAGAGTAGTAGAGTGAGTTGTAGAGCATAGTAGAGAGTGAGTAGTAGAGAGAGTAGTGGAGAGTAGTAGAGTAGTAGAGAGTGAGAAGTAGAGAGTGAGAAGAAGAGAGAGTAGTAGAGAGTAGTAGAGAAGTAGAGAGTGAGTAGTAGAGAGTGAGTAGTAGAGAGCAGTAAAGAGTGAGTAGAAGAGTGAGTAGTAGAGAGTAGTAGAGAGTGAGTAGTAGAGAGAAAGTAGTAGAGAGTGTGTAGTAGTAGAGTGAGTAGAAGAGAGTAGTAGAGAGTGAGCAGTAGAGTAAGTAGTAGAGAGTAGTTCAGAGCGAGTAGTAGAGAGTGAGTAATGGAGAGTGATTAGTAGAGAGTAGTAGAGAGCTAGTAGGAAAGTGAGTAGTAGAGAGTAGTAGAGAGAGAGTAGTAGAGGGTGAGTAGTAGAGTGTGAGTAGTAGAGTGTAGTAGAGAGTAGTAGAGAGAGAGTAGTAGAGAGTAGTAGAGTGAGTAGTAGAGAGTTGTAGAGAGTGAGTTGTAGAGAGTGAGTAGAGAGAGAGTAGTAGAAAGTGAGTAGTAGAGAGTAGTAGAGTGTGAGTAGTAGAGAGTAGTAGAGAGTGAATAGTAAAAAGAGAGTAGTAGAGAGTAGTAGAGTAGTAGAGAGCAGTGGAGTAGTAGAGAGTGAGTAGTAGAGAGTAATAGAGAGTGAGTATTAGAGTGAGTAGTAGAAAGTAGTAGAGAGCGAGTAGTAGAGAGCAAGTAGTAGAGAGTGTGTAGTAGAGAGTGAGTAGTAGAGAGTAGTAGAGAGTGAGTAGTAGAGAGAGTAGTAGAGAGTGAGATGTAGAAACAGTAGTAGAGAGTAGTAGAGTAGTAGAGAGTGAGTCGTAGAGTGAGTAGTAGAGACTAGTTTGGAGCGAGTAGTAGAGAGTGAGTAGTGGAGAGTGAATAGTAGAGAATAGTAGAGAGCGAGTAGTAGAGAGTGAGTAGTAGAGAGTGAGTAGTAGAGAGTAGTAGAGAGAGAGAGAGTAGTAGAGAGTGAGTAGTAGAGTAGTAGAGAGTGAGTGGTAGAGAGTAGTAGAGAGCGAATAGCAGAGAGTAGAAGTAGAGAGTAGTAGAGTAGTAGAGAGTGAGTAGTAGAGAGTAGTAGAGAGCGAATAGTAGAGAGAGTAGTAGAGAGTAGTAGAGTAGTAGAGAGTGAGTAGTAGAGAGTAAGTAGTAGAGAGAGTAGTAGAGAGTAGTAGAGTAGTAAAGAGTGAGTAGTAGAAAGTGAGTAGAAGAGAGTAGTCGAGAGCGAGTAGTAGAGAGTGAATAGTGGACAGTGAGTAGTAGAGAGTAGTAGAGAGAGAGTTGTAGAGAGACAGTAGCAGAGAGTGAGTAGTAGAGAGTGAATAGTAGAGAGTGAGTTGTAGATAGAGAGTAGTAGAGAGTGAGTAGTAGAGAGTAGTAGAGTGAGTAGTAGAGAGTGAGTAGTAGAGAGAGAGTAGTAGCGAGTGAGTAGTAGAGTAGTAGAGAGTGAGTGGTAAAGAGTAGTAGAGTGAGTAGTAGAGAGTAGTAGAGAGTGAGTAGTAGACAGTGAGTAGCAGAGAGAAGTAGTATAGATTAGTAGTAGAGAGTAGTAGAGAGTGAGTAGTAGAGAGTGAATAGAGAGCTAGTAGGAAAGTGAGTAGTAGAGAGTAGTAGAGAGAGAGTAGTAGAGAGTGGGTAGTAGAGTGTGAGTAGTAGAGTGTAGTAGAGAGTAGTAGAGAGAGAGTAGTAGAGAGTAGTAGAGTGAGTAGTAGAGAGTTGTAGAGAGTGAGTTGTAGAGAGTGAGTAGAGAGAGAGTAGTAGAAAGTGAGTAGTAGAGAGTAGTAGAGTGTGAGTAGTAGAGAGTAGTAGAGAGTGAATAGTAGAGAGAGAGTAGTAGAGAGTAGTAGAGTAGTAGAGAGCAGTGGAGTAGTAGAGAGTGAGTAGTAGAGAGTAGTAGAGAGTGAGTATTAGAGTGAGTAGTAGAAAGTAGTAGAGAGCGAGTAGTAGAGAGCAAGTAGTAGAGAGTGTGTAGTAGAGAGTGAGTAGTAGAGAGTATTAGAGAGTGAGTAGTAGAGAGAGTAGTAGAGAGTGAGATGTAGAAACAGTAGTAGAGAGTAGTAGAGTAGTAGAGAGTGAGTCGTAGAGAGTGAGTAGTAGAGAGTAGTCGAGAGAGAGAGTAGTAGAGAGTGAGTAGTAGAGTGAGTAGTAGAGAGTAGTAGTAGAGAGAGAGTAGTAGAGAGTGAGTAGTAGAGTAGTAGAGAGTGAGTGGTAGAGAGTAGTAGAGAGCGAATAGCAGAGAGTAGAAGTAGAGAGTAGTAGAGTAGTAGAGAGTGAGTAGTAGAGAGTAGTAGAGAGCGAATAGTAGAGAGAGTAGTAGAGAGTAGTAGAGTAGTAGAGAGTGAGTAGTAGAGAGTGAGTAGTAGAGAGTGAGTAGTAGAGAGTAGTAGAGAGAGAGAGTAGTAGAGAGTGAGTAGTAGAGTGAGTAGTAGAGAGTAGTAGTAGAGATAGAGTAGTAGAGAGTGAGTAGTAGAGTAGTAGAGAGTGAGTGGTAGAGAGTAGTAGAGAGCGAATAGCAGAGAGTAGAAGTAGAGAGTGAGTAGTAGAGAGTAGTAGAGAGCGAATAGTAGAGAGAGTAGTAGAGAGTAGTAGAGTAGTAGAGAGTGAGTAGTAGAGAGTAAGTAGTAGAGAGAGTAGTAGAGAGTAGTAGAGTAGTAGAGAGTGAGTAGTAGAAAGTGAGTAGAAGAGAGTAGTCGAGAGCGAGTAGTAGAGAGTGAATAGTGGACAGTGAGTAGTAGAGAGTAGTAGAGAGAGAGTTGTAGAGAGACAGTAGCAGAGAGTGAGTAGTAGAGAGTGAATAGTAGAGAGTGAGTTGTAGAGAGAGAGTAGTAGAGAGTGAGTAGTAGAGAGTAGTAGAGTGAGTAGTAGAGAGTGAGTAGTAGAGAGAGAGTAGTAGAGAGTGAGTAGTAGAGTAGTAGAGAGTGAGTGGTAAAGAGTAGTAGAGTGAGTAGTAGAGAGTAGTAGAGAGTGAGTTCTAGAGAGTGAGTAGCAGAGAGAAGTAGTATAGATTAGTAGTAGAGAGTAGTAGAGAGTGAGTAGTAGAGAGTGAGTAGAAAGCTAGTAGGAAAGTGAGTAGTAGAGAGTAGTAGAGAGAGAGTAGTAGAGAGTGAGTAGTAGAGTGTGAGTAGTAGAGTGTAGTAGAGAGTAGTAGAGAGAGAGTAGTAGAGAGTAGTAGAGTGAGTAGTAGAGAGTTGTAGAGAGTGAGTTGTAGAGTGTGAGTAGAGAGAGAGTAGTAGAAAGTGAGTAGTAGAGAGTAGTAGAGTGTGAGTAGTAGAGAGTAGTGGAGAGTGAATAGTAGAGAGAGAGTAGTAGAGAGTAGTAGAGTAGTAGAGAGCAGTGGAGTAGTAGAGAGTGAGTAGTAGAGAGTAGTAGAGAGTGAGTATTAGAGTGAGTAGTAGAAAGTAGTAGAGAGCGAGTAGTAGAGAGCAAGTAGTAGAGAGTGTGTAGTAGAGAGTGAGTAGTAGAGAGTAGTAGAGAGTGAGTAGTAGAGAGAGTAGTAGAGAGTGAGATGTAGAAACAGTAGTAGAGAGTAGTAGAGTAGTAGAGAGTGAGTCGTAGAGTGAGTAGTAGAGAGTAGTTTGGAGCGAGTAGTAGAGAGTGAGTAGTGGAGAGTGAATAGCAGAGAATAGTAGAGAGCGAGTAGTAGAGAGTGAGTAGTAGAGAGTGAGTAGTAGAGAGTAGTAGAGAGAGAGAGTAGTAGAGAGTGAGTAGTAGAGTGAGTAGTAGAGAGTAGTAGTAGAGAGAGAGTAGTAGAGAGTGAGTAGTAGAGTAGTAGAGAGTGAGTGGTAGAGAGTAGTAGAGAGCGAATAGCAGAGAGTAGAAGTAGAGAGTAGTAGAGTAGTAGAGAGTGAGTAGTAGAGAGTAGTAGAGAGCGAATAGTAGAGAGAGTAGTAGAGAGTAGTAGAGTAGTAGAGAGTGAGTAGTAGAGAGTAAGTAGTAGAGAGAGTAGTAGAGAGTAGTAGAGTAGTAGAGAGTGAGTAGTAGAAAGTGAGTAGAAGAGAGTAGTCGAGAGCGAGTGGTAGAGAGTGAATAGTGGACAGTGAGTAGTAGAGAGTAGTAGAGAGCGAGTTGTAGAGAGACAGTAGCAGAGAGTGAGTAGTAGAGAGTGAATAGTAGAGAGTGAGTTGTAGAGAGAGAGTAGTAGAGAGTGAGTAGTAGAGAGTAGTAGAGTGAGTAGTAGAGAGTGAGTAGTAGAGAGAGAGTAGTAGAGAGTGAGTAGTAGAGTAGTAGAGAGTGAGTGGTAAAGAGTAGTAGAGTGAGTAGTAGAGAGTAGTAGAGAGTGAGTAGTAGAGAGTGAGTAGCAGAGAGAAGTAGTAGAGATTAGTAGTAGAGAGTAGTAGAGAGTGAGTAGTAGAGAGTGAGTAGTAGAGAGTAGTAGCGAGTGAGTAGTAGAGAGTGCATAGTAGAGAGAGAGTAGTAGAGAGTGAATAGTTGAGAGTAGTAGAGAGTGGGTAGTAGAGAGTAGTATAGAGTGAGTAGTAGAGAGTAGTAGAGAGCAGTAGAGAGTGAGTAGTAGAGAGTAGTAGAGAGTGAGTAGTAGAGAGTGAGTAGTAGAGAGAGAGTAGTAGAGAGTAGTAGAGAGTGAGTAGTAGAGTAGAAGAGAGTGTCAGTCAGTGTCAGTCAGCGTCAGTCAGTCAGTGTAAGTCAATCAGTGTCAGTCAGTGTCAGTCAGTCAGTGTCAGCTAGAGCAGCTCTGCTGACCTGGTTCTCTGGCTCTAAAGCAGCTCTGCTGACCTGGTTCTCTCCATATAAAGCAGCTCTGCTGACCTGGTTTCTCTGGCTCTACAGCAGCTCTGCTGATCTGGTTCTCTGGCTCTAAAGCAACTCTGCTGACCCGGTTCTATGGCTCTAAAGCAGTTCTGCTGACATGGTTCTCTGGCTCTAGAGCAGCTCTGCTGACCTGGTACTCTCCCTCTAGAGCAGCTCTGCTGACCTGGTTCTCTCCCTCTAAAGCAGCTCTACTGACCTGGTTTCTCTGGCTGTACAGCAGCTCTGCTGACCTGGTTCTCTGGCTCTAGAGCAGCTCTGCTGACCTGGTTCTTAGGCTCTAGAGAAGCTCTGCTGACCTGGTTCTCTGGCTCTAAAGCAGTTCTGCTGATCTGGTTCTATGGCTCTAAAGCAGCTCTGCTGACCTGGTTCTCTGGTTCTAAAGCAGCTCTGCTGACCTAGTTCTCTCCCTCTAAAGTAGCTCTGCTGACCTGGTTTCTCTGGCTCTACAGCAGCTCTGCTGACCTGGTTCTCTGGCTCTGGAGCAGCTCTGCTGACCTGGTTCTCTGGCTCTAAAGCAGTTCTGCTGACCTGGTTTCTCTGGCTCTACAGCAGCTCTGCTGACCTGGTTCTCTGGCTCTGGAGCAGCTCTGCTGACCTAGTTCTTAGGCTCTAGAGCAGCTCTGCTGACCTGGTTCTCTGGCTCTACAACAGCTCTGCTGATCTGGGTCTCTGGCTCTAGAGCAGCTCTGCTGACCTAGTTCTTATGCTCTAAAGCAGCTCTGCAGACCCAGTTCTATGGCTCTAAAGCAGTTCTGCTGACCTGGTTCTCTCCCTCTAAAGCAACTCTGCTGACCTGGTTCTCTCGCTCTAAAGCAGCTCTACTGTCCTGGTTTCTCTGGCTATACGGCAGCTCTGCTGACCTGGTTCTTAGGCTGTAGAGCAGCTCTGCTGACCTGGTTCTCTGGCTCTAAAGCAGCTCTGCTGACTTGGTTCTATGGCTCTTAAGCAACTCTGCTGACCTGGTTTCTCTGGCTCTACAGCAGCTCTGCTGACCTGGTTCTCTGGCTCTAGAGCAGCTCTGCTGACCTAGTTCTTAGGCTCTAGAGCAGCTCTGCTGACCCGGTTCTCTGGCTCTACAACAGCTCTGCTGACCTGGTTCTCTGGCTCTAAAGCAGCTCTGCTGACTCAGTTCTATGGCTCTAAAGCAGTTCTGCTGACCTGGTTCTCTGGCTCTAGAGTAGCTCTGCTGACCTGGTCCCTTGGCTCTAAAGCAGCTCTGCTGACCTGGTTCTCTCCCTCTAAAGCAACTCTGCTGACCTGGTTCTCTCGCTCTAAAGCAGCTCTACTGTCCTGGTTTTTCTGGCTCTACAGCAGCTCTGCTGACCTGGTTGTCTGGCTCTAGAGCAGCTCTGCTGACCTGGTTCTTAGGCTCTAGAACAGCTCTGCTGACCTGGTTCTCTTGCTCTAAAGCAGCTCTGCTGACCTGGTTCTATGGCTCTAAAGCAGCTCTGCTGACCTGGTTCTCTGGCTCTAGAGCAGCTCTGCTGACCTGGTTCTGTGGCTCTAAAGCAGCTCTGCTGACCTGGTTCTCTCCCTCTAAATCAGCTCTGCTGACCTGGTTCTCTCCCTCTAAATCAGCTCTGCTGACCTGGTTCTCTGCCTCTAGAGTAGCTCTGCTGACCTGGTTCTATGGCTCTAAACCAGCTCTGCTGACCTGGTTCTCTGGCTCTAGAGCAGCTCTACTGACCTGGTTCTCTCCCTCTAAAGCAGCTCTGCTGACCTGGTTTCTCTGGCTCTAGAGCAGCTCTGCTGACCTGGTTCTCTGGCTCTAAAGCATCTCTGCTGACCTGGTTCTCTCCCTCTAAAGCAGCTCTGCTGACCTGGTTCTCTGCCTCTAGAGCAGCTCTGCTGACCTGGTTCTTTGGCTCTAAAGCAGCTCTGCTGACCTGGTTCTATGGCTCTAAAGCAGCTCTGCTGACCTGGTTCTCTGGCTCTAGAGCAGCTCTGGTGACCTGGTTCTCTGGCTCTAAAGCAGCTCTGCTGACCTGGTTCTCTCCCTCCAAAGAACTCTACTGACCTGGTTCTCTGGCTCTAAAGCTATTCTGCTGACCTGGTTCACTGCCTCTAGAGCAGCTCTCCTGACCTGGACCTGGTTCTATGGCTCTAAAGCAACTCTGCTGACCTGGTTCTCTGGCTCTAGAGCAGCTCTGCTGACCTGGTTCTCTGGCTCTAACCTCTTCAGTGCCCCGCCCTTTCCCCGCCCTGTGCCGGGCGTTGCATTAGCGGGCGGGGTTTATGAGCACAGCGCAACCGCGCTCCATGACGAGACCATCTTGTCATGGGCACTGAAGAGGTTAAAGCAGTTCTGCTGACCTGGTTCTCTCCCTCTAAAGCAGCTCTGCTGATCTGGTGTCTCTGGCTCTACAGAAGCTCTGCTGACCTGGTTCTCGGCCTCTAGAGCAGCTCTGCTGACCTGGGTCTCTGGCTCTAGAGCAGCTCTGCTGACCTGGGTCTTTGGTTCTAGAGCAGCTCTGCTGACCTGCTTCTAAGGCTCTAGAGCAGCTCTGCTGACCTGGTTCTCTGGCTCTACAGCAGCTCTGTTGACCTGGTTCTCTGCGCTCACGATGACTTAGGAATCAGTGAGTGGGTATGTAGTAACTGGTATTAGTGTGTCAATGGTTTCAAATATGGTACTCTGTATTTTACAGTGAGTGATGAAAGTTTACCCTAGTGTAAGATGAGTTGTATCAGATTGTCACATGGATGATGTCATCAGTGAGTCATCAGTGATGTAATTTAAGATGTCATCAGTGAGGTCATCAGTGATGTCACTGACCATGTCATGAATGATGCAATATGTGACATCATCAGCAGTGCATTGCGAGCGCGCAAGTTATAGTTAGCAGAACTAACTATAACGGAGAAATTTCTATGGTTTTGTATGAGTGAAATGGCCAGTTAACTATAACACCCCTGAAACCTATGTTTTTTTCTGTGAATTGTGAAAGGTTTTTTAAATGCTAATTTCTAACTATAACGTCTCTGAAACCCATGGTTTTTTCAGTGGATATATATATATATATATATATTACCTACTGGCGGTCGCCAGTAGGTAGTTATAGTTAGGACCTATTTTCCATAGGAAATCCGCAACATTCTATTCCCAATTAGTCTGGGGCCGATTGACGAATCTTCGCAAAATTTTCCAAACTTTTGGCCAGCTCCGGTCCGCTCCTAATCTGAAAGTTTCAGGGGTGATTCGTCAAGCGGGGGCCGAGAAAAAAGGGGGGTCCCAAAACGCGTTTTCCCCATGCAATTTCCCATAGAACCTTTTGAGGCAGCGACAGCCCGAACTGCTGAACGGAATTACACGAAATTTGGCAAATAGGTAGCCCTTGGTTCACACTCATGCCTTTTGGTTAAATGGTGTAAATCCATTCAGTAGTTGCTGAGAAAATCAAAAGTAAAACCATAGATATATCTGGGCGGAGCCTAACCACATATCTCATCGTGACATCTGATTGGCTGTCAGCACTTCATCCAAGAAGTGTTGGCAGCCATCTTGGGACCAATATACATGATAGCACCTCATTAAAAAGCATTGCAGTTAATAGAATGTTTTAAGACTCTAGTTACGTTATAAATTATTTGTTGATGGTACCATACTCATTTTAGGAATTGTGGTATGTTCTAAGGTGATTTTACCATGTGAAAAAGCCTTCTGCTGGGATATCATGAATCATGTTTGAGAGAAAACTATTTGCTCATGCTTTTCCCACAGAGGTTTGGGAGGTGATCCATAAGCTAAACTGAGAGCATATTTTCTGTAAATTCACATTATCTTTCTCAGTCATCTGAGAATGAAGTCTGACATTCTCAGTAAAACATGTACATCCAACAAGGGCAGAGATGGTCAGTTGATTCCTTTGTGTTCTACTGTAGCTTCCCAGAGTGTTCGAAAGAACAAGTAGAGCGCTAACAGTCCTACTTATGACAAACGTATGGCACACCTGAAGCCACCTTGATTGGAATAAAGCGGTAACTCTTAAAACATTTAATTTAAAAAGGAACAAAATGAGGGGGTTCATATTGCCATAGACAGCATGATTAGTGCTGCAGAAAGAAAAATGAGGGCACATTTTGAGTGACTTCTCAAATCCTCTTCTATTTCATTAAAAAATTCTGACATGCAGACTGAAACATGCACTGTTAATACCAGCAGCAGACTTCCGTGGTGAGCAGTAGCTTTACTACAGTGATCTAGTGAGCAACTAGAGTACTAACATTCTGAATTTATGGCAAATGTGTGACACATCTGAATGCGGGCGCGCGAGTTATAGTTAGCAGAACTAACTATAACGGAGGAATTTCTATGGTTTTGTAGGAGTGAAATGGCCAGCTAACTATAACACCCCTGAAACCTATGTTTTTTCTGTGAATTGTTAAAGGTTTTTTAAATGCTAATTTCTAACTATAACTTCTCTGAAACCCATGGTTTTCTCAGTGGAAATATATATATATTACCTACTGGCGGTCGCCAGTAGGTAGTTATAGTTAGAACCTATTTTCCATAGGAAATCCGCAACATTCTATTCCCAATAAGTTCGGGGCCGATTGACGAGTCTTCGCGAAATTTTCCAAACTTTTGGCCAGCTCCGGTCCGCTCCTAATCTGAAAGTTTCTGGGGTGATTCGTCAAGCGGGGGCTGAGAAAAAAGGGGGGCCCCAAAACGTGTTTTCCCCATGCAATTTCCCATAGAACCTTTTGACGCAGCTACAGCCCGAACTGCTGAACGGAATTACAACAAATTTGGCAAAAAGGTAGTCCTCAGTTCAGACTCGTACCTGTTGCTTAAATGGTGTAAATCCGTTGAGTAGTTCCTGAGGAAATTAGAGTTAAAAGGACATATATATCTATGGCCTCGGAGGATCCGCGCACCCTATGCGCACCCTGAGTGCACCCTCTGGGAACCGTGCACGCACCCTCCCGATCACGTGCTGAATGCTAATTGGCTGTCAAGTGTCTGTCAACATTCGAAACCAGGAACTGTTGGCAGCCATTTTGTGCCTCGGTAGAAGTGAGGCTGAATAAGTAAGGGAAATAAGTGTGTGAAAGATGTAAAGGGGGTAGGGTAGAAATACTCTGACCCTCTAGTGTTGCTTAGGGGGTCCCAGAAGGACTTCCAGGGCCTCTTTTTTTTTTTTAAACGACAAAATGCGCGCAGGGTGAGCAGATCCGGCCGTAAAAAAATAAAAATGAAGCGCAGGCTTTGGCGCTTCCTTAATAATTAGCCCCTGGGGTGCAAAATCCTGGGGCCAAAATGCATACAAAATTAAAAAAGGGGGCCCAGGGGGGCCCCCCTGCCCCGGGGACCGCCACCCCCGGGGCTAGAAAATAAATAGGGTGGGGGGCTGAATGGCCCCCCAAGCCCCGGGGACCACCACCCCCCGGGGCTTTATTTATTGAGGGAGGGTGGCTGCGTGGCCCCCTTCCTGGAGCCTCCGAGGGCCCTGGGGACCGCCACCCCACAGGGGCCAGCTCCTGCAGTGTCCTGGGGACTGCCACCCCCAGAAAACTGTTGTTTGCTATGAGAGGGCGGGAGTCTCCCGCCCTCCCATAGCAAACTTCATTTGGATTTTGAAAGAGAGAGCAGGGAAACCTGCTCTCTCTTTCAAAATCCAAACCATATTGCTTTTCCACATGGGGAGCTCCATGTCAGCAGCTCCCCATGTGGAAAAGCAATGCTTGCTGCCGAAGGACGTAGGGAGCCGGCTGGGAACGCGGGGGTGTTTGGACTCCCCCCACAGTCCCCAACGTGTTTTTATAAGCGCCGGGGGATGGGGTCCCCGGGGATAATAAAAATTAGTGATAGGGGCTATTTTTTTTTTTATGTAAAATTAGGAGCGGTGCATCCTAACGTGTTGGGTGCACGATTTCTCTCGTGTAGGGTGCGCGGTTCCTAACGCGTTGGGTACGCGACTCCAAGGAAAAAAATCTGAAATTTTTGGGCGATAAACATCAAGCTTAAGTGTTTTGTTCTTGAGTGGCTCTAAAAAGAGTTTAGATTATGTCTTCAATTAATATTTGCATGATATATGTTTTGAGACATTTAAAATATTTTGCGGGATTCGCGCACCCACCGCATCAAACACGCACATGACGTTTCGCAGAAGAGCGCAAGTGTCGTGTAACGTACGCGTACCAGTCGCATAGCAATCGCGCATGAAAATTCGTACCCAATGTATACCGTACGCGGATCGTACACTAAAATCGTAAAATGGCGACTATGTTCCGTGCAGAGATCGAGGAAGGTGCGCATAGGGTGCGCAAATCCCCAAAAAATAGTAATAAAAAAATAAAAAAGTATTAAAAATATATTTGAGATGTCATCAGTGATGTCATCAGTGATGTCACTGACCATGTCGTGAGTGATGTAGTATGTGACGTCATCAGCAGTGCATTGCGGGGGCGCAAGTTATAGTTAGCTGTACTAACTACAACGGGGGAATTTCTAGGGTTTTGTATGAGGGAAATGTCCAGCTAACAATAACGTCCCTGAAACCTATGGTTTTTTTTCAGTGAATTTTAAGGTTTTTTAAATGCTGATTCCTAACTATAATGTGCCTAAAACCTATGGTTTTTTCATTGAATTTCAAAGGTTTTTTTTAATGCTTTTTCCTAACTATAACATACCTGAAACCAATGGTTTTTTTCAGTGAATTTCGAAGGTTTTTTAAATGCTAATTCCTAACTATAATGTGCCTGAAACCTATGGTTTTTCATTGAATTTCAAAGGTTTTTTTAAATGCTATTTCCTAACTATAACATACCTGAAACCAATGTTTTTTTAAGTTAATAAATATATATATATATATATATATATATATATATATATACACACACACAGACACACATGCACAAACACACATTTAAAAGTAAATAGTAATATATATATATATATATATTCACTGAAAAAACGATAGGTTTTAGGGGTGTTATAGTTAGCTGGACATTTCACTTGAACAAAACCATTGAAATTCCTCCGATATAGTTAGTTGTACTAACTTCATCTCGCGCGCCCGCAATCCACTGCTGATGATGTCACATATTACATCATTCATGACATGGTCAGTGACATCACTGATGACATCTCAAATAACATCACAGATGACATCACTAATGAAATCATCCACGTGACAATCAGATACACCTCATCAAACACTAGTATAACCTTTCATCACTCACTGTAAAATACAGAGTGCCAGATTTATAACCATTGACACACCAATACAAGTTTCTAAACACACACTCAGTGATTCCTAGATCTATACACACATTTAATCACTTACCTATAGCTTCACTCATACATGCTGTCAATGATCAATAGAACACTATCAAATATACTTATACACCTATATCGACATTACACACCAGCACACATCCTAATCACTTATGAAGTCATCCTACTCACTTATGCAAACAATGGATCATACTTACTTTTACTTAGCTATACACTTATAAAAACACCACTTCATCTATTCATATAGATAATAACTCATACTTAGTGTGTTATAAAATCACTATTAGAAGTATATAGTTATCCATACAGTCACTCATACAATCACTGAGTCTTATGTATACTTACTTATATACAACAACTGACACATACACTGGCTTTTATTTTTCTAGTGTGTTGGACATGTACCATTGAGACATATATTTGCTCATCACCACACCCATAACGATATTCACTCACCCAAACAACTGTTATAACATGTCGTTTTAACTTCATATACCTACTGAATCAACTATTCACACATCTTTGGGCAGTCACACACCCCCCACCGAACCACACACACATTCACTCTCCCATGCAAATACCTAGTTAACTAATCAATAAATAATATAGACTTTCACGTAGCTAGTAACCAACTAGTGAAGCAGTTTACACAACAACTGACAAAGTGATACAGATATGCACACAGCTTAGTCACTATCCAATATATTTAGTGAGACACTATAAATTAGTCAAGTAAACAGTCAATCACACTGCTACTAAATCCTCCATCCAGATATTTATATTTATATATCCACTCATTCTTCAATGCAAATTGCTATATATATATAATACATATTTAAATAACGAACCAAACCACATTCACTGGATGATGTAATCAGTGATGTCATCAGTGATGTCATCAGTGATGTCATTTGAGATGTCATCAGTGATGTCACTGACCATGTCATGAATGATGTAATATGTGACATCCTCAGCAATGGATTGCAGGCGCGCGAGATGTAGTTAGTACAACTAACTATATCGGAGGAATTTCAATGGTTTTGTTCGAGTGGAATGTCCAGCTAAATATAACACCCCTAAAACCTATTGTTTTTTCAGTGAATGTCTAAGTTTCTTAAATGCTAATTCCTAACTATACCAGGCCTGAAACCTATGGTTTTTTCAGTGAATATATATATATATATTCACTGAAAAAAACATAGGTTTCACACATGTTATAGTTAGCGGAAATTGTAATAAAAAAAAACATTGAAATTCCCCCGTTATAGTTAGTGCAGGCAACTATAACTCACGCAACCGCAATCCTCTGCTGATGACATATGTGTCTTTATGAAAAAAAAATATTTGTAATATATGTATAGCTAAAATTTAATGGAAGAAGACATGGGCAAATAAGTGTCTAAATACAGTATTAGCATCAGCAGAGGATTGCGGTTGCGTGAGTTATAGTTGCCTGCACTAACTATAACGGGGGAATTTCAATGGTTTTTTATGATTAAAATTTCCGCTAACTATAACATGTGTGAAACCTATGGATTTTTCAGTGAATTTGCAAGGTTTTTTAAATGCTAATTCCTAACTATAACGTGTGTGAAACCTATGGTTTTTTCAGTGAATTTGTATGGTTTTTTAAATGCTAAGTTACTTTACGCCATTCGTGGCGTGCGCGCCCACTTAACGCAGTTCGTTCCGTGCGTGCACCGCGTGCCCACTTTACGCAGTTAGTGCCGTGCACGCACGGTGGGCACGCGGTGCGCTTCGCGCACCGTGCGCACATGGAGGACATATGATGCGCTTCGTTGTGAAAGGTAATATTTTAATTTTTAAGGAATTATTTATGGCATGCACAAATGGTGCCCTTCGGGCACCATTTGCACACGGGTTGGGGAGAGTATGGATAATTTTTGTTTTTTTTAGGAATTTTTACCGTACGCGTACGGTAAGCGTAATCGACGAAATTTTCGAAAAAATTAAAATTCCCTTTTTGGCCTTGGGGGATCTTTGGGGACTCCCTCTACATGGCTAGGTGCTTAGGAGCTGTCTAAACAGCCCCTTTACATGTTTTTGGCCTTTGTTTTTCAAGCCCCTCTTAGAGTGCGAGAGAGAAAATGGCGGCCGCAACTTCCTGGTTTCGACCGATTCGAATGTTTACTAAGATCTAACAGCCAATCAGATTCGCGCTCGCGCACGGCACCGTACGCGTATGGTAAGCGCACCGTAAGCGCACCGTAAGCTGCCACAGATATATATATTGATTTAAATGCTATTTTCTCAGGAACTACTGAACAGATTTACACCAGACCTACAAAAGGCACTTCCTTGACCTGAGGACTACCTCTCTGCCAAATTTCAAGTAACTCTGTTCAGCCGTTCGGGCTGTAGCTGTGTCTAAAGGTCCTATGGAAAAATGCATGGGAAAAACGCGTTTTGGGACCCCCCTTTTTTCTCAGCCCCCGCTTGACGAATCCCCCCGAGACTTTCAGGGTAGGAGCGGAGCGTAGCGCCCCACCTATTTTGAAAATTTCGCGAGGATTCGTCGACCGGCGCCAAAGTTATTCCAAATAGAATGTTGCGGTTTTCCTATGGAAACAGGGTCCTAACTATAACTACCTACTGGCGACCGCCAGTAGGTAATATATATATATATATACATATCTGGGGCGTGTCAAGTAGCATTGAATAAGAAGCAACATGGTTAGAAGAGCACAAATCTTACCTGCAACATCTCATAGACTCAGAAGAAGGAAGCAAATTTCCGAAACGCGTCAGGCATGCTGCGGGAGAGACTGGATTGAAAAGCAGCAGGCAGTTGTCAGCACGTACTGTAAATAAAGGCTTGCCACCTTTCGCTGGTGTCCGAGTGCAACTCAATCGTGGGGGCAATCAGAGCTTGAATATTAGGCGGAGGCCCAGTCGCCGAGTTTGCACCACCCCTAGAATGGAGGGGGCCACGCGTACGGATATATGCCGCATCGCCTTGTGGGACATTGGCTTGGGATTAGCGCTGACACTGCTGGTTGGGGGCCCATTTGAGGGCGCGGACTGTGTTTTCCCCAGTAACAAGTGCGTCCATCTATGGATTTTAATTCAGGACCATGTAGACCACAATGCCATGCTCTGGTTATGGAACCCGCCCATCTGGGGGCGTGTCAAGTAGCATTGAATAAGAAGCAACATGGTTCGGTGAGCACAAATCTTACCTGCAACATCTCATAGCCTCAGAAGAAGGAAGCAAATTTCCGAAAGGCGTCAGGCATACTGCGGGAGAGACTGGATTGAAAAGCAGCAGGCAGTTGTCAGCACGTACTGTAAATAAAGGCTTGCCACCTTTCGCTGGTGTCCGAGTGCAACTCAATCGTGGGGGCAATCAGAGCTTGAATATTAGGCGGCGGCCCAGTCGCCGAGTTTGCACCACCCCTAGAATGGAGGGGCCACGCGTACGGATATATGCCGCATCGCCTTGTGGGACATTGGCTTGGGATTAGCGCTGACACTGCTGGTTGGGGGCCCATTTGAGGGCGCGGACTGTGTTTTCCCCAGTAACAAGTGCGTCCATCTATGGATTTTAATTCAGGACCATGTAGACCACAATGCCATGCTCTGGTTATGGAACCCGCCCATCTGGGGGCGTGTCAAGTAGCATTGAATAAGAAGCAACATGGTTCGGTGAGCACAAATCTTACCTGCAACATCTCATAGCCTCAGAAGAAGGAAGCAAATTTCCGAAACGCGTCAGGCATGCTGCGGGAGAGACTGGATTGAAAAGCAGCAGGCAGTTGTCAGCACGTACTGTAAATAAAGGCTTGCCACCTTTCACTGGTGTCCGAGTGCAACTCAATCGTGGGGGCAATCAGAGCTTGAATATTAGGCGGCGGCCCAGTCGCCGAGTTTGCACCACCCCTAGAATGGAGGGGGCCACGCGTACGGATATATGCCGCATCGCCTTGTGGGACATTGGCTTGGGATTAGCGCTGACACTGCTGGTTGGGGGCCCATTTGAGGGCGCGGACTGTGTTTTCCCCAGTAACAAGTGCGTCCATCTATGGATATTAATTCAGGACCATGTAGACCACAATGCCATGCTCTGGTTATGGAACCCGCCCATCTGGGGGCGTGTCAATTAGCATTGAATAAGAAGCAACATGGTTCGGTGAGCACAAATCTTACCTGCAACATCTCATAGCCTCAGAAGCAGGAAGCAAATTTCAGAAACGCGTCAGGCATGCTGCGGGAGAGACTGGATTGAAAAGCAGCAGGCAGTTGTCAGCACGTACTGTAAATAAAGGCTTGCCACCTTTCGCTGGTGTCCGAGTGCAACTCAATCGTGGGGGCAATCAGAGCTTGAATATATATATATATATATATATATATATATATATATATATATATATATATATATATATATATTCACAGAAAAAACATAGGTTTCACACATGTTATAGTTAGCTGGACATTTCAATCGTACAAAACCAATAAAATTCCCCCGTTATAGTAGGTTCAGCTAACTATAACTCACGCGCCCGCAATCCACTACTGATGACGTCACATATTACATCACTCATGACATGGTCAGTGACATCACTCATGACATCACTGATGACATCTCAAATGACATCACTGGTGACATCACTGATGATGTCATGCATTGAGTATGTGTTTCTGAACAGTTTTAATATATTTAATAAATATAGGGAAAGGCCTATTGAAGAATGAGTGGGTGTACAAGTGTGTAAATGGATGATTTTCTGTGGTGCGTAACTGACTCTATAAGTGAGTCATTATATATATCTTACTGCAGACTAGTGACTTAACTTTGTAAATATCTGTATGTGTCTGTGTGTTGTTGTCTAAGTGGCTCCATGGTTTTGTGAATAGCAATATGAGTGTCTATATGTGTTTTTGATTGGTTGTCTGAGTATCTGTATGGGTGCCTGTGTGTTTGTGTGGGTAGGGTGTGTGTTACTCTGTGCATAGATGTGTGAGTGGGTGATTCTATGGATGTATGGTTTTAAGAGTGCATCTGTGAGGGACTGTATGGTTGGATGAGTGTATGTATGGGTGTGTTAGGGATTGAATGTATATCTCAGTGCTACATGTGAGACTAACTACATATGTGAAAGGCAGTATATATCTGTGTAAGAGTATATAAGTGGGTAAATGTGAGAATGTTTGATTCTGAGAGTGGCTGTATGGATGCGTGTGTGCTTGTATCAGTGATTGTATAAGAGCGTAAGAATGTGGTACTATTTTTATGAGTAAGTGAACTTGAGTGTGTTTAACTGTATAGGTGAGTAAATAGGACTGTGTTTAATTTCTTGCACGACTGATTGGGTGTGTCAGTACCTCAATGGATGATTGGCGGTGTGTGAGTGTCTATAAAGGTGTGTAGATGCATATGATAGTCTTGTATGGAGTGACTGTAAGTATGAGTGACTGAAAAGGAGAATGAGTGGAGTTGTATGTAGACCTAAGAGTTAATAAGTGAGTATGTAGTTATATGTTTTGGAGTATGTATGGTTTTGAGAATGGAACTCTGAAATTTTCAGTCGGCGTATCAAAGGTTATGTTAGGGTGTGAGAAGATGTGGTAATTTATCACATGGATGACGTCATCAGTGATGTCATCAGTGATGTCATTTGAGATGTCATCAGTGATTTCATGAGTGATGTCACTGACCATGTCATGAGTGATGTAATATGTGACGTCATCAGCAGTGGATTGCGGGCGTGTGAGTTATAGTTAGCTGAACTAACTAAAACGGGGGAATTTCATTGGTTTTGTATGAGTGAAATGTCCAGCTAACTATAACATGTGTGAAACCTATGGTTTTTTCAGTGAATTTGCAAGGTTTTTTAAATGCTAATTCCTAACTATAACGTGTGTGAAACCTATGTTTTTTTCTGTGAATTTCAAAGGTTTTTTAAATGCTAATTTATGAATGTTTTATTATATTATTTATTTATTTTTTTAACAATATGCTACCTATGTATATAATTATAGATTTACTGTATCCTGCAATATGGAATGGCTCACCTTTTTTGAAAAATGTTTAGATATAGTAGAACACCAATACTGATGTTTATCTTTCTATTCGCATCTATTTGCGAAGGAACATATTGAATGAAAACAACATGAGCCTCTAGACCACTTTTTCCATCTATTTAATCAATACATTTCATCAATTCCTATTATATTTCACCATAATTTTAGTGACTTCTCAAAGAAAACTTCAAAAACATATCACAAATATATAGCTGTGAACGCATAAAAATTCTTACAATCACATTTTTTACACACTTCATTCATTTCAAATCTTTCATATCCTACATTCACTCCCACATCACACTGAATAGCCCAGAACAGACATACTCTCAACTTTCAAAAAACCATCATGCGACCACTTCGAAAAAAATACTCTCAACAAGGCCATAGAACGATTTTAAACAAAGTCATCAAAGTACAATGTTTCCAAATAATTTTTTGTAATTCTTATGGCCAAAGAACAAAGGTCGACGCGTTTCAAGCCCCTTCTATTACCGGGGCTCTCATCAGGACCTGTAAGCTAAAAAACAGAAAAGGCTTTTTTAGTGCTACTAGATGCCCAAAATCTCTAAATGCAACTATCAATCTTCCAATTTTTTATACCTTTATTTGGCGATGGATTAATCATCCAGAAAACCTTTTTGATGTCTTAAACCTGTAAGGACACAACCACAGAAAACGAAATGAACAGCTACACTTTGTTCTTCATTCAAAATGTAATCTCACATTCACTTTGATGTTTTTAAATTGTATGCTTACGTTATGCATATCTTCTTAAAGTTGGGGTGTGGCTTTTATCTGTAATGCGGAGAAAAGATCATCAGCATCTTTATGGATATGCTCCGAAACACATACTTTATCCGGAACTTCGTGCTACGACTTACTTCAAATGCCTTTCTTGCAAGCTCGCTTGTATGTATTGAATCATCCGTTCGTAATGAGAAGGGAAAACGGTGTTCCAACTGAATCCACAAATATAAATGCAAAAAAATGGCAATGAGGGCCCATTTCTTTTTTTGACACCCATATAGAATGTAATCGGACTTCTGAAAAAGGGAGAGGCATACCTTAGTTTTCTAAGCGGGAAGTATCGCTTTTCTTATTTTGAGTTCTAAAATTGGCATTCTCCGGCTGATTTCACCCTCTAAAAAAGTTGAAAAACGTACTCAGTTTTGTTGGTCTGCTCGTTTCTATAAAACAGTTTTAGCTGTAACTAACTTGCACTGCGTCGTTCCCACGTACCTGAGTTCTTTTTTGCTTCTCACATAGAACACGGAAGAATCTTGCATCTACGTTTGAACGTCTAATCTCGTGTGATTTCAACCGTTATGTCATCTTCTCTTGCTTCATGGGAGTTGTAGTTTGTGGCATATTATATCTCTGCGGAACGGAGAAATATGGTGCATCTATTTCGTTAGTTTGTTTGCCAAGTAATATTACCCTTAACTTTGCATTTAATTGTCGTATGGGAGTATATCATAGAGAGTGCCAGAAACCGCGAGAACTACGAGAAAAACTTTATTGTTCTCTTCTATTGCTTCATCGGAGTTGTGATTTTGGTGTCTTATGACATATCTTCTTCTCGTTGTCACAGTGTATTATAGTTCCCTTTTAACGGTACTGATGTTATTTATACTTGGCGATCACATAGAAGTATGTTATAATGCATGTGATAAAAATGAAAACTTTATTGTTCTGTACAAATTTTTTTAATACATGCTTTCTTTTTTCTGCCGCCGATAATACTTGGGGAAATGTGAGACTTGTCAGTTTTCTTCTGCCATTATAATTGTTGGTAAAGTTAATACCACAGAGGTTATCTCAAATTGTAGAGTTCAGAAAGTTCGTTGAGACCATTAATCGCTGTGTTAAATTTTACTATTAGCATAGCTTCTCTTCTTGACAGTTTGGTCTCTAGGTCACCTCCTCTTACATCCTGTTCGACTTTAGAAATCACGGTCCATTTTAGATCTTTTATTAAATGGTTATGAGTTCTCCAATATTTCACTAATGGTGCATTTTGAACATTTTTGTTTATCCGCGATTTGTGTTGTGAAACTCGAACTCTGATTTCCTGGCTAGTTTTTCCTATGTACAATTGATCACAGGGACACCGAATTCCATATATTACATTTTTGCTTTTGCAATTTGTAAAGGATTCGTGTTTCCAATAGATGGAATTATGCACAAACAAGGCTCCTTCTTCAGTAGAATTGCAGCAAACACAAGTACCACATTTATGATGGCCGGATATTGGTGGAAGACCTACATAATCTCTTAAAGAAATTTGTTTTGTTATTGGCATTGCTGCTCGTACTACTTGGTTTGCAATGCTGCGATCTTTTTTGAAGGCAAAAAGTGGATTTTCATTTAAGGAGTGATCTAGGTTTTTAATCAAATGCCAGTTTTGACTGATTACCTTCTTCAAAGTATTTGAATTCAGACAAAATGTCGAAACACAAACTATCCTCTTCAAGGGAGGCTTGTCTTTTTTCTCAAGTAGAACTTCTCGTGGTGTCCACCACGCTCTTTTCATGGCTTTTTGTAGTAATTTTTTAGGGTAGCCTCTTCTCTTTAGGTTATCCTGCAATTTGATTGCATGTAACATGTATTCATCTTTGAAAAAACAGTTCCGTCTTATCCTAAGGAATTGCCCACAGGGCAGATTTTCTTTTAAATTCCTAGGGTGACTACATGAGAAGTGTAATGCTTTATTACGGTCAGTCGGCTTTTTAAAGAGAGTAGTGACCAATCCATTTTCTGCTGGGTACACCTCTATGTCTAAGAAAGGAATCTTTATCTTAGAATGGTTCAAACTGAATTTGATATCTTCTGTTCGATTGTTTAACCAGTGATGGAACTGCTCAAGATTTTCCTCAGTACTTGTCCAAATCATGAAAATGTCATCTATATAACGAGTCCATTTCCCAATATGTTGGGAAAATGGATTGTCGTTATAGATGAATCTTTCTTCGTATTTTGCCATAAAAAGTACTGCCAATTCTGGAGCAAATGGACAACCCATTGCAACTCCTCTGATTTGGTAGTAGAAGTCTCCATTGAAATTGAAATAATTTTTCTTTAAGGTGAAACTCGCAAGTTCCATAATGAACTCTGTAGGAACCTTTGTAGGTCTTGATCTGCTTTCCAAATACGAATTGATAACTGCCAGGCCTTCATCCTGGGGTATTTGCGTATATAATGAGACCACATCTAGTATGACTAAATGGTGTGTGTCTACTTCGAAGCTTAATAAATCCAATTTGTTGATAAAGTCTGTCGTGTCACGCAGGAATGATGGGACTTCCTGAATAAATGGTTTTAAAAAATGGTTGACGAATTTTGAAATTGGTTCCAACAGTGACTCGCAACCTGAAACAATCGGTCTACAAGGCGGAATTGATTCGTTTTTATGTATCTTTGGGAGAACATAAAAAAGGGGGGTTCTTGGGTTTTTATTCTGTAAGAACTCAAACTCTTTTTTATTCAGAAATCCTTGTTGAAAGCCTTTTTCAAGTATCGGTAACAATATGTTTTGCAGCTCAACAGTTGGGTCCTTCCTGATCTTTCTATAACAATTACTGTCCTCTAGTTGTCTCATGACTTCACAAGTATAGTCTGTGGTATCCCAAACAACAATTGAACCGCCTTTGTCGGCCTGTTTAATTATAATGGAAGTATCTTTCTGGAGATTTGTTAATGCTTCCATTTGGGTTTACGAGGTGTTAAATTTAACCCATCTTTTTTCCTTTTCCATTTCGGCAATTGCTGACAAAATTGTTTTTTCAAAAATTACCACTTCTTTCGGAATTTTGTAAGTCGGAGGGCAAAATGAAGATATTTTCTTTAAGCCTGTATTTTCCATCATTTCTGTATATGGATTTAAAGCAAAAAAGGTTTTTAACCTGATCTTTCTACAGAATGCTATTACTTCCATTTTCAATCTCACAAAGTCCGTATTTTTGGCAGGAACAAATGATAACCCTTTTTCTAATATACTTTGTTCATCTTGGGTCAACATTTTCTTTGATAGATTGTACACTAATGATGGCTCTAGTTTTTGTAGTTCTACCGACGAGTGGACATCTCCCATGGTTGGGTATTGAATCTGACCCTCCCTTGTGGTTTCTGCTGGCCTCTGCCTAAAAAAGGAGTTTGTTGCTGTTGTTGTTGAAAATCGCCTCTTCTATTATTATTCCTATAGCCTTCATTCGTCTCTCCTTCACTGCCACTTGAGGAGGATGATGTTTCAGAGAAGGTAATGAAATTTTTAGAAGATCTACCTTGATATTCAGGGAGGTATCTGCATGAATCTACTCGAAGGTAGAAATCCGGCTGTAAATATGGGTACACTTATTCTAAGGTGAAGTTCCTTTTGTCCTTTTCAAATTTGTTCCCTTTTTGGTTTACCGTGTAGTCTTTGAATTCAGAAATTTCTTTCTCAACTTTGTCCAGTAATGCTTTTGAGTCTGTGATAATCTGATTTGGTTTTTTTCAGATTCTAATATGTCAACTTCTTCTAGTTGTTGTTTCGAAATGCGTTGTGCTGTTTCTACTGTTAGAACCATTAAGTCTCTACTGCACTTTGTCTCAATTAGGCTGTATCTTATTTTGTATTGTGGATCTTCTGGGAAGATTACCGGGATGTTTTTGATTTGTAGTCCTCCTGGGATTGTTCCAGCTTTCAGATGTTGGATCAAAAAATGTCCATGTAGATCCGTTCTTATTTGTTTTTTCTTTAAACGCAAAAGTTTGTCTGACTCATTTTGATTTTTTGCTGAGGAGCTTAATGTTGCTGATGCAAAAAGAGGAGGGGCGTCTATTAGTTTTTGTATATGTTCTTCGCAGTATGCGAAGGTGTCTTTTTCTGTCATACTCTCAATCACACCTAAAATATGTGTCTTTCAACTGTCACAGCTAGAACCGGACCAACTACAATTTCCAATCAACAAATTCAAAAGAAACCATTTCTTTTGATACCTTGTTTTAGTTTTTTAAACAAAGAACTGTGTGCCAAACACAGAGATCAACAACCTCGCAGAGAGGTCTCTGCTAAATCCAATTAAACAAAAACTGGGTTTAGGCTTATATCAGTAAGGCCAAGCCTATAAACTTAAATAACACCAAAAACACCAATACTGATGTTTATCTTTCTATTTGCATCTATTTGCGAAGGAACATATTGAATGAAAAAACATGAGCATCTAGACCACTTTTTCCATCTATTTAATCAATAACTTTCATCAATTCTTATTATATTTCACCATAATTTTAGTGACTTCTCAAAGAAAACTTCAAAAACATATCACAAATATATAGCTGTGAACGCATAAAAATTCTTACAATCACATTCTTTACACACTTCATTCATTTCAAATCTTTCATATCCTACATTCACTCCCACATCACACTGAATAGTCCAGAACAGACATACTCTCAACTTTCAAAAAACCATCATGTGACCACTTCTAAAAAAATACTCTCAACAAGGCCATAGAACAATTTTAAACAAAGTCATCAAAGTACAATGTTTCCAAATAATTTTTTGTAATTCTTATGGCCAAAGAACAAAGGTCGACGCGTTTCAAGCCCCTTCTATTACCGGGGCTCTCATCAGGACCTGTAAGCTAAAAAACAGAAAAGGCTTTTTTAGTGCTACTAGATGCCCAAAATCTCTAAATGCAACTATCAATCTTCCATTTTTTTATACCTTTATTCGGCGATGGATTGATCATCCAGAAAACCTTTTTGATGTCTTAAACCTGTAAGGACACAACCACAGAAAACGAAATGAACAGCTAGACTTTGTTCTTCATTCAAAATGTAATCTCACATTCACTCTGATGTTTTTATATTGTATGCTTACGTTATGCATATCTTCTTAAAGTTGGGGTGTGGCTTTTATCTGTAATGCGGAGAAAAGATCATCAGCATCTTTACGGATATGCTCCGAGACACATACTTTATTCGGAACTTCGTGCTATGACTTACTTCAAATGCCTTTCTTGCAAGCTCGCTTGTATGTATTGAATCATCCATTCGTAATGAGAAGGGAAAACAGTGTTCCAACTAAAACCACAAATATAAATGCAAAAAAATGGCAATGAGGGCACATTTCTTTTTTTTGACACCCATATAGAATGTAATCGGACTTCTGAAAAAGGGAGAGGCATACCTTAGTTTTCTAAGCGGGAAGTATTGCTCTTCTTATTTTGAGTTCTAAAATTGGCGTTCTCCGGCTGATTTCACCCTCTAAAAAAGTTGAAAAACGTACTCAGTTTTGTTGGTCTGCTCGTTTCTATAAAACAGTTTTAGCTGTAACTTACTTGCACTGCATCGTTCCCACGTACCTGAGTTCTTTTTTGCTTCTCACATAGAACATGGAAGAATCTTGCATCTACGTTTGAACGTCTAATCTCGTGTGATTTCAACCGTTATGTCATCTTCTCTTGCTTCATGGGAGTTGTAGTTTGTGGCATATTATATCTCTTCGGAACGGAGAAATATGATGCATCTATTTCGTTAGTTTGTTTGCCAAGTATTATTACCCTTAACTTTGCATTTAACTGTCGTATGGGAGTATATCATAGAGAGTGCCAGAAACAGCGAGAACTACGAGAAAAACTTTATTGTTCTCTTCTATTGCTTCATCGGAGTTGTGATTTTGGTGTCTTATGACATATCTTCTTCTCGTTGTCACAGTGTATTATAGTTCCCTTTTAACGGTACTGATGTTATTTATACTTGGCGATCACATAGAAGTATGTTATAATGCATGTGATAAAAATGAAAACGTTATTGTTCTGTACAAATTTTTTTAATACATGCTTTCTTTTTTCTGCCGCCGATAATACTTGGGGGAATGTGAGACTTGTCAGTTTTCTTCTGCCATTATAATTGTTGGTAAAGTTAATACCACAGAGGTTATCTCAAATTGTAGAGTTCAGAAAGTTCGTTGAGACCATTAATCGCTGTGTTAAATTTTACTATTAGCATAGCTTCTCTTCTTGACAGTTTGGTCTCTAGGTCACCTCCTCTTACATCCTGTTCGACTTTAGAAATCACGGTCCATTTTAGATCTTTTATTAAATGGTTATGAGTTCTCCAATGATTCACTAATGGTGCATTTTGAACATTTTTGTTTATCCGCGATTTGTGTTGTGAAACTCGAACTCTGATTTCCTGGCTAGTTTTTCCTATGTACAATTGATCACAGGGACACCGAATTCCATATATTACATTTTTGCTTTTGCAATTTGTAAAGGATTCGTGTTTCCAATAGATGGAATTATGCACAAACAAGGCTCCTTCTTCAGTAGAATTGCAGCAAACACAAGTACCACATTTATGATGGCCACATATTGGTGGAAGACCTACATAATCTCTTAAAGAACTTTGTTTTGTTATTGGCATTGCTGCTCGTACTACTTGGTTTGCAATGCTGCGATCTTTTTTGAAGGCAAAAAGTGGATTTTCATTTAAGGAGTGATCTAGGTTTTTAATCAAATGCCAGTTTTGACTGATTACCTTCTTCAAAGTATTTGAATTCGGACAAAATGTCGAAACACAAACTATCCTCTTCAAGGGAGGCTTGTCTTTTTTCTCAAGTAGAACTTCTCGTGGTGTCCACCACGCTCTTTTCATGGCTTTTTTTAGTAATTTTTTAGGGTAGCCTCTTCTCTTTAGGTTATCCTGCAATTTGATTGCATGTAACATGTATTCATCTTTGAAAAAAACAGTTCCGTCTTATCCTAAGGAATTGCCCATATGGCAGATTTTCTTTTAAATTCCTAGGGTGACTACTTGAGAAGTGTAATGCTTTATTACGGTCAGTCGGCTTTTTAAAGAGAGTAGTGACCAATCCATTTTCTGCTGGGTACACCTCTATGTCTAAGAAAGGAATCTTTATCTTAGAATGGTTCAAACTGAATTTGATATCTTCTGTTTGATTGTTTAACCAGTGATGGAACTGCTCAAGATTTTCCTCAGTACTTGTCCAAATCATGAAAATGTCATCTATATAACGAGTCCATTTCCTAATATGTTGGGAAAATGGATTGTCGTTATAGATGAATCTTTCTTCGTATTTTGCCATAAAAAGTACTGCCAATTCTGGAGCAAATGGACAACCCATTACAACTCCTCTGATTTGGTAGTAGAAGTCTCCATTGAAATTGAAATAATTTTTCTTTAAGGTGAAACTCGCAAGTTCCATAATGAACTCTGTAGGAACCTTTGTAGGTCTTGATCTGCTTTCCAAATACGAATTGATAACTGCCAGGCCTTCATCCTGGGGTATTTGCGTATATAATGAGACCACATCTAGTATGACTAAATGGTGTGTGTCTACTTCGAAGCTTAATAAATCCAATTTGTTGATAAAGTCTGTCGTGTCACGCAGGAATGATGGGACTTCCTGAATAAATGGTTTTAAAAAATGGTTGACGAATTTTGAAATTGGTTCCAACAGTGACTCGCAACCTTAAACAATCGGTCTACAAGGCGGAATTGATTTGTTTTTATGTATCTTTGGGAGAACATAAAAAAGGGGGGTTCTTGGGTTTTTATTCTGTAAGAACTCAAACTCTTTTTTATTCAGAAATCCTTGTTGAAAGCCTTTTTCAAGTATCGGTAACAGTATGTTTTGCAGCTCAACAGTTGGGTCCTTCCTGATCTTTCTATAACAATTACTGTCCTCTAGTTGTCTCATGACTTCACAAGTATAGTCTGTGGTATCCCAAACAACAATTGAACCGCCTTTGCCGGCCTGTTTAATTATAATGGAAGTATCTTTCTGGAGATTTGTTAATGCTTCCATTTGGGTTTTCGAGGTGTTAAATTTAACCCATCTTTTTTTCTTTTCCATTTTGGCAATTGCTGACAAAATTGTTTTTTCAAAAATTACCACTTCTTTCGGAATTTTGTAAGTCGGAGGGCAAAATGAAGATTTTTTCTTTAAGCCTGTATTTTCCATCATTTCTGTATATGGATTTTCATCAAAAAAGGTTTTTAACCTGATCTTTCTACAGAATTCTATTACTTCCATCTTCAATCTCACAAAGTCCGTATTTTTGGAAGGAACAAATGATAACCCTTTTTCTAATATACTTTGTTCATCGTGGGCCAATTTTTTTTTGATAGATTGTACACTAATGATGGCTCTAGTTTTTGTAGTTCTGCCGACGAGTGGACATCTCCCATGGTTGGGTATTGAATCTGACCCTCCCTCGTGGTTTCTGCTGGCCTCTGCCTAAAAAAGGAGTTTGTTGCTGTTGTTGTTGAAAATTACCTCTTCTATTATTATTCCTATAGCCTTCATTCGTCTCTCCTTCACTGCCACTTGAGGAGGATGATGTTTCAGAGAAGGTAATGAAATTTTTAGAAGCTCTACCTTGATATTCAGGGAGGTATCTGCGTGAATCTACTCGAAGGTAGAAATCCGGCTGTAAATATGGGTACACTTTTTCTAAGGTGAAGTTCCTTTTGTCCTTTTCAAATTTGTTCCCTTTTTGGTTTACCGTGTAGTCTTTGAATTCAGAAATTTCTTTCTCAACTTTGTCCAGTAATGCTTTTGAGTCTGTGATAATCTGATTTGTTTTTATTTCAGATTCTAATATGTCAATTTCTTCTAGTTGTTGTTTCGAAATGCGTTGTGCTGTTTCTACTGTTAGAACCATTAAGTCTCTACTGCACTTTGTCTCAATTAGGCTGTATCCCTTTTTGTATTGTGGATCCTCTGTGAAGAATACTGGGATGTTTTTGATTTGTAGTCCTCCTGGAATTGTTCCAGCTTTCAGATGTTGGATCAAAAAATGTCCATGTAGATCCGTTCTTATTTGTTTTTTCTTTAAACGCAAAAGTTTGTCTGACTCATTTTGATTTTTTGCTGAGGAGCTTAATGTTGCTGATGCAAAAAGAGGAGGCGCGTCTAGTAGTTTTTTTATATGTTCTTCGCTGTATGCGAAGGTGTCTTTTTCTGTCATACTCTCAATTACACCTAAAATATGTGTCTTTCAACTGTCACAGCTAGAACCGGACCAACTACAATTTCCAATCAACAAATTCAAAAGAAACCATTTCTTTTGATACCTTGTTTTAGTTTTTTAAACAAAGAACTGTGTGCCAAACACAGAGATCAACAACCTCGCAGAGAGGTCTCTGCTAAATCCAATTAAACAAAAACTGGGTTTAGGCTTATATCAGTAAGGCCAAGCCTATAAACTTAAAAAACACCAAAAACACCAATACTGATGTTTATCTTTCTATTTGCATCTATTTGCGAAGGAACATATTGAATGAAAACAACATGAGCCTCTAGACCACTTTTTCCGTCTATTTAATCAATAAATTTCATCAATTCTTATTATATTTCACCATAATTTTAGTGACTTCTCAAAGAAAACTTCAAAAACATATCACAAATATATAGCTGTGAATGCATAACAATTCTTACAATCACATTCTTTACACACTTCATTCATTTCAAATCTTTCATATCCTACATTCACTCCCACATCACACTGAATAGTCCAGAACAGACATACTCTCAACTTTCAAAAAACCATCATGTGACCACTTCTAAAAAAATACTCTCAACAAGGCCATAGAACGATTTTAAACAAAGTCATCAAAGTACAATGTTTCCAAATAATTTTTTGTAATTCTTATGGCCAAAGAACAAAGGTCGACGCGTTTCAAGCCCCTTCTATTACCGGGGCTCTCATCAGGACCTGTAAGCTAAAAAACAGAAAAGGCTTTTTTAGTGATACTAGATGCCCAAAATCTCTAAATGCAACTGTCAATCTTCCATTTTTTTATACCTTTATTCGGCGATGGATAAATCATCCAGAAAACCTTTTTGATGTCTTAAACCTGTAAGGACACAACCACAGAAAACGAAATGAACAGCTAGACTTTGTTCTTCATTCAAAATGTAATCTCACATTCACTCTGATGTTTTTATATTGTATGCTTACGTTATGCATATCTTCTTAAAGTTGGGGTGTGGCTTTTATCTGTAATGCGGAGAAAAGATCATCAGCATCTTTATGGATATGCTCCGAGACACATACTTTATTCGGAACTTCGTGCTATGACTTACTTCAAATGCCTTTCTTGCAAGCTCGCTCGTATGTATTGAATCATCCATTCGTAATGAGAAGGGAAAACAGTGTTCCAACTAAAACCACAAATATAAATGCAAAAAAATGGCAATGAGGGCCCATTTCTTTTTTTTGACACCCATATAGAATGTAATCGGACTTCTGAAAAAGGGAGAGGCATACCTTAGTTTTCTAAGCGGGAAGTATTGCTCTTCTTATTTTGAGTTCTAAAATTGGCGTTCTCCGGCTGATTTCACCCTCTAAAAAAGTTGAAAAACGTACTCAGTTTTGTTGGTCTGCTCGTTTCTATAAAACAGTTTTAGCTGTAACTTACTTGCACTGCGTCGTTCCCACGTACCTGAGTTCTTTTTTGCTTCTGACATAGAACATGGAAGAATCTTGCATCTACGTTTGAACGTCTAATCTCGTGTGATTTCAACCGTTATGTCATCTTCTCTTGCTTCATGGGAGTTGTAGTTTGTGGCATATTATATCTCTTCGGAACGGAGAAATATGATGCATCTATTTCGTTAGTTTGTTTGCCAAGTATTATTACCCTTAACTTTGCATTTAACTGTCGTATGGGAGTATATCATAGAGAGCGCCAGAAACCGCGAGAACTACGAGAAAAACGTTATTGTTCTCTTCTATTGCTTCATGGGAGTTGTGATTTTGGTGTCTTATGACATATCTTCTTCTTGTTGTCACAGTGTATTATAGTTCCCTTTTAACGGTACTGATGTTATTTATACTTGGCGATCACATAGAAGTATGTTATAATGCATGTGATAAAAATGAAAACTTTATTGTTCTGTACAATTTTTTTTAATAGATGCTTTCTTTTTTCTGCCGCCAATAATACTTGGGGGAATGTGAGACTTGTCAGTTTTCTTCTGCCATTATAATTGTTGGTAAAGTTAATACCACAGAGGTTATCTCAAATTGTAGAGTTCAGAAAGTTCGTTGAGACCATTAATCGCTTCTCTTCTTGACAGTTTGGTCTCTAGATCACCTCCTCTTACATCCTGTTCGACTTTAGAAATCACGGTCCATTTTAGATCTTTTATTAAATGGTTATGAGTTCTCCAATGATTCACTAATGGTGCATTTTGAACATTTTTGTTTATCCGCGATTTGTGTTGTGAAACTCGAACTCTGATTTCCTGGCTAGTTTTTCCTATGTAAAATTGATCACAGGGACACCGAATTCCATATATTACATTTACATTTTTGCTTTTGCAATTTGTAAAGGATTTGTGTTTCCAATAGATGGAATTATGCACAAACAAGGCTCCTTCTTCAGTAGAATTGCAGCAAACACAAGTGCCACATTTATGATGGCCGGATATTGGTGGAAGACCTACATAATCTCTTAAAGAAATTGGTTTTGTTATTGGCATTGCTGAATGTACTACTTGGTTTGCAATGCTGCGATCAGTATTGGTATTTTTGGTGTTATTTAAGTTTATAGGCTTGGCCTTACTGATATAAGCCTAAACCCAGTTTTTTTTTTAATTGGATTTAGCAGAGACCTCTCTGCGAGGTTGTTGATCACTGTGTTTGGCACACAGTTCTTTGTTTAAAAAACTAAAACAAGGTATCAAAAGAAATGGTTTCTTTTGAATTTGTTGATTGAAAATTGTAGTTGGTCCGGTTCTAGCTGTGACAGTTGAAAGACACATATTTTAGGTGTGATTGAGAGTATGACAGAAAAAGACACCTTCGCATACAGCGAAGAACATATGAAAAAACTACTAGACACCCCTCCTCTTTTTGCATCAGCAACATTAAGCTCCTCAGCAAAAAATCAAAATGAGTCAGACAAACTTTTGCGTTTAAAGAAAAAACAAATAAGAACGGATCTACATGGACATTTTTTGATCCAACATCTGAAAGCTGGAACAATCCCAGGAGGACTACAAATCAAAAACATCCCAGTAATCTTCACAGAAGATCCACAATACAAAAAGGGATACAGCCTAATTGAGACAAAGTGCAGTAGAGACTTAATGGTTCTAACAGTAGAAACAGCACAACGCATTTCGAAACAACAACTAGAAGAAATTGACATATTAGAATCTGAAATAAAAACAAATCAGATTATCACAGACTCAAAAGCATTACTGGACAAAGTTGAGAAAGAAATTTCTGAATTCAAAGACTACACGGTAAACCAAAAAGGGAACAAATTTGAAAAGGACAAAAGGAACTTCACCTTAGAAAAAGTGTACCCATATTTACAGCCGGATTTCTACCTTCGAGTAGATTCACGCAGATACCTCCCTGAATATCAAGGTAGAGCTTCTAAAAATTTCATTACCTTCTCTGAAACATCATCCTCCTCAAGTGGCAGTGAAGGAGAGACGAATGAAGGCTATAGGAATAATAATAGAAGAGGTAATTTTCAACAACAACAGCAACAAACTCCTTTTTTAGGCAGAGGCCAGCAGAAACAACGAGGGAGGGTCAGATTCAATACCCAACCATGGGAGATGTCCACTCGTCGGCAGAACTACAAAAACTAGAGCCATCATTAGTGTACAATCTATCAAAAAAAATTTGGCCCAAGATGAACAAAGTATATTAGAAAAAGGGTTATCATTTGTTCCTGCCAAAAATACGGACTTTGTGAGATTGAAGATGGAAGTAATAGAATTCTGTAGAAAGATCAGGTTAAAAACATTTTTTGATGAAAATCCATATACAGAAATGATGGAAAATACAGGCTTAAAGAAAGATCTTCATTTTGCCCTCCGACTTACAAAATTCCGAAAGAAGTGGTAATTTTTGAAAAAACAATTTTGTCAGCAATTGCCGAAATGGAAAAGAAAAAAAGATGGGTTAAATTTAACACCTCGAAAACCCAAATGGAAGCATTAACAAATCTCCAGAAAGATACTTCCATTATAATTAAACAGGCCGACAAAGGCGTTTCAATTGTTGTTTGGGATACCACAGACTATACTTGTGAAGTCATGAGACAACTAGAGGACAGTAATTGTTATAGAAAGATCAGGAAGGACCCAACCATTTATTCAGGAAGTTCCATCATTTCTGCATGACACGACAGACTTTATCAACAAATTGGATTCATTAAGCTTCGAAGTAGACACACACCATTTAGTCACACTGGATGTGGTCTCATTATATACGCAAATACCCCAGGATGTAGGCCTGGCAGTTATCAATTCGTATTTGGAAAGCAGATCAAGACCTACAAGAGTTCCTACAGAGTTCATTATGGAACTTGCGAGTTCGCCTTAAAGAAAAATTATTTCAATTTCAATGGAGACTTCTACTACCAAATCAGAGGAGTTGCAATGGGTTGTCCATTTGCTCCAGAATTGGCAGTACTTTTTATGGCAAAATACGAAGAAAGATTCATCTATAACGACAATCCATTTTCCCAACATATTGGGAAATGGACTCGGTATATAGATGACATTTTCATGATTTCGACAAGTACTGAGGAAAATCTTGAGCAGTTCCATCACTGGTTAAACAATCGAACAGAAGATATCAAATTTAGTTTGAACCATTCTAAGTTAAAGATTCCTTTCTTAGACATAGACGTGTACCCAGCACAGCAGAAAATGGATTGGTCACTACTCTCTTTAAAAAGCCGACCGACCGTAATAAAGCATTACACTTCTCAAGTAGTCAACGTAGGAATTTAAAAGAAAATCTGCCATATGGGCAATTCCTTAGGATAAGACGGAACTGTTTTTTCAAAGATGAATACATGCTACATGCAATCAAATTGCAGGATAACCTAAAGAGAAGAGGCTACCCTAAAAAATTACAAAAAAAAGCCATGAAAAGAGCGTGGTGGACACCACAAGAAGTTCTACTTGAGAAAAAAGACAAGCCTCCCTTGAAGAGGATAGTTTCTGTTTCGACATTTTGTCTGAATTCAAATACTTTGAAGAAGGTAATCAGTCAAAACTGGCATTTGATTAAAAACCTAGATCACTCCTTAAATGAAAATCCACTTTTTGCCTTCAAAAAAGATTGCAGCATTGCAAACCAAGTAGTACGAGCAGCAATGCCAATAACTAAACAAATTTCTTTAAGAGATTATGTAGGTCTTCCACCAATATCCGGCCATCATAAATGTGGTACTTGTGTTTGCTGCGATTCTACTGAAGAAGGAGCCTTGTTTGTGCATAATTCCATCTATTGGAAACACGAATCCTTTACAAATTGCAAAAGCAAAAATGTAATATATGGAATTCGGTGTCCCTGTGATCAATTGTACATAGGAAAAACTAGCCAGGAAATCAGAGTTCGAGTTTCACAACACAAATCGCGGATAAACAAAAATGTTCAAAATGCACCATTAGTGAATCATTGGAGAACTCATAACCATTTAATAAAAGATCTAAAATGGACGTTGATTTCTAAAGTCGAACAGGATGTAAGAGGAGGTGATCTAGAGACCAAACTGTCAAGAAGAGAAGCTATGCTAATAGTAAAATTTAACACAGCGATTAATGGTCTCAACGAACTTTCTGAACTCTACAATTTGAGATAACCTCTGTGGTATTAACTTTACCAACAATTATAATGGCAGAAGAAAACTGACAAGTCTCACATTCCCCCAAGTATTATCGGCGGCAGAAAAAAGAAAGCATCTATTAAAAAAATGTGTACAGAACAATAAAGTTTTCATTTTTATCACATGCATTATAACATACTTCTATGTGAACGCCAAGTATAAATAACATCAGTACCGTTAAAAGGGAACTATAATACACTGTGACAACGAGAAGAAGATATGTCATAAGACACCAAAATCACAACTCCCATGAAGCAATAGAAGAGAACAATAAAGTTTTTCTCGTAGTTCTCCCGGTTTCTGGCACTCTCTATGATATATTCCCATACGACAGTTAAATGCAAAGTTAAGGGTAATAATACTTGGCAAACAAACTAACGAAATAGATGCATCATATTTCTCCGTCCCGAATAGATATAATATGCCACAAACTACAACTCCCATGAAGCAAGAGAAGATGACATAATGGTTGAAATCACACGAGATTAGACGTTCAAAAGTAGATGCAAGATTCTTCCGTGTTCTATGTGAGAAGCAAAAAAGAACTCAGGTACGTGGGAACGACGCAGTGCAAGTTAGTTAGAGCTAAAACTGTTTTATAGAAACGAGCAGACCAACAAAACTGAGTACGTTGTTCAACTTGTTTAGAGGGTGAAATCAGCCGGAGAACACCAATTTTAGAACTCAAAATAAGAAGAGCGATACATCCGGCTTAGAAAACTAAGGTATGCCTCTCCCTTTTTCAGAAGTCCGATTACATTCTATATGGGTGTGAAAAAAAAGAAATGGGCCCTCATTGCCATTTTTTTGCATTTATATTTGTGGTTTTAGTTGGAACACCGTTTTCCCTTCTCATTACGAACGGATGATTCAATACATACAAGCGAGCTTGCAAGAAAGGCATTTGAAGTAAGTCATAGCACGAAGTTCCGAATAAAGTATGTGTCTCGGAGCATATCCAGAAAGATGCTGATGATCTTTTCTCTGCAATACAGATAAAAGCCACACCCCAACTTTAAGAAGATATGCATAACGTAAGCATACAATTTAAAAACATCAGAGTGAATGTGAGATTACATTTTGAATGAAGAACAAAGTCTAGCTGTTCATTTTGTTTTCTGTGGTTGTGTCCTTTCAGGTTTAAGACATCAAAAAGGTTTTCTGGATGATTAATCCATCGCCGAATAAAGCTATAAAAAATGGAAGATTCATAGTTGCATTTAGAGATTTTGGGCATCTAGTAGCACTAAAAAAGCCTTTTCTGTTTTTTAGCTTACAGGTCCTGATGAGAGCCCCGGTAATAGAAGGGGCTTGAAACGCGTCGACCTTTGTTCTTTAGCCATAAGAATTACAAAAAAATTATTTGGAAACATTGTACTTTGATGACTTTGTTTAAAATCGTTCTATGGCCTTGTTGAGAGTATTTTTTTAGAAGTGGTCACATGATGGTTTTTTGAAAGTTGAGAGTATGTCTGTTCTGGACTATTCAGTGTGATGTGGGAGTGAATGTAGGATATGAAAGATTTGAAATGAATGAAGTGTGTAAAGTATGTGATTGTAAGAATTTTTATGCGTTCACAGCTATATATTTGTGATATGTTTTTGAAGTGTTCTTGAAGAAGTCACTAAAATTATGGTGAAATATAATAAGAATTGATTAAATTTATTGATTAAATAGACGGAAAAAGTGGTCTAGAGGCTCATGTTGTTTTCATTCAATATGTTCCTTCGCAAATAGATGCGAATAGAAAGATAAACATCAGTATTGGTATTTTTGGTGTTATTTAAGTTTATAGGCTTGGCCTTACTGATATAAGCCTAAACCCAGTTTTTGTTTAATTAGATATAGTAGAACAGCATAGTTAATATCTTCTCAAAACCTGCAAACATTTTTTATTTTTTTTAAGGTTTTTTTTACCGTGCGCGCACCGCAAGCTTACGGTGCGCGCACGGTACGGTACAAGTACGTTGCGCGCACGTAGTTTGCATGCGTACGTGATTTACATACGCATGCGTAATACGTCTGCGATGCGTACGCGCGTGCTCCGTACGCGCATGCGCGCGTGTTCTTTTTGCGCACGCGCACGTGCTCCGTACGCGGATGCGCCGTACGCGCATGCGCACGTGCTCTGAATGCGCATGCACGCGTGCGTCGTACGCGTGTGCTCCTTATGCGCATGCGCGCGTCTTACATATGCGCATGCGTGCTTGTACCGTGCGTGCACCGTAAGCTTACGGTGCGCGCACGGTAAGTCATGTGATCAAGAAAGAACACTTTTCATTGGTTTAAAGTAGTTTAATTTCCAGAAACTTCCAACACCACACCCATTCCCCTCATTATTACTTCTGATTCCCTGGGAGAAGGAGCTGAACTGTTTTTGTGATACAATGGCAGAGCAGCAGTTATCTTCTGGGAGTGAGCAGGACAGCCTTGTCAGACAGAGACAGAGGAAACAGAAAGATTCTTTTGTCTGGCAATTTTTTACATTTCCACAGGGGCAGAAGAAAGTGAATGCTCCCAAAGTCACCTGCATTCTTTGCAAACGTGTCTTATCTAGAGGAGATCCTAAGAAGAAGTATTCTTTTAGTATCTACACTATGATCAGGCACATTAGGGATGTACATCCTATGACTTATGCTCGAGCTACTGGAGAAAACCCTCCTGCAGCTCAGCCGAGTACATCCGCAGCAGCTCAGCCAAGTATATCATCGGCAGCTCAGCCGAGCACTTCCTCTGCGGTGGCAGCTTCACCTTCTTCTGGTCCTCTGGACATTCACCCTCTGTTTGAGAGGGTGCATATATGTTGCAATTCGTGTTATGCTCTTCTTGCTTTTGGGGAGTCCAGCATTCCCCTAATAGAAAACATAATACGGCAGCACACGTGCAGCACCGTATAATTTTGCCATTCTTTCCTTCCTCTGTCCCTCTATTAACACAACGGCTCTTTTTAGAGCCACCTAACATCTAAACAATTTTTTTTTTTAATCAGTTTTTTATTTTTTTTTTCCGCCGTGTGCGCACGGTGCGCGCACCCCTTGTGTTTTTAAATAAAATAAAATGTTTTTTTCACCCTTCATGGTCCTTCATGTACCTCCTTTCAAAAGGTAGGGGGTCAGGAAGACTGTACCCTGCCCCCTTTTCACGTTCTCCACCTTTTTTTTAAAGTGAAACACACTTTTTTTTTAATATATTTTAACCCTTTCTAAATGATTTCTACCCACAACATGACTTCTGCCTGCTAGCATAGCATTAGATCATGTAACAGTTGTGTGCGCAGAGACGTCAGAAGTTCAGCACATAATGTTTCTAATCGAAAGAGCAAGAGTACATTTCACAGATGAAGGGAACAGAGTCTTCCTCTTGATCTTTAGACACTGGATCGATACTTACTTATAGGTACCAAAAAACAATAAATTAACACAATGGCTCTTTTTAGAACCATTTTGGGTAAATATTTGTTAACTCATTTAGACCTTCTATTCAATCAAACTCCCGAAATCGGGTTTCCACAACTCGCTCCCTATGATGGAACACTTGAATACAAAAGGCGTCAATTTATATCAAAACAAACTGTTTATTTGTATCACAAACATTTTTTTATCATCAGAATATAGTCAATATAAAATATGCATTTCATTTTTGTAAAAAACGACAAAACTTAAAAACAATTGTGTAATTGGTACTAAACAAAAAGGAGATTAAAAGACAATATATTTTGTCATAACACAGTTAATTCAGAACCCTCATGGGCAACATTGAATAAGGATTCACTTCCTTATTTGGCACAAGTTTGTATGCCCCTTCCGAATTTAACACATATATATTGCGTCGACGCGTTTCGGAGGCTATTCGCTGTTTGTGGCCTCCTTCTTCAGGACTATAAATATTCGTATCTCCTTATCCAGGAATGGTTGCCTGTGCGGAAACGCACTAGGATTGCTTATTTGTTTTGCTGAACTCTTGAGGGAGTTTTTTTTCAATTTCTCTCAATTCCCCAGGCTTTTTGGGTTGTTCGTGGGGGTAGACACAAAAAATCCTATCTTACACTCTTCAAGCAACTCCGTGTTGTTCGGTTGGTTCCTTTAAGTTTGATGTTGCCCGCGATCGTACAGACGCGGAAGTAGCTGCCCGGGAACGCTGGCCATTGGACTAATTTAGCTACGAGCAATTCTTACCCGGAGCAGTAAAAGAATCCCGGAAAGCCAACAACCTTTTAACTTAAAGGAACCAACCGAACAACACGGAGTTGCATGAAGAGTGTAAGGTAGGATTTTTTGTATTGTCTTTTAATCTCGTTTTTGTTTAGTACCAATTACACAATTGTTTTTAAGTTTCGTCGTTTTTTACAAAAATGAAATGCATATTTTATATTGACTATATTCTAATGATAAAAAAAAATTTGTGATACAAATAAACAGTTTGTTTTGATATAAATTGACGCCTTTTGTATTCAAGTGTTCCATCATAGGGAGCGAGTTGTGGAAACCCGATTTCGGGACTTTGATTGAATAGAAGGTCTAAATGAGTTAACAAATATTTACCCAAAAAGGAAAACATTTTTCACTTTACAGTTATTTGGTGCTCTATTTCCTTTTTGTGAACATTGAGCCCCTCTCTCACCTTGCTTAAAATCTTTTTAGAACCAACCAAAAACCAAAAAATTAATCTTTTTTTTTAATTCTATTTTTTATACGATTTATTTGTCGCATCTCTATGCTTCCCCTGCACAGGCCTACAAATTGCAGCCATGCGCCACCGCAGGTTCCCTTGCACCATGGTACAAGGATGCCTGCATGGTGGGGAGATTGCTCTTGTGCAGGAAGGGACACCTTCCTGCACAAAAACAATCACAAGAGGCTTTTTCCTCTTTCAATGCGTGCTGTAGAATGGAGGACGCACTAAAAGAGGAAAACACGAGGAGAAATAAAAACATTTCTCCTAATTGTGACTCGCAACACCACCTCTAGGGTGGCGTAGCATTCACGCGCATCTCCAGAGTTACGATTTCCCCTAAACCTGGAGATGTGTCTAGTTCTTTGTGTGTTGCGTGGGAACACCCATATGAACACCGATGGAACGCCCCTTCAACGCACAGTGCTGCGTGTGAAGTGGCTGTATTTATGTAGAGAGGAAAAGTCACGCAGGGTGGGTTTTTCTCTCCTTGTAAATATGGAGGAGCTCCTTGCGCCACCAGTACGTTATGAAAAGTGACGTAGTGGTGGCGCAGGGGGCTTGTTAATCTGCCCCCGAGATGTAATGGAAATTAAGGGTAAGACAGACAAAGGGAGAGAGACAGAATCAGACAGAGAGAGCAAGGAACTGAGAATGAGTAAGGCAATTAGAATGACTGAGACACATGGAGACAGGGAGAGATACATGTTTGAAAAAGTAGTGATGGAGGCAGTAAACCTAGGGGAGTAGTAGAGAAGGAGTGAGGGAGTTACGAAACAGCAGTAAAGGAAGAAGACAGAGAGAAGGGGAATGAGAAAAGCAGAGTGAGGAGAAGTGTAAAAAAGGGAGCATGAAAGTGAAGGGGTGAGAAATACAGATATTTCAAACTTACCTGACCAACAAAATAACTTAATTATAAATAAATTGTTTTTTTTAATTGCTAGAAAAAAGGATTAATTTTCCTAAATTTTCTTTCTCAATCTGAAAAAAAAGAAAAAATTATTAATATTTAACAATACATTTTAGAATACAGTACACATATTTTCATATTTAACAAAGTAATTCTTTGCCCTTTTTTTGCTGTTTTCAGAATTTATTGAATTTCACTGCAAATTGTGAAACCAATTGCATTCATCACTTAGCAGCGGGCAAAAAAATTAACAATCTGAAAGATTGTTTAAAAAAAGCCCTGAATCTCTTCTCAGTAAAACATACCTTGATAGAAATGTAACATATATAATAAAAATATCTTCTAAGAACAATAACTTTTTGCAATTAATAACGTCTGTAAATCTTGTTGCTTTAGCACATACACCAAAATAATATCTGTCAAAGAAGTCCACAAGAGTAATTTTTACCTTTCCATGAGGCCAAATGGTAATTTTTAAATTCTTTTTTGGAGAAATAACCAATGGTAATCCAATTAAATCGAAATAATGGTTTGTTCAGATGCTGCAATTTGTATCTAAAATTTTGGTTTTAGAAAAATTAAGTAGGAATTTGGTAATTCTGCAGGCAAACGTTGCTTGAAAATCAATTGAGAATCATTACACAGTGTCCAGCCTTTTTCACATTTTAGATAAACTGTGTAATGACCAGAAGTTATAGAAGGTCCATCATGAAAAATTATTGCAACTGCAACAAAAGTTTTTCCAGATGTTGATAATTGATGTCCTGTAAACTTCTTTATTAAAGTGTCCAATTTTGTACCATCAGCTCTACAACGTTGCATCATTAAAATTACATACTGTCCATATTTATTTAAAAATAACATTGATAACATGTCTGATTTACATTGAGTACATTCCATGTTGTGATTGGCATCTTTAACTAATTTACTAAAAGTCACTGCTTTACTCTCTGTTAATGTTAAGTATATGAACCTTTCAGAATCAACATTAGAGCTGCATGTGTTCAAACAATTTTCACAACTATGTTCCCATTTATAAGAGAGACCAAACATATTTTCTATTTCTACCCCTTCATCTTCCAGTACCATAAGCGTATACATTAGGCCTGGGCAAAATTTCCGTTCCGTTCGCGGAATTTGCGATAATTTGGCATTTCCGCGTTCCGCGGAGAGCGCGGAAATGTCAAAATTTCCGCATTCCGCAGCTTTGCGATAATTTGGTTCTTGCTCGCACTGTAAAATAATACATTCTCGCGCGCGCGCGATCGCCTTACCTGAATCCCCGCGTTCGCCGACAAGTTTTCCCGATCCGGTCGCGTTCTCCATGAGATGTTGTATTGTTTTAGCCATTTGCGCTGTCTCGCGACAGTTCGTGTCCGCAGTGACGTCATGCGTCGCGCGATCACGTCTTTCTTCTCGCGATCATGCACCGCGAGACAACTGAAAACAAGATGGCCGCGCCCGCGAGCAACCGCAGGGGTAAGTTAGCGACCCGCAACCATGCAGAAAATATCGCGAACAGGCGGGATAAAAACTTCCGCATCTTCCCGATATTTCCGCTTGTTTGCGGAGATTTTTAACATTTTCGCGATAATTTGCGAAAGTCGCTTCCGCAAATTCCGCCCACCCCTAGTATACATCAAGAATTCCTGTGCATCTTGCTGGACATTTTGAGTAAACTGTGTACATCCTGAACATACATCTAAAAGTTTTCTAACATCAGAAGCACTTTCTATTTTAGTTTTATCATTACTCAGCTTCTCAAAAAGAAAACTCAGCAGAGAACAGAATCTTTTTTCATGATTTAGTACTATCTGCTCTTGCAAACTTTCAAGATAAAATACAACATTCAGCACTACATTAGCGTAGCAGTTGACACCAGAGCTATTTTCAAAATGACAACCAACAACCTCTTCAACATTGTCCTTTTTCTTTTTGCTTGGAATCAGATCACTCTCCTTTTGTTTTCTCTTCTGTACATCCTCATTACAGATATTCTCAATTCTCCTTTTCAGACAAACAACACGTTTTTCAAACACAGGATACTGACCTAAATGAGGAGCATAGCTTCTTCTTAATCTATTATACTCCTTTACACAGTTTGCATCAGCACTAACTTTTGACTCATCAAAGTCTATCATGAATAAACCAGATATTTTTTTCACACGTGACAAAGCAACATATGCCATACCTTCTTTAAACACACTAGATCCAATGTTTACAAAAGCACTATCTACAGTTAATCCTTGAGATTTGTGAATAGTTACAGCATATGCTAGAGAAAACGGAAACTGCTTCCTACGTACATATAAGTCTTTCACAAGCAAGAAACGAACTGAACAACGACAAATGTCTTTAACCTCTTCAATCTGATCAAATTTTATTTTTAAAAATTCAATTCTATCTTTTTTCTGGAAATTAACAAAACCCACAACTTTACCCATAGCTCCATTAACTAAACCTTTTTCTACATCCAAATTACGTCTTAAAATTACTCGACAGTTCATACATACGTAAAGATTTTTTTCTAAACCAGCTGTTTTCGAAATGTTTTTCTCTAGTGAATCCAATGTAGTTGTCAATTTGCTTGTCAATATAATAGTTATTCCTTCATGTTGTATTTTATCCACAGCTTCCAGTTTGACAATCTCTTCATTTTCCAATTTCAAAAGTTCTTGATTGAATGTAGAGCATTCATGTAGTGTTGGCATTAAGCAGATTACAGTATTTTTTCCAGCAATTTTCTTGTATATTTTCTCTGGAACAATTTGTTCTGTTGGGAACTAATTACATAGCAATCGACTCTGTAAAGCTTTTCTGCCATGTTTTGTGAGTAGTCCAATTCTGATATCTTTGAGAATACTTGCATAATCATCATCATTTGCCTGCCGCATATTGGTAATGAGTTCTTTATACTGAAAGTATGTCCAAATATTCACATTACCTATACTTCCTAACGACTTTTTCGTGTCTTCATGTGTAAGAGTTTGAAATACTGGTTGTCCTTTAACTGGAGTGAGCTGCAGTAGATCCCCAAAAATTATAACATGTTTTCCTCCAAATAGCACGTCATCGTTTGTCTTTAGAACTTGCTGCATTCTTAAATGTACAAAGGCAAGCATTCAGTTTGATACCATGCTTACCTCAACAATGATGAGAACTTTCATTTTTTTCAATACTCTTGCAACTTCAAAACATGTTTTTCCTGTTACCTTGTGGTATTGTATTTTGTTCTCATGCTCTACTGGTAACATGAGCAAACGATGGAGGGTAATTCCTTTTATGTTATATGCTGCTAACCCAGTTGGAGCAGTAACAACACAAGACAAAATTTAATCTGTTTTTTCTGTAGGTAGCTTCTAATTACTTTAATCAAGAAACTTTTTCCATTTCCGGCTTGTCCACTCACATACATTCTGATTGGTTCAAATGATGTGCATTAGCACTCTTTATTTTCATGTAGTAATCCATGATCAATTTGTTTTGTGACTTCCTCATAAATTTGTTGTTGTTCATCATTCAGCTGCTGTTCCAAACTTGGTAAGTTTAATAAATCTTCCTGAGCTTGATTCCTAGCTGTTTCCACTTCAGTCATGGCTATTGCAGCTTCATTTTCTATGATTGGTTGTACTAGGGGATCTTGACTGAGCGTCCCAGAACTTTGACTGTCTTGAGAACTGTCGATAGCTACTTCAGCTGCAATTGTTGCTTCTTGTTCAATTTCTTCATTTAACATTTCTACATAAGTTGTGAAAATACTGCAGTCGATGGTATCTTTGCATGCATTAAAGGAATCTTCATAGCTTTGAAAATGTCCAAGTAATTCATCCTCTGAGCGCCATGGTTTAAACAACTGTAAAAGTGCTAAGTGGTAAAATTCCTTCTTGTCAGTAGTGTCGCAACTCAGCTTTCTGTGATTAATCAAGCTTCCTTTTGTTTGTTTTACCAAACATCCTTCCTCACCAATGACTTTATATTTTCCATTGTTAATGTCTTCTGTTGCATTCCGTTTATAAATGTAGTTCTGCAGCACTTCATAGAGACACATGTTCTCAAGATGATGACTTCTCTTTGGGTAATATGTGTCCAACATGTTTGTTCTTAAAATGTCTGTACTTTCAGGTTCGAACTCTGCTAAATATTCAATTTCTCGAATAGATTTCAGTACCCGATTTCTCATTCCTGCAAGGCCTAAACTTACCCAAATTATTCTTCTGGATTTGCAGTACAGACTTGCAGATGATAACCTATCTGAGCATTCGTAGGATCCAATTTCTCAATGCGATAACATCTTTAAACTGAAACTGTATAGCTTTTTACTGACAGTCTTCTCGTGAGAAATCTATTCCCACATTTCTTTCAATTCCGTTTTCTCAGATTTAGTGATGTAAGATGTGACATACCTAGCAACAGCAATAGAATTGTCAGCTACATACTGTATATCCATGTTAGCATTCCACATGGATAAAATGACTGGGTTGTAGTCATTTATATATTTTGACTCTTCTTTTCTTCTTAGGTTGTAGGTATTTTTAGGCGATTTTCTTGTAATAGTATGTCGCACAGCTGACATAAAACTGTTTACTCTTCCTTTTGAAAGAACAGGTCATGGAAATCCAAATCGACATTTTTGGTAGAATTTCTCTTTACTCTTGTACTTTCGTCGATAGTATTTTCCACACCGATGACTTTGGAAACGTAAAACTTGCTCTTTTAAGTTTTTTTCTTCTGTGCTTTTAGGTATAGCACATGTTGCATATCCTTCAATGAAAGATAACACTGCATCATCAGAATCTGTTCCAAATTTTGGGGCATCCTTGATCCACAACAGCATATGAATATGAGGAGCACCTCTTGCTTGGTACTCTTTTCTCCAAAAGAAATCCACAACTTCTCCAAGAGGTAGATTTTTTTTTATTGCAGATGAAGGACATCATAGCCTCAAATCTATGATTGAAATATCTGCAAACATTAACCGGAACCAATGAGCACAATTCTCCTGCTGTCTTGTATTGGATGTTTTCAATATTTGAATTTGCCTCTCGAAGAAAATCCAGTAAATCATCCCAAGCGTACTCTGCACAGCTTAGGGTAGGAACCATGTAGGAGTTCCTAAATTCCGTAACATACATTTCAATTCTCCATGGCGTCGGTACCAATATTCATTAGTCCCACGCTGACAAGCCATCAGATTAATTAATTGTGATTCCAAATGATCATCTCGCTGTTGCACTTTGTTCAGAAAATCCTTTGCAGACAAATTATGTAGATGTACTCCAGTTTTCAAAATGTGATTTACTGCATAGGATAGTGCTGATAAGTCACATTCAAATAAAAGATGGAACAAATAAGGAATACTTTGATGAAATCTTGGATCTTCTGCATATAATCTTGTAGTCCGATACTCAGAAGCAGGAATCTGTACTGGACGTTCATCATATCATCCACCTTTTCCTGGAGGAAACAGCTGGGGAAAACAACGAGCTTCCAATCTCTCCTCCCATACACTCACGGGAGTTCCTTTTGCTTTTTTCATCTGAAAGAGATCAATAGTGTTTCCCATAACTTCTTTAGAATGAAGAGGATGTATGCTGAAATGTTCATAAATGTCTTCTTCTTTTGACTTATCCACTTTTTCAATTTGCCCAGTTGGTATTCCTGTGTCTGCTAGTAAATCTTCTTCATCTTCATCCATATAAATTGATTCATACCATTTATTATTTCTTTTCAAATATATATTTGCTCTTTGTACTTTTCGTACATCCACCAGCTCCTGCCAAATTTTCGTATTCTTTGTAGGTACACCATTAACCAGAATAACTAATGGTTCAGTTTCCAAACTATCTGCATCAATTGTTTCAATATTTTTTTTCAAATCCAATGGCAAATAGACAACTCTTCCTTTTAAACCTCTTTGTAAATCTGAAGGAGGTAATTTGCCTGTTTTGGGCTCCAGACGAACTATAGTCTGAAACGGATGGACACATTGAATGAGTATAGACTCATACGTATTCAAATCACTAAGTTCTGCAGGAATATCAACCAATTCTAAATTATTATGTACTGCTCTAGCAGGCATTTTATTTTCTTCTAACTTGTTATAACAATATTTACAAATACGCTGATCTTCACCCAAATCAAAACAATTTTCCATAAATAAATATGTAGCAAAATCCTTCCACTCATAATTATTTTCTTTTTCACTTTTTTGATAGAGATCAACCTTCCTTGTTTGATTTTTGTAATGGCTTCTCCGGCAACAAATACAAGTAATATTTGGTCTTTCATTAGAGATGATAGTAAATTTTGTCATTTGATCTTCAAATGTTTTACTAACAGTGGGTTCTACCTTCTCTCCCACATTTTCATCAACAACTGTGTCATTTCCTGCACTTTCTTGCTGTGGACCAAAGTAACAAAACTCAATATCCTCACAAACCTTCTTCACATCTGTTACAGATCCACGGAACAGAGCACTATTCAACTCATGTAACTTTAGTGCTGGACTTTTAGCAAAATACAGTCTTCTCACAAACTTTCTCATTTCCGTATGATGAACTGCCAGGATCCTAAAATGGTGAAAAACACTTTGACAAACTTTCCTAGAAAGACAAGCCAGAGAATGTCCTTGCAAACCAGTATTCTCTCTCACTCTGCATGGATCTAGTCTTTGAAGCACCTTAATCTTCTGTTTAACACTTTTTTTACTATATTCTCTTACAAAATCACGAAATTTATCAATAGATTCCTGTCGTACAGTACAAATACTACTACAATTATAAGTGTACACTGGGGCTTTAGGACGTCTCCCCATAACCTCATCTGCTAACACTTCTCCCTCATTTCTTGGAACCATTTTCTCCTTTTCCATTACACAACCATCCTTAACTTCATATGCTCGACCACTGGTGTCAACTGCATACTTTGAAGATAACTCTCTTCATTAAAAAATGGTTCAGTACTTGAATTATGCTTCCATTCTCCTGAGAACACTTTACAAAAGTTTTTTTTTTCACTTCTCTTTTTCTTTTGCTTTTTGACTTCATTACATTCACTAATTTTTAAAACTCCAAAGCCTTGGCAACAATTGTTTCAATATGTTTTTTTAAAATAAAATTTGGCTTTCTTCCTTTATTTTTTCACATCCTTCAGCAAATTGAACATCACTCTTCTCTCAAACATTTTTCTACGAATGTTTTTCAAATCTATTTTTCTTTTTCATTCATTCTTTCTTACTTCTGTTTGTACATTAGCATTTAGTATATTCTGTCGATTGTCTGGTTGTTTTCAACTTGAAACACTATTTCCAGTGGATATATTTCTTACATTTTTTCTTTGCTTGAAGATATTTTTTTAAAAATCCTTAGTCTGCTTACCAGAAGGCTTTTTCTTTTTTCCAACATGAGGTTCTTCAACTATTTGTTTTTGTCTAGTTGTCTTCAAATATAGATGTTGTTGCTGTTCTTTTCTCTTTCTTGATTTTATAGGCATCTTTAATTTATATCAGTGGTGTTCAGCCATACCTGAAAGAAACTTAAAAAAAAATAGCCATTATGTAATTTATATATATTACTATATTTTTTATGAGCTTTTCAAAACATATCATATGAGCTATCCCTTTCCTACGACTGCAAGTCTTACACAATAAAAGCAACACAAATTAAATCTCTCACAACAATTCCTGTATGCACACAGACTCATGGTGTGATTCTAGGCAGAAACCAATATTTGATATGCAATTTCAAAACACATTTACTCCTGTGGTTGAGCAAGTGATAATTACTGTAAGAGTCTGACACATTTTCATTATATTTTAGAGAGGCAGAAAAGAGCACATGTCCTAACAGCTACTTGAGAGCATGAGCATGTGGAACCTGGGTGAGTGATTGGACTAGAGCAAAGGAAATGAGCCTTGGTGATGTTGAATGTGGTAGTGTAACACACTACTATCTGAAATACCACACAATGCTGAATACTTAACATGGGAGTGCAGGAGAAGCAACTGCCTGTGTGCTAACAGCGTGCTTTTGGAGACTGTGTATTGTCAGGTGCAAGAGAGATCTGCATGGACGCTTGCAAAACTGCATGAAGACTGCACAGATGTATGTAAGAGTACATGTGGGGTAAGGGTTAATTGCAGTTTTGAACATGTAGGATCTACCTCACCAATGGCAGGTGTGGAAGGAAAATCTACCCTGTTGTTTTCAAATGTGTTGGCATTTGCCTCTGATTTGTGAGATAGTGATCTCTGCTGAATGCTAGCCATCACAGTTCAAGAAAACAAGCTGCCCCTTTCCTACGAATGCAAGTCTTACAGAACCAGACCAACACAAACTAAATCTCTGTCAACAAATCCCTGTGTGCACACAGACTCATGTTGTGATTCTAGGCAGAAAACGATTTTTCATTGGCAATTTCAAAGCACATTTACTGCTGTGGTTTTGCAAGTGATAATTTCTGTAAGACTCTGACACATTTCCCTTATAGTTTAGAGAGGCAGAAAAGAGCACATGTCCTAACAGCTACTTGAGACCATGAGCATGTGGAACCTGGGTGAGTGATTAGACTAGAGCAAAGGAAATGAGCCTTGGTGATGTTGAATGTGGTAGTGTAACACACTACTCTCTAAAATACCACACAGTGCTGAATACTTAGCATGGGAGTGCTGCAGAAGCAACTGCCTGTGTGCTAAAAGTGTGCTTCTGGAGATTGTGTATTGTCAGGTGCAAGAGAGATCTGAATGGACGCTTGCAGAACTGCATGAAGACTGCACAGATGTATGTAAGAGTACATGTGGGGTAAGGGTTAATTGCAGTTTTGAACATGTAGGATCTACCTCACCCATGGCAGGTGTGAAAGGAAAATCTACCCTGTTGTTTTAAAATCTGTTGGCATTTGCCTCTCATTTGTGAGATAGTGATTTCTGCTGAATGCAAACCATCACAGTTCAAGAAAACAAGCTGCCCCTTTCCTACGAGTGCAAGTCTTACAGAACAAGAGCAACACAAATTAAATCTCTGACAAAAATTCCTGTGTGCACACAGACTCATGGTGTGATTCTAGGCAGAAAACGATTTTTCTTTGGTAATTTCAAAGCACATTTAGTACTGTGGTTTTAGAAGTGATAATTACTGTAAGAGGCTGACACATTTTCCTTATAGTTTAGAGAGGCAAAAAAGAGCACATGTCCTGACAGCTTCTTGAGAGCATGAGCATGTGGAACCTGGGTGAGTGATTAGACTAGAGCAAAGGAAATGAGCCTTGGTGATGTTGAATGTGGTAGCGTAACACACTACTCTCTAAAATACCACACAGTGCTGAATACTTAGCATGGGAGTGCAGCAGAAGCAACTGCCTGTGTGCTAAAAGTGTGCTTCTGGAGACTGTGTATTGTCAGGTGCAAGAGAGATCTGCATGGACGCTTGCAGAACTGCATGAAGACTGCACAGATGTATGTAAGAGTACATGTGGGGTAAGGGTTAATTGCAGTTTTGAACATGTAGGATCTACCTCACCCATGGCAGGTGTGAAAGGAAAATCTACCCTGTTGTTTTCAAATCTGTTGGCATTTGCCTCTGATTTGTGAGATAGTGATTTCTGCTGAATGCAAACCATCACAGTTCAAGAATACAAGCTGCCCCTTTCCTTCGAATGCAAGTCTTACAGAACAAGAGCAAAACGAATTAAATCTCTGACAACAAATTCCTCTGTGCACACAGACTCATTGTGTGATTCTAGGCAGAAAATGATTTTTCTTTGGTAATTTCAAAGCACATTTATTACTGTGGTTTTAGAAGTGATAATTACTGTAAGAGCCTGACACATTTTCCTTATAGTTTAGAGAGGCAGAAAAGAGCACATGTCCTAACAGCTACTTCAGAGCATGAGCATGTGGAACCTGGGTGAGTGATTAGACTAGACCAAAGGAAATTAGCCTTAGTGACATTAAATGTGTTAGCGTTACACACTGCTATCTGAAATACCACACAGTGCTGAATACTTAGCATGGGAGTGCAGCAGAAGCAACTGCCTGTGTTATAAGAGCGTGCTTCTGGAGACTGTGTATTGTCAGCTGCAAGAGAGATCTGCATGGACGCTTGCAGAACTGCATGAAGACTGCACAGATGTATGTAAGAGTACATGTGGGGTAAGGGTTAATTGCAGTTTTGAACATGTATGATCTACCTCAGCCATGGCAGGTGTGAAAGGAAAATCTACCCTGTTGTTTTCAAATGTGTTATCATTTGCCTCCCATTTGTGAGATAGTGATTTCTGCTGAATGCAAACCATCACAGTTCAAGAAAACAAGCTCCCCCTTTCCTACGAATGCAAGTCTTACAGAACCAGACCAACACAAACTAAATCTCTGTCAACAAATTCCTGTGTGCACACAGACTCATGGTGTGATTCTAGGCAGAAAACGATTTTTCATATGCAATTTCAAAGCACATTTACTGCTGTGGTTTTGCAAGTGATAATTACTGTAAGAGTCTGACACATTTTCCTTATAGTTTAGAGAGGCAGAAAAGAGCACATGTCCTAACAGCTACTTGAGAGCATGAACATGTTGAACATGGGTGAGTGATTAGACTAGAGCAAAGGAAATCAGCATTGATGATGTTGAATGTGGTAGCGTTACACACTACTATCTGAAATACCACACAGTGCTGAATACTTAGCATGGGAGTCCAGGAGAAGCATCTGCCTGTGTGCTAAGAGCATGCTTCTGGAGACTGTGTATTGTCAGGTGCAAGAGAGATCTGCATGGACACTTGCAGAACTACATGAAGACTGCACAGATGTATGTAAGAGTACATGTGGGATAAGGGTTGATTGCAGTTTTCAACATGTAGGGTCTACCTCACCCATGACAGGTGTGAAAGGAAAATCTACCCTGTTGTTTTCAAATCTGTTGGCATTTGCCTCTCATTTGTGAGATATTGATTTGTGATGAATGCTAGCCATCACACTTCAAGAAAACAAGCTGCCCCTTTCCTACGAGTGCAAGTCTTACAGAACAAGAGCAACACAAATTAAATCTCTGACAACAAATTCCTCCGTGCACACAGACTCATGGTGTGATTCTAGGCAGAAAACGATTTTTCTTTGGTAATTTCAAAGCACATTTACTGCTGTGGTTTTGCAAGTGATAATTACTGTAAGAGCCTGACACATTTTCCTTATAGTTTAGAGAGGCAGAAAAGAGCACATGTCCTAACAGCTACTTGAGAGCATGAGCATGTGGAACCTGGGTGAGCGATTAGACTAGAGCAAAGGAAATGAGCCTTAGTGACATTAAATGTGTTAGCGTTACACACTGCTATCTGAAATACCACACAGTGCAAACCATCACAGTTCAAGAAAACAATCTGCCCCTTTCCTACAAATGCAAGTCTTACAGAACCAGACCACCACAAATTAAATCCCTAACAACAAATTCCTGCGTGCACACAGACTCATGGTGTGATTCTAGACAGAAAACAATATTCCTGGGTGATACCAGTACACCTTTACTTATGGTGAAGACATACTCCATAATATCTGACAAGTTTAAGGCAGTTAAATATCTTCCAAAACATAAAATGTAAAACACAACTTTAAAACAAAAATCTCATTTCTTTTTTTTATATCATAATGCACCTCATACATCCCCTCTCAAATTCATAACTCACCTTTAAAAGTAGTTAGTTGAGGAAGAAATGTGGCACTCACACAGCAGATTATCAGAGCCAGAATCTCTGAACTGTACACCTCTCAGCAGAACCAGTAAATGGCAATGTTTCCCTCTCTTTTTTCACACATATACATGTTAACTTCAAATCACAGTGCTTCCCACATTTTTTCAAATGGAAACGCACATTTCTATTGGTTGCAAATTCCAACCCTTTCCAAATGATCCCTACCCCCCACATGACTTTTGCCTCCTACCATAGCAACAGGTCATGGAACACTGGTGTGGGAAGAGAGGTCAGAAGTTCAGCACACAATGTTTCTAATCCAAAGAGCAAGAGTGCTTGACTTTTCAAACCTAACAGCAAATCCAAAGTAATATTCTGTGGGAACACATTTTTCTGAACCAATACAAAACATGCTTTTAAAAATTTAAAGATACAGCCTAGTTTTTAGTGTTGAATGGTCTGAAACAGCCAATGAGTTCTTTTTATTTAAAAAAAAGTATGTAAGTCTCCATTTTACAACTATCTTTCTTTTCATATTGCTATTCTACTGAAAGACACCTTCTGAGTGCATCCCGATCTCCTTGAAAGATGTTCACAGTGTGGATTGTAGGTCATAGCTATGTCTTCTGGAGTGAAAAGTATGCAGAAAAAAGAGGTATTTTCAGAGACCTTGCTTTGCCAAATGTAGACATTAAATGGATTGGTCAGAGAGGGTTAAAGTGGCACCAATTAATGCCCTTGGTGAAATGTTTTCTACATCTCCCACAGCCTGACCTTATTATTGTGCACTGTGGTGGAAATGACCTAGGCACTTTAACTGGGGTAGGTCTGGAAATGCTTGTTAAGGACACCTTTGTGCAATTGATGTCACTTTTTCCACAAACTACCTTTGTATATTCTAATATATGCCAAAGGCAAAAGTGGAACTGGTCCAACCAATATTGTCCACAGATTGACAAAGCAAGAAAGCACGTCAATAAGTCTGTTTCTGCTTTCCTCAGAGACTATGGTATGGGTTCTATATACCACAGCAACTCGCGTTACAACATGCAAGGCATTTATAGAGGAGATGGTGTTCATTTCACAGATGAAGGCAACAGAGTCTTCCTCTTGAACTTTAGACTCTGCATCGGTACTTACTTGTAGGTACAAAACAACACTCAATTAACACAACGGCTCTTTTTAGAGCCAACCAACATCTAAACACTTAAATTTGATTTTTTATCTATTTTTTTTATGTTTTTTTTCCGCCGTGCGCGCACTGTGCGCGCACCCCGTGATATATATATCTATACATATTTATATTTTTTTTTTAGACCTAAGAGGTCTTTTATGGTCCCCCTGACAAGGCCTAGGGGGTCAGGGACTCTCTACCCAGCCCCTTTTCACGTTCTCCACTTGTGTTTTTAACTCTCTTTTACCTCTAAAACTCAAAATGGCGGCTGGGGGTGCGCGCACCCCGCGATTTTTTAAAAAAAAAATACATGTTTTTTTCACCCTTCGGGGTAAAGGCTAGGGGGTCAGGAACTCTCTACCCTGCCCCCTTTTCACGTTCTCCACCTTTCTTTTTCCCTGTCACACACACAACACACAAAATGGCGGCCGACACGTCCTGATTGCGACAGATTCGAATGTTGACTGTCACGAATCCACCAATCAGAATTACGCTGGCGCACGTTAGGGTGCGCGCACCGTGCGCGTACGGTGCGCGGACGGTGCACGGCTATAGATATGTATGTGCTTTTAACTGCAATTTTCTCAGGAACTACTGAACAGATTGACTACATATATGCAAAAGGCACTTCCCTGACCTGAGGACTACCTCTTTGCCAAATTTCAAGTAATTCTGTTCAGCCGTTCGGGCTGTACCTTCGACTAAAGGTCCTATGGGAAAATGCATGAGGGAAACGCGTTTTGGGACCCCCCTTTTTTCTCGGCACCCGCTTGACGAATCACCTCGAGACTTTTAGGGTCGGAGCTGAGCGGAGCGCCCCATTAGTTTTGAAAATTTCGTGAGGATTCGTCAACCGGTGCCAAAGTTATTCAAAATAGAATTTTGAGATTCCCTATGGAAACACGGTCCTAACTATAACTATCTACTGGCGACCAGTAGACAATATATATATATATATATATATATATATATATATATATATATATATATATATATATGTATATATATAATTCTCATAAACAGCTCCTTCCGGATTTGAGTAGACCCATGGAGAGTGGCACGCCCACCTGCGGAGGAACCGGCTTTTTAATCCACAAATCGCTTTTTCAATCCGCGCGCTCTCAGAAATCAAGGACCCAGCACTAGAGAAATTAAACTGCTGTTTATTCGCACACTGTGCGAATAAACAGCAGTTTAATTTCACTAGTGCTGGGTCCTTGATTTCTGAGAGCGCGCGGATTGAAAAAACGATTTGTGGATATATATATATATGTATATATATATATATATTATCCAACAAAGTTCCCCAGCTTTGAGAGGGCACTCGACGATGCTCAGCCATCCGGCAATGTAATGCAGCTTGTTTGAATGCTCCCACTTAATTAATATTGCCAACGCGTTTCACGGCCTCTCGCCGCTTCTTCATGGGCTGCTCGGAAACACACACTGAAGCGCGCATTTGGTTTGCATTGTAGGCTGATTTTATTAACATGCTCGCCCCCAGTGGGCGTGTCTTAAAGAGCTTTCTTTCCTGATGCATGATGGACTTAAAAGTTCCCAAATGCGAGATAAAGTTAATTCAATGAGTGTCCATTAAGAGCACATTATTTATTCCTTTTTTCAAACCTTGAGTAGGGGTAGGAACATCGCTGCAAGCTATTTCGCATATCGAGCATTGTGCTCACACGCTCTCGAATAGTTTCGAAATCACAAGCCTCAATCAGCTGGATACCTTCTTTTCCTGCTGACGATGGTGCCCCCTCCACGGCAGGGATGCCGTGCAATAAGTTATCCAACAAAGTTCCCCAGCTTTGAGAGGGCACTCGACGATGCTCAGCCATCCGGCAATGTAATGCAGCTTGTTTGAATGCTCCCACTTAATTAATATTGCCAACGCGTTTCACGGCCTCTCGCCGCTTCTTCATGGGCTGCTCGGAAACACACACTGAAGCGCGCATTTGGTTTGCATTGTAGGCTGATTTTATTAACATGCTCGCCCCCAGTGGGCGTGTCTTAAAGAGCTTTCTTTCCTGATGCATGATGGACTTAAAAGTTCCCAAATGCGAGATAAAGTTAATTCAATGAGTGTCCATTAAGAGCACATTATTTATTCCTTTTTTCAAACCTTGAGTAGGGGTAGGAACATCGCTGCAAGCTATTTCGCATATCGAGCATTGTGCTCACACGCTCTCGAATAGTTTCGAAATCACAAGCCTCAATCAGCTGGATACCTTCTTTTCCTGCTGACGATGGTGCCCCCTCCACGGCAGGGATGCCGTGCAATAAGTTATCCAACAAAGTTCCCCAGCTTTGAGAGGGCACTCGACGATGCTCAGCCATCCGGCAATGTAATGCAGCTTGTTTGAATGCTCCCACTTAATTAATATTGCCAACGCGTTTCACGGCCTCTCGCCGCTTCTTCATGGGCTGCTCGGAAACACACACTGAAGCGCGCATTTGGT